>NC_083342.1:92941058-93551696 GCF_019175385.1 Lycium barbarum
GTCACGCCCCGAACCATGGCCTGGGCGAAACACGACACTCGGTGCCATGCTGCATGTGACCGAGCGAACCACATGGCTTTCTTGTCAACATGGGCATCAAAACAATATAATCTATATGATGCAATTTAAATGAGTCATGAAAATGTAATTTGCAGAATAAAGTCGTGAAATTATCTCATAGCATGAAATATCATGAAAACACAATAGTCTGCAAACATGAATGTACAACTGACTCTGTGAACTAACATATGTCTATGAAACCTCTAAAAACATGTCTGAATACTAACTATCAGGACATGGCCCTGGACTACCATAAACTGAATATTAATGCAGACTCCATGTTGAACCCCGAGAGGAGTGGGGCTCACCAATAAGCTGATAACTGAAGTGATCCTACTGCGCAGATGTATGCTACTGAAAACCGGTATCTGCACCGTGAAGTGCAGGCCCCGGGCAAAGGGACGTTAGTACATGGTGAATAGTACTAGTTTGTAAAACCTGCTGAAACGAAGAACATGACACAACATAGATATAGGACATGAACTGAAACTGAGTGTAACTTGAACATGAGCATGCAACGTGAGTAAAATCTTAAAACAGTAAATCAATAGAAATACTTGTATGTAAAACTACTTGTAACGTGGGGAATGCTATAGTATAACCGACAACATGGTCTGGTACTTGCATCCTACCAGCAGAACACTCACAACCTTGCTAGGGATATGAGATTTAAGTAATAATAAGCATGTAAGGATCCAAACTGCATAATGAAGGTGTTGCCTCCTTGCTGACAACCCTTATCCTACGGTGGCTACGTAGTTTCAGGCTATCTGAGCCTTATCGGTTAACTAAGCAGTTCCCAAAAACATGAACATAATATAGTTGGCTAAGAAGCCCACGATTTTCGTGAAATAACTTGTAAATAACTTGTAATCATGATTTCACGAAATAACTTGTAAACATGATTTCATGAAATATCTTATAATATGGTTTCATGAGATAACTTGTCATAGTCTTGCAAACATGTTCTTGATTAATGAGTAATAACAATAGTTCATAGTTATATATATATATATAATTGACTTGAAAACATGCTTGTAACTTGCTACATAAAATCATAAAGTTTCATATAAACATAATGAGAACACATGAGGAAGAATTCATGATTCATGGATTAAGCTAGGGTTCCTAATAACCGTAATGGAAAATTAGGAATACAATAACGAATATAGATACAAAATTCATGTGCATAAATACATAAATACGGGCTACCAATATGTTGAGTTTAATGCCCTAGGGTTTGAACTTCATGGATATCAAGAAACGGAGCATGGGGAAGAACGTAGAGATTCCCACATGTGGATGGAAGTTCTACATACCTTAATTGCTCCAAAACTTGAATTAAAGACTTGAGCTTTGAAGAAGATTTCCAAAATCTTGAATTCTTGAACCTTGAGATGGGTTTTCTTGAAAACCCTAGTTTAGGAATCATAATTTCTTGTTTAGATTACAAGGACAGGTATTAGAATTGATTTGGAATAATTAGAGTAGGCTTACCTTGGTGTTCTTGATGATGGAGGTGGGTAGGAGGTCGTTCTAGGGCTTGAAGGAATGAAAAATAATGATTTGAACTGATATGGATGAATATATACTGTTCTGGAAAAAATTAGATTTTCGGCCCAGTTAAATACGGTCCGTATTTTGACATATGGACTGTACTGCGTCTCTTTAGTAAAATGGTCATAACTCTTTGCAAAGGTGTCCGTTTGACCCCCATAATATACCGTTGGAAAGGTATTTCAAATCTCTACAACTTTCATGAAGGAAATTTTCCCAAATTCCAAATACGTTTTGAAATACGGGCCGTATTTGGAAATACGGTCCGTATTTAACCATTTGACATCAAATTGCCAAATTCCAGAATCCTCAGAAATCCTTGGTTTTAGTTTACGATTTGAAATACGGCCGTATTTAACCATATGACATTCAACTGCCAAATTCCAAAATGCTCAGAAATCCTTGGTACCAGTTTACGATTTGATTTACGGCCCGTAAACGAAAATACGGTCACTGTTCATGGGTGTAAACTCCCATCCTACAACGGAACAGGGAAATTTCAATTCCCACATTCTTTATCTAATTTGCTAAGTCTTGGATCATGGTCAAAGCTTAGGTTAAAGGTAAGGGATGTTACAATATCTCCCCCTTGGGATCATTCGTCCTCGAAGGATGGGTCATGGTTAAGAATATGGCTGGACATGGCTTGAATACGTGAACATAAAAGAAACACGACATAAAACATAAGAGCTTGACATTTTTACGTGGGAACATAGTCATGGATCATGAGAACTGAATACGTGATTATATGGAAACATGTACATGGGGAAGATGAAACTGAGTAGCACCTACATGAATGAGAATCATGAAACATTTGTCCTCGATTTATGACTAGTTGTTAAGAATTGCTACTAATTCTGGAATCTACAAATTTTATGGCAGGACTTCCTTCATAATTCGGACCCTCACGCCATTTCTCAAATGCCTGTCAGCTAACTACAGTACCAACACACAACTCACAGGGTATCTTAATAAGCATGATGTGACATAACGTGATTACTGCATCTGGTATGTAGCTAACATAAATACTGAGATGGCTTGAACACACGGACATTGGCTGAATGATTACATGATTACTATACACGGGGTTTGGAAGAAAATCTGTAGGCATGAATGACATGAGTACTGGAAATAGGCACGAACATGACATGATTACCTTGGCATGAGACGCATGACGTGGGACATAAATACACGAAGATTCGATGACATGAATACATGAGTGCTAAACTGTCATGAGATACGAATACGTGTAAACATGGATATCGTAACGTGGGATCTGAATGTCGAAAACATAATTGTTACAATATGAGGGTTGAATACGAAGCGCGCGTAGGATTGGATACTTAGAGACTTAATTATAGACGTTCGTATATCACCATGGTAATATGAGATAAGAGTATGACTTAGGCTTTGAATGTAAGCGCAACTCAATGCGAATGCAACAGACTTGAATCGTATAACAAGAATATGATCCTAACATAGGTATTCATAAATCTCTAGCATAGCCATGACATGAATACGTCGAATCTGAGTAGAATACTCTTGAGATAAGTACCACAGGTTATATGAAAAGTTATCTATTTGAATATAGGAATGCATCTTACTTCTGCTTATCATGTTAGCTGTTAATCATGATTATGAATTCCTTAGCTCATCTTGCTCATTCTCGTGAGCGAATTATAGAGGACTGAGAGAAAAAGAATTATTGGTACTATTCACATGAGATACTTTGCTCTAGAGAACAGACATGGCATGGTGCATTATACATGGAGGACGTAACATGGAACATGCGTACATGGGAACGTGATTCATATGGCATGAAACGTGAATAGGATGACATGGGGCATGGGACCATGAAAAATATGGCGTTTATATGAGTACCTACATACCATGGCGTATGGACTTGAGTTCATGAGTATTGAAGTAAGACTAAGGCGTTAGTCTGACTTGCATAGAGCACAAGTTGTAGGCTAACTCTTGGGTACTCAGAGACTAAGGCATGGATAAAACATTACCTTTATAATTTAGATATACCGAACAAAATAGGACATGGTTCAACATAGCTTACTCTTATCACCGTGAGTAAACGCCCGTGTTATAAATAAGGCACATGAAAGAATAGATTATAGGCATGTATAACTCGTTCCTCGAGCATCTAAGACATGGATAGAAAGTCACGTTGAACATAACGAGACCTAGATACTTAGCGAAAGGAAAAAGGAATCATGTCGTCATGATCGTAAAACATTAGCTAAAGGAACATAAGCATGAATTACATAGAAGCATGGATAGGACATCCATCTTGGTTCACCTTCATTATTATCTCACAAAATCATTGTTACAATACCGCTATAAATGGAATGCATAGCGAAATGAATTGGGGCACGAGTACGTGGTAACATGGATAACATAATCATAGAGGTCAAGATCATCATCAGATTTGAAAAGCACTTAGATGAAAGGACATGAGTATAAAAGCATGACAGATACGTGAGACCTGAATGCTGTTTTTTTTTTAACTTTAGACACGAGCACACCTGATGTGCAAAACATGAAAGGACATTCCCTTGCATACCTTACTATCGTATGAAGTCTTAATTCTTGTATCTTAAACATGGAGTGTAAAGCTCTAACATGGGCATGATATGGGTATGAAAGGCATGAGTAGAGTACGTCTGGTCATTAATACCACATAATACATGAATTACTCTGGAATTGGAACCGTTATACCCTTAAAACCCACTATTCGCTCTAGAACTTTATCTTATATCATAATTACCTAGTACTTGATCTCAACAACATGATAAAAATCACATTTTACGCATCTTATTTTGGGTTCATAAAACTGTGATGCTCTAACATAATCTCCTCAACACCTATCAACTTACGAAACACATAATCTATATCGGTACCTTATCACACAATCTCCCCCTTAGTTCAAAACTTAACATTTAAAGCCTATGGATCTCTCGAGTTAGCGATAAGTGGTCATCTAGTGGCTCTGCTAATCTCCTCAAAAATACTGACGACTCATTTCTTCCGCTTACTTCAAGCAAGTCTTACGTACTGGGAAAACTGGATTACTTAAATGAACGGGTTTCTAATGTACATAACTCGCATGCTAGCTTTGTCAGTCTTAGGGAAAACTCTTTTCTGATAACTCTTAAAGACTCTTCTTCTGCAGCTTGCTCTCTTACTGCTTAGATGGTTTTGTTCTTTCACCAATTTCTATACCTCAAATTTATCTTAAACCCTTTGGGTTCTAACACGCCTTCGGTGTATTCAAACAGTTACCTTAGTAGTGTTAACTTGACAAAGTAACACAAATCGTACTTCTACTAACTCTGTTGAAAATTTCTAATTCACTGTGTCTATTCAAACTTACTCACGATGCTTCTGTTGACCACTTACTAGCATCATAATCTCTAATTCTTCTCTGAGTACTAAAGTGAAGCATAAGGTTATTTCTAACTTTTCCTCCTTATCTGACTCTATTCTAGAGTTGTATACTATCTTTCTGAACTATAGACATGGATCACACTTAGGGAAATTTCATCTGTCTTAAACAAGGAATTGGATCAACTAACCCCAAACTCTCTATACACTTTCAAAATTTATATCATACTATACACCAGGGATAAATATTTAATCACATAACCTAAGAGAGAATTGTCATATCTTTTATCTCGTAGTAATATCTGCTTCTTTTAGTAGCTTACTAACGTCATACTCTCTAGGTCTGATCTGAATAAGCTGAAATAATTTAAAACTAACCCTACAAAAATTTATATCGTCTGCTCGTGGTTTTCTTATCGCATCAGTCCCTTCTTAGTCATGTGCATAGATCATATGACAAAAATATATATATCCTTAAAAAAAAGTCGAGACTTTCTAGTATTACAGGTGATTGGCTCTTAGGCTATTTCCTACTTAAAACTACCGTGAACAATTTATGCCTGCTGCGGTTAACTTCATAACATCCTACCTCGTGGGGTCTTAAATATGAACCATCACCCTTATACGGTAGCTCCATGGTTAGATAATCCAAATAAACTTATTCTGTAAGGTATTTAACCTATGTATACTGCCATGCCGAAACTTGTTTTTAAAAGGGTATTATCACCTGATAAACACACCATGCACTATTTTTATAAGTCTTGGGTCTCGAATTTTCCTTCTCGTCGCTTACGCATTCGATACGTTTAGAATGCGATGGAAAGAGAATGTTACCTACTGCTCTAAGCTTCATGACACGAGTTAGAATAATTCCTGATGCCTCTATCGGAGAGAAACACATCGATAACGACTAGCTTTACATCTTCCTCATCCATTGAGACTAGGCGTATTCGGTAGAATGAGAAACAAACATGAGTTCGGGTGATTTTTGAGAACACAGCTCTATTGCACAATCTAGAGTTGAAAGAAGTGAGACAATCTTAAATGTCTTGGTGGTCAACTGTTTATATGTGTGGGCGCCACACACATATAAAAGTGACCCCACTGGACACGGTTTCATAGACTCCCTAAGACACTTGAACCTAGGGCTCTGATACCAAGCTTTGTCACGCCCCGAACCATGGCCTGGGCGAAACACGGCACTCGGTGCCATACTGCATGTGACCGAGCGAACCACATGGCTTGCTTGTCAACATGGACATCAAAACAATATAATCTATATGATGCAATTTAAATGAGTCATGAAAATGTAATTTGCGGAATAAAGTCTTGAAATTATCTCTTAGTGGTGAAGAAGAAGGCATCATTTGGTCTTTTAATTTTAAGACTCATTTAATTGGGATTGCTGACATGACCTCTTATGTGGCAACGTAATGGGACACAGTGGACAGGCCTGGCTCACGACATTGGCCACAGTGGACAAGGGTTAAATATAGGGGTAAATATTATAACTATTGTAACGTTAGGGGTATAAGTGGACTGATAGTATAACGAGGGGTAAATATGAACTATTTCTCAAAGTAGAGGGGCAAATCAGGCCCTTTTCCCTTAATTGGCACTACTAGCACATATATTTTAACAGAGCGCAAAAGTAACCATTCGGCAAATCACAAGGATAATTTTAGACTTTTTTTATTTAAAAAAAAAATTTAATCCTTTTTAATAATTTTGTTAGCTAAGTTGGAAAATAAGGACAAGTATTTAGCAGCAAAAAATGGGAGAATGCCAACAAAAATGAGGGTTAATAACAGATAGAACAAACAAAACAGTAACTACACTAACCAAATCGGCTATGAAATTTGTTGTATTTGGCTGTTGATCCGTGAGCTATTATAGGATTAGGTCTTTCATTATTGATTGAATTGGTTATTTTGGTCGTTTTATGGCATTACATGATTTTACTGTGCTTACAGTCAATTTTGTCGATAATGCTGGTAGCTACACTGTGTAGCATGAGGATGCACGTGCTACTAGAAGAAGAGCTGATGCGCGTGGGAAACGACATAGAGCCTGTTTGGATGGGCTTATGCCTATAAGCTGCAAACAACTTATAAGCTAAAAAAAAATAAGTTGGGGTAGTCTAACTTATTTTTTTTGGCTTATAAGCTGTTTTCAGCTTATAAGCTGCTTTAGATAAGCTAAGTCAAATGGGCCCAATTATTTTTTTTAGTTTATTTTAAGCACAAAATGACTTTAAGCTGGCCAGCCAAACACTCAAAAAAGCTGAAAACAGCTTATAAGCAACTTATAAGTCAATCCAAACGGGCTCATAGACTTAATGCTCATGAAACTGTTCAACAGATCAATTTTGCCTTGCGTATTTTAGAAGACATGTCTACCTCTACACTTAATGACCCTCTCTTTGAGCGTTACAAGAAACTCGGTTGTTATATTTCTCCCTTAAAGAAAGAATCAGATTATTGTAAAATGATTGTGAACTACTCGGAAAAAACATACGAGCCGGTCAGAGTTGGAGATATGGTAACATTTATTTTTCCTTTCCAACTTATCACTTCCAAAATTTTGAACTTAGTGATTGCCCCTTCCCTTGACAAGATCAATAACTTGCCAATAAAAATGTTCTCTCTGGTGTAGTAAGTAATCTCTAATTGGCATACAATTCTCGGTTGATGGCTGGTTCCATGGTGATGAATATTATTGTTGATCAACTGATATTGGCATCATGCAGTTCAATTTTTTTTGACACACTTCCAGGAAGGTCTCTTGCTTTCAGTTTGTTCACCTCCTATATTGAGGTACACGGTTCACTTTGTAGAAGAAAATGATTTTAAGTTTTTTTTTTTTAGTTTACAGTTGCACTAACTATTAATATATGTGTGCACTTTGGAACAACCATCGTTCACTCAGATGTCGCAGCAAAATATGGTTTCACAACTATAGACAGGCCAAAAGGTTTCTTGGTATCACCATTCCTCCTATAGTAGTAAAGAGACCATTGAAGAAAAATATATGCTCAAATATTGCTCTTTGCTACCAAAGTATTTAATATTTGTGTGATATTACATACTGTTGAGACGCATTGCGCGCTGTTATCTTGAAACAAGGGTTAAACCAATTAATGAGAAATGTTACTCGAGTTCTATTGAGAGATCAACACTCAAATGTTGCTTTAATGGATAAGTTGAATAGTTAGTTCTTCCAAGTTTTTGATTTTATACTGTGCAGATAACATCACAGAATTTAGTTGTGTTATTTGAGTAGTTTAATGTATATCTTCTGCATCGCTTTTAGAATACTGACAATATTTTTGAATTGGCGGGTATTTATAAACGGAATGAGGGAGAGTGTTTCTTCAATGATCTGCTTAAAAGATGTTCCTCTTGAAGCATTCAAGACTATGCTACTAGAATTCATATACAGTGGAGAACTTAGCAGATGACTTTGAAGTAATACTTCTTCATCAGGAGTGCTGCAAAATACTTCTGGCGTAACTCTCAGAGGTAATCTTGTGATTCTCCCCTCTTTACATACACACTTCCGCAACTACATTCAAAAGAATGAAGTGATGATGCAGCTCTGACTTGTTAGCATGCGCAGAGCCGTTTTATGACAATGAGCTATAAATATTAGTAATACCTTTCATCTATATGCCAATTAAAGAATGAAGGGGTTGGAGTTCTCCTATTGGAAAGAGGTTTAGAAACTTTTTCTATTATGCCAAGTTTAGTGCACGAGAGAAGAAACCACTTTGGCTTTGCATTGTGATCTATGAGTCCAATCCTTCCAGTGATATCATCTGTTCCCTCATGTAAACTCATCAACAACCCTGTGAGAGGATATTCTCGATGCATTTTAATTATTATATCAACTTTATTAACAGTTGCATTACTATTCAATTTATATTCTCCTCTTTCTGATCTTTGATATTTGTTGTTATTTAGATTCAATTTAAAATGTTGGATCCGTGCTTGCACCAGCAAGGCTAATCTAGTATGTAACATATAGCCTAAGTTCAATAACTTAATTTCACTTTTCAACAAAAATTTCAGCAAGACAAAGAGGACAGAAGATTAGGGAAAATTCCAGCTTCCATGAATGAATAAGTTCACTCCAAATACAGGAAAAATACAACAAACAGTAATTATTAGAGAAAAGTATTATTCCAACGCTTTCATAAGACGGTGGTTATTAGACAAAAGTACACTACACAGAATCACATTTTTAATGACATATATAGCCTAAGAGAATTTCTTTCGAAGTTCTGCAATCTGTGTCTTACTAAGATGGAAGCCTTCAGCAAGAACGTCGTCTAGAACAGGTGGATTTGAAGCAAAGATTGAATTAGGAATCATGACAAATCCAGGATTTTGACTATTGAAAACGGCGAGAACTGTAGCTTTTTTATGTCCCACATTATACAGGAAGTGAATAAGACCTTTTGGGAAGGCAAACACATCTCCAGGATTCAAGATTTTGGAAAATAGACGACTCTTAAAGAAGTTTGCAACATCAGGGACAAAAAATCCTACATAGACATTACCCTCCAGGAGAGTTATCAGCTCAGCAGCTCGAGGGTGCGTGTGAAGTGGGAGAAGACATTGTGGTTCCAAGTCAAGACGACCAACAGAAATACCAAGAGTGTTAAGTCCAGGCATGTTCTTAACATCCACAGTCTTTGTAGCAAAACCTAACCCGGGCACTACATTTCCACTAACATTAAGACCTGAAGCAAAGAAATCATCTGCTTTTGCAAGCTTTGGGTCTTTGCAAATCTTTCCATTCACGAAAACTGCACAGGTCAAATAAAATGAAGCTAAGAATATTATTCAGCTAACAGGTGACAGAAAATTATACAACATATATACAAAAACTAAGCCTCATTCCAAAACAAATAAGTATTATAGAAGGATGATTTACCTGAAGCCTTAGAGTCGTTAACTGCAACACATATATCCTGTAGAGGGTTGTTATCATAAGCATACGCAAGGGAAGAAAAGAAAGCAGTAATGGCTAAAGTTGTTATGAACCAGCACATGCTCATTGTTATGCTTTGGGTTTCTTATGATTTTTTTAAACAACCAGATTGGTGTGACTATTTATACTCTCATCTAGTTGAAATATAAGAGAAAACTAATATGTATTGAAAATCTTGCATCAACTCTATTTGGTAGGGCTAGTACAGAGTTAAAGTTCCACATGAACCAATTCTATGGTGTAACGAAATTATGTAGAGATTCACAAATTTTTCAGTTAGGAAGAGGGTATTTTTAGGCTAGAAAATAACACTAGGGGTTTTGAAATACCAATAGATAGATGAGCATAAAAGTAATACATACTGAATAGGTTAGGTATAATTTGATCATTCTCCGTAAAATAAACCAAAGTTCAGTATTCTGCGCTATCTTAGCATATTTACCTATTAGTTATACATAATCTCATTATAACGGTAACCTACAAGCATTGCCAAACCTGAAACCATTAGTCTCTAAAAAAGCATTTATCAGAAATGCCAGCCAAACATTCCTAGATTTCACCCTCTTACACCTCCACCCGAAACTCAAAACCCGCAAATCACAAGGATTATTTTAGACTCCTTTTATTAATTAAAGTTTTAAATCCTTTTTAGTAATCTCGTTAGCTCAGTTGGAAAAGAAGGGCAAATGTATGCATTGACCTAAGCTTTAATGGAAAGCAAGACTAAACCTTTTCGCAAACCACAAGGGCAATTTTGGACCTTTTCCCTAATATATATAATGGAGCCTTAAAACAAAATGAAAAATCGGAAAAATGATTTATTCCCCTTTCTAAGAGGAGGAAGGATCTTTGGTTGGTATATCATTCCCGCTCCTTTCTTAGTATATTATTAGCCTTGGGACACCTATGCCAAAAGCTTACTGTGCAATTTGCATGAAATCTATTTTTCAACTTCAAACTAGTTAAGTGCGGCAAGTTAACAAACAAAACACTTCTTGTAACCAAAACAAAAACCCTTTGGATCAGCAAAGGCTTGTTCTGGACCACGTCGCTAGATTGCAACTTTAACCTTCCTATTTGAGTAAGGAATGAATATCTGACCCTATTGTTGTTCAAGTTTCAACCGACGACTGGGCCTAGTGGTGCTCGCGGCTTTTCCTATTTTGGCTTGGATTGAAATACTGGACAGGAAAGGAAATGATTCATTCGGATCGACATAAGAGTCCAACTACATTGCCAGAATCCATGTTGTATATTTGAAAAAAGTGGACCTCCTTGCTTATCTTATGCTACACTCCTCTTCCAGCCGAGCCCCTTTTCTTCTCGGTCCATAAAGACAAAATGTAGGACTAGTGCCAAGAGTTCATCACCGAAGAAAGGACTCACTAAGTCGGGATCACTAACTAATACTAATCTAATATAATAGTCTATATATATACTTATATATTGAAAAGTTTTTCAACTTTATCAAGTGAAACTCCAAGATTGTGTGCTAGAGCTCGAAATTATACAATTGAAACTCAAGCAAGGATGGTGTCCTAGAATCTAGTAAAGATATTGGAGTTCAAACTTCAAACTTATAGAGTTGAAACTTCGGACAATGTCATGTTGTTCCAGTAAAAATCTTGATTTTTTAAATAGTGCAAGTGGAACTTTAAAAAGAACAATTGGAATTCGAACTATAAAGGTTCAAACTCCATGAATGTTTCCTAAATTTGAACTCCACCATTTTAAACTCCATGAATTTTTCCTGGAGTTTGAACTACACCAAACTCCCACCACATTGTGCTAGAGTTTTATATGTGAAAAGTTCGAACTCCAGCACATTATGCTAAAGTTTCACTTGTAAAAATTTGAGTCTTTCCATATTTCAGTTAGAGGTATTGTTATCCAAATTTTATTTTATTTTCCTTTATTAAAAGCAGCTTAATGTTTAATAATTTTGAAAGGGTCATTAAATGACCATTGACGGTCTAAAAAGTGACTATTTGGACATTTCTTCCCTTTTTTGTTTGTAAAAATTTGACAGGAAGCCCTATTTGGTCATTACTATTTAATCAATATTCAATTTCCAAATTATAAAATCTGTAGCTAATGTTTATAAACTTAAGACAAAAGGCTTCTCTCCTTGTTTTGGGCTCTTCGTCCGTCGATTCCACAAGCTTTTGCTGAGTTTACTTCTGACTTCCTTAGTATAGGGAACTGCTATATAGGGAACTGCTAAGTGACGCTATATATACAGATTGTCCCCTACTCGTAGTGTTGCCAAAGTAATTAATTAATACAAACATCTGATAAATTAGTTCAATGAAATTCATGGAAGCATTCAGAAATGGTAGCGCAAACATAATAGTTATTTGACTAAATATGGTAACTTCAATTTATTTCTCATTCACATTGAATATGCCGAAGCTTGGGTCAAATCAAAGAGGTTGTTAAGTATTATTTCATGGATTTTCCTGAATGGAAGTTTCATTATGACACTCAATTTAATTTACAGGGGGGAAACTAGAACAGTGGAAAGTTTTACTCTATATATTTGCACTTCGTTCTCCCTTTTTAGAGCACTAGTAATCGCCCTTTTAGTGCCCAACTAAAGGTACAAGCTATTGCCGTAAAGCTTTCGTCGAATTAACAAATGCTAAATCATACTACTTTTGATTCATAAAAATATCATATTTCATTAAATCTAGACTAAAAAAGGCAAATGGTGATCCATAAATTTAATATAATAGTCGACATAAAAGATAAAAGTAACATTATTTGAACAAAATAACTAATGTCGTTATAAATAATCCTATCAAATACACACACAATATAAACTAGTAGATACATAACCCACAAACAATTTCTTCAAACTTTTCATCGTATTGAAATCCACCACATGTTTAATTTTTGAATTTCATACTACATGACCTGACATAATAAAATAAGAGAAAGTTAAAAGATGAAATTTAATGTCGAAAAAAATTGTATGTCTACATCTTAATATATTGTGAAAGTGGCTCCCAAGTCCCAACATCAACCACCAATGCAATTGAATCCCAACTACTCAAAGAACATTGAAAAAGAAATTCTAAAAACTGACCTACCAAGTTCTACACTACTAGATAATTTTTGGCCTTGTTACCAAATGGAATCCAACCGCTAAAATGTCTTTGTGCTTCACCACAAAAAAACACTGTCAATTTACGGAAGTAAAAACTACAAATTGCGGAGGTTTTTAACCAATTACTATCACAACGGTTTCAAATTTTCCCACAATTTACTTTGACCGCCGATCAATTTGCGGCAGTTTTTAAAAAATCTCCCCCAATCTAAGTGGTTAAATTGCAGCAGTTTGAACCCGTATTTTGCTCTAGCAAACAATCCTATTCCATTTTGCAGGGGTTTATAACCTATGCAATTATTTTTACAACATTTTAGTACTTCATTTTGTGGGGGTTATAACCTCCGACATATTTAAACTAATACATTCATAATCATAATTATACCAATAAAAATACTCATATAATAAAAAGCACAAACATCTATATATAATATAAAGCTAGGCATAAACAAGGTGATGTGGCACCTCTCTATGGCCTAGAAAACCATTTATCTTTTTTCTCCTTTTTTTTGACATTTTCTCCTTTATTTATCTATTTATTTTATTTTTAATAGCCTAAAAAGTATTTAAACACAACTAATCAACTTTTCACCTCCCACTATAATTGTCTTCTTTATTACTTATTTTAATATGCATTTATGTGTTTTTCTATTTTCCCCCTCCCATGTTGTTATATTCAGTACTAACGGATCGGAAATGAATGAATTCACAAAGATCCGTCTTTTATATAGAAAATTGATCATAAATAAGTAATTCACAAGGTGGTCATGAAACTTGTGATCAACTCAAATTACATGCATATACTTAAATGGTAGAGGTTACAATAGGAAAGAAACGGAAAAAAGCTTTGATTATAATAAACTCATTAATCATTGGTGGAGTTACAAAAATGAAGAGTTTGTGATTTGTGAATTATGAAGGAGCCAGGGAGGACTATATAATGGCTTGTGGGGGAAAAGAGAGCAAACAAGCATATGCAGCACGACAATTTCGTGGATATATACTACTTGACAACAAGATTAAAGAAGATCAGATAATTAGCTATCCATTTTTGCATTGGTAATATTATTTTCTCAATCTATTTATCTTTTTCCTCCTCCTTTTGTCATTTCCCTTTCACTGTTACTCAACCTCTACCCTTTCCCCAATAAATTTTATTTGTATACTAACATTTTCTTTCCGTTTTACTCCATTAATTATATTCTTGCACTATTCATTTTCAGATAATTATTTGGAAGCGATATAGACTAACGTTTCTTGGCTAATGCAAGTAAAACTACGACTCAGCTATGAAATACAATGAATTATCCTTTTAGAAGTTCGTGTTGTTATTTTAAAGACAAAAACAAAAAACTTATTGTGTCATGCTGAATATGTTCACATGATCCTGAAATATTATTGTAAAAATATATTTCATCTTATTTATTGAGTTAGTTAATTTTATTTTCATATGAAGGATTTTTCAAGTAAACATTAATTATATTTACCAGTTACCTTGTGGTTTAGAGGCATCGAATAATTTTTTTAGCACAATGAAACTTTAAACGACGAGTCAAGAAGAAAAGAGAAGAGAAGAGAAGGGAGAAGGTAGTATAAATTGATGCGAGAATTCCTTCATGAAATATTCTTAAAATTGTTGCAGTCAAGTTGGGTTTATGTTAGTCTGTTGTGAAGGAGAAAAAAATATTATTTTTTTGTGTTTAATTTCATAATGTTTATTTGTTTTCCACATAAGTTTCAACCCTCTTCCGCTATATCAAAACACCAAGAATTTGTAAATGCAATGTCAAAAAAAAAATCGAAGGTTTTTAAATTTATTTTTGGTTTGTCAAAATTCCCTCAATCTCTGAAAGTGGTTATATTTTTATTAGTTTGCCTTTTGATTTATTTGCTGAATATTTAAGTTTTGAAATGTACATAAGGGTTGAATTTATATATTCATATGTTAGACATTCATAAATACTTTAGATTTCATAAATATATAGTTTGTTATTACTTTTAATAGTTGGGTATTAGGAAAAATAAATTATAGATTTAATAAAGTCTTTTATAATTGCGCGAAGCGCGGATAAATTCACTAGTTTAATTAGATAAAGAAGAAGTTAACATAAACTAATATCACAAGTCATCAAATTCGTGGTACACTTTCTTTCGCCACAAGAATATAATTTATTTATTTTAAAAAAATAATAATATTAATAATACATCTTCTCTATGTACACAATGTATGACTCAACCTACTACTTTCTAAATACCCTGATTGTCCGACTGGCTTAGGAATAGTTCTTCTAACTCGTTCCAAGCATCTATTGATCTTTGAAGGAACAACTATGAAGGCCTGATCATTACTGGAATGTCTTCCATAGTGATGATCCCTGAAAGAGATCAATTTCGTAGACTAATATGCACTAATTAACCTTATAAAGCATGATGAAAACATAAATTCTCGCAAGAGATATAAAACCTTTGACCATAAAGAAACGCTTTACCAGAGTAAAAATATATGTGAGCTTTTCTAGGATCCAATTGACTCTAGCATCGGAATTAGTGTTTTTTTTTTCCCCTTGAGCACATACATACGATAATTTTTTCAGAACTCTGTAAAGCACGTAAGTCCTAATCTTTTGTTAATTGTGTATCTCCTTTGATCAACAGAAGCATGCAAGAATTTATAAGAACTTTCAGTAAATTTTTAATGTATAAACCATAGCAACACAATCCTTATATTTACTAATAGAACTTTCATATGCTTCTTCTGTCACAATTTATGTGACACTTTTCGCTTTTCAAAATTCAAACGTTTTATTTTTGATTGTGTGTTTGAACATAATTTTTAAATTTTTCAAAATAAAATTTACATAACTGAAAACTTCGTAAAAATTCAATAATTAAAAGAGAGTCAGCAACAAATAAAGAAAAAGAAAGAAGAGAAGAAGGAAAATAGAATATAACAAAAGAAGAGAGCCAAAAGTAAGAAAATAAGAAGCTAGATAAGAAGAAAACAAGAGATTGAATATGTAGTTCAGATTTGGGGCATGTTGGATCGAACCTACGCATTGTGGACGGAACACTCAGGCCTTCACCAGTGGCACTATACAGCCAATTGCTAGTCGAGGTGCCACTTTATATATTTATACCATTTTCTTTACATACACACACAAATATATATATATATATAGGATTTCGATCGAGGTAGGAGGGTGGTGTGGCATCCCGTCCCTTGTTAATATATCCGCCCCTGAGTACAAGAAGAAGAGACATAGATAAAGATGGAAAATAAGAAGAATCAGTGAGAGCCTAAGCTAGATCATTGTTAGTTCAAAAAAATGTGACATCACATCCACATCGTTCTGTTAAAATAATTACGGCAAATACTGTTGGGATATACACTACTCCCTTCGGATAAAAAAGAGTGTCCACTTAACCATTTGCACACCCCTTAATAAAATATTAACTCCTAGACAAAAATAAGTAATTTGACTAAACTGCCCCTAATTAAGTAGGTATTGGGATTTGATCACATAACACTTAATAGGGTTAAATCTGGAAAAATAAGGTTAATTCTTTCTTGATTTTATAAGTGAACACTCTTTTTAATCCAAGAAAAAAAAGGTTAAGTGGACAGTACTCTTTTGATCCGGAGGGAGTATTAACCATGTGTTCGGATATAATATTTATTATAGAATAACTGTTTAGTCAATTTTTAATAATGATTTAAATAGATGTATTCGTATGTGTGTCATTTACTTATATAGTAGATGATTTAGAGTATATAGTTTAGCTTATACACGAAAGATTAAATCATCGGTTCTTATAAGTATAAAGTTTATGCTCACAATCTAAGAAGGAAATTGGACAAAGCCATCGGTATGATTGTAGCACAAGATTAAATATGATTTATCTTCATTATGGAAATGGTATAGTTCTGACTTCTTGTGCTGGTACATTTAGTATGTATTGAACAGATCAAGTAGAGATAAGCATTTTTGTACTGAATATATAAAACAACTTCTCTAGTTCATCAAATGTACTTATACTCTTAATATTGATATAATTATTATGATCAATGTGATTTGTTCATTGTTTTGATTTATCAAAAGGTACGACTCTATTGTGAGTCAATGTATCTGATAGGTTGGATAGTAATAAAAACATTCAAGAAATAATAATTAGTTGATGGAATCCATGTCTCGATTTTGAGATTTTGATACCCCTTTATGGATGTTTATAAGTTTTCATGTGAAAACCCTGCAGGTGATTTTGTATCCGTCACAAATAAGTTAAGCTGAAGTATAAAGGATTTAATTAGTCAATGAATTAAATTGTCAGTAATTTAATTTGATTGGTATCTTTAATCTTAACATGGAGAGTTAAATAAGATTTAATGGGAAAATTCGAAATTAAACTGAGGAGTGCAATTACAGTTTTTTAGTGGAATATATTGTAATTTATTGTGGTAGGATTAATTTATTCATATTCCGAATTATTACCATAATTGGAAGCCTTGGTCCCTGCCATGCCTAACTGTTGTAGAACTTGGAACATAGTAATCTTGGAGGACAAGAAACGCCCACACGTTTTTGGTAGGGTTATGCACCCAAAAAAATGGCTACATATTCAAGACTTTTCCTAGTCGTAATACTCGTCATGAATACTTGGAGCAGAAAACTGCAGACCGTGGAACTGGAGGACAATCGTGTGGATGATATTTGCTTCTGCTTGAAGGTTCGATTCTCGGTTGCAGTCACACTTTAAGAGATAAGTACCGATTTTATATTTGATTAAAATCTATGTTTATGTGTTGTCTATATTACATGCAAGTTCGATCCTAGCTATTTCCATCTGTTGTTTATGATTGTATTCCATCAAATACAACCTATTGACTCCTCAAAAAACCTTACAACTATTTTCTAGCCTAACGCTACCTATTGGTCCATGATTTAATTAGACCTAACCCACCATAGCCCGCCCTATTAACCCAAACCCATTTACCCTGCCTCTAAATCCAATTTCTCCTAGGGGAATTGACATATAAATACAAGTACTAAATAGAATTGGCATTTTTTTACCCAAATTGTATTTAGCAAACACAGGCCTAAAAATAATGGCACTTGGTAGCCAAATACGTATTAAGCCTGCACAATTCTAGGGACCCAAAAATCTTTTCCCCTTATTTAGCATAACATGCATACGGAATTCTAGGTAGCCAACTAACTGCATGATGTTTACTAGTCTTTTTTCTTTTTTTCTTTTTACATTCGCTATTTATAATGAAAAACATCATGGGCAGTCTTCTTCTCTTAACTTTGCTAATTTGATTTTAAAAATGTTTGCACTGTGCCATAAATATACATTTTTTAATAGTATAATAATTAGAATGTATACATGGTACTTCACAATATATAACAGAATGTATACATGGTACTTCACAATATATAACAAAATGTATACATGGTACTTCACAACATATAACAGAATGTATCCATGGTACTTCACAATATATATCAAAATGTATATTATGCACGGTACTCTTCTCATGCATTGTTTGATATGCATGGTACTTCACGAGATATATATATATATATATATACCGTGTATACATTTTGATATATATTGTGAAGTACTATCTATACATTCTAATAAATGGTACTTAACCATATATCATGATAGATTTTCGATTTTGATTGGAGAAATTTAAGAAGATGAAAGGAGAGAGTGAAAAAGTGGAGGAGAGATACACTATAACATAGAGATGGAAGAAATAAGAGAGAGAAACATTGGAGATATTTTAGGGGAATAAATAAGAGAGAGGAGGAAATTGTAGGAGAGAAAATAGGAAACAAATAGATGTGCGGGCTGTTTTGTGCCAACTTATTAAAGTTTGGCAACTCTATGCCAATTAGGTCTACGAGTTAGGCCTCATTTGTTTACCCTTAATGGAGGTCTGAATCTGAATGGTTCAGACCTTAGGTCATTAAGTGCATTTGTTTACATTAAGATATAAGAACTTATTTGGGCGGTGGCATTCTTGAATGAAGTCTATCCGAACCGAATCAGCGTCTTAATAGGTCTTAATCATTAATATCTTGAGCAAAGTCTTAATATCACTAACAGGTATTTTGTATGGATAATTTTTAACACCGACTCCATCCCACCCTCAATCCCCACTACCCACCACCTAGCCCAACTCTCCACTATCCCACTCCTTGTACCAAACCCCACCACCCACCCCCAACCCTACTACCCCCCCACCCACTCACCACAACCACCAACACCATGACAAACCCCACCCCACCTATACCACCCACCTACTTTACCCCCCAACGACCCCCCTCACCACCACCCACCCCCACCCTACCCCAGACCCACTGCCCACCAACCACCCACCTCCCATCATCAACCACCCCACCTACCAACCCCCCACCCCACCCACCACCACCACTATAAAGCATCTCCACCATTACTAGCAAACATAAATGAGCGTCTAGGTTGAGAGTAGGATCTTGGAACATTGGAACGTTAACGGGGAAGTCCATAGAGCTAGTTAAGATTCTTCAGAAGAGGAAGATTAATATAGCTTGTATCCAAGAGACCAAATGGGTAGGTCCTAAAGCTAAGGAGGTAGACGGGTATAAGTTGTGGTTTTCTGGTAGGTCGAAGTATAGAAATGGGGTGGGCATTTTAGTAGATAGTGAATTAAGGGATCAGGTGGTAGAGGTTAGGAGAGTCACTGATAGGATGATGTCGATTAAGGTGGTCGTTGAAGGACTCACTTTGAACATTATTAGTGTATATGCGCCGCAAGCGGGCTTAGGCGACGAGGAGAAGAGGCGCTTTTGGGAGGATTTGGACGAATTAGTGGGAGGCATACCGCCTACTGAGAAGCTATTCGTGGGAGGTGATTTCAATGGACACATCGGACCTATTTCGGGAGGTTATGATGATGTGCATGGAGGCTTTGGCTTCGGGGACAGGAATGGAGGACGAGTCTCACTTTTGGATTTTGCAAGAGCTTTTGGATTGGTGATAGCCAATTCGAGTTTCCCAAAGAAGGAGGAACACTTGGTAACCTTCCGTAGTTCGGTGGCTAAGACTCAAATTGACTTTTTACTCCTTAGGAAGGATGATAAAGGTCTGTGCAAGGATTGTAAGGTCATCCCGAGCGAATATCTTACAACCCGACATAAGCTCTTGGTGATGGATTTAGCGATCAAGATGACGAGGAAGAAGAGGGTCGTGGAGGACCGACCTAGGATCAGATGGGGGAGTTTGACCACTATTAGTGCCCTGGAGATGGGAGAGAAATTGAAGGATATGGGGGCCTGGGATAGTAGTGGGGATGCGACCAGTATGTGGGATAAGACGGCTAATTGCATTAGGGTGGTAGCAAGGGAAGTGTTGGGGGTCTCGACAGGTAGTCGTGGTCAGCATCGAGGGGACTGGTGGTGGAATGGAGAAGTTCAAGGGAAGGTGGAAGCAAAGAAGGTAGCGTATGCGAAGTTGATAGAAAGCAAGGATAAGGTGGAGAAGTGGACGAATACAGAACTTTATAAGATGGCGAGAAAGGAGGCGAAGTTGGCGGTTTCGACGGCAAAAACGGCAGCTTTTGAACGCATGTATGCTGACCTAGAAGAGAAAGGAAGGGAACAGAAATTGTTCAGGCTAGCAAAGGCAAGGGAGAGAAAGGCACGTGATGTGGATCAAGTAAAATGCATCAAGGACGAGCATGGCAAAGTATTGCTAGAGGAAACTGTCATTAGACGGAGATGGCAATCATACTTCTCCAAACTCTTGAATGAAGAAGGGGACAGAGACATTGTGTTGGGTGATTTAGAACATACAGAAAGGCGTCGCGACTTTGGCTATTGCAGGAGTATTAAGGTTGACGAGGTTAAGGGTGCTGTTTGTAGGATGCGCAGGGGAAGAGCAACCGGACCTGATGAGATTCCGGGGGAATTTTGGAAGAGCGCGGCCCCAGAAGGTTTGGAGTGGCTGACTAGGTTGTTTAATGTCATCTTTAAGACGGCATTGATGCCCGAAGAATGGAGGGCGAGTGTAATGATCCCTCTATACAAGAATAAGGGAGATATCCAGAGTTGCAACAACTATAGAGGTATCAAGCTGCTAAGCCATACCATGAAAGTGTGGGAAAGGGTGGTGGAGATGAGGGTGAGGAGAGGTGTGTCTATTTCAGAAAACCAGTTCGGATTTATGCCGGGACGTTCAACTACAGAAGCCATCCATCTTATGAGAAGGTTGGTGGAGCAGTATAGGGAGAGGAAGAGGGACTTACACATGGTATTCATCGACCTAGAAAAGGCTTATGACAAAGTTCCAAGAAAGATCCTATGGAAATGCTTGGAGGCTAAAAGTGTACCTGTGGCATACATTAGGGTGATCAAGGACATGTATGAGGGAGCCAAAACCAGGGTGAGGATAGTAGGAGGAGACTCAGAGCACTTTCCAGTTGTGATGGGGTTGCATCAAGGATCAGCTCTTAGTCCATTTTTATTTGCCTTGGTGATGGATGGATTGACACGGCAAATTCAAGGTGAGGTGCCATGGTGTATGCTTTTCGCGGACGACATAGTCCTGATTGACGAGACTCGTAGCGGAGTTAACGCTAAGCTGGAGTGTTGGAGACATACTCTGGAGTCTAAAGGGTTTACGCTGAGTAGGACCAAGACAGAGTACTTGGAGTGTAAGTTCATTGAAGCAACTCAGGAGGCTGACTTGGAAGTAAGGCTTAGTACCCAGGCCATCCAGAAGAAAAGTAGTTTCAAGTACCTTGGGTCTATTGTGCAAGGCAGCGGGGAGATTGACGATGATGTCACACATCGTATTGGGGCAGGGTGGATGAAATGGAGGGTTGCTTCCGGAGTGCTATGTGACAAAAAAGTGCCACCAAAACTTAAGGGCAAGTTCTACAAAGTGGTGGTTAGACCGACTATGCTGTATGGGGCGGAGTGTTGGCCAGTTAAGATTTCTCATGTTCAAAAGATGAAAGTTGCTGAGATGAGAATGTTGAGATGGATGTGTGGCCACACCAGGAGTGACAGGATTAGGAATGAGGATATTCGGGATAAGGTGGGGGTGGCCTCGGTGGAAGACAAGATGCGAGAAGCGAGATTGAGATGGTTTGGGCATGTGAAGAGGAGAGATATAGATGCCCCAGTGCGGAGGTGTGAGGGTTGGCCATGGATGGTTTCAGACGAGGTAGGGGTAGGCCGAAGAAGTATTGGGGAGAAGTAATTAGACACGACATGGCGCAATTACAGCTTACCGAGGACATGACCTTAGATAGGAGGGTTTGGAGGACCCAAATTAGGGTAGAAGGCTAGTAGATAGTCTCGTTATCCGTTCCTATTAGTAGTCGCATTATTGCAATATAATTTCTTGTGCTCCGAATTCTGCTATTATCTGTTATTATGTGTTATTTCCTGTGCTTTGGTTATCCTGTGTCATCTGCTCTGATTTATGCTATTATCGGTTATTTTCTGTGCTCTGATTATCCTGTATTATATTTGTCGCTTGCATTATTCCATTTCCATATCGCTTTAAATCTCTTATCCGAATCTCTTAACCTTATCTAACCGTATCTGACTTCTTTTTATGCTTTTATTGAGCCGGGGGTCTTTCGGAAACAACCGTCCTACCTTGGTAGGAGTCAGGTCTGCGTACACTCTACCCTCCCCAGACCCTACGATGTGGGATTTCACTGGGTTGTTGTTGTTGTTGTTGTATCAAATAATATTTTCATTTTATTAAATTTGTATTTAATTTCTAATATTTGGTTATCTTTTTATTTGAATTTATATTTATGATGTTTAAATAAATACATTATACATATTCAGATGTTGAAAAACAAACAGTCCTAATCATTTAGTGTTCAGATTTAGAAAAAGCATCTTAATCATTTAGATGTGCACTCAGATTCAGACGTCTTAATCTTCATAAAAATAAATGAGACCTTCGCATACCATGCCAAATCCCTTTCTCCTCAATCTAACTCCCTCTTCTTCTCTTCTTCTTCTCGTGTAACCCCCACCCCCATACACACACACAACCCCACCTCACAGTCAAATATTCTTCTTCCCCCTCCCCAGCAAGAAGTTGTACAATCTTCTAGTGCGTGTGTGGGGGGGGGGAGGGTGGTGAGGAGTAAATTATCCCTAGTAGAGGCTATTTACGTCCTCTCTAATTTAATGGTAAACAAAGAACTCATCTCAACTTGGAACTACTTTCAAAAGAAAGATCTAATTTTCTATATCAACATTCTCTTCTTAGTTCATTTCGAGAAATCCCCCACCTGTTCTTTTATATTCTTGAATTTTCATTGTCACTGAAATTGGTTTAAGGGCTAGTATTTTTCTCAGATAAAAATCTTTCAGCGCTACATGTTTGATAGGAGTATTTCTATTCCGTTAATTTGTTATTTGTTGAAGTCGATTTGTTTTGGTAACAGGTCCACAAGATGGACATATTGATTAGAAGTTACTTCTTGATTGACAAAATTGATACAATGGGAAGAATTTTTAGAATTTTTTCTATTGAATATAAAGGAGGCTATTGTTGAAGATGGGCCATGTATGGTTTGATGGACGAAGTGGGAGGGGAGGTGAAATGTGAGAGAAGTAGTGAAGGTGAAATTCCAGGACCTACATGAAAATAATATAGTGAAATATAGGAGAAAAGGATAATTTCAGAGACCTCCCTTAAATTTGGCTTCATAACACTAACCTCACTGGTTGTTTACAATATTATGCTAGCCTTCCTTGTTTTAATTTCTTGTAACAAATCATTTGACCTATTTATTGTTAATTATAAAATATTATGATATGATTAATTTGCCTTTTTTACATATTCCTTAATTTAATTAGGTTCATAAAATCTTTCTACGAAAAGTCCTTTAGCTTATTTGTTCTTTATTTCTCATCTCATTAGCCGTAACAGGGTGCTACTATGCATTTGTATTTATTCTCTCACTTTATCTCTCTATCTCGACATTTGTTGTAAAAGTTCAAAAATCCTGAGTGGACTAATGCCTAATGATCGAACTTCACTATTGACATGTATATACTGATAAGGATAAGGATGTACAGTCCTAGTTCATTAGGATAAGTATCTGATTTGTATACATATTTTAGTTCTTCTTATCTTTAAGTCTCTTATGCTTAGCAAGCTCCTTTCTCTTATATGGTTGTACTTGTATAAATACCATACGTTGTATCAATGATAACTAAGCCTTTCATAATCATATTCAACTCTTACATGGTATCAAGAGCATAGAAAACACTCTCACGAGTTTATCCGATCCTCTTTTTTTTTTTTTTCCAGAATGTCAGAAAACTCTTCTGCGCTCTCTCCAGCAGTAACTCGGCCTTGTTCAACCCTCTCAATTGATCTCCTTTAACCCTGCATCACAGCTTCCCTTCAAGCTAACGGGAAGCGCCAATTATCCAACATGGAAATCCCAGGTTGCCACACTATTGTTTGGTTATGACCTTCTTAACTTTGTTAATGGCTCACTGCCCATCCCATCCACCCAAATTCTGGACAAAAATAATCAGCAATCCCCCAATCCCAACTTCAAATTGTGGCAACGACAATACAATCTTATTCGCAATGCCATTATGGCATCAGTTGACGCTACAATTGCCCCACTCATTGCTCATGCTTCCACTGCCAAAGAAGCTTGGGACATTCTCCAAAAAACTTATGCTAGCAAATCACGCTCGAGGATTTTTAGTTTGAGCAATACTCTAGCAAATGTCAAACGAGATGCACGTTCAATCAGCGATTACATGAGAGAAATCAAATCCATTGCAGATGACTTGGCCTGTAGTGGTTCACCCCTTAATAGAGAGGAACTTGTTATTAAGGTCCTGAGTGGCCTAGGTCCTGAATATAAGGAGCTATCTGCTGCAATAAGAGCTCGTGATAATCCTATCACATTCAAAGAACTATTTGACAAACTCCTGGCTCATGAGATATTCATCAAATACTCGGAGCCTAAGGCCGACACACCCATGATCACTGCTCAACTTAATCAACGTTCCAACAACAATGCTCCAAGAAATAGACCACCAAACTCTTCCAATCGTAGGAACACTGCTCCATCTAATTCTCCAACTTTCGTAACCAATCTGTCCCAAATAACAATTCCTTCACCCAGTAGAACACCACAAAAAGCAACAACCAGCAGATTCAATGCCAACTTTGTGATAAGTTTGGGCATATCGCAAAGGTCTGTAGGTCCAAACCACACGATGCGACTGAAGCATATGCCAATTTTGTCAACCGTCAATCGTATGCTCCCAATCCCGCAAGCCCTTGGGTTGTTGACTCTGGAGCCCTTCATCATATTACAAACAACCCTCAATCTTTCCACACTCTGACTGAATTCTCTGGCACTGATGAAATAATTGTTGGTGATGGTAAAGGAATTCCTATCACTCATATTGGTCACACTACTTTAACTTCACCTAGTCTTATTACCAAATTTCTTTTGAATAATGTTCTTTGTTCTCCATCTATAAAAAAGAAGTTGATTTCTGTTGCTCGATTTTGTAGACAAAATCTAACTTCCATTGAATTCTTTCCTTATTCTTTTGTTGTGAAGGATTTGAGCACGGGGGCATGTCTTCTTCGAGGCAAGAGTAACGACGATCTCTATGAGTGGCCAACGGACATGACCAAATCAGCCACAACTCGTCCTCAAGCATATTTTATTGCATCAACGTGTCCATCACTGCATCTATGGCATACTCGTCTTGGCCATCCTTAACCTCGCATTACCAAAGCTTGTGTCTCTTCCTTCAACCTACCAGTAAACCATTTTGAGTCTTTTACATTTTGCAATTCGTGTTTATGTAATAAAAGTCACCGTCTACAATTTGGTGACAATTCAATTTCAAGTTCTAAGCCTTTTGATGTTGTTTACTTCGATGTTTGGGGTCCCTCTCCAATTATATCTTTTGATAATTTCAGATTCTATGTTATTTTTGTTGATTATTTCACGAAACATACATGGTTGTTTCCTCTCAAATCCAAATCAGGCGTGAAGGAAATTTTTACTAATTTTGTTCGAATGGTTCAAAATCAATTTCAACTGACCATTAAAACATTGTACACTGATGGGGGAGATGAATACATCGGTCTTAAATCTACTCTCTTAAACTTTGGAATACAATATCTCATGAGTCCTCCATATACTCCCCAACTGGTTGGTACTGCTGAAAGAAAACATTATCATGTTGTGGACACCGCTCTAACTCTTCTTCACCGTGCCTCTGTCCCTCTCAAATTTTGGCTCCCTCGCATTCCAAATTGCAGTATACCTTATTAACAGATTGCCAACGCAACTCCTTGGCCTTAAATCTCCATTTCAGTGTCTCTTTAACATTGCCCCAAATCATCTCAAACTAAGGGTGTTCGGTTGTATTTGTTATCCATGGTTAAAGCCCTACACATCAACCAAACTTGATCCCAAGTCCAATCCTTGTGCATTCATGGGCTATTTTGCTGCCACAAATAGTTATGCTTTCCTAGACCTCACTACTTTAAAAATATATATCTCTAGGCATATCGCATTTGTAGAACACATTTTTATGTTCACAACCACCTATCCTCTGTTCTCTCGTCCACAAGTCTCTCACATGGCTAATTGGATTTGTCCAGATTCTCCCTCCATCCTCTCCTCTTTCTCGCAACCTCTTTCGCCTTCTGTCATTGACCCAATTCCGATTCCTGCTACTACTGATTTGGTCAACTACGTCGCTTCTCATGGATCGTACACTCAAGGCCATCGGGATAACGTGCCTATTGACTCCACTGTAAGTCCTTCTACAAAGTCCTTGTCTTTTTCTCCCTCTCCAAATAGCAGCATATATGCTCCCACACGGCCAGCTCCTGAGGCACCGTCAAATCGAATGGTCACCCGGTCTCAGAATAATATTTTCAAACCCAAAGTAGTCTTCGATTACCTTGCAACCTCAACTGTAAAACACTTTTCAGTTACCCCGAGTACTTTCAGTCAAGCATCCAAATATCCCGAATGGCAAGCTGCCATGAAAGACGAACACATAGACCTCCTCAAAAATAAAACTTGGTCATTGGTTCCATCTACTCCCTCTCAAAACATAGTTGGGTGTAAATGGTGTTTCGTGTCAAACACAAACCTGATGGATCCATATAGCGTTATAAAGCTAGGTTAGTGGCTAAAGAATTTCATCAACGTCCTGGAATTGATTTCCATTCCACCTTCAGTTCAGTAATTAAAACCACAACAATTCACCCCATTCTGGCTTTAGCTATGTCTCTCAAATGGTCGTTGCGTCAACATAACGTGAATAGTGCCTTTTTACAAGGCACTATTCATAACATTGTTTTCATGCAACAACCACCTGGCTTCGTAGATTCTCGATTTCCGAATCATGTGTGTAAACTACACAAATCTATCTATGGACTTTGCCAGGCACCACGAGTATGGTACACTGAAATCAATGAGTTTCTCTTATCACTTGACTTTGCTCGCTCTAAGTCTGATGATTCTTTATTCATAAAATGGTCTTCTAATTCTCTCATTATTATTATGATCTATGTTGATGACATTGTTGTTACAGGCTCTAACAACTCTCATGTGCAGGCAACAATTAAGTTGTTAGGTGATACAATGTCGATCAAGGACCTTGGCCCTTTACATTTTTTCCTAGGTGTTGAAGTCATACAGAATGCTCATGGAGTGATGCTCACACAAAGTAGCTTCATTGCGGACATAATTGGAAAGTTCAAGATGCTGGACACAAATAGTGTGAGCACTCCTCTGTCTACAAGTGACACTCTATCCTTGGACGACGGTTCTTCATCCGCAGATGCTAAGCTTTATAGGCAGGTCATTGGATCACTGCAATACCTAACCTTCACACGACCTGATATATGCTTTTCAATAAACAAGCTCGCCTAATTCCAACATTCTACTTCATCCAAACATTGGCAGGGAGCGAAGAGGCTTTTTCGTTATCTAAAAGGAACTATTACCCACAGACTTCACTTCAAACATGGTAACTCTTCACAGTTACTTGCCTACTCGGATGCAGATTGGGGTGGTATTCCCGACACTAGGCATGCCACCTCAGCTTATGTTATTTTGCTTGGAAACAATCCAATCAGTTGGTGCTCCCAAAAGCAACACACTGTCGCTAGATCTTCCACATAAGCGGAGTACAGGGTTGTAGCAAGTGCTGTAGCTAAGCTAAACTGGCTCACCAACCTGCTGCAAGAACTTCGAGTCAAGCTGCCTTGCCCTCCCAAGGTTTTTTGTGATAACATCGGTGTCACTTACCTATGTCACCATCCAGTATTTCATAGTCGAATGAAACATGTAGCAATCGACTTTCATTTTGTTCATGACCAAGTTGAAAGTGGAAAAATTTCAGTTTTTTCATATTCCAACAGGAGCTCAACTAGCAGATGCTTTAACTAAAGCACTTCCCAAAAGGTCCTTTCTCAACTTTGTTAGCAACATTGGCCTCCAGAAAATTGAGCCAATGTTGAGGAGTCATGATAAGGATAAGGATGTATAGTCCTACTTTGTTAGGATAAGTATCTGATTTGTATACGTATTTTAGTTCTTCTTATCTTTAGGTCTCTTAAGCTTAGCAAACTCCTTTCTCTTATATGCTTGTACCTGTATAAATACCATATGTTGTATCAATGATAACCAAGCCTTTCATAATCATATTCAACTCTTACATATACAACCTTTAGATAAAATTGGCATGATTTTAGCCAAATGTTTATTTAGCAAATTAAGTCTAAAACAAATGGCATTCAATAGCCATCTGTTGTATCTTGCCGGCACAAAAATAGTGGAAGGAATATCGCATAATATCAGTTATTCAGGCTCAAAAATTAGAAGAGGCTGAGGAAAACGCAGAAGGAAAAGCGGAGAAAATGGGTACCACCAACCAAACACGCACCAAGAAAAGCACCTAAAAAGGCCAATCTTTTGGATCATCACTCCATCAAGAACCTTTGGATGACTCAGTCACTGAGATTGTGACAAGCAAAGGGTACACAGAAGCACAGAAGATTGGGACAATCATCATCACCATTGCTTTTGTTGCCCTATTCTACATGAAGGAGTTTCCTGCAAATCGGGATTTTCTCATTATTAGTTGCATTGTGTTGTGTATATTTTTTTAAAAAAGTGATATTGCAATTGATTATCCACACAAAGCAAAAAACAATAGGATTTTGTTCATCTATCCTCGTTCATGTATATCATGCTTAAATTCTATTAAATAATTGATATACGATAAGTTAAACAAGCTTTATAAGAGATATACATTCTGACACACATGTATGAAGGACGGCTTATTTATAGTTATACACATTCTGGAAGACAAATTAGCTCATGTATATCATGCTTACATTCTGTTAAATGACTGATATATAACCAATTATACAAATTTTATAATACATACACTTTGATATACATGTATGCATGAACACGACTTCATTCAAGAAAGATGGAGGATATTTAGGAGAGAAATATGGTTACAACGGTGAGAGAATATGGTATAATGTGGAGATAAAAGGGATACCCTCTTTAATATGAGAGAAAATTATTAACTTGCATACTTAATTAATTGGCTATACATTGCCAAAAATTAAGAAGGAATTTTATGTTTGGCTATCAGATGACAAAAGTTAAAACCTGGGCTATTTTGTGCCAATATTTTGCTCTGATTGCCTTCTCATGTCAATTGCCCGTGTTATACCTCGGAGTTTCGTATGTTAAGATTCGTCGTATATTAGTCATTCTAGTCTCGAACTAGATTACCTTTGCGGTTATATGACACTAAACATGTTCATGTTGTGTATATGAAGGTTTAAGTTCATGTTTAGCAAGTATTGGAAGGATTAGAGGTTAAATCAATCGAAGATAATAAGTTTATCGGAAGAGCGTTTTAACGCCCCATTTGACAGACCACAGACTGTTTGATGGCCCGTCAAATGGTGGATCCTCCACCGTGAAACATTCATAGAGAGGTCATGTTTGTTGGACATTTGACGGACCGCAGACCGTTTGACGGTCCGTCAAAGTGGTCGACAAATTATGTCGGCGGGATTTTAAGTGAGGTTCTATATTTAGTTTTTTCTCATTTGGATTCATTATTCTCCCATTTCAGACCCTAAGACTCTCCAAAACCCTCTCCCCAAGTTCATATACTAATCAAGGCTAAACCCAAGAGAATCAAGAGATTCAAGTGCTAGAAAACTCACTAGGGTTAATAGAGTTCAAGTATCTCTTGGTGTTGAAGTTGGAGATTTCATCCTAGTGAAGTAATTGGATTCAAGCTTGTTGTTGTGTGATTAAGGTAAGGTTTCATTTCTATTACATGTTCTTGAGGCTGTTTGATTGCTATACAACTTGATTGAAAGAAGAAAGTGCAAAAGGAAGTTCAAATATAGATTAGAGACCATATTGAATTTATGGACTATTTTGATCATGTTGTTGTGGTGTTATTGAGAAGGTTTCCTTGTAGTTGGATAGTAGTTGATGTTGTATTCATGTTGTTATGATTTTTCTAGAAGGATATGTGGGAAGATGTGCATAAACACCATATATGAAGTGTATATTGGACTATTTAAGGTATAAATTGTAATACTTATTGGAGTAAGTATAAGGGGCTTATATGAGCTCGTTGTTGTTGTTGTTATTGTTGGCTATGTTGTATGATGTTGTAGCCAAGAAATAAAGGGAAATGCTGCCTGTTTCATAATAGAATCGAATTTTCTTTTGATATACGTGATATACAAGCTCCATCTAAGTCGAATATGTATTCCTTTGTTATAGGAGTGGTGCTCTAGTGGTGATAATCTTGTCGTTGGATTATTTGGATGACTCGAAGTAGGTCAAGGTTGTCCCTTTCTTTCTTTTGGCATGATCATTTTGATACGAACATACACGAATAATATTCATAATGACTCCACTCCTAGAAATATTAGAAGCTTATGTTCTTGATCTTCTTATGATGTTATTGATTTTGTCTCATGGTTATTGATCTTGTCTTATGGTTGTTGATCTCATCTTATGGTCATTGATCCTTCGAGGTGAGATATGTCGATGATGTTAGTTCCATAATGGTAATCGGAGGTATACCAACCTTACGTCACTCCGATAAAGTCGTAACACTTTTTTGTGCTCTCATACATACTTTATATATATATATATATATATATATGTATGTATGTATGTATGTATCTATTTTATGATACCGCGTCGCGCTATAGTCGGTACGACACCTATTGTGCACACCACTGCAGTTGGGTACGGTATGATGATGATAGCCCCAATAGTGGCCTAATGATAATAATGCAGCCCCATAGTGTGACTTATATATATATATACATATGAAAATATTTTTTTAAAAAGGAAAGCATGCATGTCATCTGTCCTCAGAAGCATTCAGATGTATAGGTTGTTTCCCTTTTATCTTATGTTACTTTCATGTTTTATTATATTGTTCTTCATGCCTTACATACTAGGCACATTACTCGTACTGACGTCCTTTTATTTCTGGACGCTGCATTCATTCCGGCAGGTAGACAGATAGACGATTCACACCCTTAGGCTTCCTTCTCAGCGCTTGTACTGGAGCACTCCACTTGTTCCGGAGTTGCTGTCTAGCTTGGTATAATCCTTTTGTGTACATATGGGTATGGCGGGGTCCTTTCCCTTCCTCATTATGGTTCACACTCTAGTAGAGACTCGTAAACAGCTATGCATAGTTAGATGTTCTATGGCCATCTCGGTCTACATATTATTGTATCATTATTTTTGATAGCCTGGTCCGCTTGTATACTTGGGTTCAGCTTGAAGACGTATATATATATATATATATATATATATGGGCTTGTGTCCCTTCCAGCTTATGATATCTATTAGTTAGCAAATTCTCTCATGACGGCTCTCATGGCCCATATTTAGGTATGCCTATGTGATTCACATATGTTCTGTAGTGCCTGGTAGGTTAGATACGGGTGCCCATCATGGCCCTCCAGTTGGATCGTGACGAAAGTGGTATCAGAGCAGTTCGTCCTAGGGCTGTCTACGAGCCGTGTCTAGTAGTCTTGTTTATAGGTGTATAGTGCACCACACTTATAAACAGAAGGCTGCAGGACATTTAGGAAGATTGCCTTTCTTTCTCATCTTAGATCGTACGATAGAGCCATGTTATGAGGATTCTCTTTTCCTGACTATGTGTTGTGATTTTAGTAATGCCTGTGATAAGGGAAGCTTCAGCGGCCCAGAAGGGCAAGTCAGTGGCAGGTAAGAGAACTGGTCGTGTACCACCTGTAGATGTTGAGGAGGACAAGTCCCAAAATGAGGTTTTATATCAGACCTCTCATATTCCGCCCGCTCCAGAGGAGCATAGAGGAGCTCCAACTCTAACTCCAGCACCCCCAATTCCTCCACATGATGCCTCAGGCCAGGAGATACGAGAGGGTATTCGGTTGTTGACTTAGTTAGTGGCTGCTCAGGCCCAGCGTTAGGGTGCGGGTACTGGCTATGGTGATAGGGCTGTTAGTGCCAGGGTTTGAGATTTTATTAATTTAGATCCTCCAGAATTCTTTGGATCAAAACCAGATTAGGACTCGCAGAATTTTATAGATGGGATGCTAAGGACGTTATGGGTGATGCATGCTTCAGACACTGAGTCAGTAGAGTTGGCTTCCTATAGACTACGGGATGTTGTTGTTCACTGGTATGAGACTTGGGTGTCGTCTTGAGGGATTAATGCACCCCCACCCATGTGGCATGAGTTCACAGATGTCTTCCTTCGGCATTATTTGCCGCCAGAGATTCGACGGGCCCGAGCTAATAGATTTTTTAACCTTAGACAGGGGACATGAGTGTTCGAAATTACAGTCTTCATTTTAATTCATTGGCTAGATATGCTCCAGCGATTGTAGCTGAGATGGAGGATTAGGTTCATCGGTTCGTGAGAGATTTGGGACCGCACTTGATTGATGACTACACAACGGCCTCACTTTAGACAGGTACGGATATTTCCCGCACTCAGTCGTACGCTTATAACCTTGAGAAGCGTAGGCAGCAGCGGAGGGCTGAGCGTGAGCATAATAGGGGTCATAGTAAGAGAGCTAGATCTCCAGGTTTTGTTATTGAGTTCAAAGGTGGTCAGAGGCAACAGTATCCTAGGCATTCAAGCCATTTGGTGGCTAGTGCACCTCCGCAGTTCACAGGTCAGATATTTGACGATCTACTTATTCAGGACCAGGTCAGGGTTCTAGAGCCTCGAGTTATCGGTATAGAGATGAATCAGGCCAGATGAGGTCACTTTTACCATGATGTACTCAGTGTGGTAAGTTATATGCTGGAGAGTTCCGCTTGCGTTCAGATGTTTGTTATGCTTACGGTCAACTATGCCATATTATGCGTGAGTGTCTATCGAGAGGTGGTAGAGGTATAGTTCAGCCCACAGGATCAGTAGCTGGTTCATCATCATATGTACGCCCTCCGGGGCAAGACTCTCAGGCATCAGCAGGTCGTGGTAGAGGCAGCGGGGGAGTGTCTAGCTCGAGCGGTCCTCAGAATTGCATTTATGCATTGGCTGGTCGATAGGATCTCGTGTCTTCGCCTGATGTTGTTACAGGTATACAATCAGTATCTTCCCATAATCTATATGCGTTGATAGATCCAGGTTCTACGTTGTCATATGTTACTCATTTTATTGCTGGTCAGTTTAGGGTGAAACCCGAGATGATTAAACCTCTTGAGGTGTCTGCATCCGTTGGTGATCCAGTGAGGGCTAGACAGGTAAACAGAGATTGTGTGGTTATGGTTTGTAATCGTCATACTATAGCAGATTTGATTGAGTTAGATATGGTAGACTTCGATGTCATTATGGGTATGGATTGGTTGGCCTTTTGTTATGCTAATGTTGATTGTAGAACGAAGATGGTTCAATTTCAGCTTCCGGGTGAGCCAGTTCTAGAATGGAAGGGTAATACAACATCGCCGAGAGGTAGGTTTCTTTCCCATCTCAAGGCAAGGAAGATGATTGACAAAGGTTGTATTTATCATATAGTCCGGGTTCAGAATATAGAAGCAAAGCCACCGACTCTTCAGTCTGTTCTAGTGGTTAATGAGTTTCCAGACATATTTCCGGATGAGCTTCCATGTCTTCCACCAGAGCGGGAGATTGACTTTTCTATCGACATATTACCAAATACTCAGCTAATAGCTATTCCTCCTTATAGGATAGCGCCTACTGAGTTGAGAGAATTGAAGAAGCAGTTGAAGGACTTGCTTGAGAAAGGCTTTATTAGGCCTAGTACATCACCGTAGGGAGCGCCTGTATTGTTTGTAAGAAAAAAATATGGCTCCTTGCGAATGTGTATTGATTACAGGCAGTTGAATAGGGTGAAAATAAAGAAAAAGTAGCCACTCTCGAGGATTGATCATCTATTTGATCAGTTGCAGGGTGATAAATGGTTCTCGAAGATAGATTTAAGATCAGGGTATCACTTCGAGTTTCGTGTAATGTCGTTTGGGTTGACTAATACACCAACGGTATTTTTGAATTTGATGAACAGCGTATTCAGACCCTTCCTAGATCTGTTCGTGATTGTGTTTATTGATGATATTCTGATATACTCTTGATTAGAGGCAGAGCATGCAGAGCATTTACGTGTTGTCCTTAAAGTTCTTCAGACTTGGAATTTGTATGCAAAGTTCTCTAAATGTGAGTTCTAGTTGAAGTCTGTGACTTTTCTGGGGCATATTATTTCAGATAAAGGTATCACAGTGGATACGCAGAAGATTGAAGCCGTGAAGACTTGGCCGAGACCCACAACACGCACGAAGGTTCGTAGTTTTCTGGGCTTGGCAGGTTATTACAAGAGATTTGTATAAGGCTTTTCTTCCATTTCTGCACCACTGACGAAGCTGACTCAGAAATCAGCTAAGTTCCAGTGGACTGATGCTTGTGAGCACACTTTTCTGGAATTGAAGAACAGATTGACTTCGGCACCAGTTCTGACACTTCCAGAGGGATTAGAGGGCTATGTTATTTAATGTGATGCTTCAAGCGTTGGTTTAGGTTGTATATTGATGCAGCACAGAAAGGTTATAGTGTATGCTTCAAGGCAGTTGCAGAAGCACGAGAAGAATTACCAGACCCATGATCTAGAGTTAGCTGCGGTGATTCATGCATTAAAGATGTGGAGGCACTACTTATATGGCGTCCATGTTGATATCTATACGGACCACAAGAGCCTTCAGTGTATTTTCAAGTAGAAGGAGTTGAATTTGCATCAGAGGCGATGGTTGGAGGTATTGAAGGATTATGATGTCAGTATCTTGTATCATCCGGGAAAGGCGAATGTAGTGGCCGATGCCCTTAGGCGTAGATCCATGCATAGCCTATCTTATTTGCGACCAGATAAACGAAAGATAACTCATGAGCTTCATCAGTTAGATAGCCTAGGAGTTCAATTATCGGACTCAAGCGATGCAGGAGTTACGATTTAGGATTCAACGATATTATCCTTAGTAGCCGAGGTTAAAGAGCGCCAGTACGAGGATCCCATGCTAGTCCATTATGGAGATATAGCTCCTCAAAATAATAAATCGTCATTTGAGATTACTGGAGGTGGAGTCCTCAGATATTGAGGCAAATTGTATATTTCAGATGTTACAGAGTTGCGCCGACAGATTATGGGAGAAACTCATCATTCTCGCTAATCTATTCATCCAGGGACAACGAAAATGCATCATGATATTAAGGAAGTTTACTGGTGAGACGGGATGAAGAAAGATATAGCTGAGTTTGTATCTCAGTGCCCTAATTGTTAGCAGGTTAAGGTTGAGCACCAGAAGCCCGGTGGGTTACTACAAAGTATAAAGATTCCGACCTAGAAATGGGAGACGATCAATATGGATTTCATTACAGGCTTACCCCGTTCTCAGCGTAAGTTTGATTCGATATGGGTGATTGTTAATAAGTTCACAAAGTCAACACATTTTCTACCTATCAAGACTACTTATTCCACCGAGGATTATGCAAAGTTATATATTAAGGAGATGTGTGACTTTATGGTGTTCCAGTATCTATTATATCAGACAGAGGTGCACAGTTTACAGCTAACTTCTGGAGATTTTTCCAGAAAGGATTGGGAACAAAGCTGAGTCTCAGCACAGCATTCCATCCCCAGACAGACGGACAGGCTGAATGTACAATTCAGACGCTTGAAGACATGTTACAGGCATGTGTGATAGACTTCGGAGGTAGTTAGGATGATCATTTTCAACTTATTCAGATGGCCTCATATGAAGCCTTAAATGGACGGAAATACAGATCACCTATCGGATAGTTCTAGGTAATCTAAGTTAATGGGACCAGATTTGATCCAGCAGGAAGTTGATAAGGTTAAGCTAATTCAGGAAAGGTTATTGGCAGCCCAGATTGGCCAGAAATCTTATGCAGATAATCGATGACGAGATCTGGAGTTTCAGGTAGACGACTGGGTATTCCTGAAGGTATCACCAATGAAGGGTGTTATGAGATTTGGTAAGAAGGGAAGGCTTAGCCCTAGATACATTGGACCTTACAGGATTATGTGAAAAGTGGGCCAGGTGGCCTATGAATTAGCTCTACCTTCAGACTTGGAGTCTGTATATCCGATTTTCTATGTGTCTATGCTTCGTAAGTGTATTGGAGATCCTTCCAAAGCTGTACTTGTTGATGATGTTCAGATTATAGAGCATCTATCATATGAGGAAGTCCCTATTGCCATCCTAGATTGGCAGGTTCGTAGATTGAGAACCAAGGATGTAGCATCGGTAAAGTTACTTTGGAGAAACAAGAATGTTGAGGAGATGACTTGGGAAGCTGAGGATGATATGAATTCTAGATATCCTCATTTATTTCAGACTTCATATCAAAGGCAGACTACAGCACAATCGTCTTCAGGTATGTATTATCTATCAGCTACTCTTATTGGTCATGTGGAGCCATTGTAGTTATTGTTTGTTGTGGCCCTGTGTGGTATTGTATAGTTTGGTTTGCTATGTGGCAAGCTGGTAGTGGTACAATTACAAAGGGGACTCTGTCAAAATTTCTATAAGATTCCTGAGAGTTTAACATTCGAGGACGAATGTTCCTAAGGGGGGAAAGATGTTACATCTCGGAGTTTCGTATGTTAAGGTTCATCGTATGTTAGCCGTTGTAGTCTCGAACTGGGATTTCCTTAAGGTTATATGAGACTAAACATGTTCATGTTGTGTATGTGAAGGTTTAAGTTCATGTTTAGTAAGTATTGGAAGGATTAGAGGTTAAACAAATCGAAGATAACAAGTTTATCGGAAAAGCGTTTTGACGCCCCATTTGACGAACCACAAACTGTTTGATGGCCCGTCAAATGGTGGCTCCTCCACTGTGAGACATTCACAGGGAGGTCATGTTAGTTGGACCATTTGACGAACCGCAGACTGTTGACGGTCCGTCAAATTATGTCGGCGGGATTTTAAGTGAGGCTCTATATTTCATTTTTCCTCATTTGGATTCATTAAGTGAGGCTCTATATTTCATTTTTCCTCATTTGGATTCATTATTCTCCCATTTCAGACACTAAGGCTCTCAAAACACTCTCCACAAGTTCATATCCTATTCAAGGCTAAACCCAATAGAATCAAGAGATTCTAGTGCTAGAAACTCACTAGGGTTAGTAGAGTTCAAGTATCTCTTGGTGTTGAAGTTGGAGATTTTATCCTAATGAAGTAATTCGATTCAAGCTTGTTCTTGTGTGATTAAGGTAAGGTTTCATCTCTATTACATGTTCTTGAGGTTGTTTGATTGTTATACAACTTGATTGAAAGAAGAAAGTGCAAAAGGAAGTTCAAATATGGATTAGAAACCATGTTGAATTTATGGACTGTTTTGATCATGTTGTTGTGGTGTTATTGAGAAGGTTTCCTTGTAGTTGGATAGTAGTTGATGTTATTGTCATGTTATTATTATTTTTCTAGAAGGACATGTGGGGAAGATGTGCATAAATACCATATACGAAGTGTATATTGGACTATTTGAGGTATAACTTGTAATACTTGTTGAAGTAAGTATAAGGGGCTTATATGAGCTCGTTGTTGTTGTTGTTAGCTGTAGTGTATGTTGTTGTAGCCAAAGAATAAGAGCAAAATGCTGCCCGTTTCATTTTAGAATCGAATTTTCTTTTGATATACGTGATATACAAGCTCCATCTAAGTCGTATATGTATTCCTTTATTATAGGAGTGGTGCTCTAGTTGTGCTAAGCTTGTTGTTGGATTATTAGGACGACTCGAGGTATGTTAAGGCTGTCCCTTTCTTTCTTTTGACATGATCATTTTGATACGAACATACACGAATGATATTCATAATGACTCCACTCCTAGAAATATTAGAAGCTCTTGTTCTTGATCTTTTTATGATGTTAATGATTTTGTCTCATGATTATTAATCTTGTCTTATGGTTGTTGACCTCATCTTATGGTCATTGATCCTTCAAGGTGAGGTATGTCGACAATGCTAGTTCCATAATGGTAATCGGAGGTATACCAACCTTACGTCACTCCGATAAAGTCGTAACACTTCTTTGTGCTCTCATGCATGCTTTATATATATATATATATATACCTATTTTATGACACCGCGCCACACTATAGTCGGTCGGGTACGACACCTATTGTGCACATCACTACAGTTGGGTACGGTATGATGATGATAGCCCCAAGAGTGGCTTAATGATAATGATGTAGCCCCATAGTGTGGCTTATATATATATATATATATATATATATATATATATATATATATATATATATATATATATATATATATATATATGTATATGTGTGAAAATATTTTTTTTTTTAAAAGGAAAGCATGCATATCATCCACCTTCAGAGGCATTCAAATGTACAGGCTGTTTCCCTTTTATCTTATTTCATGTTTTATTATGTTGTTCTTCATGTCTTAACACTCGATACATTATTCGTACTGATGTCCTTTTGTTGTGGACGCTGCGTTCATTCCCGCAAGTAGACAGAGAGACGATTCACACCCTTAGGCTTCCTTCTCAACGCTTGTACTGGAGCACTCCACTTGTTCCGGAGTTGCCGTCTAGCTTGGTATGATCCTTTTGTGTACATCTGGGTGCCGTCCTCATTATGTTTTGCACTCTAGTAGAGGCTCGTAGATAGATATGCATAGTTAGATGTTCTATGGCCATCTCGGTCTACATATTGTTGTATCATTATTTTTTATAGCCTAGTCGGCTTGTCTTAGGTTCAGCTTGAAGACCTATGTATATATATCTTTTGGGCTTGTGTCCCTTCCAGCTAATGATATCTATTAGTTAGCAGATTGTCTCGTGACGGCTCTCATGGCCCACATTTAGGTATGACTATGTGATGCATGTATGTTCTGTAGTGCCTGGTAGATTAGATCCAGGTGCCCGTCATGACCCTCCAGTTGGCTTTTTTATTATAGGAGTAACAAAGATCTAGTTAACGAAGCCTTAAAAATAAAAAATAAAAAGAGAGAGAGAAGGGTATCTTGCTAGTGTCACAACCACCAACGTAAGGATTGTCGAGTTGCACCCTGTAACTTTTCATTAGAACATAAACATGAACTGGCCCTTGCCTACTGTTAAATTCCTTTCAAGAGACAGAGTGAAGTGAACTAATCCCAATTAAGATTAGTCAGAGACTTTGTATTTAAATTGAGAATAAATATATTATAAGAATTGTTACAGAATTACTAAAAAAAGAAAGTTAGCTTATTATAGTAAACCATAAGGTAAGTTAGTGTTACAAAGCCAAACATGAAGGGAGGTGTTTAAAATTATCCCTAAGAGAATAACAATATTTATTGAAAATATTGAGTCGGACTTATTCGGTAGGGTAGGTGTGGGGTTAAGAGTTCCACATGGATCAATTATATGGTGGCGCTGAATTGCAAAAACAATATTATTCAAAATAAATTGAGTCGTGCCTATTTGGTAAGGCTGGTGTCGGGTTAAGAGTTCCACACGGGTCAATTATATGGTGCCACTGAATTTTTTAGAGATCCATAAATTTTTTCTTTAAGAGGGGAAATTTTAGTCTAGAAAATAACAATAGGACTTTTGAGGACCATTAGGTAGATGAAGCATAAAAATAAGGGAAAATATCACTAATTGTCCGCTCAACCCAAACTAATTACTCGCCCATGTCACCTCATAAATTATTTTCGCTTCTGCCCAGCCCAACCCAAACTAATTACCCGACATGCTCACCTCGCCCAAACCCCCTTCTCCATGATATCATCGCAGTATATTTATATATCATGATGGTATCATGGAGAACTAAGAGAATGACTAAAGCAGTCCTCCATGATACCGTCTCAGTATATTTATATACCACGATGGTATCATGGTCCTGAGAAAGTCTCGTTGAAGGACTGAAGCAGTCCTCCATGATACCATCACGGTATATGTATATAAGACTATAGTCTCAGAGAGGTTTTTTTTCGAGAAAAGTGTGTCATTTTTAATAAATGAACATGATCATTCATAATACCGTCTCATTATATTTATATATCATGTTAGTATCATAATTGGAGGGCATCTCGGGTAAATACTTTTAATTTTTTTTTGGAGTACAAAAGTAATGGAGGTATGGGCGGGTAATTACTTTGGTTTGAGGAGGCATGCTTGACCTTTCCCCTAAAAATAAAACATACTAATGATAGGTTAGGTATATTTTTTACCATTCCGTGGAAAATATACCAAAGTTCAATACTTTGCACTATCTTAGCATCTTTACCTTTTGGTTATTCATATATATATAATCTCATTCTAACCTACCAAGCATTGCCAATCTTGAAACCATTAATTCCTAAAAACCCTTTTTATTTGAAATGGCCTCTCAAACATACGTTCTTCACCCTCTTCAATGTCTCCCACTTCAACCCAAAACCCGAAACCCACAAAGGCAATTTCATCATTTCAAACAAAAACATAGAAATCTAGTTGTCTCTAAACTTCGAGCAGCTGTTATCGGTGGCGGCCCAGCTGGGTCCTCAGCTGCAGAAGCTCTTGCCACCGGCGGAGTCAAAACTTTTCCTCTTTGAACGCAGCCCGGCTACAGCTAAGCCATGCGGCGGTGCTATTCCACTATGTATGCTCAGCAAGTTCTCAATACCTTCCCACCTCATCGATCGTCATGTCACCCTGATGAGAATCACTTCTCCATCAAATATCGTCATCGATCTCAGCAAAACCCTTAAACCCCAAGAGTTCATCGCCATGGTCCGGCGAGAAGTGCTTGACTCATTCCTCCAATAGCGTGCCGAATCTAGCGGTGCCACCCTCCTGAAAGCGCTTGTCACCAACCTCGTGGTCCCTACATCCTCACGCGAACCATATGTCATTCAGCACACCATTGATAATTGCCAGCGTCAGCTCTCCGTCGATGTCATCATCGGTGCAGATGGAGCCAATAGTTGCGTGGCTAAATCGATCAAAGTTGGAAATTACGCTACTACCATTGCTTTCCAAGAGAGGATCAACTTGCCCAAGGAAAAAATGGGGTATTACGAAAATTTGGCTGAGATGTACCTAGGGAATAACATGTCACCCAATTTTTATGCACGGGTGTTTCCCAAATGTGATCACGTTGCAGTGGAGATAGGCACAACATGTTCAAAACCCTATATCAAATCAGTTTAACAGGGTATCAAAGCGCGAGTCAGACCAAGTATTGAAGGCGGAGAAGTAATCAAAGTGGAGGCTCATCCAATACAGGAGCATCCGCGCCCAATTTGGGTTCGTGGACGGGTCACTCTGGTAGAGGAAGCAGCAGGATACGTGATAAAATGTTCAGGTGAAGGAATGTATTTTGCAGCAAAAAGCAGAAGAATTTGGGGGAAGCAATTGTGAAGGCCTCTGAAGGTGGAGAAAAGATGATTAGTGAAGATGATTTGAAAAGAGAGTAACTAAGAAAGTGGGATGACAAGAATTTCATAACTTTCAAGTTCTTGGATTTGTTGGATAAAGTGTTTTATGATAGCAATTCAGCTAGAGAAGCACTGGTGGAGTTGCGTGGAGATGAATATGTGCAAAGGATGACATTTGAGAGCTACTTGTATAAGAAATTAGCAAGTGGGAATAGTGGGAAGATGCTAAAATGGTGGTAAACACAATTTCAAGTTTGGTTAGGTGTTATAGTTTGGGGCGAGAAATCGAAAAAATTTCTCTAATGAGTATAGGACATCCGAATAGTCAAATAATTTAAATGGTTTTGTTTATTGTCATTTCTCATATGTGTAATAAGTCAATCTCTATGTAGGGGCTGATCTAGCCGTAACCCTAAGGGTTCACGTGCACAAAGAAACTTTGAGAGTGTTAATCCAGAACCATCGTAGGGAATTTACAATAAAGAATTACCGGCTTCTTTTTACTAACAACCAGTAATAATGTTATTGTTATAAGTCCTGCAAACTCCATACAGAAGTTCCTGCTATAGCGTGAAGGTGCACACATTTATACTATAGCCATTTTACTATATTGGCATTAGAAGCAACTCTCAGTCATTTGATGGTTCCAATTGCTGCCAAAAATCTTGTTTACCACTTTCACTAGTATAAGCCACTCTGTTTTGTTAATAGTATGACGTGTAAAATAATCAAATATGGGTCGACTTTCATCAATGATCAATGCATTTAGCAGAACAAGATCCAAATAAGACGCATGATAGCCCATAAAGAAACTGGAGGAAATGTTATTAGCTCTTCATATTTGTTACAAAGTCTGCTTTTTCCAGCAGAAATAAATGTATATGCTAATACCAGACTGTGCTCTCCTTGATTCTTTCAGAGACCTGAATATGCATTTTTTATTTTTTTTATTTTACAAGAAAAGCAAGAGGGAAGGACCATCAAAATCAAAACATATACACAAGTAAATAGGGAATAAGATACCCATAAATATAACATCAATAACATACTAAAGCAAGTAGCATCGTAACCCAAAACAAAAACTCTACTTCAATATTATACCATAAACATTTTTTCACAGCAGTAGCGTTGGAATCAGTTTGCGGGCAGTACTTCAATATTATTAACAGAAAAAGCAAAATACAATCACTGTAAACAAAACCATTATAACCTATTTGGAAGGACAAAGCAAGAAAGACAAATCTGATTATTTTGTAGCTCCAAAGCCAGTGTAATTTTTTATGAAGAAAATATATACTTTTCAAAAATGAGGGCGGCATGACATGACATACTAAAAAGGCCAAAGCATAAGCAGCCCCTTAAACTTATCATGATTTTCCATTTTGGCACCCCAACTAAGAGGTGTTCCTATTAGACACCAACATTATTCATAGTGTACCTATTGAACACAAATAGCTGATGTGCCATTGTGTGTGTAGCACACCTTCCCTATGACTATGAGCGTGAAAAGCTAAAAAAATCATGTTTTTTTGTCTCGCTTATCCTTCTATCTCTCGGCATTGACACCACCATCCTTCCTCTCTTCCCGTTTATCCTTCCGGCAATTTCACCAAAATTAAGATTATGCAGACAACAACAAGATGAATATAGAAATTACATCACAAAGCATTCACAAAATATAGCATTGAATTCTTTGTAATTAATGATTATGGGTTGCGATTACAAAATTTCCCAATTCCCTCCTTAATGAGAAAACAACACAAAAATTAAATTGTAACAAAGCTGTTAAATAATTAAAATCATCTACCTGTAGCGGTTCTATTTTTTCCGATTCGTATTTGCACTTCCCTCATTTAAAAAGTAAAGTGTCACTGGAAAGTACGGTTATCAATCGTACCGGGAAAAAGGAAAAAATATACTTCTACGTGGATGATGCTCTAAATGAACTTTGTTTTTTAGAGTCGCCACCTAATTTTAAAAAATTAGGAAAATCAATTCAAAAAGGGTTCATTCAAAATGGTTAAATTTTAAAAGAATCATAATCTAACCAAAGTTCGGGTAAGGGTTCTGGTGATCCCCCAGGGAAGGTGTTAGGCATCCCGGTATTAAATATCCGTAAAATACGATTGACCTACGGATTCTAATAGTATGCCTTTGTAGATATGAATTGTTTATAGTGAAAAAATTAATTCGGCTTATATTTCTGCAACAAAGAGTTTAGTAATTCATGCAAAATATATCACATTTCAAGAAACGAAAGTGGTAAAATTTTGCCCAAAATTGGGCGTTGGGTTTCGGATTAGAACACCTAGGTTAACTCTCGAAGGCCTTTAACCTAGGTAGAACACCACGTAAGCCCACCCTTTTAAGTTTTAAGTTTTTTAAAGAGTTTTTATTTAAGTGTAGAAAATAGTTTAAGGCATACTATTAGTGTCCATTTGTCAACAATATTTATTTTTATTTATTTTTATCTATTTTAATCCAATTTTAGTCCAAGTTTTGGAGGTCAAAATCAGTCCAATAAGTCTAAATTAGTCCATATGCACGGTCCACAATTTTTGACTTGTAAGTCCATAAAATTTATCAAGTCAATTTTTTTGTCCAAAATCTTGTTTTCATTTAAAGGAAATGTCCATTCTTGTTCATAAATAGCAATTTTAGTCGCAAAACGTTTTTTGTATGCTAGTATTTTGTCAAAACTTAGTTTTATATAAAAAAAAAATGGTTTTTTGGTGATTCTAATACGTGACAATTTTAAAGGGTTCCAATAAACACATTTCATTAATTTTGCTAAATAAATAATACGAGGTAAAAGAGGTTTGGGCCTACCAAGCCCAATAGAAAACAAATGCAATTTTAAACTTATCCGCTCCAAATCTGCTCCAAATGCTCAGCCCGTCCATAATGAGGTTGACTCGATCTAAGTGAGTTGGTGGGCCCCGTTGGACCCACCAATGAATAGGGAGGTTTACAAATAAAAGGGTATAAATACATTAGTATCTAATCTTAAGGACATAAATTAAATTTACAAGGCCAAAATTTAAATTACAACACAACTGGGCTAAGCCCATAACTAAATAAACAGAGAAGAGACAGATATGCAAAAAAGGACTGAACCAGTGTACGGGCCCAATTGGCCCAGCTCTTGAAATCATGCAAGAAATTTTCTAAGTGTTGAACCATGATATACGTGATATACTATGTGATATAGCCTCAAATGGAGAGCAAAACTCATTGAAGGGCATACCCTCCATATACAACCAACATACACTATATGCCCTTTAATATTCACCCTACATATACCTCCTTTAACTACCCAAAGAAACTCAAAAATTTTCAGAAATTGCCCAGATTTTCCAGGTTCAAAATATTCAGATTTTATCAAGCAACCAAGTATATAGGCCACTTAAGGTTATGGATTCTAAGCTAGCAAAATCAGACAAGCACAACAAGTAACAACTCAGTCAAAGATAAGAGAGTAACAAACAGTTTTAAGCCAAAATAAATGCATGTGAGGCAGTGTCCAGCACATAGTGCACACAACATATTTTAAGAGTCAGTTTCTCACTTTAAGCTCATGATTAATCTAGCCTAAAGTAAAGAAAACACTTAGTTAATAAAAGTTTTCAAAGTTTCAATTTTTAGGGATAGGTATACAGTTTCCACAAATGCAGTTCATAAATAAGATTTCCAATTCAAACTTAGCCTATTTTTATAGGATTCAAGGGTGACGACAAGTAAAATATACTAGGGTCTACAAACTCAGTCTAAAACTAGGCAAGTTCAGTCACAGATGTCACGTTTTGCAAGGTTTTTAGAGACTCATGTCACAGACCAAGGTTTTCAATTCAAATTTGGTTGATTTTGAAAATTTAGGAATGAACACAAGCACACAGGTCTTTAAGGTTTCAAAATTTGCAGTTCCCATTCTATTTTCAAAGTTCAGTTATACATAGTCTCCTAATGTTGGCTTAAGTGAATCAATCTTACAAATTAAGGCAGTTTTAAATAGGGGACAAGTGGGGATTCATAAACAAAGACCATACTTAGCAGTTGTGTTAAAAAGCACAATGACGCACAACAAATAAGAAGAACAGGACTACATTATTCTTATAAGTTTTCCTAATCAAACAAAGAGGCCAATTCCAAACAGGACTCAGGAAATGTGCAGTGTCACTGAGGATCAATACAAGATAAGACACTAAGTGAAGATTAAGGAATAGCCAAGATAATCAACAAATAGGAAAAGCAAACTTGCAGTTCCCTTTCCAAATATCTTTCTAGCACAAGTAATAAATTTTCAGTCTTCACACTTATCATTTCCAGTCTCTCAGCTTTTGAAACAGGTTCTCAATTTTAAATGTGACAGAACAGTCAAAGAAAAGTAAGGGAAACATTTTCACAAGTATTCCAGGTAAGAAATGTGCACATACAGTCTCTACTTAATTTTCAAGTCAATTTGAAGTTTTCCAAAAATCCCAGATGCAGTGCACCCTTTAAAACAACAGAAATGCACATCTCTTTATGCAAAAGGATCCAGCTAATGTAGGTTGAATCCCCCTTTTGTTTTGGTGAAGTATCTAGGTTGAATCCTTTACAAGATTCTATAATCATTATGTGAAATGCCAACCCTGATCCCATACCAGTTTTTAGGCTAAATGTCAATATTATGAGAGAATTCTATCTAAGTGCATGGTTTTAAAATGATAATTTTAGCTTAGTTCCATTCCCAAGATGGGCATATGCACAAACATAGAAAACAGGTAGGGACTTAAGGTGCAATGGGTAGTTAAGACAAGATCCAAAGCCATAATAAAGTAAAAGGAAAACATGAGACTACCCTAGATGTAAACATGATCTTAGTTGCAGTCACAACAAGCTTCCAATAATGGAAAACTCATGTGGAAACCATTACAGGTCCATAAGAATCCAGACTATAGTTAGAAAGGGTCAGGATACTATTCTGGGTTCCCCAAGCATTATACTAAACATGTCTTGATTCAAACAAGCAAACAGAAGTGAGAAATTACATATATGAACCATAGAAATTCACCATCAAGCTAAAAAAAGACACGCATAAGCAGGTGTTGTATTTGCTCTTTTAGAGCAGTTTTGACTTCAATTTTTGGCTTTACATTAGGTTCAGCAAATTCTAAGTTTCACAGGTTCACAGTGTGACTTCAAACAAGTAGATTTGGATCAAACTTAGTCTAAAGTAATTAGGGCTGTGCATGTTAACGGTTAAACCGATAACCCGAACTGATTATTGGGTTATTGGGTTAATGGTTCGGGTTAATGGATTACCGGTTCGGGTACCGGGTGGTGTTTTTGGGTTATTGGCTTATTGGGTCGGGTCGCGGGTTGACCATTTTGTTAACGGGTTACCCGATAACCCGATAACAATTTAATTAATTACACTTCTACCCTTTCATATATATTAAGTCACTTACACTGCAATTAGGGTTACTTCATTTCATTTCACGATGTTTGCACAACTCCAAAGCAGCCAAATGATCTAAAACCAGCCCCTCTTTTTCTTGCCTTTTCTTTGACGATTTCTGCCTCTTTCACGAACAAGTACGTTTTCAATTCTCACTCTTCTGTTATGGGGTTTTTGTTGGGGTTGGGAAATTAGGGAAATCACTTCCTTAGAATTGTAAATTTAATGTCTTTTCTTTGTTGGGTTGAGAAATAGTGGGAATTTCTTCTTGTATTGCTTGCAAATTGAGTTTTTGGTTATGGGTTTGTTTTTTTTGCTGTTAATGTTGCAAACCTGGTAATAATTTGTGCAATTTCTGTTTTTGGTTGAAGCATTGCTTGCAAAAAGGGTTCTCTACTTAATTTTTGTGTTCTTTCTTTACAATGTAAGATGAATTGAACTCAAGTTACACAAAATCCAAATGGATTCTGAACACTTAAGCTCCATTTCATCGTATTCTTTTGGTAGTTTGTTTTATTTTTCTCGTAAGAATGCTTCTATATATGTCTTCTTTTGGATATATGCAGAAATTTCTACTTTTTCAAGAATGTGCAATAAAAGTATTTAAGCCTTTCCTTCTATTTTATCACAAAAAAACTAATGATTATTTTGTATCTCGTGCAGCTCTATATTCTGCTCTATATAATCGTCATTCTCAGTTTCGGCAATTCAATCAGTTTCCGGTAAGTTTCTGATTCTCCTCTTCTTTTCCTTTGGATTTTATTCGAGATAACGAACGTTTGTTTTGTTTTGTTTTGTGCTATTTGGATTTTTATGCTTTGTTTGCTCGCTGTCATCTGTTTGTTTTTTTTTTTTTTTTGAAAAATCATAATTCACAGTGATACAAACACATGGCTGAAAATATGATAATTGATAAAGTAGTTGGTGAAAGTGGAGCTTCTAACTCAAAAGCAAGTCAAACTCAAACAGTTCAGTCCAAAAAAAGGAAAGAAAGGAGAAAAAGGTCTGTTGCGTGGACTTATTTTGATCCAGTTATTGATCCTGATGGAAATGAGAAGGGTGTCTGTAAATTCTGTAAAAGGTCTGTTGCGTGGACTTATTCCATCAACTGGTACTTTCTCTGTTTCTATGTTAATTAGGTTTAACCATGTCTCAACTTTGTGGTCCTAAAGCTCGATCACCTGTTTGGGATCACTATGAAAAGCTTGAAGAAAATGATGATGGATGGTGCACCATGCAGTGCATTAATTATGGTTTTTGTTTTGTTGACTTGACTAGAACTATTAGGACTATGTTTGGATTAATTTTCAGGTTCTTTGACAGTTTGACTGTTGTTTTTGGTTTTCTGAAATTCTGATGGTGCTAGACAAATTATTGTTAACTACAACACCACTAGCATTAGCTACTTTCAGTTTTGAAGTTATTAATATGGAATGGTAACTTATCTTTTATCTGGTGCTAATATGTTTTCAAATGTTGATGGCAACCTAGCCTTATTAGACTGTATACTTGTGCATTGCTAATTTTTGGTGTTGTGGTGCTGCATTTTTATGAGATTAAATGGAAGGAGAAATTTACTACATGTTTCCTTTTAGAATGTCATAAGCTTGTTTATTCATGGAGTTGAAGAGAAATGGAAAGCAGAGTAGAAATATTCACTTGGCAGAAGTTGCCAGAGTTGATGCAAGTTGCTCTCCATTCATATTGGTGCATTCATCTTTAGCAATGCTCACTATCGGTAAGTATTGTTAATTTTTGAAATTCAATATTCAGTAATGATTTAAAGATTCTTCAAAATGTGAACAGGACTACTGCAGATTGCCTGGTTAAATTTCTTCAAAAAGGTTATACCCCTTAACTGGTGTCTTTTGAACTTATTTTTGGAGGCATTCAACTCTGGTAATTTGGTGCTAATACTTGAGTTCTTGAACTAATTTTTATGCTAGGTTGTATTTCGCACTGGTGATGGGAAGGCATATGGGCGACTCATTAGTAAGTTCAGTAACGAGCTATCTTCAGCTATACGCCAACATCTTTTTTTTTTAATAATTTTTTCTCTAGGAATGATAGTTGTCTGTTTCAAGCTTTTTGCATATTGACAAAGGGCAAGGTATGGCAATATGAATGGGTATTCTATTTGTTATCAATGTTCAATCATGATCTGCGTGGATAGATGTTCATTCATCAACCTTCAGCTAGACAATTTTCCTTCTGTGAGGAAAGAAAGTGCCCAACAGAGTGAAATCTATACATTCCTTTCCAATTGAACAAAACAAAATGTAATTTCTCAGTTTTTCTTGATTGGCCACTCTATTGCAATACACGCCACCATTTCCCTTCCCTTCAAAAATTAAAAAGTAGGAAAAGAATAAGGATAGCTGATTCTTCTTTCAATTTCTTACATTTTTCAGTCTCGAATTAATTTCTGTCTGCGCTTTTGTGTGCTCTCTCTACCTTTCCTGGTTGCATAGGAACATCTAAAAGCTTCACAGGCATAGTGCAGAGCTCCTTCTACTGCAATTGTCATTTTTGTTTTATATGATTGCACAATTGATATTGCTGATTGGTTTCAAGTAGCAGATTTTTTGTTACATTATCATACTCTTTGCTTGAACAGGTGCTTGTTGTATCACGTGTCATGGTTGCATGGCAGCCTATTGGCATTACAATGGGTGTTTATGATATGTGTCACAGGTAACAATACATAAGCTCATCAATTTTTATTCATCATAAAATATATGTTAGTTCTTTTAATCTCTTTACCACCATATGACTGAATGTAAGATTTTGTATGAGCTTTCTATAATCCCTTCTCTTTTTTGTTGTGTGAAATCTTAACGGTTAAACCGATAACCGAACCGATTAAATACAACAACCGATTAACCGATAACCCATTAACCGATATTTTAACGGTTCTTTAACGGTTTAATATGTCTACAAACCGATAACCAATAAGTTAAACCGATAATTTTGAAACCCGAACCGAACCGACCGATATGCAGCCCTAAAAGTAATGGTATAAGAAAAAATGTAGATTCAAGCCATAGTAATTATCATAAACTCCAACACTTAGGCAGAATCCTAAAGGGAAAGTTTGGTCTTAAACCAACTTTCAAGCCCTAGCAAGGTTCAGCAGTTGGCAAAGGGGGTACAAGCACATGTAAAGGCAAGTATGGACAGCATCTTATGACTAATTCAGCAAGGACAGTATCCATAAGGGTATTAAGAAGTTCAGAGATAATGTTAAAGAGGGCATGAAACTTATCCTAAGTCTTTTACAGTATTAAACATGGTTTTTCAAGGCAAATAGGGGAGAAGAATACCTATGAAGCAATCTTAGATTTCACAAGCAAATGACAAAAGAGAGGTGAGTCACAAAATCAAGCACCAAACTTAATCCTTTAGAACAGCTTTAGTCCTAGTTTAGATTCATTACACCTTGTCTACTAGGTAATCATATTAGGTAAAGAGAACCAAGTAGTCTATAAGCAATTTCAAGTGTAAAAATACAAGTCATAAGTGACAAACCAATCATGAACATTGCAAACAGGTAACCAATATGAGACAAGAGAAATGGTCTGTAAGTCACAAGCAAATCAGAAGTAAAAAGAAACTTCAGGTAGGAAGAGTGACAGGTTTCAAGAATTCCAAAACTGAGACAAAAAATGTTCATGGCACTGTCCTAGGTGCAGGAGATGGTTCACTAGACAAGACTTAATTCAAACAAATCAACAAGGTGACGGGTTGCAAAGAAATGAAGGTGTGGGGGTGGGGGTGGTGGAAGTTTATTTTAATAAACTTCCATCCCCCCTTTTTTTAAACATTCCCCCTTTAAGTTTTTAAAAAGCTTAAGTTTACCCCCCCCCCCCCCCCCCCACAATTTAAATCAAATAAAGACCAAGTATTATAAATACACATATCACTAAATAAAAATAATTATTTAGGCTAATCAAAATTTAAAACTCGCAAATTTAAAATATTAGCTTTAAACAAGCCTAATATTGATATAGTTCCGGAGAATATTTTAAATGTGAAGAAATGCGATCAAAGATAAGTCGTAATTCATACGTCATTTTAACTAACAATTTTCCTGAATTAGACGGAGCGGGATGCATATCTTCCTTTCAAATCACATTTGTGAGAATAAATAGCTCATAATTTTCTTATAATTGTTAACTTTTTGTGAAATAATAATAAAATGCCAATTTTTCAATTTCCTCAGAATTTTTGAAAGTCTAAAATTGAAAGGAAGTATCCTTACTCCATCTTTGACTTGGGAAATTTGAAACTTAAAATACACAGCTTATGAGGTAAAAATTAGGTGTCAACACTACCTGCGTCATATCTCAAACCCCCATGCAAAACAAAAACTTCAAAAAAGCAATGGACATCAAAGAGAGCATGGACGGGGTCTCCTAAAGAAAATTACTAGTGGAAGTCGAGGCAAAGAAGACTATGTAACAAGGGCAAGGAGGAATTTTGTCACGGCCCAAACTGATGGGCCGTAACAAGTGCCCGACCACTACTGGCCAAGCACTCCTATGCTTGCATCTACTGTTCACTGACTATTCTGGGCTCATACACAATCTGCAACTGAGCTGTACTGTCTCCCGAACAATCAACATAAGAGACACTGCACCGGGAACTCATGACCAACACATACATATAAACATAAACATTGAGAGTAACAGCGCGAGCCGACTTGGCCCCCACATACATACTGTACAACAAAATAAACGCTGACGAGGCTGCATAACATCACGACTACATATCACTGTCTACAGATCTCTACGGAGTACAAACTATAGAAAGGACAGGACAAGGCTCTGCCGTACCCATATATGTACATAACAGAATAGCATACCAAAAGGGCTGTAGCTCCAGATCAATGAAGCGTACTGACTGCCGCTAAGAGGAGGCCCTACTGCGGTGGATCGTCCGACTTGCTACCTGATCTTGCGGGCATGAACGCAGCGTCCATTAGAAGGGACGTCAGTACGAGGTATGTACTGAGTATGTAAGGCATGAATAATAACATAGTAAGGGATGTAAAGTATGAATAATAACATAATGGAAATATAGAGAGTATCGTAAGATAAAAGAGTAACCTGTACATATGAGTGCCTCTTAGGGCGGATGCCATGCATGCTTAGCTTTCTTTGAAAAAACATTTCTTGTTCATGTATACATAAAATAGAACATATCATGTTGCCGAGGCGTCGGCTCCGATCCATTTAACCACATATGTCCCGCGTCTGGGCATCCCACGTCCGGGATGATATCATGTCATATTATACCAACTGATCAGGTGGCCATGCGCCTTTAGAGCCTCGCCCTTTTTCCCATATTCCCCATATACATATACATATATCACATTCATATATCGTATAAGCAGCATGCGTGAGAGCCCAAGAAAAGATATAACTCTATCGGAGTGACGTAAGGTCGCTAACCTCCGATTATATTATGGAATAATCATCGCTCTATCTCACCTTGAAGGAACAATTATTTTACAGTAAGACTATCAATGAAGAATAACATCAAAAGAAAACATAGAATAAGGTCATAAATCTTATAAGTCGTCAATTCATATACTTTGAAGTCTTTAGAAAATAGAGTCATTATCAAGGAATAAAATTGAGGATCAAGAAATAGCTCAATATTCTCATATTCATATTGAATCCACAACTTGAGACTTTCGAACATGAAACCATTCTCATCATAATCATCATAGACATATCCTCATCTTTGACATCATCGTTGTCATTACAAAAACATGTCCGTCGTTGTAGTCATAAAAGCTTAAAAATCATAAACCTTTGTTTTGGAAAAATACGGACAATTTGGAAAACATTTACGGCTTATCAGGAAGGGAATAATGCCTTGGAATCATAGACTTTTAACTTTTGATAACAAGGAAGATATGGAAACATTTATGAAGTCATAACATAGGAATCATGCCTTTGAAAGAAAGGGACGAGCCTTAACATACCTGCGCGGCCTCCTATTTTCTACACTTATCCATCCGTACGTAAATCTACATTTGAGAGAATTAACATTATCGTTAGACTCATCGTTACATAAGTGTACTAAGCTTTCAATTTAAACTACTTTATATTCTGCCGAAAATCGGGCAGCATCTCCCCTTTTATAAGCCTAGCCCGAACTAGTAATTCAGCAACCAACAACAACAACATCAATACCAACATTAATCATAATATTCTCAATACCAAAATACTCCATAAACATCCCATATGGGGTTTATCCCATATTTCCACCAACAAAACTATTATACGGCTATTTAACAGTTTTATCTCCGTAAATAAACCAAAATTAACATTAATAATAGGAGATTCATAATTTCTTGTGCTCTGATTTCTGCTATTATCTGTTATTTCCTGTACTTGGATTATTCTATTTTATCTGTGTCGCTTTCGTTATTTGTATTTCCATATCGCTTTGAATTTCTTAGCCTTATCTCACCGCTTTTTATGCTTTTTATTAAGCCGAGGGTCGTTCGGAAATAGCCGTCCTACCTTGGTAGGAGTAAGGTCTGCGTACACTCTACCCTCCCCAGACCACATGTTGTGGGATTTCACTGGGGTTGTTGTTGTTGTTGTAATAGGAGATTCATACCTTGCTCCTGATAATATCGCTGTATCTTCACTTTTTTCACCTTAAACTTGAACCACACGCGTCGCTATTTGATCCTATACTCGCAACTATACGTTTCCTGAACCAGAATTCGTGAATCATAGCTAATTTAGGCTTGAAATTTGGGTTTGAGAGTTAGGGAACTTTCTATAGCATTTTGGAATAGTTTGGAAGAACTCTTGGCTGAAAAAAGAGGGGGCAAGCCCATTTTATATTGCTTCAAATTCGGGTCGAGTCACTGTAGAGGTACTGTTGCAGTTACTGTAGTAGGTCGGTACTGTAGCAATAACTGTAGCACACGTTTCTGCTCTGTCAGCCGAACTTGTAACGTCCATAATATAACGTCTATAATTCTCTACTCTGATGTCCTATCGACGAGTAGTTTGTTGCGTTGGAAACTAGACTCGACGAACTTCATTTTATGCTTTTGTTTCACTTCAAAACACTTCATATGCTAAGATATATTCATCTCCCAATTTGGACCAAAATTTTCACACAACACATTACCCATCCTTTCTCCAAAGTCGTACTACTCCATTTCCTTCACTCATTTCCTTATAAAACCTTCCGGTATACCTTATATACATCCGTCACTCATTAAATATACTTAATAATGCTTGATCCTTATATTCCAAAGTGGTTTTACTTAACCCTAACTCAACGTACTAATGTTTCAAATTTGATAAGTGCTCTTCGAAGATACGGGGTGTAACAAATTAGTAAGATACTATAGTAGTACGAAGGAGGATTTCGGGGTAGGGACGAACAAACGGTGAAAGGGGCTGATTAAACTTAGTTACATAACTCAAAGATTACACAAAAGGTATATAATTTTCAAGGAATGTTCGGTGAATATATTTTTATTTTTATTTTCTTCCACCCCTAGGATCCTAAAATTTCATATTTTAAAGAAACTTAGAACTAATTGCAACCAAGTTAGCAGCAATTGTGAGTGGGTTTAATTGGGACAATCTGATCATTTGTTTGGACTACTTATATTTATAGGTAAATACCTACCTACACCGGGTGTTTACATCAAACGAATGAAATTTACTATGGTTAAGTGGTTTAATAAAGCGAATATATATATATTAATTAATCATGATTAAGTGATAGTTGTGTATATTCAAACACATGTCACACATCCATTGGTTTGGTGTAAACATCAGGTGTGGGTAAATTTTTGCCAATATAAGATAAAATATTACTATTGATTTTAAAAGTCATATAGAGGTTAAATACGAAAAGGTTTAATAACTAAAACTTTTGTAGATTTCAAGTCCTAAATAATAGGAAAATAATTAAATTATTATTTGGTACAATATAAATTATATTTTTAAAGGATAAATGATCGAACGATATTTGCTAAGGGGTTTCGTGCGTTTATATAAATATATAGATTAATTTATTAAATTAATTAACAAAAAAAACCATTGACTAATTTAATTGCTTCAATATGTTTTAATATCGGACAAATATCAACTATATGTTGATAGATCCTCCTCGCAAAATTTGATAGTTTTTATTTTTTAATTTTATTGAACAAATACTTTCATCATTTTAATAAGATCATTAAAAGGTTAACCAGAAATAACGTCATTAACTCAAGAATTTTAACCTCTTCATGTTAAAAGCTATCGAAGACCGTCATTTATTGCATTCCATATATTCTTTGAACTCATTCAAATTTTCCTTGATGTTTACAAGACATAATCTCTCATAAATTGTATATAAATATTAAAAGTAATAGTGTAAACAGGCGTGAACTCTGAAAATATTATGAGTCTCGTTTCTTGCAATTGGTGTTAAGTTATAAAGCAAAAATATTTAGAAAATTTGTGGAAAAGCTACATTGCAGATGAATATCAGGAGCAGAAGTTGATTATCTCTGAAGATCAAAGAAGACATGGTGTTCAGAATCAAGATCTGTTGTTAGTGAAGGATGATTCAGAGAAGAAATCAAATGTTAAGTGCAGAACAATTTGGAGGACTCACAAGATCAAATGGTATCAATTGATAATGGTAATGTTGCAGAGGTGGAGCTTATCAGTGTTGAATGGCATGAAGCTATAGTCAACTCTTTTCAGGAGTTGGTAGGGGCAAGACTTGCAAAATAATTCAGAGCAAATGAATGGTAAAGGGAATGATACTGATGATCTGGAGGCTCAGCAAGAAATTGTTACTGACACTTTGAAAGTGATGGATGATCATAATGGTACAACTCAATGTGAATTAAATGAGATAGAGCAAGTTGAGGTGCTAGATAAAGAAGAGGATGTTGTCATTGGATCAGAGTTGATCCCTGATAACAAGATTGTAGATAGCACAAAAGAGTGCTTAGCTAATCTCTCTATAGCTGATAACAAGGCTAAGAAGGATAGCAAAGTGGAATCTTTTTTGGAGAAGGAACAGGCTACTCAATTATTATCACTAAATGTTAGCATGAATAATGAGAATAGTGGTGATATGAGCTTAAAGGTTGATGCAGATAGTCAAAGGGTGCCAGACGAGATATCTAATGTGGATGATGTAGACAATACTAGTAGTGACTTGCAGTTGGTTGGTTGTTATCCTGAGAGAGGATCAGATGCAGAAGGAAGGAATATAGCTTTGGCTATTATTCCTGATGTCAAGGATGCTCAGTCTCTGAATGTTGATAGAAGGCTTTCCCCTAATAAAGCTTTGCATGATGTTGCTTCACATAATCTACATGATGAGAAAGAAAACTTGACTTTGGTCAATAATAGGAAAGAAGATGCTGAGGGTGCTGCTATTGATATGAATCTTCAACGGATGTGCATAGAAGCAGGATTATCTCCAAAAATACAAGGCAAAGGGTCAAGAAAAGGAAGAAAGCAAAGTTCTTCTGATGTTTGCACAAACAGTGAGGTACTCAACAAGGTATAAAGCAAAGTTCTTCTAATGTTCCACAAACAGTGAGGTACTCAACAAGGAATAACTCTAAGAAATCTGTTAAATGGTTGTTAAATCTTTATTTTGGAACATAAGATCAGTGAATTCTCAACAAGCATTTCATAGATTCCAAATGTTAAATAGGCATCATAAGTTCTTTTTGGTGGCTCTGATGGAACCTTTTCACATCAGAGACAGATTCAGAAATATAGAAGGAGACTTGGAATGCCTTATGCTAATTTCAACTGTAATGGTAAAATTTGGTTTTTTGTTCAAGATAATGTAGATGTTGAGGTTCTTTTGGATACTGAACAATCCATTACTGTTAAGCTGAAGTTTCAAGAATTGAATAGAGACATGGTGGTTACAATGGTTTATGCTAAATGTTCAGAAATGGAGAGATTGCAGTTACGGGATAGTTTATACTTCTTGGCTAGTAACATGATATCTCCTTGGTTGATTGGTGGAGATTTCAATGTTATAATGAATGAAGAAGAAAAAAGAAGAGGTTTACCAGTATTTCCACAAGAATATGAAGATTTTGCTTTTTGTCTGAATTCTTGTGAGTTGCATGAGATGCCTTTTAAAGGGAGTCCTTTCACTTGGTCGAATGGTAGGGCTGCTAATGACTGCATTTTCAAGAGGTTGGATAGGATTGTCCATAATGATTCATTCCAGAATTGGTTTGGACATCTTGAAGTGGAGCATTTGTCAAGAACTGGTTCTGATCATGCACCATTACTTTTATCATGTGGAGATCAAGTGGAGAATTTTATCAAACCATTCAGATTTCTTAAATTCTGGGTGGAGCATGATTCTTTTCTTGACTTTATTAAGCAGCAATGGGAAGCAGACTTATCTGATGATGTATTTCTTTCCTTTAAACTCAAACTGAAGAAACTGAAAGTTGCTTTAAGTAAATGGAGTAAGGTTACTTTTGGTGATATTTTTAAGCAACTAGTGATCAGAGAAGATATAGTTAAGATTAAAGAGCAGTTGTTTGAGGAGAATCATTTTGAATAAAATAGAATGGCGATGCAAAAAGCTCAAGATGAACTTAGACTATATCATCACTATGAGGAAGAATTCTGGAGGCAAAAAGTTGGGATGGCCTGTTTCTCAGAAGGTGATAAAAATACAAGATTTTTCCACAGTCTGGTAAAAGGAAGAAGGAAAAGAATCCAGATCAAGAGGATCCAAGATGCTGATGGAATTTGGTTAGAGGATGCTGATAGAGTTGCTATTGAAGTTGTTAACTTTTATCATAAGAAATTTACTCATGAGGAGTTTAGTGAAGATTTTCCAATTCTTAATCATATTCCTGAACTGATTAGAGAGAAGGATAATATGTTACTTACTGAACAACCTACTATGGAGGAAGTACAGAAGGCTATGTTTGAATTAAATGGAGATAGTGCTTGTGGCCCTGATGGTTTTTCTAGGATCTTTTATCAGAAGTGTTGGGAGGTGATCAAGGCTGACTTATTTAGTGTTGTTAAAGCTTTCTTTGATGGTCAGACTCTTCCCAAATCAATCACTCACGCTAACCTAGTATTGCTGCTAAAGAAGAATGTTGTTGAGTCTTTCTCTAATATGAGACCTATAAGTCTTAGCAACTTTATTAATAAGGTCATATCTAGAGTAGTTCATGATAGATTGGACAGATTACTTACAAGGGTGATATCTCCAAATCAATCAGGTTTTGTCAAGGGCAGGAATATTATTGAGAATGTATTGTTGACACAAGAAATTGTAACTCACATAAGAAAGAGAGGAAAACCAGCAAATGTTGTGATTAAGTTGGATATGACAAAAGCATATGACAGGGTTTTATGGTTATATCTCTGTAAGGTGATGAAGAAGATCGGATTTTCTAGAAATTTCATTGATCTTATATGGAGACTGTTGGCAAATAATTCGTATTATGTACTTTTAAATGGTTATGCACATGGTTTCTTTCACTCTACAAGGGGTGTCAAGCAGGGTGATCCACTCTCTCGCGCTCTTTTCATCATAGCTGCAGAAGTTCTTTCAAGAGCTTTAAACTCTTTGTTTGATCAGCCTAGTTTTGTTGGTTATGGGATGCCAAAGTGGAGTGCTGAGTTGAATCATCTTGCATATGCAGATGATACAATCATTTTTTCATCTGTACATAACTACTCTTTGCAGATGATCATGGATACTCTTCAAGAATATGAGAAGATATCTGGACAGCTGATAAACAAGAGGAAAAGTTCATTTTAAATGTTCAGCAAAGTTTCTAATGAATTGAGTCAACAGGTTGAAGCAGTAACATGATTTGTGAGAGGGCAATTTCCTTTTACATATCTTGGATGTCCAATTACTCATGCCAGGAAAAGGAAAGTTGACTATACTGAGTTATTGAAGAAAGTCAAAGACAAGTTGCAAACTTGGAAAGGAAAGTTATTGTCTTATAGTGGAAAAGCAGTTTTGATCACAAGTGTTCTACAAAGTATTCCAATTCATGTTCTATCTGCTATGAGGCCTCCTAAATGTGTTATAAAAGAACTACACAAGATCTTTGCAAATTTCTTTTGGAATAATAAGGAGGATGGAAGAAGCAGACACTGGTCATCTTGGCTTAACATGTGCTTTCCTAAATATGAAGGAGGATTGGGATTCAGGTCTATTTATGACATGTCTAAAGCCTTATGTGCTAAACTTTGGTGGAAGTTTACAACCTCTAGTTCACTTTGGGCTAATTTCATGTAGAACAAATACTATAAGAAGCAGATTCCTCGGGTGGTTTAATGGAAAGGGGGATCACAAGTGTGGAAGATGATGTTGGAAGCAAGGGATAGTATTGAGCAGGAAATCTGGTGGGAGACAAATATTGGAAGTTCAAACATCTGGTTTGATAATTGGACTAAGTTAGATGCTCTCAGCTATGTGGTTCCCTAGAACTTGCATATCAATGATCATGTTGAAGATGTTTCTGAGCTTATTTCAAATGGAAGATGGGATATTAACAAACTCATGCAACTGTTTTCTGAAGATATATTGATGCATATAACACAGGAAATTGGTATTAAATATGCATCAAATGAATGAGACAGACCTTGGTGGATGATGACAAGTACAGGAAGGTTTACAGTAAGTAGTGCATGGGAGTTGTTGAGACAAAAAGCTAATGCAACAGTGTCATCTCAAAATATGTTGATTAAAGGTGTGCCTTTCAAAATTTCATTCTTCTTGTGGAGATTGTGGAAGTTTAAAGTGCTAATTGGTGAAGTGGTGGCAAGTTTGGCATTCCTATAGTTTCAAAGTGTTGTTGTTGCTATACTGCTCAGAATGAGACTATAAACCATCTGTTTCTGTGTAGAGATTTTGCTACCAAGGTATAGAGAGTCTTTAATGCAGGTGCTGGATTGAACATGAATTGTATTCAGGTGAAACATGCAATTAGAAGTTGGTGGGTAGCAAAATGCCATTACAAACTGAAGATGATATACAAAGCAGTTCCTACTTTCATTGTGTGGCAAATATGAAAGTGGAGAAACAATAAGTTACATGATGGCAATATGAATCTGAATAGAGTGATATAAGATATAAATCTGAACATTCACATGTTATGTAAAGCTCTATTTCCTGGGCTGAATATTCCATCTAGATGGCATCAGATTGTTCAGTTTTTTGAAGGTTATAAGCTAACAGTTATCTGCAGAGTTATTAAATGGATGAGACCTGCAGCTGGATTCTACAAGTGTAATACTGATGGAGCTGCTAAAGGAAATCCAGGACCAAGTTCTGCTGCATTTTGTATTAGGAAAGAAGATGGTGATTTGGTGTATGCAACTGCTAAAACTCTGATTGATAGTTCAAATATAGTTGCTGAGGTTGAGGCTATTAGAATGGGATTGATGTACTGTGTGGATAAGCAGCTTTTTCCATTAATTATAGAGACTGATTCCATGACCATGAAGATGATTATCAATGCTGAATGGAAGATCCCTTGGAGCATTTCAATGTTGATGAATGATATCAAAATGCTGATGGAAGATCAAAGAGTGACTGTGGTGCATATACACAGAGAAGGAAATGGACTTACAGACTTTTTAACTAACTTTGTTTTTTATTTTGCAGGTACAGTTCAGTTTCAGTTTCATAATTTTCAGGAGCTACCAAGTCAAGCTAAGAAGATTCTGAATTTGGAAAAGATTGGAATTCCTAACTTGAGAGTAAGAACCATACAAGACAAAGCACCATATTGAAGTCCATGATACCAGAAGTAAAAGCCATTGCTAAGTACAGAATTTCAGCAGAATATGAGCTATTGCAGCATCTGTATTAAGGTGGTATTAGTGTGCTTGTCATGCTCATTCCTTAATATAAATGTTGTGATGTTCATGATCTATGTAGCAGACTGTACTGGTTATGGATCAAGCAAGATAGTAGCCTGGTTTTCATGTAGAAGGTGATATACACAGCAATATACAACTACTTTCAAGCTTGCCTGAAGAATGATTCATATGACTTGATACATTCCACCTGTGAGACTTTGAAGGTGTGATAGATGTTATCAAGCCAAGGCTCTTGGATTCTAGTTGGTGATAATTTGTTAATGTCTACTTCTGCTGGCCATATTACACTAGATTTTCCTTTGCTTTCTGTAATTTTCTTTATTTGGATCAATCTTGTTGGATTGATCCTGCTTTTTTCCTTATTTTATGTTCTTTGTTTTTAGCTGGATCAATCACCTCTGGATTGATTTGTACATATTTTCATTATCAATAAAATTCCACCTTCATGGTGGCCGTTACTCAAAAAAAAAAAAAGTAACAACAAAAAAACAAAAAATAAGAAAAATGAATTTATTCATAGAGAAAATAATTAAACCAATCAGGACATGTATAAGATCTAGACATCATGTTTTATATATTACATGTGTGTGTATGAACTAATATAGAATCATGATAATTAGTATGATCAACTTATGTCTCAAGAATCTTCACAAACCAGACAATCGAAAATTGGTTGAAAACAGTATAAAACAAGCAATAAAACTAAGATTATTAGCATGAATATAACAAAATAATACTCTATATAAAAATAGAAAATTGTAAAAAAATTAAAATCTTACCGGTTCAAGAAATTTGAGGTTGTTTGAGAGGAAGAGGCATGAGTGAAGTTTTTTTGATTTAGAAAACGTTAAAGCATTGCCTAATCTATATATAATATAAAGTTAGGCATAGACAAGGTGATGTGGCACCTATCTATGGCCTCCGTTAGTATTTATCGTTTTTCTCAATTTTTTGAGCTTTTTCTCTTCATTCTCTGTTTTACTAACCCCCTGTTTGGATGGTGCTTTCCTGTGGTTCGTTAATGTATGGTTTTCTATGAAACCATGTTTTTTTCCATTATTCTTAAAATTATGTGGTGTGGTGTTGTAAACCCGTGGTTCGTCCCATGGTTATATAACCATGAAAAGTCCCAATTTTTGTAACCACGAATTTGGTGGTTTTTCCGTGGTTACATATTTCATTTCTCCATTATACCCCACCCTCCACCATCCACTCCACCCTACCCCCATTCTACCACTCACCCCCACCCCAACTACCCCACTCCTTTGCCACCCACCCTTACCACCCCTACCACCACCCACTACCCCTCACCACCGCCCAACCCCACCCCAAAACTACTCACCCCCACCCTACCACCCACTACCCCACCCTTATCCCACAACCACCCACCCCTTAACCACCCCCACCCATTGCCCCTCACCACCACCTAACCCTACCCCCACAACCACCCACCCCTCTACCCCCACCCACTACCTACTTGTTTTTTAATGTTCCTATTTTATTCTTTACCTGAGTTTTATTAATATATATAAACTAATTTCTAATTAAGCGTTAAGGGTATTTTAGTAAACTTACAAGTTATTATACAATATCATACAGTCAAACCAAACAATACAACTGTTATTAAACCACAACAAATGATATAGAGCCCGTTTGGATTGGCTTATAAGCTGTTTTCAGCTTTTTTGAGTGTTTGGCTGGCCAGCTTAAAGTCATTTTGTGCTTAAAATAAGCTCAAAAAAATAATTGGGCCCATTTGACTTAGCTTATCTAAAGCAGCTTATAAGCTGAAAACAGTTTATAAGCCAAAAAAATAAGTTAGACTACCCCAACTTATTTCTTTTAGCTTATAAACTGCAAACAACTTATAGACATAAGCCCATCCAAACAGGCTCATAGTCTATCTAAACATTGTGTTCATTAATACAGTACAATACAATACAACACCATAATGTACCATACCATACTGTACATTAATGAACCACAGGAAACAACCATCCAAACAGCGGGTAATGAACCACAGGAAACAACCATCCAAACAGCGGATAAATAAAATAAAATATTAAAGGTGTGTACGGTGAGAACCTAATTCTCTCCGATTCGGCGAAGGTCCGTTTTATTGTAAGTCCGTGAAATTGAACCGAGGGTAAGACCGAGCTAATGAGTCTGTAAGATAAAACCCGAAGAATGTTCGATGGGATAAACCCAAATCAACGGAAAGCTATCTTCACCTGATTTATCGCCAGAGATCGCGCCACCAACGGACGTGTCCGACTATATCGCAGCTATTAATATCCACGTAAGGGTTCGTGCCTCCTAATTCGAGTAGGACTCTTATACTATTTAAACATGTATTAGCTCCATTAGAGGGCATCACAATCTCTAAAATACATTCTAGTGGCTAATAGAAGTTCTTCTTCGTTAAAAACCTTTGCCCCAATATTTCAATCATTTTGTTTCGTTCTAAGATTTAATTATCTGTGCAACAGTCCGAGGAAGGAATTCCCTGATCGGACCTAAGGAGCATAGTCCGAAAAAGGATTTTCTCCCACCGGATTTACCATAGAGAACTCAGGCTCTCCATTTTTGTTTGCTTTTTCGCTTCGTTAATTCTTTACTCGCACTCGCTAACTCTCCGCATTCGTTATTAAGCTTAAGTCACGTATCCTTTAAACTGCATGCAAATTCAATTGTTGCTCTTTTAGGGGTAAACAAAAGGTTCATCCCCCTGATATAATAAAGACTCACTCACCATTTAATAACATTAGTTATCATTATTTCCCTATAATTATTGTACTTACATTGTATTAAATTTATTAATAAAACAATTAACCTTCCCTCATTCTATTTATTCAATTCAATCTCTATATATCTATACCATACGGTAAGACTGATTAAGATATCTTTATTACTATAATCAGTTACAAGACTATAATCAATGTAATTATAATACACCAATTAAAGGTTAATATGGAGAAAAAAAAGTAAAGGCTTACTGTTTTTACATTTAGTAACCGAAATCACACGACAGGCTTAATTGGGTATATTCACCTCCTTTATCTTCAACTTATTCGCTACCATACATTCACCTCCTTTATCTTCAACTTATTCGTTAACTTCACATATATAGTTCTTTACGTGTTCCCAAGTTGGTTCCACATTTTGGTGCTACATGAGGCTTCCCAGAGTATGATAATAAAGTATTGTTGCAGTTCTTTGACATCTTGATATAGCTACATTTTCTAATGTGTTGTGTTCCATTGATATATGCTATCTTTCAGACGGTATCATACTTTAGCACTCTACCAAAATTAAGGTATAAACTATAGCATATTTCTTTTTCTTTTATTTTATCGGTTAAAACGCTAATCCTTGATTCACCCTTGACTATAAATTTCTTTTAAATGGAAAAGGATTACAGTAAATGTGTAAGGAGTCCACCTCTTGAATAAGTTCATTGTCGACAACGAGTTTGAAAAGAATTGTTCTAAATAACAATGTGTGTCTACCATTTAAGATTTTTCTTTTCTTTTCTTTTCATTTTTAAAGTTTTATTTCTTTTTTGTTGTCTTTTCTCTTGGCTATGTTATTTTTATATCTCCTTTAGTGATTCTAATATGATAACCTATTCAGGTGAATGGCGAAAAGATATTTCTTAAAAATACTGAAGTTTGATTATCCATCTGAACTCTTGTGAATTCTCTCCACACTTTTTGATGTGTATGTTGAGTTTATAGGAGAAAATTTTGAAAGTATTCAATAAATTTGTAAATTTTTTTAGTATATAATGACTTTGAGGATGAAAGGGAATTAATTTATAGTGGAAGGTTGATACACATTTCTTTTTCTTTTATTAAACTGAGGAGGCAAAGAAATTACAATGGCAAAAAGAAGCCAAAAAAGAGACGGGTAAACCGAAAAAGAAATGGATGAGACTAAAGGAAAAATTATAAAAAACGACACATGCAATATTATTTTATGGATTTTGGGTAGATTTTGCACTTTTCTTCATTCCTCTTCATTTTATAGTCTTCTTTTGGATTATAAATAAGGAGAAATTTGAAAGTATTAATATTTGTTCCGTAATGAAAGGAAAATGAATTTAATACTTATATACACATTAAAGGTACAAAGTTGAACCGTACTATTTTTTTAAGTAATAGTCATATGCACATAAGCAGATCATATTTTCTTGATTATTTTCTTTCTTTACATGGTTCTTAAGGGGAAAAAATCACCTTTATTAATTTATTAGGCTTGAACTGAAAATTATTAAAAACAATTGTTTGAAATATTATCATGTGTGGTTATTATATAGTTGATTAGTTAGTTATTGATACTTTGAACCCCGCGCGAAGCGCGGATAAGTTACCTAGTATATACATACTCCCAGTTGGGGTTTTGCAACGTTAGGAAGACATTTTGTAAGCATTTCTTTGGTTATTTTTTCTTCTCTAATTTGCCTGTATCTTTTCTTATTCTTTGTTAACTGATTTGATTAAATCAAAATTGGGGATCTTATGGGTTATTATTTAGTTGGGTCGAGTTTAACTGATGGAGCGGGTTTAAAAAATTATTTCAGGTTATTTTAGGGGATAATTTCCGTCAAGACAGAGGTATATTTGAAAATTTTAAGAATGAAGGGGGTATTTTTGATGCAAAATAAGTTCGGAGGATATTTTTAGCCCTTTTTCCAAATTAGAGAGGTATTTTTTATCCTTTTCCCTTATATTAATTGCAGAATCCTAAACGTGATCTCTTTCCTTTGTAGTAATCTACGACAATTTCCGTAAAGGAATCCTAATGTGATTTATTCTTTTCTTTTGCCAAAAATATATTATTTGTTATTTAGTGTAATATATTAAATAATAATATGAGAAAAAATAGTAAATGACTATTTTGTCTATTGTAAAGTCTTTTAATGAAGGGCAAAAAGTTCAATCAACATTTCTAAAACTCTTCGTACTTTTAATATAGTATGGATTAAAACAGAAAGAAATATATATATATATATATATATATATATATAATTCAATTTCTTTTAATAATATATGAATACAAACACCACATGTTTACATTTTATTCAATATTTATCCACATCAGCAGTGTGTCAATCACACGCTTGATTTATTTTTGGTAATTGTCAGTGAGGTGTTCAATAGGTAGTAGTGTTGAACTGTCTAATAGGAATACCTCTTAGTTAAGGTACCAAAATAGAAAATTACTACAAATTTAAAGGGTTGCTTATGCATTTGGCACTAAAAAATTATGAGCTTTGGAGTTCCCAATCGAAAAAGACAGCAACAAGAAATATAATCACTCACTCTATTGGAGTATAAGATAAGACATCAGCAACAATAGTTTTCTACTGCATAAACAACAAAAGCATCGCAAAAGCTAAAGTATGATTCTTTAGTGAGTATAATAAGGAGTTAAGGACACATATTATATGTGACATATAACAATTGATTTGAAATTCAAACTTGTGTGGGAAATTACTAGTTACTAGAATACCAACCTCCTGTGTCCACCTTACACACCTGCTAAACTCACTAAAGGTTAAAACCCCACACACTAAAATAAACAAAAGTTGAGTTCTTTCCACCATCTTAGCATCTTTAACCTTTTAAAATACATATAATCTCATTATAACCTACCAAGCATTGCCAAACCTTTTTTATCAAAAATGGCCTCCCAAATATACTTAGATCTTCACCCTCTTCGTTCTCTTCCACTCCCACTCAAAACCCAAAACCCACAAAACCAATCCCATCACTTCAAACCAAACACCAAAAACCCCATTACCTGCAAACTCCGAGCAGCTGTTATCGGCGGCGGCCCAGCCGGTTCCTCCGCCGCAGAATCTCTTGCCGCTGGCGGAATCGAAACATTCCTCTTCGAACGCAGCAGCCCAGCCACCGCCAAACCATGCGGCGGCGCGATCCCACTATGCATGCTCGACGAGTTCTCAATCCCCACACACCTCATCGATCGCCACGTCACCCAAATGCGATTCATTTCACCATCAAATCTCATCGTCGATTTCGGTAAAACCCTAGGACCACACGAGTTCATCGCTATGCTCCGCCGAGAGGTGTTAGACTCATTCCTCCGCCGCCGCGCCGAAGCCACCGGCGCCACCCTAATTAAAGCCCTAGTTACCGATCTCGTGGTCCCCACATCCTTACGTGAACCTTACGTCATTAACTACATCATCGGTAATTGCCAGCGTCAGCTTGCTGTTGATGTTGTTATTGGCGCTGATGGGGCGAATAGCCGTGTGGCTAAATCCATTAAAGCTGGAAATTACGCTACTGCCATTGCTTTTCAAGAGAGGATTAAATTGCCTGAGGATAAAATGGGGTATTACGAGAATTTAGCTGAGATTTATGTTGGGAATGACGTGTCACCCGATTTTTACGCGTGGGTGTTTCCGAAATGTGACCACGTGGCAGTGGGGACGGGTACGGTGTGTTCGAAGGGTGATATTAAATCATTTCAACGTGCTATCAGAGCACGAGCCAAACCAAAGATTGATGGCGGAAAAGTGATTAAAGTGGAGGCTCATCCCATACCGGAGCATCCCCGCGCGGTTCGGGTTCGTGGACGGGTCGCTCTGGTAGGGGATGCAGCGGGATACGTGACGAAATGTTCGGGCGAAGGAATATATTTTGCGGCGAAAAGCGGAAGAATCTGTGGGGAAGCAATCGTGAAGGCCTCGGAAGGCGGAGAAAACATGATCAGTGAAGATGATTTGAAGAGAGAATATTTAAGAAAGTGGGATGACAAGTATTTTACAACTTTCAAGTTCTTGGATGTGTTGCATAAAGTGTTTTATGGCAGCAATGCAGCAAGGGAAGCATTGATAGAGTTGTGTGGAGACGAATATGTGCAAAGAATGACATTTGATAGCTACTTGTATAAGAAATTAGCTAGTGGCAATAGGTGGGAAGATGCTAAAATGGTCATGAACACAATTTCGAGTTTGGTTAGGTGTAATATTATGGGGCGAGAAATGGAAGCATCTGCCCAAAAAATTCTCTCACGAGTATAGATTATCCTAATAGTCAAATATTTCAATCGGTTATGTTTATTATGTCATTTGTTCTATGTGTAACCAATTTAATTCTTGTACGTGTTTTTCTCACATATCAATTAAAATGGAGCAGTTGTAGTCCAATAATGTCAAATAAAAAAGGGATGCGTAGAATGAGAGCAATAAATCTTCAAAGTTGATTTACTTGTAAAATGAAAAGCTAAACAATCAGTTCATTCCTAACTAGTGATTGTTTTTGTTTAAGACCACAATCAGCTAAAGAATGCTTGTTATTGTGCTGAAATTCTCTCACGTATTTACCCGCCCATACTACCTCCTAAACTAATTTTGCTTCTTACCCAACCGACCGAAAATATTTACCTGAGCACCTCCTCGCCCAAAATCCTTCCTCCATGATACCACCACAGTATATTTTTATATCATGATGATGGTATCATGGAGGACTAAGAGGACTTACGCAGTCCTCCCTGATATAATCTCAGTATATTTATATACCACGATGGTATCACGGAAGACTGAGAAGTGTCTCATTGAAGGACAGAAGTAGTCCTCCACGATATTATCACAGCATATGTATATAAGATGATGGTATTATAAAAGTTTTTCTAAGAAAAGTGTCTTTTGATACTATCTCAGTATATTTATATATCTTGTTGGTATCATAATTTTGGGGGCATTTCGACTAATAATTTCAAGGCATGAAAGTAAGAGGCGTATGAGCGAACAATTATTTTACTTTCAAGGGACAGCGACGTTCTTTCCCCTAATTTTTACAACCAGCTCCACCCCACCCCCCTCCAATCCCACCACCACTAACCACCTCTGCCATCACAACCACCATCACCACCCCCGCTCTCCAAAACCCCACCCCACCCACCTACCTGCCCCTACCCCACTCTCCACCCCCGCCACCACTAATCAGTTCTACCACCCCATCACCCGTCAACTACCAACCTCTGTCATCACAATCACCACTGACAATCATTACTGTCAATTGCTACCACACCTATCATTTTCATCACTATAATGATATCAATGGCCGCCGCCGCCACTATCAATCACTACCACCACTGCAGCCAATCCTTACCAACCACCTCTACCATCATAACTAGCACCGCTCCGCTACCCTCAATGCCATCGTCAACCACCACACATTCTTCATCCATCACTATCAACACCGCCGATCACTAATATCAACTAACTCCACCATCACAACGACTACCACCACTATCAACAACCATCATTGATTTGAAATTTCCATGGTCAAACATTATCTTCAAATAAAACGCAAATTATTTCGAAAAAAAATGAATAATTTGTATGACCAAACAGGTCCTTAAATCCCCTTTGTGAATCGAAAGCATTCCTCCAGGGTCATAGCTGCAACACAATTCTTGAATTACCCCCACCCCACCCCTCCGAAAAAAAAGGATGAAGAATAATTTCAATCAAAGAACAAATGTATCATTGAAACGAGAAACCGACACAAGTGCAACAATAGAGGGGGAAAAAGTCTCAATGGGGTCACGCTTTAATATCACAAAAATAAATTGTATTTTTAAGGAATTCGGTCTTCCTCTCCATTGATGTAAACTTATTGGCTTCCTTTGATCAAATGTCAAAATTAAAGGTCGTTGTAAAAACAAAGCACTTGAAAGCCAATTTAACTAATTTACATTCAGACAAAGATTGCATGAAAGATACAGAAGGTTAGGGCTTGGATAGTAATTTCCATCCCATGGCTACCCATATATATATATATACATATACATACATATATGTAGACTGCGAAGCTATAGTTAAATTCTATCAAAAGATAAATGATAAAAATAGCAGTAGAAGATGATGGCTAAATTTTTTAGATACCATTTTAATTTATAATTTAAAATTTGAACATATAAAGGAAAAGATAATAATTTAGCAGACCAATTAAGTAGACTAAAGATTACTGCTAACTAATTTTTTATTTGAACAGCATGAGACCTTCCAGTTCTTAGACAGCAGACAAGGGAAAGGCATAGCCTCAACCCAAGACACATACAGACCGACAGTATTAGGTAACCTCCATTTTAGACCTACATCTTTATTAGAGAGAAATACTATGAAAAGAATACAATTCGGAGCCAATAACTTAGTAGCTTTCCATCCATCTAATTGGACTTTTAAAGTATTACTAAAATACGTAATAGACAGACAACAAAGATGCTTAGTGGATAATTTATGGATTTCGCATAATAGAAAAGACTCTAAACATTTTGTAGCTACTATAAATTCTCTTTGTCAGTATTTTACAGACCGAAATTTAGACAAAAAATTTAAATTTTATGTTGTAATTCACGGTAAAACTAATGGTATTTTTCAAACTTGGATAGAAGTTTTAGACTCTATTTAAGACATAAGAAAACCTCTTTTTAAAGGATTTAATAATTTCACTGAAGCATTAGACTATGCTAGAGGAGTATTAGGTTCAAACTACTATATTTCTCCAGCTCTTAGACAAAACCCGAACAAAATCCCTCAGTACAATGTACAAAAAGACACAGACAAAATAATTTTTTATGATCATTGTTCTACTATGACTGAAGTGGTCAAGAGATTAAATCAGCAGAAAGAGACATTAGTTCAAGAAAAAGTGAAACTCTTGGATCAAGTGAAGACATTAGAACAAAAACTACAAGCGGTTAAGTTCGAATTGATGCAATCTCAGAGTTCTCCATCTCAGACAAAAATGGATGAGACGGGTGTGCATTTCCCAATGAATGCAGTCTGACCCACTGTATCGGGTAAGGATACAGCTAGTCCGGTTCAAACGGTAGCCGGTAAAGACTTATCAAATCCGTTGATGGCTGTCACTTTGCCAAAAAGTGAAAATGAGGGATGTTCATCTCTCCAAACAAGACGGAGACTACCAAAGACACTTACGCAAGGAGCAACTTCTACAAATAAAAGCACACTTGCAAAAAAGAAGAAGAAGGAAAAAATAGAAAATATAGTAAAAGAGACACTAGAAAAAAAATTCCATAATTCAGATTTCGAAGGAGATGATATTAATTTTCAAGACTCGCAAGATCCAAATGATGTATATACATATACATACATATACATATATATACATACATATATATATATATATATATATATATATATACATATGTATGTATATATACATATACATATGTATGTATATATATCTATATATATGTATATGTATATATCCTCAGCTTCCCCTCCAGCACTTATATCACCTGGCAGTACACTAATATGGAGATCAAACACGAGTTTTAGGGTCTTCTATCCTGACGAGAGAAAGAGAAGATGGAAACATATTACAGAGTATATACCTTATTTGAGGGCCTAAAGAAGGTAAACACTTTGCAATTAGAAAAAATTGCAATCAAGAGCCAGGTTTGGGAAGTATTACCAGCATCAAATACGGGTCAGACTGGATATTGGGATCACTAGATTGGACAAACCCTCTTATAGCTGCATCGATCGATCCGACAGAGGTATAACATGGGAAAGTAGCGCTTAAGTAGTGGGATGACATGAAAGTGCAGTGATACCAACTTGCTATTTGAAATTTAGTCGGTTGAAAGCTAGTTCTCACCTGACTAACCACAGTTGAGAATCCAGAGATGCTCATAGATGATCTGCTAAGACCTCACAAGAACGAAAGTGCGTGAAATGCAGAGTTTTCAAGCATAGAACACATGCAAGCAAAACATTCTAATAATATCTTCCAAAGAAAGTTTCTTGCTTAAAAATTCCAACCAACAATTCAGGATCAGAAGAAAAAGGAAAGACCATTTTCAGTGAAGTCAATGCAACTTTAGTGAAGAAATTTGTTCCCAAAGTGAGAGAGAAGAAAACCGAACACCAAAACAATCTTAGAAGTTGATACAATCACCATTCAGCTTGAACTTCTTCGAAATGAAAGTCTGAAGAGATGCACCGGGACCATGACAGCCGGTCTTTGATCTGCCGACAAGCATCTAAAATAACAGTTATAAAGGGTACAACAAATCACAACCAGGCTAAAAGCACAACATTCCTCAATGCATTTTATACCCATAGCGAATTCCCAGACAGGAAAAGGGTGCCATTTTATATAGATTTACAAGCTTACAGCATTTTTTTAATATCAAAATTCTTTCATTTATACTACACCAAAACAGCATCAAAACCATTTACTGCAAAGGTACATGGCTTAACGACATGCATTTATCATTTATCATTCATCTATCATACCTACCCAACTATCCATCCAGCAGGGTATTTTCTCCTTAAGCAAAAAATATAAATGAACGGAAAAAGAGCTTTTTTATGTTACACATGTTTCGCCCGATGCCATAAAAAATTCTCCTATTCTTCTGGCTCATAGGCACGAGAGAGCTGCCTCCCAACCTGCTGTCCTTCTCTGCCATCCCTCTACAAAATCATGGTTGCAGCTGCTTCACCACCGAGCTCGGTAACACCCAATGATGTTGACTAACATACAAAAAGATCCAGAAGTTGGTCAACTATTCACTGAAAAGGTGACTTTAAAAAGTTGGTCAACTAGTCATTAAAGCTAAAAGTAACCCTCTTCTGTGGTTTTTCTTCTCTCCAATTGCATGCAGTCCTCTGTTCATCACCTTGAAACCTTGATCTATTGTACCCCGACATATGTTGTGAAGAACCTTCCCTCTTGCGCGAACCAGTATAGAAGGTTTTTTCACCTCCGCTAGGTCTTCCAAAATCCACATTTCTCTCATTACTCTGCCTTGGTAATCGCTGCCGATCCCAAGACGTGAACTCTGATTCTCCCCATCTTCTCTCTTTTGAGGTTGTTCCACCACCTCGACTAAGGTTCCTATTCCGACGAGAACCATAGTCTGAATTCCACTGCTCATGCCCCCTAGTATTCCAACGGTTTCGACCCCAGGAACCAGTTCTATTATTAGCCCATTCGTTTCCTTTAGCACCAGCAACACTTCCACCACCTTGATGCCACAAATTGCTAAAAGTATTATCAACACAAGCAAATCCATTCTCATAATTTGGCCCCGTGTTCCAACCCCATGACTCATTTCCACAGCCTCCCCAGGCAGTGTCCGTCAAGATCCCCTGGGTTTTAGGGCAACTCCTTTCCCACGGATCGTCGTCTTTGATGTTTGCAGGGTTATCCCATTCATTCCAAGTCTGCTCCACATACTTAAAAGTTTTAGATCCCTGCACGTTACCACTTTCCCAAGGATTTTCACCAGCTTTAGAGCCCTGCACATTACCACTTTCCCAAGGATTCTCACCAGCTTTAGAGCCCTGCATATTACCACTTTCCCAAGGATTTTCACCATTATCACCAGCTTTAGAGCCCTGCACATTACCACTTCCCCAAGGATTTTCACTATTATCACCAGTTTTATCCTCCCATACCAGGGTGCATCCAGAAACTATGTTATTCTCAGACTTGACAGAGTTATCAACTTCATTAGGATTAAAATACTCTCTGTCCAAATCTAATATCAGCTCCGGATCAATAGTTGAGTCCCAATCAACTTTATCAATGTACATATTTGGATCAGGAGGAAGACTCTGAGGGGGAAGACCACTTATCCAACCCCAATATCTTCTTTTTGCATCGTCCAGTGCTTCTTGACCTGCAGAGTCATCCCACTTAACCACATTATCATAACAGTACATGTATTTTTTTGCACTCACAACCTTGTGCCAAGGAATTCCAGCTGCTCTGCAGAAATCTATTTCCCATGATGGGACACTATTTTCCTGGATAGCTTTAAAAAGTGAAAATGAAGAAGTTATCAGATTTTGTAGATAATACAAGACTTGATAACATTCAAACAGATGTGCAGATGACAGGACATAAGATGACAATATTTTATGCAAACAAAAAATAATTTAAATAAATAAAAGAAGAAACATCCACAACAATCAGAATTCTAATTGTGTCCATCAAAATCTTTTATATAGACATACATACGTATGTGTGTATATGTAACTTCTGAAGCATAGAATCTAGGGACAAAATATTCAGGGAAAGCTTGGGGTTACAACAGGGCCAGGTGGCTTCAACACTGACATTTTTGCGGTAAAGGAATATTCCTTGTACAAGATTAAAAACGTTTCTTTATAACCAAGCAATTCACTATTTCCTGCTTCAAAAATCAGTAGATAATGGGACCCACCTTCTACTATCTCCAACTAACGAGGATGAGTCGTTCTAAATTCTCTCGTGAAAGACACGTTTAATCGTATAAGATGCAAATTACCACTATTTTATCAACAAAAAAAAAGGAACAGAAAAATTACTACCTCTATGAGATTACTATCTGATGTGAAATTTTCATGCTATCAACCAATTGTACCAGGTCTAAGTGGTCAACGTATCTGCACTTAAAACTTAAACTGATGCAATCCGAGTTGCTATAAGGACATTTCGAGAACCTTCCCGAGTATTCCAAGTGTGGATGATTGCATGGGAGGATAAAGTGGAGAAAGAGGAGCATCAAGATGGCCAAATGAGTGAAGAGGATGGCTACGCGTGCAAAGAGGGGCTATTACTTAAATGCAAAGCCATCATATCACAAAGGAAGACCAACCAAACAAGGCCCTCACTTCATTAAGGGTATAATTTCATTAGACTTGGACTATTTGGATGAATGATGTTTTGATACTCTTTTGAGGGTTTGAGTGTTTGAGGGCTTGTTGAAGACTTGTGCTTGTCACATTGTTGAGAGGATTGGTTGCTTGGGACATTAGTTCCCTTGAGGTCATCCTAAGAGATTAGGTGCTTAATAGTGTGTAATTAAGAGGTCTTAGTTAATTAAGAACTTTGGTTGCCTAATTGTGCCTATTTTTGTCTCAATCTATCTATCCTTTTACTTTTCTTCTTAATTTCTTGTCTCCGCGTATCCGTTATTGTATCATAAACGCACAGCAATATAGGTCTCATCTTTTTCCTAAATTCAAGACTGGGAAAATATATGAAGTCACAGTTTTTTAAATAACAATGTACTCCCTCTGTTTCAATTTATGTGAACCTATTTCCTTTTTAGTTCGTGCCAAAATGAACGACTTCTTTCCTAATTTGCAAAATTCACTTTATGAAATGATTTACAGCCACATAAATATTCAAGACTTATTTTTTTTTTTTGATGAAGTAAGATGTTGTCATTGGTATAGGGCAACTGGAAGGTGCCATAATACAGAAGCAAAAGCCATAGGGCTTTTGAAGCAAAAAACATGTTAGTCTCCATTACATTAACGCTATAAATATTCAAGACTTATTTTGAACCACAAGTTTCAAAAGTCTTCACTCTTTATTAAATATCGTGCCCAGTCAAATGGGTTCACATAAATTGAAACAGAGGGAGTATATACTATCACAGTCCTTAGGGAAGCGATTCAGTATAATTTTTATTTTTATTTTTTATTTTTTGAAACTGAAAAGTAGTCAAATGGAGCGATTCAGTATAATATTTGAAACTATAGGAAGATGATAACTGATTAACTCCCCCGTCCCCCTATATACACATTTCAATAACTTTGCAAACAAGATTAACTTATCAAATTTGACAGTTCTCGCCATCCGTAAGACCAGAAGTATATTGGTCAACAGCAATGGTCATATCTTCCAAAAGATGTAGTAGTTTAGGGGTCAGAAATAAAATCTTTGCAAATGGCTTTGGAGATTTAGCAATGAGAAACACATCTAATGGATAGTGAGTATTAGGGGAAAGGATGTATGGAAATTGGATTTCAGGAACAGCAAGTGGCTCCATTGAGTAACCCCACTGACACATATAAGGAAGCTTTGGGAGGAATTGTACCACCAAGATTAATTAATCCATGGCATTACCAGCTATAACTCTAAAAATTATTTTCAGATCTATTCAGTTATTCACCTATTCCTGAACCAGGATATCTCCATAACTGACCGCAGAGTAGATGATTGAACCTGAACAACGAGGAGGAATTTATTCAATTGCCCAATGATAAAATGGCTCTATTATGGACAGACAGTTAGCTACTCTAACGATAAAACTAGCTTCTTACAAATATCAAATTCTTGGTGTAATATGACTTATTGTAAATGATGTCAATTCTTGTGTGGATTTCACAGATTACTAGCAGTGATAGGAAGTAATTTGTGATATGTTGGCCGTACATATCTTACCCTGCCTTAGTAAAGTTCTCAGTGAAATCATTACCATCACTTTCTTTTTTGACTTGGTGGGACCAAACCCCAGAGTAGGGCTGCCTACGTATCTTGTCGAAGCAAGAATCAAGTCGAACGTAGTTCTCACTACCATCACTTATTATTCAAAAAAAAAGAAGATTAGGAGCTTAAATATTAGAGAAGCTAGCACCATTATTCAAATTATATTTTTTTGGGGGGGATCAGTCAGACAAACACTATCTAAAAGAATCTTGTGATGGCCAAATATAATGGAGAAGAGAGAAAAAAAAAACAGTCAATCAAGTGTCTCCATTGGATAAGTTACAACACATTCAAATCAACAGTAAAATATTCTATCACCGGCTAAGAAATAAAATTCAATCATACAGCAACCCTTTTCCATTTTGCAAAACAATTTTTTCCCTTCTCCAAAACATCGTCGACCAGAATCTGTTTAATCCTCCGCCCAAATAATAAAAACAAACAGAAAAATAGCTTGTTTGGCTAAGCTTCTAAAATCAACTTATTTTGACAAGTACTTTTTGTGAGAGGCAGTTTGTGTTTTGCCAATTAATTTTAAAAACACTTTTGAGCAGCAATTAGCGTTTGGCCAAGCGTTTAAAAAGTGTTTTTAAGTGTATTTTTCTCAAAAGTGTTTTTCAAAAAAGTACTTCGGGGAAAAACTACTTTTTTTAGCTTCCGAAAAACTGCTTCTGCTACTCCCCAAAAGTAATTACTTTCTCCCAAAAATTTGGCCAAACACCTCACTTTTTTTAAAATAAGCACTTTTGGAGAAAAATAAGCTTGGCCAAGCAGGCTATAAGAAACCAAAAAAAAAAAAAAACTTGCTCACTTGTACTCTAGCTCCTACACATACATACACGAAACCAATCACTTTAAAAAAGCTGAACTAAATCAAGCAAATACAAAAGAAAACAAAAGGCGAAAAAAGAAGGAAATTAATGGATTCTACCCAAAAATAGCAAGTGCCATTTTTTAGCAAGTTTAAACTTAAACTCGCTCAAATTTCATATAAAAGTATCCGACCATAAATAAAACAGAAACCCAAATATTTAGGCAAAGAATATATCAAAGAAACATGACTATCTTTTTACTATTGCAATCATCAAATAAAAATTTCTTACTTAGTTTTCTTATGTTCGGTACGTGAGGAAAAAATATTATTCTAAAAGCATTTGTATATAATCCATAAATACTATGGGGAGTGGGGGTGGGTGTGGGGGTAGGGATGGGTGGTGGGGTGGGGTGGGGGTGAAGATGTGGTATGCTGGAGGGTAGGGAAGACACAATCAAGGTGGAATGCCATTTGCATTTTACTCATTCTTAAAAACTTATTTACTCGGAGAAAATATTTTCCAAAAATTTTGGTCGACCCTGATGGGAAAATTGAAAAATATTTTCTGGAATACCAAACGCACACAAAAGCAAGTACTTAAATGGATCCTTTCCGCCACAGGATCCATCTCTCACTAAAATTGAAATTCAATTTTTTTTTGTGAAGTTAAAAATAAAAAAGGAAACCCATTATTTTCACCAAATAGTGGATCAAGGAAACACTACAGGCATAAATCAACACACAAAAAAAAAAAAACATAATTAGAACAATATCATGACACAAAAATGACGGGGTAAGTTAAAAAAAAAAAAAAAAAAAAAAAAAAGTACCAGAAGAATGAGATTGGTCGTAACGGGATGGAGGAGAAGGTGGAAATTCTTGGTATTTGTATTTTTTTCTTGGTATCCATCTTCTATTCCAATTCCCCATTTTTCAAAAGAAATAAAAAAGAAGAGTTTCTTTCTAAGTCGGTAAGGGTTAGGATAGAAACAGTAATGAGGACAGCTGCTTAGGAATAGGAAAGAAGGCTTTTTATTAGTGATAAATTAAAGGGGAAGACGAGACCGAGTTGCTTTGCTTTGTCGCCCACAGATTACATGTTTGAAATTGGCATTGCCGATTGGTTCAATGGGTCGGGACCGACTAGATAGGTGATGGGCTTTTATCCTACAGGCCTGGTAGCATGAACAAAAAGTGGAAATTTTATCCCATAGCCACTTTTAGGACTGCTATTTAAACTTTTATCCCATAGCCACTTTTAGGGCTGCTATTTAAGTTTTATTCCGGACTTTCAAATGATTTATTTAATATTTGCCCACTTTTTTAGAGAGCAGGCTGATGTTGTTTCTTCTTATTTTTCGCTTTATCAAACTTTAAGACGATGTGTCTTAAAATTAAATTTTACAGTTCAAAACTTCAGGACACTAAGTTTTGTATATTAGTTTAAACTTCTGCATATAATATCTTCAAGTTTAATTTTTTAGCTCAAAACTTCAAGATCTTGTGTCCTTAAGTCCATTTTTTAGTTTTAAACTTCGGGACGATGTGTCCCAAAGTTTAGTATTTCAATTCAAAGTTTCATTTAAGTTAAATTTTTTTAAAACTTTAGAATTTTCAGCTTTAGTGTCCTGAAGTTCAGTCTTTTCAATTTAAATTTTAAGAACATTGTGTTCTAAAGTTTAATTATTGTGGTTCCAACTTCAGATTATTGGAGAAAATGAGAGAATAAGAAAGAAGTACCAATGACCATTTTTATGTAGTTTTCTTACAATTTAGTGGCTAGAATGACGCATACATTCATGAATTGTCATTAAGTTTGAATTTCACAGTATTAAACTTTAATTTAATGATAATCCTATGTCCCAATAAGGCAGGTTGAAATGTACGGGCATAGGTTAGTTTCTCGTCCTATGAATGATAACTTTTTGAAGGCAAAGAACAGGGTGAAAAAGTCTATATCATTTGAAAGCCATGCTTGATCGTAAGATGAGAACCCTCGTTGATGGAGATATTAAGCAGAAGAAGACCTAGAAGGGAGCTTCACAGCGGTCATCTTATTTATTGGAATTTGGAAGCTGATATAAATAGCCTTTTGCAAACAGCTACCTTTGGCAACTATAGAATGGCGTTTAAATACTTCTAAAAAAGTTGGCAGTATTTTCATATGAGTTTAAGTAGGCGCTTGGCTATAGATTTCAAATATTTTTCACTTTATTTGGAATTTATGAAGTTGGAGTTGAAGGTGAAGTTGTGTGATTATATTTTTTGCAAAGAATGTTTAGAATAATATTCAAGCTTGAAAGTACTTTTTAATGAAATACAACTTCAAAAGTGAAAAGTGAGTTGGAAAACAGATTACCTGTTTTCCAAATTTGAAATATAACTTTAAGTTAAATTGAAATTTTCATGACCAAATAATGATTTTCAAATAAAGTAAAAAATTATTCCAGAAAAAAGGTGTATATTTTTTATGGCCAAAAGGGTCCTAAGTGTTCTATGCACTGATTGTATAAAAAAGTTTTCATATAATCAGGCCATTTATTAGATAGCTATTAAGTACATTTCAAAAAAGTGCTTTTGGACAAAAGCTATTTTTTTAGCTTCTGAAAAACTGTTTCTTCTACTCCCCAAAAACATTTATTTTCTCCCAGAAGTTTGGCCAAACACCTCATTTTTTTTAAAAATAAACACTTATTGAAAAAATAAGACTTTTGGGAAAAAATAAATCTGGTCAAACAGGCTATAATTATTTTTTTAATTAAAAAAATAGCTACTTTTACTTTTCGCTAATGTCTCCTTATATTCCCTTTTTCTCGTTTAACTTCTTTAAATACAACTTCTTAACCTGCGAATACCCCTTTCTATGTCCAACAAAAACATATCTCACACAAATACTCAAGTCTCAATCAATGCTTTCATTATTTTTAGTTTCGGGTGAGCTAAAGGTGGCAACCGGTTCGGGCTAACCGGTTTTAACCGGTAACCGGACCGGTTAAACCGGAACCGGTAGAACCGGTTAACCGGTTCCGGTTAACCGTGTAATTGTTTACCGGTCCGGTTCCAATATTTTAGAAACCGGAACCGGACCGGTTTAACCGGCGAAAATAAAAAATAAAAAAAAATAAAAAAAAAAAAAGGAAAGAACCGTTGGGCCTTAATGGACCGTTGGCAATGGTCCATTTGCAAAAATGGCCGTTGCCAAACGGTCAGTTTTTTAATTTTTGGCCCCCAAATTTTTTTTTTTTTTAACACTTTAACCCATCCCCACCCCTATATAAACCCTTCTTCATTTTCATTTTAATTCACATCAATTCACTCTTCTTCATCTTTCTCTCAAATTTCAATCTCTCAATTATAGTTTCTTTGCAATAATTAGCCACAAAGTCTTATTATAGTTTCAACTTTCAATTATTAATTTTGCAATTATAATATTGTTGGTGGAGTTGGTGATTTTGCAACAATCCGAAGTAGTTTTGGTGGATTTGCAATTCTAGCCGCCTTCACTTTGTTGGAAATTAATCCGGCAATTTGGTACCTTCGTTCCAACTCTATCTTTATTTTTCGCAATTTAATTCTAGCAATTTATTTTTCGCAATTTAATTCTAGCAATTTAATTTGTTGTAATTTATTTTCTTGTGATTTATTTGATTGTGATTTAAATTAATTCTATTTAATAATGTCAAAGAGATTAAGACGTGGTGCCGGTAGTAGTAGTCGTACTGTTAGGGGTGCGCTTAATGAGGAAACATTTGTGGAAGAAACACCTAATTTAGGTATTGATGTTGGTGGAAATAATCCACTTTTAGGTCATGAGGCAATGCAACAACATTTTACCGACACTTTTAATGAAGACTTAGATGATGATGATGAAACACAACCCCCCGAAAATCCCATAGGAGATACATGTCCTGCACAATCACATACACAAGACAAACCGCCTAGAACTCGTAAGCCAACAACTAAAGTTTGGAAATTTATGACTAAGAATAGGGAAAACCAAACAGCTACGTGTACCCTATGTGAACAAGTATTTAGTTTTAAGTAAAGAACTGGTAAGGATGGTGGAACGGGTACACTAAATGGTCATATGAGAACCAAACATATGGATATTTGGGGAGAACAAACGGGTTCAAATGTGGGGGGATTCAAATGACGATAGACCCACGAACCGGTAGAAATTTTAAGTATGACAAGAAAAAAGAACGCGTAGAAATAGCTAAAATGGTAGCTTATGATTGTTTACCATTTTCCTTTCTCTCGGGTTTGGGGTTTGTTACTTACATTCAACGTTGTTATAACCAGTTATTTGAGGGTATTCCTAGAAGTACTTGTAGAGCCGATGTTATAGATTTGTTTAAAAAATATAGATTTTATTTGCGCCATGTATTTAATTCTTTAAATTGTAATGTTTGTCTTACCGCTGATTTGGGTCTTAGTATTAACCATTTAGATTTTTTTGCTATTACATATCATTGGGTTGATGACAACTGGGTTATGCAAAAAAGAATTATAGCTTTTTTATATGACGAAGGAAAAGGTCGTCACGATGAAAAAAAATTAGCCGATTCAATGTCTACTATAATGAGATTTTTTAACATTTATAGAAAAACACTTTGTATTGCTTTAGATAATGCTTCTAATAATACAAAGGCAATTGGTCTTTTAAAAAGAGAAATAAACCCTCCTCTAAGAAATATTTTTCATGTAAGATGTAGTTGTCACATTTTAAATTTAATTGTTAAAGATGGTCTTGTGCATTTTGATGATTATGTTCAAAAAGTTAGAAATGTTGTTGCGTTTCTTTTTTGTAATGCTAATAGGGGAAGAATTGGAGATTTTAAGAATGCTTGTGTGGAAAATAACCTTAGACCTAGGAAAATTCAAGTAGAAATTGAGACTAGGTGGAACTACAGTTACATTATGCTACAACAAGCATATGAGTATAGGATTTCCATACAACAAGTTCACAACAAATATAATACTGATAGTGAGGATTGGTTAACTTTTAGGCATTGGGAAGATGTTAAAGAATGTATTGAACTCTTAGAAAAAATTTATAATGCAACTCTTGTTTTTTCTAGACAATTCTATCCCACGGTAACCGGAATTTTAGCCTACTTAGCGGAAATAGCTAGAGTTTTACAAGAGTATAAATATAAACCCGATTATCAAGTGGCTATTTTTGAAATGATAATCAAATTTAAGAAGTATTTTTTTCCCATCCCAACTTTATTTATATTGGGTTCTCTTTTAAATCTTTGTTTAAAAGTGTCTTATACTAAAAATTTGGTTAGTCAAATTTATACATTTTTAGAAATTGAAGAGGGAGTTCAACCATCTTTAGCTGAAGCCGATCTCGCTATTGATGATGAGTTTAGAAAAGTTTTTACTCATTATTCTAGTTTGGAAGAACGTGCTACACCCGTTGCTCCACGCCCTACTACTTCTCAGAGTAGCAAAAAGGGTTTGTCGGGTTTAAAAGTTTTACATTCACAGCCAACTTCTTCTTCTACTGCAAACTTTGATGAATATAACTTTTATTTGATGCAGCCAAATGTGGATATCAACCAACTGGATGAGGTGGACGTCTTAGCATGGTGGAAGAAGTACAAGGCAAGCTATTCGGTACTTTCAAGAATGGCTCGAGATATCCTTACGGTTCAAGTATCAACCGTGGCTTCTGAGAGCGCATTTAGCCAAGGAAGATAGCAAATTGGAGACCATAGACATTCATTATCCGGCTTTAGCTTGCAAGTACTAGTGTGCATTCGAGATTGGATTAGATCGGAGCGACGCAACCAAAACTCAGAAGCGGAGGAAGGCGAAGAGGAAGAAATTGAAGATTTGATAGCTAGTGGACCGGACCAAATGGAAGACTTTGAAGATATTTCCATGACCGAATATGATGTGGGGGAAATTAACGAAATGGTTCAAAATTGGTGATTTTATTATTCTACTATTTTTGTACAACTCATGTATTATTTGCAAGTTAAAAAAAATACAACTTGCAAATAAATGTTATCCAAGAATGAATAAAATATATGGCTCATTGAGCTTTCTTCTATTTACTTGTATTCATATTTTTACTTTTATTAAGTTAGGAATATACCTAAAATATACTAAGAATATACTTATAAGTATATTAAGTTATATAGTATACTTAGACATATATAAGTATATATAGTATATAGTACATATATATAAGTATATATAGTATATATATTAAGTTATACACATATATGTATAAGTTATACATATATATAAGTATATGTAAGTTATACATATATATGTATACGAAAAGCACTATTCTGTATTGCTGACTTGCTGTTAGGCTGTTAGTCAGTAAATATTTAAACTTTAATTATAAAGTTGTATAACATATGTAAATATACCTACAATATACAAATAAATACTATAATATATATATATATATATAATACAAAAAACAAAAAAGATTTTAAGCACTCCAAACCGGACCGGTTCCGGTTTGGAGTTTAAAACCGGTAAACCGGAACCGGCCGGTTAACTAACCGGTTACCGGTCCGGTTCCGGTTGGAACCGGTTAACACCTTTAGGGTGAGCTACATTTATCTGTCAACCTTTTTTACTTTCATTGCATAGGGGTGTTCACGGTTTGGTTAAAAATCGATCCAAACCAAAAATCAAACCAAACAGACTAAATAAATCGATCTTTACTTGAGTTTGGTTTGGTTTGGTTTTTAATTTTTAAAAACCGATAATATTTGGTCTTGGTTTTACTAAAGGCAAACCGACGAAAAAACCAAACCGAATCGATAAATTTTATACATAATTTTTATAATTATATATATACAATATGTTGATTTTCATAAATGCTTTTAAATAATTTATGTACTTTGTAAGCAAAATTTTATTTATCTCTAACATAATAATGAACTTTATAACTTTAAGTCGATTTAAAAAAAGAAATCCATGAATGCTAACTCATTTATTCAAGGAAACAAATATGAAATTTACCTAGATTCATTTTTTCTATTTCTTATAAACTTTATTCACTTAAATAAAATCATAAATTCTAAAACATTTTATTCATAATACAAGAAAATTATAGCTACCACAATAAACGGATAATAATGAAATATAAGTTGGAAAAAGTTAAAAAAATTCTCTCCTAATTGTACGGAGGAAAAAACATAAAAAAGAGAAATATCGTTAGTTTTCTTAAAGAACCAAATTGACTACAATCAAACCGGTGATTATGTATTCTATTTGATTTGGTTTGGTTTTAAAAAATTTAAAAACCGACTTAATTGGTTTGGTTTTGGTTTTAACCTAAAACCAACCCATGAACACCCTATTTTCACATATAAGAGCGTCTTTCTTTTAATCTCCTTCAAGATTTAATAGGAAAAAAAAAAAAAAGGAGAACACTATGCAAGAGTATAAAAGTAGATGCCCAAATACATGTACAACCCCTTAAACTTGTTTGGAGTATTCCATTTAGCTAGTGTTTGGCCATAGATTCCCGAAAAAAAATTGAAAAACTTGATTTGGGTAAAGTTCTTCAAGTTTTGAAAATGTGTTTAGTCATAGTTTTTCAAAAAATATTTCACTTTTTGTTTTGAAAAACATAAAACATTACATATACCCATAAGTTCTAAAAACTATCAAGAATACCCAACCATACAAAACATAAATACTTGCTAATCTCAAATTATGCAGTGCTGTGACGGTTCTCTTTCGCGCCGGTTTAGGGCGTGAAGGATACTACGAATTTGTTTGTGCTCTTTTGGACTTTATTTGAAAAGAGTCGCTACCTAATTTTTAGAAAATTTGAAAAACCAGATCGAAGGGTTTATTCAAACACAGTGATAAAATCTTCGTAATCCAGAGTTCTAGGTAAGGGTTCTGGTGATCCCCTGGGAAAGGTGTTAGGAACCCTAATATTAAGAATCTGTACTATACGATTGACCTTCGGGTTCCAGAGTATGAGTATCCGCTTAAACTGCTTATATTAGTGTTTATTTTCCCGCAAAGAGAAACTATCATTTTGGTGCATAAAAGAGTTTGAATAAGTCCCTTTTATATATAAGGTAAAGTAATTTCGGATTTATAATATCCGGATAAAAGTAGTTCTCCTTTGTATATTAAGAGTAGGACTGTTCACGGTTTTGGTTAGAACCAAAACCAAACCGAAAATTTAACCAAATCAAAAATTTAACCAAACCGAATAAAATAACCGACATTGATTTGGTTTGGTTTGATTTGGTTTTAAATTTTAAAAACCGATAATATTTGGTTTGATTATGGTTCTATTAAAAAATAACCGAATAAACAACCGAACCAAATCGATAAATACATAAATTTTATAATTATTTATATGCATAATATTAGTTTTTCATAAATAATTATAAATATTTTATACCTTCTAATCATTAATTTGATTTTTAGTCTACTTATTTCACATGATTGTTTAAGGCTCATGTTTTTAAGAATATGTCCAAGCTCATGTCTTTAAGTCTTTTAACTCTAAAAGTGTAAACCTACTAACAGAAGCTCATGTTAGAGTCTAACGTCTTTAACTTAAATTTTTAGTCTTTCTTTGTCAGCCATTTGATTTTAGGTTGTATTTTTTTTTTTTTTTGAATTTATACCTTTTTTTTCTTGTCTGAATGAGTCCTAAACTTCTAATATTTTTCATATGAAAATAATAGAGGTTGTAGATTTGGAGGTTCCTATAGAAGACACTTCAGTAACATCAGCATTTGCTACAACTCAAGCACATGGTAATGCCCTAATACTTCTTCCGTGAGTAATCCTCCTAAAAAGCAGAAAAGAACAACTCCTTGTAGTTGAGAACCTAGCCTTGGGGATAATGATAGAAAAACATCTGAAGTTTGGGATCATTACAAAAAGTTTTTTTTATAAAATGGGAGAATTGAGGGCAAAATGCAAGTATTGCCCCAAAGTTTGGGATCATTACACAAAGTTATTTTATTTCATATATTTTCATTTTAATTTTAGGTAGTCTTTATGTTTAATTAATATGTATGTTTGTAACAACAACTAAAAGCTCCCATGCTCTACTTTATTTCCAGGTATGTGTATTAAGATGACAAAAATGGTGCAGCCACTACTAAGTTAGTTTTTAGCTCTATATGTAATAGTTTAGCAACTTTGGGTAACTTGAGTACTACACTATCATAATAGTGAAAATGTTTCTATGGTGTATGTTTCATTTTAAACTATAAATAAAAGTTAACGTTTGAACAAAAAAAAAAACATGTTTTTTTCAACTTTTTAATGTTTTACTGATAAGTCTCATGGCTGCTAGTCATAAATCGAAAAATCGAACCAAACCAAACCGACAATAACCAAACCGATGGTTATTATTTTATTTGGTTTGGTTATGGTTTTAGACATTTAAAAACCTACTAAATTGGTTTGGTTATGATTTTAATCAATAACCGACCCAAACCGAACCATGAACACCCCTAATTAGGAGTATATTTTGGTTTTTTATAAAGGAAGTGGTTTTGGTCCATGTTACTCATACTCTGTCGAGTTTATTCCGTCTTAATACGTTCAGCCTTTATCCGGAATTCTTATATTATGAGGTTTTATTATAGTTATTTTTTTAGAAAAGAGGTGATATATCTGGTCTTAAAATATCACTTTTGTGGCCATTTAGGCCAAAAAATTTGTAAGGGGTTGGGAGATTTTTATTATTTGAAGACTTTAGTATAAAAGAGCTTATGACATATTTCAATCAAAGCTGGATTTGACCAGCTTTAAGCAAAAAGAATTTCTCTTGTTTATAAACGAGTTTTCTTGGAAAAAAAACTTAGTGAGAGACCAAGAAAATGAAATACTTAGCTTATTTTTCAGAAGAAGATGTGTTTGGGCGTCGGACCCATTTAAAACTGATTTTGTTTAGACAAAAAATGATAAAGAAAATGTTTGAAGGAAACTGTATATCACTTTGAAAGAACAATTTCCCTAATTGTTTGTCTATATCAATTATCTCAAAACTCATTTGATAACAAGAACGAATCTGTACTTAGCCTTTTGGAAAGAGTTACTTTAGCACGTTTGAGTTTGAAATCGCTCCTAAGATGTCTAATCCATATTTTAGGTTCCACCATATTATGAGTATACACAAATACATACATACACACATATATATACAAAAAATAACCACATAATTCGTACTAGGGGTGTACCAGACTCCTAGAAGCCATTTTCACCCATGGTTGGGCCTTTTGCGTGCCTAGCTACTCCAAATCCAAAATTTGACTCGACAAAAGAAGTGTTGTGTTGGGCCCTTGGCCCAACAGAGGCTTGGTAGAGCCGAATGGCCATGTGGAGAGGGGTGGACAAAGAAAAAAGAGGGCGGTTAGTTTAGGAATAACTGTTCTTATACTCACATAATTAAACACACACAAACATATATAAAGAGTAAACACTCAAAGAAAGTAACCATATACTTTCCCTCATATATTAAGGTTGCCTATAGGATTTCCTTTTCAAAACTTAGTATTTGGCATGGAGACTGGGTTTAGTCCGTATTCCCGATGTCGCACAAGTTCCAAAGGGTTTCTAAGAACCTGAAACATGGGTGATTTTTTTCAGCGTCACCACTGCTCGGCAGTCAGCGTCACAGCTAACTTCAGCCTTCGCACACACGCTCACTTTTGACACTTAGATTTAATTTCGGGTCAAACACAATGAAAGGAACACACGATGTTTACAGGCAATGCCCAACCTTTTTATTATCTCTCAGATATACAAAAGGACTCACGAATTTGGAGGCTCACAAAAACTCCATAATGCCTTAGCCAAATTTTGTCTACTTTACAAACCTGCCAGGGGCAGTTACAAGCAGTTACAAGGGGGGGGGGGGGGGGGGGGCGTGCATGGCATGTGCCAGCAGTTACATTAGGATCATGGTATACAAATCCTAAGCCTAACATTTCGCCCATGTGGGCAAAGCCTTCAAAAACCGACCCTAACCGTCACACATGCCGCACACACTGTGTAACCGACACATGTGTCGCGCGCATGGCCCTTCTGCATGTGCCGCGCGCATGCCTCACTCATGTGCCGTGCACCTGCCTCGCTCATGTGCCTCGTGCGTGCCTTAGCCTGATTTTCGCCTCATAGCTTCACCCAACACTTAGAATATTTTTCGCCCATCTTCATGCCAATGCCATGCCAACCCTTTACCTTTCCCATCTGCCTTGGCCCCAGCAGCCCATGTCAATGTCCATGTCTACCTGTGCTAACCTACTGCCTGCACGCATGCCCATCTGGTGCCATGCACCTGTCCGTGCCACTGACATTCGTCAAGCTGCTTTGCCAACACCCAAACACCTTGACTTAGCTGCACACCATGCCATAGGCATGCAACCCCGCACATTGCTAACAACAACCACATAGCTCCATGTCAAGGGGTAATGTACAAGCCCTTCACACTGCCCAAGCCCGCATACGTTTAAGTCCGAACTTAGGGGTCTAACAAACCACCCCCACCAGTTGAACTCGACGTCCTCATCGAGGCTGTTTTAAGGTAGTCCTCCAATTGCTTGTCGAACTGCCAAATTGACTTAATCTTTTCCCAAGTAGCATCAGCTTCTTGCTTACCCTTCCACTGAATCAGAAATTATGTCCGCCTATTCTTCTTGACACCAAGTACCCGGTGATCCAATATCTTTTCAATCTCAGCGTCGAACTGTGTGCACACCACAGCCGGTGCTCTCTTTGACTGGTTCCTGTCCGGATCATCAACATCTTCATAATAAGGCTTCAGAAAACTTACATGGAAGGTTGGGTGTAATTTTAACCTTTCAGGTAGTTTCAACCTATAAGCAACTTCACCAACCTTCTGAACCACTTCAAATGGTCCATCATATTTTGGGATTAAACCACGGTGCCTAAACTTACTTGTAATCTGTTTCCAGATTTGGGGTGTAAGCTTGAGCAGCACCCTATCACCAACATTAAATTCCAACGCTCTTCTACGCTGGTCTGCATACTTTTTCATCCGTTTCTGGGCCTTGCACAAACTATCTTGCGCTTCTGCAAGCACTTCCTGCTTGTCCCTGACATAATGATAGGCAGCAGGGCATTTCCCTTGAGTCTTCTGCTTAGCAACATCAAGTGGAGTCATAGGCAGTCTTCCTAGGACTAACTCAAATGGGCTCATCTCCGTTGCCGACGACTTATGCAAATTATAGCAAAATTGTGCATTGTCCAATAAGTCCACCCAATTCCGCTGACTTGCTGTCAAAAAGTGCCTCAAATATTCTTCCAACAAATGATTAATTCTTTCAGTTTGCCCATCAGTTTGAAGATGGTTTGCCGTGGAAAATTTCAAGTCAGTTCCCATCATATTAAACAAAGCAGTCCAGAACCGACCCGTGAACCGAGTATCCCTATCACTGATGATATCAGCTGGTATACCAAAGAACTTAACCACATTTTTGTAAAACAAATCTGCAGCAACATCCGATGAACACACAACTGGGGCAGCAATAAAAATAGCATACTTTGAGAACCTGTCCACCACCACCATGACTGATGCCATACCGTTTACCTTCGAAAACCCACTAATAAAGTCCATCGAAACAGACATCCAAGGCCTTTCAGGAATAGGAAAAGGCTGCAGCAAACCTGTTTCCTTTTTGCGCTCAGTTTTATCTAGTTGACAAACCAGACAAGTTTTCACATAAGCTTCAACATCATCTTCCATCTTTGACCAGAAATACACCCTAGACAGCAATGCCAACATCCGTTCAACACCCGGATGTCCAGCCCAAGTAGTGTCATGCGCCTCTTTCATTAGCTCTTTATGCAATCCACCACCTTGAGGTACCACGATTCTCCCCCCCTTTGAAATAGAGCAGATCGTCCTCGATCCAATACCTCCGCATTGTCCCCTCTTTAACTTGACTCATTAACTTAGTGTATAATGAATCATTTGCAGCACACAGTCTAATCTTATCAATAAAATCAGACTCCAATCGATAAATTGAATATATTGCAGCAAATACCTCTTTTTTACTCAAAGCATCAGCAACCTGATTGTGTTTCCTCGGCTTATGCTCCCACATGAAGTCATATTCAGCCAAAAACTCTTGCCAACGGGCCTGTTTGGGACTCAGCTTGCGTTGCGTTTTAAAGTAAGTATTAGCAACGTTGTCCGTCCGCACCACAAATTTTGTCCCTAGCAGATATACACGCCAAGTCTGCAAGCAATGTACCACAACAACCATCTCCTTTTCATGAGTAGAGTATCATTGTTCCGCTTCGTTCAACTTTCTGCTTTCAAAGGCCACGGGGTGACCTTCTTGCACCAATACGCCTCCCACAGCCTTGTCAGAAGCATCAGTATGCACTTCGAAGGGCAATTCGAAATCAGGTAGCCTTAGTATGGGTTCTGAAGCAATGACCTCCTTCAACAAGTTGAATGCACCATCACATTTTTCAGTCCACGCCCACACCACATTCTTTTTCAGCAAATTAGTCAAAACAGCAGCCTTCTTTGAATACCCTGCAATGAACTTGCGATAATAGTTTGCCAACCCAAGGAATGACCTCAAGTCCTTCACACTCCGCGGTGCCTGCCAATCAACAACAGCCTGCACCTTCTTTGGGTCCATCCTCACTTGGTTCTGGCTGACCAGGTGCCCAAGAAACTTGATTTCTTGTTGAGCAAACTCGCATTTCTCCATCTTTACATAAAGCTTGTACTCCCGCAACCGAGACAGTACAATTTTCAAGTGGCTTACATGTTCTTCCAACTAGCAGCTATAGATTACAATGTCATCTAAGTACACCACAAAGAAATCATCTAGGTACTCAAATAAAACATTGTTCATCAAATTACAAAAAGTAGTCAGGGCATTAGTTAACCCAAACGGCATTACAAGAAATTTATATGAGCCATATCTAGTTACACACGTTGTTTTTGGCTCATCACCCTCTGCTATGCTTACTTGCCAATATACAGACCTGAGGTCTAGCTTAGTGAACCAGCTTGCCTTGCACAATCTGTCCATGAGGCCCGACACCAATGGAACAGGATACTTGTTCTTCACAGTCACCTTGTTCAGCGCCCGATAGTCCACACACATTCTCATTGACCCATCCTGCTTCCTTTGGAATAAAACTGGTGCACCATACAGAGCCTTAGAGGGTTGAATCAGACCCGCATCTAGCAACTCATTCAATTGTTTCTGCAATTCAGCCAACTCCTTATGAGCCATACGATACGGAGCTTGTACAGGAGCAACAGAACCCGGCAACAACTCAATCTTATGATCAATATCCCTCCTTGGTGGCAACGTTTTAGGGAGTTCGGGTAGCATAACATCTTTAAATTCCCCCAAAACCTGTGCCACACAATCAGGCACCTCTACCTTTACATCAGGTTTTATCTCAACCAAAGCAGCAAGGAAAGTTTCTTCACCTTTCTTTAAGCCTTTCTCAACAGAAATAGCAGAAATAATGAGGCTCTTGTACTTCTTCAATTTTTCTACCTCGCCATATGGATGAACAACCTTTATGAACCCCTGCCATCTTTTGTTGCATCACCATAACTCCGTCCAAGTGGGGCATTGGAACGAAGCAGTTCTTCCTCAAGAAATCGATTTCAAGTATCATATCGAAATCTCCCAACGGAATCACCATCAAACTGTGTTTTCCAGCCCAGGGTCCCGCAAGTACCCTCACGTCATATGCCATACCTTCAATCAGTTGGGCCACCTGGTTCATATTTTTCATATAATTCAAGCTCTTTGTCAATTTGAGTCCGAACCTTGCAACAAGTTTGAAATCAATAAAAGTGTGAGTAGCTCCAGTATCCACCATTGCCACTAACACTTTATCGTCAACCTTCATCTCAATGTGCAGCAACGAAGAATGAGGATTTGTAGATGACTCCCCCACCGTGTTCACTAATGAAATTTTATTGTTCAAGAGTAAACCAAGTGGGTTTGCCAAAGCAGCAACTACACCACCTTCCTCGTTTGCATTTACATTCCCCGCAAGCATAGCATTCACCCTTTCACGATTTGGACAATTCTTGGCCAAGTGAGACCCTCCACAAGTCCAGCAACCTTTGTCACTCGCTGAATTTTTCTTGTTCTTTGAATTTCCAACGTCCGCAACAACCTTTCCTTTGTCAGCACCTTCTTTCCGCCCTTCCTTCTTCCATTCCCCCTTCTTTTCAGTCTTTTTCTTGGACTTAGAAGAAGTGGGAATTTCAGATGGAACACGTGTTGAGCAAAAATCTACCAACGAATCTGCCGCTGCAATTGCACTTGGGAGATCTTTCACGTTCTGTCTCCTAAGTTCGTTTTGGGCCCATGCTTGCATCCCATAAATGAAGTTGTGCAACTTGTCCTGATCCGTCATATTTTGGTTGTCTAACATCAAAGAAGTAAATTCCTTGATATAGTCACGAACAGAACCTGTTTGCCTCAATCTTTTCAACCAATCCCTAGCAATCCAAGATGCATTGCTAGGAAGGAACTGGTCACGCATTTCCTTCTTCAATTTGGCCCAAGTATCGATCCTTGGCCTGCCAGCACTCGTATCATCCGCATCCCTGGTCCTTCACCACAATTTCGCATCACCAGTCAAGTACATAGTGGTGATACTAAACTTGTCATTCTCAGAAATACGGGAAGTTGTGAAGTATTGTTCCATATCCCACAGAAAATTTTCCAATTCCTTTGCAGATCTTGAACCAGTAAAGGCTTTACGTTCAGGGATCTTTACCGTGGAACGTTCTGCCTCATGGCCTGCGTTAGAACCAGCCATTGCCCTCCGCAGCACTACCACTTCCAAGTTCAGAGTTTCGTTTGCCTTTTCCAGATCCTCGATCTGAACCAAGGCTTCTTCACGAAATTCATCATATCCCGTTGTTATTATTGTCATAATCTCACGAAACTGAGCGAGTTCCGTGTTCAAGCCATGAATGCGACTGATTATAGACGTCACATCATCAGCGTTTTCAGCCATTCCCACCAGCGCCTCCAAAGCAGCCACTCTGTCCATCAGTTCATTGTACGTACTACTTCCGCCAGCCATCGTGCCACGAACGTAACCACGCTCTGATACCAGTTGAAACAGGGGTGATTTTTTTCAGCGTCACCACTGCTCGGCAGTCAGCGTCACAGCCAACTTCAACCTTCGCACACACGCTCACTTTTGACACTTAGATTTAATTTCGGGTCAAACACAATGAAAGGAACACATAATGTTTACAGGCAATGCCCAACCTTTTTATTATCTCTCAGATATACAAAAGGACTCACGAATTTGGAGGCTCACAAAAACTCCATAATGTCTTAGCCAAATTCTGTCTACTTTACAAACCTGCCAGGGGCAGTTACAAGGGGAGGGGCGTGCATGGCATGTGCCATCAGTTACATTGGGATCATGGCATACAGATCCTAAGCCTAACATTTCGCCCATGTGGGCAAAGCCTTCAAAAACCGACCCTAACCGTCGCACATGCCGCGCACACTGTGTAACCAACGCATGTGCCGCGCGCATGCCTCGCTCATGTGTCGTGCACTTGCCTCGCTTATGTGCCTCGCGCGTTCCTTAGCCTGATTTTCACCTCATAGCTTCACCCAACACTTAGAATATTTTTCACCCATCTTCTTGCCAATGCCATGCCAACACCATGCCAACCCTTTACCTTTCCCATCTGCCTTGGCCCCAGCCAGCCCATGTCAATGCCCATGTCTGCCTGTGCCAACCTACTGCCTGCACGCATGCCCGTCTGGTGCCATGCGCCTGTCCGTGCCACTGACATTCGTCAAGCTGCTTTGCCAACACCCAAATACCTTGACTTAGTTGCACACCATGCCATAGGCATGTCAAGGGGCAATGTACAAGCCCTTCATACTGTCGTCGCCCGCATGCGTCTAAGTCCGAACTTGGGGGTCTAACAGAACCCGAAGCATGGCTAACACCGGAGATACTAAAACAACCCCGAATTACCAAACCCAAGTCTCAAATAAGAGTCCCAAACAGTCTAATATATATGAAGAGTTTATAGGTTATATACATACAACATTCATAAATCTACGTCCGTGATAGACAAATGAAAGGGGATGGGATTAATACTGGAAATTAATTACAAATTACAAATAATGAATAAATTACAACTGAAAAATGAAAACATGAATAGACTTGCTAAGATATATGGCTAAGTCTGTTACTCCAGCTCCCATTTCACTCAACCAGGCCCAGTTATAGGCCCAAGAAGGTAAATGATTAAGTCCAGCACTGCACCCAACTTATTTCACTATGTATAACAAAAATGTGAAGTGTCTGTAGTCTTCCAATGGACAGGAAATTAGTAGGACAAAGAATCAAAGCAAGCAGAAATACAAAGAGACCAACCAACCTCTCTAAGGAGTGATAGCACAAACAGACCCTTAACTTAATCTAAGGCAAACAAGCACTTAAAGTCAATAGTCAAGCTAAAGATAAAACACATAAGCAGATTGGGTTTTGGAGGAAAACATAGCTACTTTATACACATGATAGCAGTTAAGTACTATACTAGGTGAGAAAAGAAGTTTAGATTGAACCAACATGGAGATTCAACCAACATGGAGAGAACTGAACTTCATCTAAGAAGAAAAGAGAGGAAAAACAACATCCAATTCTATAAGACATGATCTAGGGAGATGAAGCAAAACATAGTCATGGCAAGAAGGAATTGAACACACATCTTTGAATTAAAAACTGTTTTAAACCAGAAACTGCTTTGAACTCCTTGAAATGTCATGAGATGGACCATTAGAGAACACACCAGTCAAGTAAAGAGGTTATTTTGCCTACAAGATCTCAGTCTTTATATAGAAGGCATGGTTACAATCGAGGGAAAAAACTTAGTCAAAAACAGCTTTGAAGAGACAAAATGAGCTACAGAATGCAGGGTGATTGATGAGCATGTGAAACCAGTTTTTACATGAAGACAATAATAGAAACTGGCATGTTGTTCACATGAAAACATACAGATTTAATAGCAAATGCACACTACTCCCAATTAGTTCCAAAAGGAAGCACAAGATAGCACACATAGTTGGTTTTCACAAGAATTGTTCAGATGAAAAGAAAAAGTAACCCTTTTGCAATTCAATTTTGAAGAAAGAAGTCAAGCAAAACAAGAGTAAATAGGCTGGCAAATTCCATTCAAGTAGAACAACTTTGGAAAATAAAATCGCTTTACTATATTGGGTTTTAGGAAAAAAGAGTATACAGATTCTGGTTAGTTCAAAATTCTAGGGAGAGAACAAAAACATTTCCTGATCATTGGGTAAGGAGAGAAAACAGTTTCAACACACCTCAGTTCTAACTAAATCAATCTGCATAATTCAGCTAAGTAAAAAAAAGAGGAAGGAAAGTATTCAGTCTAGCACAGAGAAGGCAACACATAATTGTTCATCTTTATCAAAAGACAAGGACAAGACTAATCCCTATGTGTTTAACAACTTCACCAGACACAAACAAGAGAGAAAAAAGCAAGTTTGATTTAACAACTTCACCAGACACAAACAAGAGAGAAGAAGCAAGTTTGAGTAACAAATTCACTTTGAGGAGGCAGCTAAGGCAATCAAATGTTCACAGCATCCCAACCTGTTTCTATGTAGTTAGAATAATAGCAAACTTAACACCAAAGGTTGACAGGGATGAACCAGAATCAAGCATACACATAGATTCATGGTGATTAAAGAACCAACACAAGACTGTTCTTTTTAAGCTTAGAGACTGTGTGAGACACTGTCGTTTTACCAAAGTGTACAAACTTTTACAACTTCCTTGAAGCTAGGTGTTAAATGCAAGAATAAAACAAAAATGATTCTTAATGAGAGGTTTCAACATCCCAGCATAGTAAGGAACAACTTTTGAAAAAGAAAAGTCTAGTAACAATCAAGTTGCGTCTACTTAGATACTCAGGAGAGGTTGGCAAACACAACACAAAGAAAAAACTGGAGATTTCGACAAGAATGTATAACTGTTTTATCAAATCAAACTGACAAAAGGGTAAAATAAGTTGTTTCTAACACACACATACAACAGGCCTTGAAACATGGCGCAAGCATCATTCAAATTCCAGGGGAAAATGCCAGAATTTACTTTACATTTACAAAAGAAAACTTTCCAGCACTCAGTAAGGACTGGCAGGCATAACACAAAGAAGATTAGAGATTTGAAATGAATGTGACAATTTTTATCAAACCAAATTAACAAGGAGGAAGACAGATCATTTCAAGCACACACACACACACAGATTTTGAAGAAACACCACACAGTGTCACCTAAAACTCAAAAGGGTTCAGAACTTAATCTATCATTCACACCTCTTTCATGTTATCTATCTTATTTATTTCAAACTCCTATTTCAACTAAATGAGGAAAAGAAAGCACACAAATATCTACTTCAAATTCTCAGACCACATACTCATCTTGAAAAATAGTTTGGAGTGGATGACACAGGACACATAAACACTTAGACAAATCCAGCATGAATCAGGACCATATAACCCCTTTTTGAATTCAAAATTTAAACCAGATACCACTCCTTTATTTGCAAAAAAAATAGTTTTAAAAGGGAAAAACAAACAGTCATGAGGCAGAATTAGTGAACAAAGAATGAACCAACTCAGACAAATTTGAAAACCACACTAACCTTTGTCAAAATGAGATACATTCTCCACTACGTATTAGTAAAAGAAGAATTTATCAGGTATAATCATTTTAAAGGAATGCCAAACAGTTTTTCAAATCATTTTTTGGACTTATAATGCAAACTGAAGAAACCAGGGTCATTTAACACACACAGAGGACCAAATTTGACTCCACATGATCATTTCAAACTATTTACCCACACTAGACCTCAAATATGACACTTAAGTTATTCAATTTGTCAAAAGAAATGTTACTAGTAATAGTACTAACACTCAGAACTCAAATAACTTGCAAAAGACCACGTTAGTCCACTCAGAAATTCATTTCATCTCTTAAAACCAATTTTAGACAAGTGTAAGACTTCCATAAGTTAAACCTAGGTGATAACTCATTCAAGTGAAGCCAAACCAATGCAATACAAGTCAGTGTAAAGCCATACAAGGCATCAACAAGACCAACTCAATACAACAGACACAAGAAAAGTTGAGAGAATGAACCTAGAACCCAAAACATCAACACATAGTACTTGGAACCTAACTATTTCAGGAGAGTGACAAATGACGGAACTCAAGAACCAAAACTTAGCCAAACACAGGAAATTTGATCCACAAAGTGATACACACACACAACTAGTAGTAAAAGGGTTCATTTTTCTAAATAAGTGACAACATAGACAACTATGGAATATTTCAAATCAAGCTAAAACTAAGAGAGGAGGTAAAAAGAGTGCAACCACTACAAATCGAATCACAAAGCCAAACTGACAACCCAAATAATCCTGAAGGAACAACAAATCACATTGAAATGCCAACTTTAAGTAATAACAACTTGAATAACTAAACAAAAAGAACAAATTCACATTAGGGAGCAACTGGGAACCAAACAATCAATCCTAGGTGGATAAATAACAAGATCATTTTGATTTTAACTTACTAAATTAGCATTAGTGATTCAAATAATCAAAATAAGAGATCTAGGCCCCTATACTAACATGATAACTGAAATTTTAATAATCCAAGTAACTAACAAAACTGTGGAGAACAAGTTTATTTTTGAAACATTTATAGGGAACTAAGAATTTATTAACAACTCCCATAACCAAACAAGAGACAAATCCTATTGAAACATAATTATACTTGCACCATAGAGATATAAACAAAAATCAACCCAAACATCACAACAAACACATAAATACATAAAGAACTGCTAAATAACAACTAAAACAAAGTAATAACTAAAACAAGATAAAGGTTTACCCTTTTTGTGTGCAGCCTGGAACCAAGAATGCACTTGAGAGCACTCTTTCCACCTCTTGCCTCAGCCAACAACCCACAGAAAATAAAATAACTAGTTTTTTACTCACCAACACAGTAAATAAATAAAAAATTTAACCAAGAACTTTGCTTAAAAAAACTCAAAATTATATCAAGTCAAAAGCTTTATGTTTTTACTGGTTTTTCAAGCAGCCAAAACTTATTTTTCAATGGAGATGTGTAGAACCCCAAAACAGCAACAAACCCTTAGATTTTCGATGTGGTAACAAACAGATTTACTAAGATTTAACAAAGGGGGTAGTTGAGATTACACCCAAAGAGATCAACGGTTAAAAATCGAGTGAAACTACTGAGAAAAGAGAGATAAAAAAATAAAACAAGGATTGTACCTTTAAGGGGCTGTTTGGCCTGATTTTCGTGGAGAGAAGGACGAAGCATTAATGGCTTCGCCTCCTCTCCTCACGCCACTAGTAAATGGCGATGGGAAGGGATCGGGAAAAGCAGGGTAGGTGGCGGAGGACAGGCGCGTGGTGGAATAGGGCGGCTAGGGCTTCACCTTCGTCCCCTCTCCATTTTGCAATGTGAACCCTCCCCCTTCTTTTGTTATTACCCCTCCCTCGTTTTCGTTATTAAGAGCGAGTATTATGTATTGTTGGGTCGGGTCTGGCTCCTTTGTGGGCTGGACCTGGCCTTTTTTAAAAAAAAAAATTCTTTGTTTCGTATATCATGGGCGTATATGAGCGCATATCTAATGAATATACACTCGCAAGGGTAGAATAGGAATTTTACCAAAATAGGTTGTTGTTTAAGGCACACAGTCTACAAAGAAATAATTAAAACAAGGTCGAATGAGGACGTAATAAAATTAACAAAGCGTTTTAAACTCATTTTGCATAAACAACCCCCCAATTGACCTTCAATGAAGTGAGGATTGCAATTATGTCCAACCTTTGTAATCAATTATAGAAATATCCTTGCAATTAATCATTCGCAAATATAGCCTTATTTTGATAATTAATTTAACCAATTAAAGCTATTTTGCGTTAATGTCCTTAATTAATGTTCCACGGCCTGGACATTTCAATTAAGGCCATTTACAATTCAGCATTCGCAAAATTGACCCCAGCTATATTGAACCATGAATTAGCTAATTATGAGGTGGTCATTTAGAATAACATTAATTAAACTAAAATCACAATTTTAAAACATTTTCGCCAAAATTGGCACAAACATACACACATAGTAATAATTTAAAGCTTGAGGGGTTAAATTGTATATTCTCTTAATTATTCAAATTCCTTGGATAAAAAATAAAATAAATCGCCTTTTATCTATTTTTCTGATTTTACTGAATTAAATGAACAATTGTTTAAAATTGTTCTGCTGCTGGTAAATTATAAGAAATATTGTAAAATGCTGTAAAACTGCTGGTAAATTTTTGAAGGTTCCCCCATTAATTTATGAAAGTAAAATACTGACCTGAATAATTGTTTAAAATTATTCAGGATTTCTGTGAGTGCGCAAAAATTATCCTATTTATTATCCAAGGACCCTGAGTAATCAAATAAATTTACGAGCGGTCAAAAATCAGGTGTCAACACATGCTATTTTAAAAACAATTGCTAAAACACACTCACTAGCTACTACAATACAAAGATTCATCCGTGAAAGAACCAAAAACAACGGCAGTAACTAGCTATTCTTTAATATAATCTTCCCACATTATACGAACAATCTTTACTTTATAGAATAGAATGCTTTAATTGTGGAAACATGATAAATACAACTTTAATGGAGGAATATGGTAGATAAAATTAGTTGAGCCATAAATAGATGAGATTCTTTATAAAATATAAAAGTTTGGGTAATTTTTAAAAGTTTTGAAAATGCCAAAACATAGATCTTGGCCCGAAAACGGGTTTGAGCCAGAACTTGGGAATTTGAAGATTTGGTTTCAAAATCTGTTAAGATTTTATGGCCAAATAAAGATTTGAAAACAAATCTTCAAAATATGCTCAAAAATTTATGGCCAAACGGGAGCTTAGACACTTAAACTAAGAATTATTCCTATTGAACACTTAAATTTAAGAATTATTCCTGTTGAACACTTAAATTTGAGTCAAACTATGCCTATTGAACACAATTTTGATAACAAGCCAAAACTCGCCACGCATGAGGTTTCAAATGCTGCTGACATGGTAATGTCACAAATAAAAAGTTAAACACATCAATAAATATAAAATAGAAAAACACCATTTTCTCCCACCTCCTTTGAGCTTCCTCTTGTTCACACCCCTCCCCCCCTCCTTCTATCCACCTTACAACTACCGATGACCACCGGCACCACCAAAAGCGTATGTAATCCTATATTTAAAATTTCAAATTTCATGACTTCTTAAGCCGAAAGGTGATTTTTTGAAGTGGTTAAAATGGTGGAAATTAGAATGGGGCGAGGGGATATTAGACGGCCATATATAGCAGTGAGTTATGGGAGTTTCTGAGGAAGAATGACAAATGTTGGTGGTTTGTAATTCGCCGGCGAGGGTTGCAATGGTGGTTTTAGGTAGAAATTCACCTCCTCTTGAATTTCTGGGCTTTGCCGTATTCACCATTGATGGAAAAATACCTACAAAGGGATTAATTTCTACTTACCTTATTATAGAAATAAAAAAAATATATATAAACTGCACTTATGACTAAGAATTCATGCGTCTTTTATGGTCAAAAACAAATGAAGGAATAATTGAACGTAGTACAGTGCTCATCAGACATGGTAGTAATTTGATTTATGATTGGGGTTGTTTCACCTGATTTTTAACTTCTATTTCATGGAAATTTTGGAAGATGTGAGGTCTTCCTTCCTGGTGACAATGGAGGTACTGGAGAGGAGATTTTTCTAATGGGTTTAATAGGGGCGACAAACTGAAGGATTGTTTGGTATGGTTTGTACGTTGGTGGAGGCAGTGGCTACAGTGGTGGTTGAGGAGGTAGACGCGGTTGTTTTGGTAGAGAAGGTGGACACAGTTGTTCGGGTGGCGTAGGTGACGGAGATGGTGGTGACTAGGGGTGTACATGTATCGGGTTGGTTTGAGTTTTTTAAAAATCAAACCAAATCAATTGTATCGGGTTTTTAAATTATAAACCAAACCAAACCAACAAAACTCGGGTTTTTTTTCAACCTCGGGTTTTCTCGGTTTTTTCGGGTTGCTCGGGTTTTTTCCGGTAAAGTCTTCATACAAAACATATAACTTGTACTTCGAATATTTCTTTAGTCCTAGTAAGATACGACTATCTACTTAAGATATCTATCAAGAAAATAACACAAAATGTGAGATGAAAAATGATATTGTACTAAAATATTCAACGAAAAAAATTAATGAAATTGCATAAAATAAAATGATCATAATCTAAAAATACTAAGTCATGTTACATTAAATACGGCTAATTTATAATGCATGTAGAAAATGATCATAATCTAAAAGTACTAAGTCATTCTAAAATAAATACGGCTAATAAGTATTAATTACATGATTAGATATTAAAGAAAAATAAAATTAAGTAACGTATTTTCACTTTCTAAACTAATATAAAACTAAAGAATAAATATCAACATTATTGTCATTCCAGTGTTAGATATGAATTACTTTTGTTAGCATTAGTATTGATTTGATTTTTGTTGAGTTTTATTTGAGTTACTAATATCATTGGGCTATAAAACTTATTGGATCATTCAAAATTCTAATTCTAAGCTTGAAATAATATGTTAAAAGACAAAAAACTATGAAAAAGTTAAAGAAACATTTATAAATTAGATTATAAATAAATATTTTTATGTATAACATATGTTTGAAATTTTATAAATGTAATGTCGGGTTGATTTGATTTGGTTTGACTTTTTTCAGTTAAAACCAAACCAAACCAATAGTGTTTGGGTTTTTCTTTTTAGAACCAAATCACTAGTCGGGTTTTTTTCTCGATTTGGTTCGGATTATCGGTTTGGTGCGGTTTATCGGTTTGCTTTGTACACCCCTAGTGGTGGCATATTGAGGTTGAAGGAGACAAGCAGAATACTTTAAAAAGTACGACTTTCCACGCTCCGATAGGAGAGTGATCATACGCTTTGTGCCATGTCAGCGGACTGTGTCCAATAGGCATAGTTTGACTCAAGTTTAAGTGTTCAATAGGAATAATTCTTAGTTTAAATGTCTAAATGGAATAATCCGACAAGTTTAAGGGGTTGTACATTCATTTGTCCAAAGTAGAACGAATGAATAATTAAATGGCTAAAGTTATCGACAGACCCTCGAACTTGTCTGTGAACTCCATTTAGACCCCCCAACTGAGACTCCTACAATCTGAATCCTCCAAAACTAGGGCTGGGCATAAATATCGAAAACTGAAAAATCGGATCGAACCGAACCGAACTTCAAGAAACTGAAACCGAAAGAATCGAACCGAACTAGTTTGGTTCGGTGTTTGGTGTTCACCTTCAAAAAACCAAAACCGAAATAGCCGAACCGAACTTTGATGAAACCGAATCGAAGAACCGAAATTTATCCATTAACCAAAAATATTAAAATAGTCCGGACCCATTAAGTAAAAAAAAAAACCCAATTGTAAACTCTCTTTTGCTTTTGTATCCCTAATTTTCCACTTTAGTTGAGAAAATCAAATATCCTTAACAAAGAAAGGTGACTAGGGTGTGTCTTTAGGATTAATGTATATCCTTTATGTGTTTTCTTAATTATTCTTATTGTATGTATATAACACCTAGTAATCCTATATTATGGTTATGGTTTTCTGTTTTTGTGTATCCTGTTTGTTTGATTTTGATTTTAATTTGTTAGTTTTATGTTTTGTTGCTTTTGAGAATATGAATTAGTATAAATGGAATCGCTTCTAATATCATATCAAAAAAATCGAATTGAAAAAACCGAAACTGAACCGAACCAAACCAAACTTGCAAAAAACCGAAACCGAAAGAACCGAACCGAACTAGTTTGGTTCGGTGTTCGATGTCCACCTTCAAAAAATCGAAACCGAAATAGCCAAACCGAAGTTTGATAAAACTGAACCGAAGAACCGAACGCCCACCCCTATCCAAAATCACTTTTACTATGCCACTTGGATATAAAATAAATATGCAGCCAAACACACAAAGTGCATGCAATACACGCATCAAAATAACAAATAAAAAGGAGATACGTGGATATTAACTTAAATAAATAAATTTACCAAAAAAAAACGCTGTTTGTCTTTCTTCATCAACCCCCCCCCCCCCCGGTTACATCTCGTAGTTTTATACATTAAGATTCATCGTATGTTAGTCGTCATAGTTTTGAACACCGAGACAGTTTCTGAGGATATATGAGGTTGGACATGCTTAAATTATGCTTATAAGGGTTTAAGTTCATTTTTGATAAGTTGCGGAAGGATTAGAGAATAAGTGAATCGAAGCGAAAAGGTTTGTCAAAAGTTGTTTCCGGGAAATATAAACTATGGACCGTATAATATGAGATATGGTCCGTATTTTGAGATATGAACCGTATTTAAGGATTTTAGAAAATTTCAGAGAAGACAGTTTTGAGGTGGAGGAATACGACCTATTATACGGACCGTATAATTTTATACGACCGGAAAGTTTGGCCTTATAATGTTATACGGCCAAGAATACTGGTCATATTTTTAATGGCAGTGATTTTTTTTTTCTGATTTTATATATCACGATCCCTCTTCATTTTAAGTCATTTTTAACATAACCCCAAGTTCAAAAAAAGCTTTAGAAACCTCTCCCAACATATTCAAACACTTCTCCAAGCATAAATTAAAGATCAAAGTGAAGATCAAAGTACTTAGGGTTTCAAAGTGTGGTTGAAACTTGTCTCCTCTTCTTGTAGAAGCTTTGGAGGGTATTTCAAGGTGAAGTGATCTTGGAATTGAAGTTGATAGATCCAAGTACATTCGTGCTTTGATGATTGTCAAACTGTTTCAGAACCAGATAGAGACCTGGTTTGTAATCTGCTCTCTGTGCACCTTGCACCGTCAGTAGAGACTTGGTCATACTTTGGCTCACTAGCAGGCTTGAATTTTGAAGGAATGCAATTACAACAAATTATAGTAAAATGGTAGACAATTTCTGTCAATGAGAGACTCAAGCCTATTTTTCAAGGGATACCTGTTGTAATCATATGGGAATTGTGGAAGAGGAGGAATGCTATCAAGCATGGACAAGGAAGATCAATTGGTAGATGCATTTATCAGGCGTATTTGACTATTCAGAGATTGGTACAATTCAGGAATCCTTTTTTAACACATATTCCTAATAGATGGGGTGATCTGATTCTGTTAATGGAAGGGTACAAGCAGAGGTTGAAGGTGACAAAGGTGTTGTGGAAACCTCCTCCACAAGGATGGTGGAAACCTCCTCCACAAGGATGGCTCTTATGCAACACAGATGATACATCAAGAGGCAACCCAGGTAGAGGGGTATATGGACTTGGCATCGGGAATTATGAAGAGAACTTGATCTATGCACAGACTGAAGGTACATGGTTTGCAACAAACACAGAGGTGGAAGCTTTGACAATTTTAGAAGCTGTTAAATGGTGTCATCAACAACAATTGGATCAAATAGTCATTCAAACAGATTCACAATTGGTTCAGAAGGTATTAAAGGAAGAGTGGAAGCCACCACGGAGTATTGTAGGTTAGATTGAGAGCATCAATGAGTTGATTGTTCGAAAACATGTTCAGTTTGAGCATATTTTATGGGAAGGAAACAAGTTATCCGATTCTCTAACTAACACTGCTTTAGACAAGGGAGCAGTAAAGTACAATGGATTCATGGAGCTTGGGGTTGAGCAGAGAAAGATTATTAATAGTGACAAGTCTCAAATGCCTTATCTTAGAATTAAAGTCTGCAGATGAACTGCAATCTATATTCTAAGGAAAGGCAGCAGATGAGAAGGAATAGATTAAATTGGACAGAGGAGTATATCACCATGTTCAAATCCTTTGGGAGAAGAACATGGTGGTATGTTTTACTAATGATGCTTTCTTTTTTGCAGGTAATCTATCCAATGATGCTACATAAACATGAAAAAATTGGAGGGACAAACAAGAAATTCAAAGTTTCAGAAACAGGATCCAGATCACAGCAACAAAATCACACAAGGGAAGAACAATTTTGCAAGTTAAACTTTCATACCGGGACTTTAAATCAGCAATATGAGGCACAGGATTTCAAAAGGGGCAAGAATAACAGTACAGGCATAAATTGCAAGTCACATAGAGTCATAGTATGGAAACAACAACAAATCAATGCAAAAGAACAGGAAATCCAACACAGGGTCAAAAAAGAACATGTTTTTGACAAGCATCAACAAAGGCAATAGGTTACAACAAAAATAACGCATTTTATACTAGATTTAGTAGGTTTGATAGATGTTCGATTTGTGGTATTAGCATCAGTAGATGCTTATTCAAATGAATAAAAGTCAGATCTATAAAATTTAGTACTAGAAGGCGAAGAGGAACTTACTTGGAGGAGAAAAGTGGAATTTGGTTCGACCACCATGGAAATAATGACTTGCAGGCCAAATCAAGCTCAAGCTCAGCTTATGCAATCGAAGAAAAGGATTAAAATTGGGAAGAGAAAGCAAAAATCATATGAAATGCAAGGATTGACGAACAATAAGCCACTTACATGGATGATAGCAACAACAACAACAAGATGAAAGCAAGGAAAGCAGTGAATCAGGTTAGCCATCGGAGGAGCTCAACTCCGGTTGTTCATCATCTCCACGACGGCGGTGGAGAAGTTAGAGAGGACAAGTCAACAAATATCAGATAGGGTTTCAATAGGAACTTTCCTAATTGATTCTAGGATAAGCCTTTTAATTTTTTGTTTTGTTTTTTCTTTTTTTGGGCAATTAGCAGGAATGCTCTTATTTTGGAGTGGTCTTTAATTTTTGCCATTAAATTGGTGGTCTTTAATATTTTTCCTTTGCCTAATTCCACGAGACTTGGGGTTCGAAACCCGGCTTAGTAAAAAAAAAAATTGCAAGGCAGAGTTTGTATCAAGTTAGGCCTCAGGCAGAGTTTTGAATGTTGCAAAAATCTACCTCAAACTCTGCCTGCAGGTTAAGTTTTGGATGCAAAACTCTACCTGAAACTCTGCCTGCAGGTAGAGATTTGTATGCCTGCAGGTAGAGTTTGCATTCAAAATTCTTCCTGAGGCATGCAAAACTCTTCCTTGCGAATTTTTTTAAATTTTTTTGACTGAGCGAGGGTTCGAACCCGAAACCAAGGCGCTTCTAGCGAAGGGCAAAACTTAAAGACCACCAATTGTAGGGACAAAACTTAAATACTAGTGATTTTGAAGGGCAATCCGCACAAAAAAAATGTTTTGTTTTTAGTTTCGGGTTGGGCCTGGTTTTTGGGCTCAATCACCTTTTTTTTGTTTTGAACTTTGCAGATTAAATAAAATCGGGCAATTTGCAGGATTGCCCTTCGCTGGGGGTGGTCTTTAATTTTTGTCCCTCAAATTAGTGGTCTTTAAATTTTGCCCTTAAGGAAAATTTGCATTTGCATGGACAGATTTGCAAAATTCTGCCTTAAGGCAGAAATTGCATGGGCAGAATTCTGCCTTGCGAACTTTTTTTTTTTTTTTACTGAGCTAGGATTCGAAACCACAACCTCGAGGTATTAGGCGAAGGGCCAAACTTAAAGACCACCAATTTGAAGGACAAAAATTAAAGACCACCAATATAAAGGACAAAATTAAAGACCACCCCAAATGAAGGGCAATCCCCGCACAAATATAAAACATTTTTTTGCACGGATTGACCTTCTTTTAGGGTGGTCTTTAAACTTTGCCCCTCATAGTTGTGGTCTTTAAAATTTTCCCTTCATATTTGTGGTCTTTAAGTTTTGCCCTTCGCTTGAAAAGGTGGGCGAATACCTGAGGTTCTTAGTTTGAGGTTCTTAGTTTGAATCCCCGCTCAGGCATAAAATAAAAAAATAATTTCTCAAGGCAAGGCTGGGGGGCGTGTATGTCGGATCCGGCATACACTCCTTAAGGAAAAACTAAAGTTATGCCAGATCCGGCATAACTAAAAGTCTGCCCCATAAGGCAGAACTTTTTCTTAAGGCATAGTTTAGTTATGCCTTATGGGGCAGACTTTTTAGTTAAGGCATAACCAAAAGTATGCCCCATAAGGCGGAACTTTTCCTTACGGCATAAACTTTGCCTTATAAGGCAAACTTTTAGTTATGCCTTAAGAAAAAGTTCCGCCTTGTGGGGCATACTTTTAGTTATGTCTTATGGGGCACACTTTTAGTTAAGGCATAACTAAAAGTATGCCCCAAAGGCGGAACTTTTCCTTAAGGCATAACTAAAAGTTTGCCTTGAAAAGTAAAAAAAAAATATATATATATGCCTCAAGGCAAAGTCTGCCCCCTCTAGCAGACTTTTAGTTAAGCATAACTAAAAGTCTGCCAGAGGGGGCAGAGCGAAATTCAAACTCTGTTTTGCGATTTTTTTTAAAATTTTTGACCGAGCGGGGGTTTCGACTCAGAATCTATGAGTTTTAGGCAAACGGCAAAACTTAAAAGGCCAGCAATTTTTTAGGGACAAAATTTAAATACCACCCCCAAAAGAAGGGCAATTCGCAAAAGCCCAGATGGGCATAATTCGTTTAACAAAAAAAAAAAGAAAAAAGAAAAAAAAAAGAACTGTTCTAAAATAATAAAGCAAGCAAGAAGAATATTGTGGTGAAAGAGAGAAGAGAGGAGATATCTTTATTTCTCTTGTTAGGTATTGATTTACAATGAAGGGGAACCTCTATATTTATAGGGAAAAAGTGACTTGATCCCAAAGTCACTAACCCTAATATTTCTCCTAAAGATAGACATTCACAATAATAAATAATATTTATAACACTCCCCCTTGGATGTCTATTTAATAGATAACGTGCCTCGTTAAAACCTTACTAGAAAAAACCCAGTGGAAAAAAACCTAGTGAAGGAAAAAGAGTACGCATTTCTAATAATACGTTATTTGGTTGCCTCATTAAAAACCTTACCAGGAAAATCCAATTGGGACAAAACCTTTGGCTAAGGGAAAAAGAGTACAACGCGTATTAACTCCCCCTAATAGGTACATCACTCCAAAACTTGAATCTTCGCATTCCAATCTTGTGCACCATCTTCTTGAAAGTTGTAGTTTGTAGAGACTTGGTGAATAAATCAGTCATATTATCGCTCGAACAAATCTCTTGCACGTTGATATCACCATACTTCTGGAGATTGTGTGTGAAGAACAACTTTTGTTAAATAAGCTTTATCCTTTTATGAATCCACTCTTTAGTTGGGATATGTATGTTGCTACATCTTCAGTCTTTGGATAGAGTTGCATCAGCATATAATATTGTTGAAATCACTCCAAGTGCATTCCTGAATAACTTTATAAATAAATGCTATCTTTATATGATTTGACTGTCATATAGATCAACATCGTATGACTATAATCTCTCATAGTCATAACAAGATATATAAATGCATCAATTGCATAAAGATATGGCACTTCAGGACCAAAATATTCTGGGAGTTTCTCATTTCAACTTCTTTCAGCAGATAATTTATTTCTTTTGAAAACTCTTCAAGAGTTTCAACAGTTCTCCAATCATCAACTTGCACTAACAATATGATGGATTTTGATTTCCACAAAGACGTAGGGATAAATAGACCTTTAGTCAATAAACATTCATTAAGGTGATTAAATCACATTCACCTTGCTTGATTTAATTCATATAAGAATAATGAACAAATTTCTACAACTTGTATATGCTTCAGGCATTTAAAATTCTTCAGGAATTTTTATATAATTTTGTCAAGTAATTCATATAGGCTGTGACAACATCTATTTCTATTTAAATATGTGACATCTTCTGGTGTCTGAACAAAATGTCCAATAAGGTTTACACTTACCAAGGTGCGTCATTTCACTTGATAATAATTTCTACGTTAGCATGCTTTAATAGACGTAGAATTTAGATCCTCACAACCTTTTACAATATTGTGCTATATTGTACCAAATATATCATCGACGATATATTATCTTGTATCGGTTTGCAATAGGACATAACTTATTGAAATCTCATCACTTCCATTATTTTTAGGTACCTAACCTCTCATAAGGTTTCATAAAATGTTATGTTGTAGGCTCTTCAAGAGCACATTGCCTCCTTATAATGATCATTGATCATTTGCTCCTCTTTCTTTTCAATGATTATTGCATTTGGAACCGATTAGTCTACCATGCTTCATGCATGCTATAGACTCTGTTCTTCAGGGACATGAATTTAATAGGAGCATTTTGCAGCTGAAATTAGAAATTAATTTTGGGTCAGCAAATGCTTCTAGCATTTGAGTTGAATTTTCTTTTGAGTGAGGATCATACTAATGATAATTCATAACATAATTCTCAGCTGCTTATTTTCTCCCCTCTATGTTAGAAAAACTAACATATATCCCATCTTCTTTGGGGCAATCCATCTTTGTGCATCATGGTAGATTAATTAATCATATACCACACATAAAAACTATTAGATGGAAATATATGGTTCCTAATCCTGAACCAATTATGAGGTGAGAATTTATCATAATTTATTGGTCTGAAGCATACAAGTGATGTTGTATACAATACTTCATATCTTAGACCAGCATATGAAGCTTTGTTCTCATAAGAAATGGTTTAGCTATTTATCGGAGGCATTCAACGCCAAACCAGCATTGATATAAACCAACATTAACAAGATGAATTATCTTGATTACATAATCTGAAAATCGTTCTCTCAACTCAATTATTTTGAGCAAGTAACTTTGCATATGTCAAACTGCGGGTTGACAATAAACACACATGTGACCGTCTTATCGATGCATCTATTTAAGACGTCACATAATAGATGAACGGGCCCATATTCACCTTTTATATTTTTTTTCTTCAGAATTTAGGAAATTCAATCCCAACATTAGCCAGTATAATCAACTTATCATTAGAACAAGCAACAAAGATAAATTCTCGAAGAATCTTCTAGTTCTTCAATATATGTCAAATACTTAATCATCTTTGAATCGGGATGGCCGAACCGCTCATGCCGACTAATAAAATTATTTATACTAATAAACTTCAAGTTTACCATGCCATGTACTATTTGTTTTAGTAAACTTCTGGTTTACTATGACATGAATTATTATTTTTTGGTACCAGTAAACTTCTGGTTTACCGTAACATGTGATTTCATCATGGTCATACTGTAGTATACGTTGGAAAGTAAGGCGTGTAACCTTTCACATAGATATTTATTACCCACCATGATTGTGTAGATATTTGATCATCCCATCATTAATAGCTACAATATGATAGTCATTTACTTTAGTAAACTTCGGGTTTACTACTTATATTTCGATCATAACAACTTTGAAGATAGGATGAATGCCATAATAATAAATAAACTCTTCAGGAGCTTTCAATTTTTTTTTTCATAATCAGATATTTTGGACACTACTGGAGTCATGATTCTTGTATATAAACAATTAGGTTCTTCTGGACCTTGATTATTACTTTTGTACTACCAAATATTGCTTAGACACTGCAGGTGTCTAGAAAAAAATATTTTATTAGATATTTCTGATGTCATGAAAGAAAACGGTAAGCGAGTGAACATTTAGAAATAATAAATTCATAATTGAATTTTAATCTGAACTTGCTTTGAGAGGTATCCATATCTTCAAATGAAATGACGTATGCAAAGTAAAATAAATACACATTAAATATTAGTACTATTAGAAAGTACAAAGTAAAAACTAAGTAATATAACAAACCAATGGTTATATTCTGATGAGAACCAATACAGACATGTGATATCAAATGGACTAATGAATATAGTACAATTTACACGCACACATGCAAAACATTCTTTGGCTGTGGATATACACCATAAACACATAGTGATAGCCATAAAATAAAAATGCACAGAGACTATAAAACTTATAAAGAAATGGTTTAAGATATATTTCACACCTTTCCTCCCATAATTTCATAATGGTCTAATTAACAAAGTGATGGACACTTCCACGTCATATACTTAAAGTTTCAAGTCCTTGTTTTCATCAAATAGAATTACACCCATCTTGATAAATTTTCATCAATATGATAAAAAATAATGACTAGTTAATAAATCCTACTAGGATACAATAATTTACTTTTCTAACTTTAAAATATTTGCATACATATAGTACTTTTTAAAGAGAATCCTTTTATGATGTATCAAAGACTTAATATAATAATATTAATTTAATGAAATTGGGCAGTGACCCATATCTCCTTATACCAGAACAAAGGATGAAAACACAAAAATTATTATGGTTCTTATTAATGTATCTAGTGCCTATGTGGTTTAGGCTCAATCCAAAACAATAGTACGTACTACTCGTGGTTTACACGTACCTTAATATTCGACAAACAAATAATAGTTGTGCACTTGGTTTTGACATATTATTAAGAATAGGCACTACATGACATATTGGTGTACTTCCTCGAGGGAAAAATATATAAATTGTTATTTCCTTCAGGAAAATTAAAAACATACAGTAGAAAACATTCAACATCTTTTGCCTTAAAATAAAATTGACCAAGATGTTTCTACGTACGACAAATATGTGCAACAATGACTTTATACCACAAAATAACATTTATATTCTTTGTTATTTATCTCTTCAGGAGGTGTTGTGGTATTTCTTCATTCTCTTCGGGGAATGAACCTGGTCACTTAGATGTGCTTTATATAGAATTTTCAATAGTTTTTTTTCAACCACAAGAAGATATTGCTTCAAATTATTTCTCATATATCTTACAACTTCTTTCTGCTTCAGGATAAAATTTTAAAGCTTTACTTCTTAAGGAGTAATGCAAAGTTTAACCACTCAAGAGTAAAGTTAGAAGTTCTACCAACTTCGGGGGTAAATTTAAGAGTTCACTACTTCAGGAGCAAATTTTCAAAGTCTTACTACTTCAAGAGTAAACTTCAGATTTACTACTCCAAGTGTAAATTTTAAAGTCTTACTACTTCGGGAGTAAACTTCAGATTTACTACGAGTAAGGAAATTCAGAATATTTCTTCTCAATTATTCTACCTCTTCTGGAAGTGAGTCGTGATATCTTCACAACCAAGTACATGTTCGTATTTATAGGCTTTACAATATTGTCACATTCACTTCAGAGAATGAATCTGTATTTGCAAGTTGTTTCACTCACTTCAGGGAATGGAACCAAATCACATGGACTTGCCTCAACCACATCAAAATTACAGTAACTTACAACTTCTTCTTGTGATGTTGCTACTTCAGGAGCAAATCGAGGCATGTATATGGAGATTTTTTCTTTAACATATCTCCCTTATAATCACAATAAGCCTATGAAAATATTACCACTTCTGGTGGTTGTCGCACCCCATTTTAACCCGGAGTCAAATTTAGGGGTACGACGTATTGATGATTCCTAAATTGTTTTGATTTTAAGGAGTCGCCACCTAATTAATTTAACGGTGAATTAGGACACCTAGATGTTAACTAAGGTAAAGTTAAAACTAAACCTCAATTAATAGTCTGCTTAACCAGTGTGATTCTAGGTAAGGGCTCTATATTATCCTAAAGGGAAGGGGTTAGGCATCCTTTAGAATCCGTTAACTTACGGTTATCCGACCAAACTTAGGTTAATTAATTAGGGCTAAAGATGCAAATATTTAATTAAAGAAAATAGCTTATAAATACTGCTAAAGTTTTAAAGAAAATATAAAACGTTGCTTTAGAGAAAATATAATGATTTGCATAAAAGAAGATTTTAAATACCATTTTGAACAAAACTTATAAAAAATTGCTAAAACTTTAAATAATAATGCTTTTTAAAATAAGATTTACATAGAATGTATAGATAGAAGAAAACGCGGATTTGTGCAGTGTTTTAATAAATATTTGAAACAACTCAAATGGTGAGATATTAATTATTCCTTTTTTTTTTGCGATTTAAGAGTATAAATAAAAATACAAAATAGCTAATGTAAATTTCTTTATCCTTTTATTATTTTTTATTTAACGATACTCAGCCAAAACCATGCACAATTTGAAACAAATATTGGAAAAGTAAAATTGTTTTCGAAAATATATTTTGAGTTCATATTGGCCTATCCATTACATTTGAATTCTTTGAGATAATAAGCCTAAACTGTGATTCCTTTAGCTCAAAATATATGTATAGTTATGCTATTTTAAGAGTCGATTATTAAGATACTATAAATAACCTTAAAGAAGGAGAAACAAAACTTATGGAATTGATTATTAATTTCTTTCTTAAATTAACTACCCATTTCTAAACCTACCAATTTCACTAAGATTTGTCTAAATTAACAAAATAAAATGTTAGTCATGCAATACAAATTAAATGCTGAAAGAATAAAGCAGAGGAATAAATAAAATTGAATGGGTTCAGCCCATTTTTAAAAGAACTGTTGCAGTCGGGGCTGCTGTTGGGCTTTGGCCCGATAATAATTTATAGGCTGCTATGGACTGTTGTTGCTGTTATGGGCTGGACAGCGGTGACTCGAAAATATTATGTCGGGCCTTTAGCCCAACACCGAATGCGGAAGACGAGCCCCCTCGGACTCGTATGTGAAGATCATGCAAAGAACGAAAGGACAAGGATTAGTATACGATAAAAGACTGAGGTCTAAATGAAGAAACTAAATACGTAGATTGAATTATCCTATAACACAATAATGGGACATTTAGAGGAAATATTCAAACCCAAACAATGTCGTAATGGAAAGAGACGGCTGAAGCACATGTAGTTTATATCATTGAATAATTTAGGCCCAGATACTAAACGAAACAGTCGAATAAACAACCAACTATCAATCGTATTAAACGTAAGAGTATATAAAAGTTAATAGATGCAAATGACGCAACTTACTCACAGAACTGAAATCTCATTTATTGAATCATTTAGTGCGGAATTAAGCGACCAACTATCAATCATACATCTAAATCACTTTATAAATAAGTCCACATACCAAGCCACTCAAATTAAGCATGGGCATTCGAATGTGTTACCAACAGCCATAATCCAAAGCTTACGATTCTAAGCAAACGACTGAAACACAAAGCGTCGATAGACACTTGGAACATCGAGTCTCAGAATTTCAACAGATTCAACAGAGAAGACAAAAAGGAATGTAATAACTTAAAAATAGGATTATGTCGAAACTGTTTTTGGAACAAAAAAATGAATGGAGTTTTCATGAACAGAGGGATATGGCAGCATCTCACACAGTTTGGACATGATAAAGATCAGATAACAATACGATGACTCAGAAACTTGCGTATTCACAAATGCTGAAGTTAAGTCGAAAATCCTTTTAATCTCTAAAAGAACCGTTTTGAGACTTGTAATACCATAACAACAAATCAAATGGCAAGGCTTCATATTTATAATGCTGTACAGCAAACCAAACAACGACACATTTTAAGAATAATGCTTGACTTAAGAAACCTAACACAGAGAAATCATTTTTTGTTATGTTGAGGACTAGATAAAACAAACAACTTATGTTGACACCGAACTCTCCATCTCTGACTTATGAATCGACATGGGGGCATATTTGTTACAGTTTTAAGGCAGAGATTACTGTATGTTAGTTAAGGATTATTAATTATACTATTTGATTAAACAAGCCAATACACAGATGTAGACTCATACTAAGGTAATCTTCAGATAATGCAAATATGAACAAACATCAAGATTGAGGCTAACTAAAACATAGTCATATATTTTGTTTTATTTTTTACCAAACAGCATTAAGCCAGTACTGAAAGTATAAATTGCATTTTTTGAACCTCATTCAACATTTTCGAATACCAGGAATATCTTCAGATAATCACAACAAACACAACAGAGACTGAGTTACCAATAAAAGTAACTAAGCAGGATTTCAGGATCAGTAGTTAACCCACACAAACTGAACATGATTTAAAACAGGCATCTACTTATCTAACCCTTGCACACTGATCTCTGAACCTCAATATTTACTTTTAAAAAAAAAAATCGGATAAGTGAACTCTAGCCATAAAAACAGTACTACATTTAAGGTTTAAAAAAAGCATTCAAAGATTTAAACAAGTTTAGTTCAAGCACAGAGAACTTCAACCACACATGACTTATCTCATAGCAGTAGACAATGTTTGTGTTAACTAACATCTGGGCATTATAGACCTTAATTAAGAGTATACTTAAACTAGCACACGATATATTTAACACTCTTCCAACATGGTTTACAGACAAGTAAAGAGACATGATTTAACCGTACTAATAATTCATCATGCATCTATTATCAGCACTATGGCTGCATTAACATCCTGCTTAATTAAACTAAACAAAGAAATTAATTAACAACATTATACTTAATGACTACTTGTCAAACTACAGCCGGGCAATGACCCACGGATAAGCACATCCAACTAAACTAACATATAATCGACAAATGACTAAAATAAGCACATAACTAACAAATAAAGAATGCTAATAAACTGCACTGAACTATCATATAATCAATTATACAGGACCAGAAAAATGCCGAAAATAGAGAAGAAGTAATCACGGACCTTCTTCGGGTGCAGCGAAGTGGGTACGGGTCTTTGATTCACACTCGAAACACTTCAAATTCGAGCTTGCGATGCTCGATTTCACAGCAACAACAAAACAAATGAATACGAACTGAACTAGTATTCTTGACCCAATATTGAAATAAGATTACGATTGCTGAAGAAAACTGATTTTTAAGGAATTCTACGCGGTTAAAGGCCTTGTATTTTAGAGATTTTTTTCGGGAGTTCAAAGGAAACAAAAGAAAACTTTCAGAACTTAATTTTCCCCCTCTTTTTTGCGACTAAAAAAAAACTCTCTTTTTTTTCGATTTTGAGGTTCAAGAACTCATTTTCTTTCTTGTAAGGGGATTCTTACCTTCTCCAACCTCAAATCCTAATTTCTGGGGGATTTCCACGGCTAAAAAAAAACTGTGCTTGGGGAGATTTTATGAATCAAAGATCCTTTCTTTTTTTGGGGTAATTTCATGAATCCAAAATCCTCCGGTTCTAGGGGAATTTCATGAATCGAAAAAAAAACCCCTTTAATGGATGATGAAACGAATACTTATAGACTGATTTCGGGTTTGAGTTTGAGAGGAGCGGGGACAAAGATGAGTGGAGAGAGGGAGATGAGGCGCGGTAGGGACGAGGAGCGTGGTGGGGTAGCGGTGTGGGGGTCGTCGGCGAGGTGGGGACGAGGAGCGTGGGAGTGGGGTACGACGATGATGATGATGATGAAAGGGAAAGAAAGGAGCGGGGGGTAGGGAAAGGGAACGGCGTGGTGGGGATGATGACAAGAGAGGAGCGGCGGCGTGGTGGGGAAGGAGCGGCGGAAAAGGGAAAGGGGGAAAAAGAAGAGAGGAGACGAAGGAGAAAACGAAAAATGAAGGGGATTAGGGATTTAGGGTTAAAGGAAAAATAAGGGATGGGCTGGACCGGGTCGGATCCGAAATTTGTGGGCTGGATCAATTTCTTTTGGACTGGTATTAAATGAATGGGCTAGATTTTATTTTAAGTGATAATGGGCTAGTCCGAAAATAATGTTGTTGATTGGGCTTTGACTTGGGTTGGGATGAATTAACAATGGGCTAGTAAATTTAAAAATGTGGACTGATTTTGTGTATTGATCCGAAAATAGTATGAGTTGGTTGGGCTACTACATTTTAAATAAAAGACCTATTTAAATAACTTGTGTTAAAATATTACTCGATATAAGACATGCAATCATTAATGCTCAGATAAAAAATGGCGTTGTAATAGCCGTGCAATAATATTTCGAAAATCCCCAGTAAAATAAATACTATTATTTAATTATGCAAAGATAAATGCGATGCGTGTGCGTAAGCTGGTAAAATGTGCTGAAATGATAAAGATGTGAATAATAATAATAATAGTAATAATAATAATAATAATAATAATAATAATAATAATAATAATAATGGCTAGTAACTGTATAGAATAATGAAATGCCGATATTGATAAGAGACTAATAATTATAGTAAAAAATAAATATATATATTTTAATTTTTCTAAAAATATTAAAAGCGTAAATAGGTATTTCGGAGGAGAGGCGGGACAAAATTGGGTGTCAACAACTTGTCCCTCTTTGCCCGGTAATGATGAAAAGAGTTGTCGGGCAAAGACGTTGACTCAATAGCCTATTTTGTCCCGGCTAAAGGAAACTTGAGACGATTATGACCGAACTCCGGTCTCTGAGTTGCCTACATATCTCGGGCTGCACGAGAATCAGGTCGAGTGTAGTTCTGGAACAATTACGACACCTGAACCCGATTAGCGCGAATCTTGCAAAATATTGTCCCAGTGTTGAATTATGATAACACTGGCTATTATGATAGAGACTTGAGAATTCAATTGCTGGAATGCAAAAGAATACTTGTGATTAGAGACGAGTGTTCGAGGTAGATCCTTGACCCGTGTCGGAAAGTCTTATTATCCTTCCCGACAAATTGCCCCAGTTCGCTGCCGAAGAAATAGTTCCACGAGTTGATGTGTGATGCCAACTTCGATATTGTTCAACGCCAACAGCTAAAAACAAATGTTAGCAATAAAGAAATATATGTGTAAATAAGACAGGGTTGGAGAAGTTACACTTGCAACCCCTGTTTTGAAAGTTGAATCCACATTCGGAGGTGGGTGCCTGAACTGAAATATAAAATAGCTGCATTCGGAAGTGGATGCCTGAACTAAAATATAAGATTCCCGCATTCGGAGGTGGGTGCCTGAACTCGAATATAAAATACCCGCATTCGGAGGTGGGTGCCTGAAATAAAATACAAGATACCCGCATTCGGAGGTGGGTGCCTAGAATGACATATAAAATACCCGCATTCAGAGGTGGGTGCCTGAAATGAAATATAAGATACCCGCATTCGGAGGTGGGTGCCTGAAATAAAATATAAGATACCCGTATTCGGAGGTGGGTGCCTGGACTTGAATATAAAATACCCGCATTCGGAGGTGGGTGCCTGAACTGAAATATAAAATACCCGCATTCGGAGGTGGGTGCCTGCACTGAAATATAAAATTCCCGCATTCGGAGGTGGGTGCCTGAACTGAAATATAAGATACCCGCATTCGGAGGTGGGCGCCTGAACTGAAATATAAGATACCCGCATTCGGAGGTGGGCGCCTGAACTTGAATATAAAATACCCGCATTCGGAAGTGGGCGCCTGAACTGAAATATAAGATACCCGCATTCGGAGGTGGGCGCCTGAACTGAAAATATAAGATACCCGCATTCGGAGGTGGGTGCCTGAACTGAAATATAAGATACCCGCATTCGGAGGTGGGCGCCTGAACTGAAATATAAGATACCCGCATTCGGAGGTGGGCGCCTGAACTGAAAATATAAGATACCCGCATTCGGAGGTGGGTGCCTGAACTGAAATATAAGATACCCGCATTCGGAGGTGGGCGCCTGAACTGAAATATAAGATACCCGCATTCGGAGGTGGGCGCCTGAACTGAAATATAAGATACCCGCATTCGGAGGTGGGCGCCTGAACTGAAAATATAAGATACCCGCATTCGGAGGTGGGTGCCTGAACTGAAATATAAAATACCCGCATTCGGAGGTGGGTGCCTGAACTGAAATATAAAATACCCGCATTCGGAGGTGGGCGCCTGAACTGAAATATAAGATACCCGCATTCGGAGGTGGGCGCCTGAACTGAAATATAAGATACCCGCATTCGGAGGTGGGTGCCTGAACTGAAATATAAGATACCCGCATTCGGAGGTGGGCGCCTGAACTGAAATATAAGATACCCGCATTCGGAGGTGGGAGCCTGAACTGAAATATAAGATACCCGCATTCGGAGGTGGGCGCCTGAACTGAAATATAAGATACCCGCATTCGGAGGTGGGCGCCTGAACTGAAATATAAGATACCCGCATTCGGAGGTGGGCGCCTGAACTGAAATATAAAATACCCGCATTCGGAGGTGGGTGCCTGAACTGAAATATAAAATACCCGCATTCGGAGGTGGGCGCCTGAACTGAAATATAAAATACCCGCATTCGGAGGTGGGAGCCTGAACTGAAATATAAGATACCCGCATTCGGAGGTGGGCGCCTAAACTGAAATATAAGATACCCGCATTCGGAGGTGGGCGCCTGAACTGAAATATAAAATACCCGCATTCGGAGGTGGGTGCCTGAACTGAAATATAAAATACCCGCATTCGGAGGTGGGTGCCTGAACTGAAATATAAAATACCCGCATTCGGAGGTGGGCGCCTGAACTGAAATATAAAATACCCGCATTCGGAGGTGGGTGCCTGAAATAAAATATGAGATACCCGCATTCGGAGGTGGGTGCCTGAAAGAAAATATAAATCCACGTCCACTTCCACAGTTCAAAAATATAAATCCACGTCCGCATTTCACGGTACAAAAAATGTAAATCCACATCCACTTCCACAGTGCAGAAAAATAAATCCACGTCCACTTCCACAGTGCAAAAAATATAAATCCACGTCCGCATTTCACGGTACAAAAATGTAAATCCACATCCACTTCCACAGTGCAGAAAAATAAATCCACGTCCGCATTTCACGGTACAAAAAATGCAAATCCACATCCACTTCCACAGTGCAGAAAAATAAATCCACGTCCACTTCCACAGTGCAAAAAATATAAATCACGTCCGCATTTCACGGTACAAAAATGTAAATCGACATCCAATTCCACGTGCAGAAAAATAAATCCACGTCCACTTTCACAGTGCAAAAATATAAATCCACGTCCGCATTTCACGGTACAAAAAAAATGTAAATCCACATTCACTTCCACGTCCGTATTATACGGTACCAAAAATAAATTCACATCCACTTCCACGTCCGTATTATACGGTCCAACAAATAAATCCACATCCACCTCCACGTCCGTATTATACGGTACAAAAAATAAATCCACATCCGCTTTCACAATGCAAAAAGAAATACATCCACATCCACTTTCCTCGGTGCAAGAAAATAAATCCACCTCCACTTTCACAAACTTTAAAAATAAATCCACTTGCACGTCCACAATGTTCATATGAATCCACATTCTTTCCCACGATATAAATCTACTTCTACTTCCACGTCCACATCCACAATGTAAATCCACGTCCACTAAAAAAAATAGTATTGTAGAAAGGTATCCACATTTATATCCACATCTTAATCCGTGTTCCGTTTGTGAGGGAAGTGAAATCCATAATTATCCCCACAATTTAATATACGACGCAAGATTTCAATCTTGTTATCTTATTAAAATACCACATTCTAAAAGAACTTGTTAGCGACTTGAAATAAATAAAAATGTACAAAGTGATGACAAAGTTGAGGAATTCAAACCAATAACAGGTGTCCAATGTCAGTATCCACTTTGAAGAAGGTTAAATCCATGATTATGTGCACTTGATCCATCGAGAAATGCCACGATCTAAAACAACTGTTAGTGGTGAGAATATGTAAATAGCTGGGTTTGAAAGAATTACGCTCGCAGTCCCTGGTTGGGAAGATAAATTCATGTCCACTGTTGCGATCAAAATTTCATGAAGAGTGGAACAACGTCCATCGTTTAGCGCAGGCTGACTTTACATCCACATTGAAGAATATTTGCCTTTTGAAGAAAGCTAACTCTTTGATCACGTGCATAATTAAAATTTTAAGAAGAGTCAAATATGCACCACATTCATATTAATGAACCTGTCTCATCAAAGAAAAATTGTGAGTTTAAAAGAAAATTGGTTGACTTGTGCAGGTCGGGGAACTTGGCCTTTGAATTGATCCTTGTTTCGGTCGCGTTCACGTTCTTCGATACCTCATTCCATATTTTGCCTTGCCTGGGGAGTTTCAGTCATAAAAGTGTACTTTACAAAAATAAGAGTAACGAGATTTGGATGATTTCGAAGGGAAATACTTAGTGGCTCTAATAGGTAAAATGATTAGGAAGACTCTATTTTTGAATTTATCCGCATTTTAGAAATATATGGATGGACTTTTATTTTAAACATTTAAGACCACTTTTATGCTACTTCTAAAAAATTTGTCCCAGTTTTCAGTCCTGAAGACACTTGGCTCTAAACGATTGAAAAGTGAGAACTTATAATGAAAGTTTTTGGAAGCGATTTGACCGATTTCAAAATTTTGTCCCAGTTTCAAGTTACTAGGACATATGAATTTAAAAAGTAGGAAGGCCAAAATCTTATATAAAAATCCTTATGTATTTTATAGGAATTAAAATGGTTTGGACAAACCGAAGATATTGAAAATTTTAAAATAGAAGGGCCGAACCCGCCTCGGGTTGCCTACGTATCCCAAAGGAATCAGGCCAGACGTAGTTCGTCTCATACAACAAAACACTGAAATATTTTGAAAAAGTGGCCGAACCCGATGTGGGCTGCCTACGTATCCAACGGGAAGTCAGGCCAAACGTAGTTCGTTAGCAAAATAAGAACTTTTCAGTTTTTGTTTTTAATAAAAGTGAGGGCCGAACCCGATATGGGTTGCCTACGTATCCAAAAGGAAATCAGGCCACACGTAGTTCGACTCATACAACAAAACACTGAAATATTTTGAAAAGGTGGCCGAACCCGATGTGGGTTGCCTACGTATCCAACAGGAAGTCAGGCCAAACGTAGTTCCAACCATAAACAAAGATACTGAAATGATTTTAAAAGAGTGGCCGAACCCGATGTGGGCTGCCTACGTATCCAACAGGAAGTCAGGCCAAACGTAGTTCGTTACCATAAACAAAAATACTGAAATGATTTTAAAAGAGTGGCCGAACCCGATGTGGGCTGCCTACGTATCCAACAGGAAGTCAGGCCAAACGTAGTTCGTTACCATAAACAAAAATACTGAAATGATTTTAAAAGAGTGGCCGAACCCGATGTGGGCTGCCTACGTATCCAACAGGAAGTCAGGCCAAACGTAGTTCGTTACCAACAAAATGACAGAATCTTAATTTAAAAAGGCCGTAACAAAACATAGAGGCAACATGACAAAAGGAACCAAATGTTCTAGTTGATGCCTCCGGCCTACTACAAAGGAAATTTAAACTTGAATTACTGAAACTCCCGGCGGGCTGGGGCTAAGATAGAAGTCCAATTCTGCAACTCAGGTCCTGGCTCAACAGCCTATAAAGTCAATATTTCAGCAAAGTCTTTGATTATCACAGCATGATCATCTTCATCTTCCACGAACAGGTTCTTGATTCCCTCCACGATATCATCATAGGCAACCTCCATAATTAGATCTGAAGGTTTTGAGAAAGTTTGATCAATGGTAGGAATAGGTTTTGGCAATGGAACCTCTTTCTTTTTATTCTTTCGTGCTTTCTTCACTTCTTCCTCAGTTGGCTCATATCCCAAACCGAATGTAAACTGTTGCGTAGGGAGAACGACTGGCTCAACCCGCCCATTTAATGTCTTCCCTAGCCCAAATCCAGGTTGGTACCCATTTCTCAGCATTTCTTTTGCAACCATAATCGCGGCGCATGACCTTTTAAACTCTTGAGTTTGACAGACTTCACCCACTTTAATGACATTCACAACCTCCCAAGCGTGGTAAGCTGCTCCGTCGAACCCTCCTTCTGCCTCGATGAATGGGATGGATTGCTCTCGATAGAAAGACGTATCCCCTTCTCCATGTATACATATTTGTTGCTGATCCCACTCGAATTTGACAGTTTGGTGCAAAGTAGATGGTACAGCCCCAGCCAGATGTATCCACGGTCTTCCTAACAGCATGTTGTATGTCGTGGAAATATCCAGTACTTGAAAATCCATAATGAATTCAACAGGACCAATCAACACTTTCAACTCTATTTCTCCAATAGGGCACCTTTGAGCCCCATCAAATGCTCGAATATTCACATCACTTGTCTTGAGCTCACTAACATTATATCCGATCTTCTTCAGACTTGTTAATGGACAGATGTTAAGTCCAGAACCCCCATCAATCAACACTTTAGCCACAAACATGTTACGACACTTGACAGTTATATAGAGCGCTTTGTTATGCATGCATCCTTCTGGCGGCAGTTCTTCATTATCGAAACTGATTCGATGACTGTCAAGCACGCGCTCGATCATCCCAGCTAACGCCTCACTAGTTGTTTCACTTGGAACATATGCTTCATTCAAAATCCTCAACAGTGCATTTCTGTGCATATCTGAACTCAAAAGCAAAGAGAGAATAGGAATTTGAGCATTGGTCTTTTTCAACTGATCCACAACTGAGTACTCACTAGCTTTAATTTTCCTCAGAAATTCTTCTGCTTCGAATTCAGTCACGACCCTTTTGGGAGGTACGTTGGTTTCCTTAAGTTGCCCCAATCTAACTAGTTCTTCTGGAGAATAGCACCTCCCAGACCTTGTCATTCCTGACGTCTTAACCTTGTCAGTGATCGTGTCCTTTCCTCGACATTCCATCACAGTTTGTTGATAATTCCATGGTACGGCTTTTGTATCGAGCACTGGTAACTGATTTGGTGCTTGAACTACTTCCACAGGAGTTGATGAAGCTCCTAATATCTCGACAGGCACACAACCCCTTATCACTACAACCGGAGAAGCAACGGCTACAAGATCATGATCCTCCACACGATCCACAGGCACTATAAATTCGGCTGGGTCATCAACATTTTCATCTATTCCAATCATATTTATCGTGGCCCCATCATGGGTCGGGAGTGGATTGTTAACCACATTTGGTGTTGGTGCTTTGACCGTGATCTGTTTTGCTTCAATAAGATCCTCAACCTTATGTTTCAATGCGTAACAACGATCAGTGGAATGACCTTTTACCCCCGAATGATATGCACATGTTTTGGTGGGATCAAAACCTCTAGGTAGTGGATCCGGAATTCTACCTTCCACAGGATATACTAAGCCTGAAGCTTGCAGTCTTTCAAAAACAACGCTCAATGGCTCTCCCAATGGTGTAAAATTGCGAAACGGTTTATTTGGGCGAGGTGCGGATGCGTTGTTCGGATAATGAGATTGTGATGGTGGAGCTGGGTATGTTGGTGGTCGTGGAGCTCGATATGCTGGTTGTGTGTTGTAAACGGGGTAGGAAATTTGTGGTGATTGAGGTTGGTAAGATGATAAATCTTGGTTGTATGGATATGGAGAATATTGGAAATATTGTGAGTGGTGAGCGTTAGAATGATATCGCGGGGGTTGTTGATGGTGGTATGATGTGTTTCCCAAAGCCATTACCGATGCTGCTTCTTTCTCTTTTTTCTTTCCGTTTCCGAGAGTACCAGTTTGTATGGCCCTACTAGTAGACTGTAAAGCCGCAAGACTTGTTATTCTCCCTGTCTTAATGCCATCTTCAATCATGTCCCCGGCTTTGATCACCTCTGCAAAAGTCTTTCCACCCATTGTCACCAAACGTTCATAGTATTCCGGCTCTAGCGCTTGAATGAAGAAAGTAACCATTTCTGTCTCCTCCATGGGTGGGTGTACTCTAGATGCTTCTTCCCTCCACCGTATAGCATATTCTCGAAATGATTCGGTGAACTTCTTCTTCAACTTTGTAATTGAGATTCTGTCAGGAGCGATCTCAACATGAAACTTGTAGTGATCCACAAAAGCATTTGCCAAATCATCCCAAGTACGCCATTTGGTTGTATCTTGCTTAGAATACCACTCCAAGGCTTTTCCACTCAAACTCTGATTGAATAGTTTGACTCTTATCCCTTCATTCTTCCCCACACCAATCAACTTTTCACAATAGACTTTCAAATGGAAGAAAGGGTTCCCCGACCCATCAAACTTCTCAAATTTTGGAATCTTGTAACCTGGTGGCAATTCTACCTCAGGAAATGCACATAATTCTTCATATCTCACGCTTTGGTTACTACCAAGTCCACGCAAACTTCTCATGGCATCCTCCAAACTTTTGAGCTTTCTATTTATCATTTCATCATTAATTGACCGTGCCTCATTTTCAACTTCGACATAATGATCAACATCTGTGCGACATTGTCCCTGGATTTGTGTCATGGGTGGTGCTGTGGTGTAAGTATATATGGGTGGAACTTGATGCGTATTGGTAACATCATGTGTCGGCGGTATGAACTGAGTTTTTGAGGAGGTGGTTGTAAATAAAAGGGGAGCATTTTGAGTGAGGGGTTCGGAACGAACCGGCTGAGAGGTGGTAAAATAATTTGCTTGGTTAAATTCGTCCAAATTTGGGAATGGAGGTGGCATAGGCAAAGTCTGACGAGCCCCATGAGATGGAGTCATATGTGGTGGCGTTTGAGAAAATGACCGGTTGTGAAGTACCATGTGACTTAATTCAGCAACTCGTCGCTCCAGACGAGCAATGATCTCCAAATGTGTTTCTGGTTCATTAGAAGGTGTGGGATCACTCGTGATCGGTAAACTAAGAGATGGCTCAGATGAAGTGGTTGCATTGATCAAACTTTGATCCATTTTAGAACGAGTCTTTTTAGTTAACCAGATGATTAGTGATGAGTCAGAGTCTGATTTCTTGGCTCTAGACCGTGTGAAATATGGATGCTCCGCCAGTTCCCCTTTAGCACAAGTCAACCTTTTATTTTGAAAAATAAATTTTAAAAAGAAAAAAGATAAAACAAGAAAAAGAAAAAAGAAAATGAGTCAGTATACGGTAAGGACATATTATTGCATATAAACACATTATTGCACATAATACATCGCGTTTTATAATGCAAGGGACCTCTTTATGCCAGAGGTAGGCCTAACGAATATTTGAAGGACAAACATGTCTTTTATGTATCATTCCACAACTCCTCCTAAAAGTAATTTGCAAGAATAAGAAATTATTACATGCCAATAATACATCTCAAAATGAACCTAAGATATCTAATACTTCAACTTCACTAATTTCTTTGGTTGTCTTCGACCTCCGGCATTAATTGAATGCTCCACGCAACCTGCGACAAAAGGTCAGTTTCCTCGAAATATTTGTCTATAGAGTACTAGGTCCACATATTCTACATATTTGTCCTTCAAATAATGCACATAGATAGTGAGTAGTGTCACTTAGAGTCATAGACTCATTTGTACATTTGGTAAGGTTGACTAATGGACTTAATACACCAAGGGTATTAAGCCTCCTAGGTTTAAAATGATGCATGTCCTTACAAGGTTTTGGTTTTCGCTCTACCTAGGTAGACTAAGAATGGTTTTCCTATGACACAAGGCTCCCCCAAGCGGACAACTTGGAAGTGGAAAGTCCGTGGCCGTCGACTGCACCGCCGATCGACTAAATCCACAAGACCAATCCAACTAAAAGGGGTAATTTAGTAGTGCACGGGCGCAAACTGCGAAGCCGCTTTAAGTGTGTGAATATGTGTGAGTTTTCCAGGAGTGCAAGAAATATGAGCGGAATGCCAATTTAAGGAAAGCAATAACATACATATTACATAGAAAATTCACATAAGGAATAAAATAAAAACAACCAAAAGCATATAAGGAAAAAGCAATAATAAAGGCAAAAAAAAGAAAAACAAACAAAATATCCAACAAATTAACTATTAACCTAAGTTGTTATGGTTAAGAACCTAAGTCCCCAGCAGAGTCGCCAAGCTGTCGCACCCCATTTTAACCCGGAGTCAAATTTAGGGGTACGACGTATTGATGATTCCTAAATTGTTTTGATTTTAAGGAGTCGCCACCTAATTAATTTAACGGTGAATTAGGACACCTAGATGTTAACTAAGGTAAAGTTAAAACTAAACCTCAATTAATAGTCTGCTTAACCAGTGTGATTCTAGGTAAGGGCTCTATATTATCCTAAAGGGAAGGGGTTAGGCATCCTTTAGAATCCGTTAACTTACGGTTATCCGACCAAACTTAGGTTAATTAATTAGGGCTAAAGATGCAAATATTTAATTAAAGAAAATAGCTTATAAATACTGCTAAAGTTTTAAAGAAAATATAAAACGTTGCTTTAGAGAAAATATAATGATTTGCATAAAAGAAGATTTTAAATACCATTTTGAACAAAACTTATAAAAAATTGCTAAAACTTTAAATAATAATGCTTTTTAAAATAAGATTTACATAGAATGTATAGATAGAAGAAAACGCGGATTTGTGCAGTGTTTTAATAAATATTTGAAACAACTCAAATGGTGAGATATTAATTATTCCTTTTTTTTTGCGATTTAAGAGTATAAATAAAAATACAAAATAGCTAATGTAAATTTCTTTATCCTTTTATTATTTTTTATTTAACGATACTCAGCCAAAACCATGCACAATTTGAAACAAATATTGGAAAAGTAAAATTGTTTTCGAAAATATATTTTGAGTTCATATTGGCCTATCCATTACATTTGAATTCTTTGAGATAATAAGCCTAAACTGTGATTCCTTTAGCTCAAAATATATGTATAGTTATGCTATTTTAAGAGTCGATTATTAAGATACTATAAATAACCTTAAAGAAGGAGAAACAAAACTTATGGAATTGATTATTAATTTCTTTCTTAAATTAACTACCCATTTCTAAACCTACCAATTTCACTAAGATTTGTCTAAATTAACAAAATAAAATGTTAGTCATGCAATACAAATTAAATGCTGAAAGAATAAAGCAGAGGAATAAATAAAATTGAATGGGTTCAGCCCATTTTTAAAAGAACTGTTGCAGTCGGGGCTGCTGTTGGGCTTTGGCCCGATAATAATTTATAGGCTGCTATGGACTGTTGTTGCTGTTATGGGCTGGACAGCGGTGACTCGAAAATATTATGTCGGGCCTTTAGCCCAACACCGAATGCGGAAGACGAGCCCCCTCGGACTCGTATGTGAAGATCATGCAAAGAACGAAAGGACAAGGATTAGTATACGATAAAAGACTGAGGTCTAAATGAAGAAACTAAATACGTAGATTGAATTATCCTATAACACAATAATGGGACATTTAGAGGAAATATTCAAACCCAAACAATGTCGTAATGGAAAGAGACGGCTGAAGCACATGTAGTTTATATCATTGAATAATTTAGGCCCAGATACTAAACGAAACAGTCGAATAAACAACCAACTATCAATCGTATTAAACGTAAGAGTATATAAAAGTTAATAGATGCAAATGACGCAACTTACTCACAGAATTGAAATCTCATTTATTGAATCATTTAGTGCGGAATTAAGCGACCAACTATCAATCATACATCTAAATCACTTTATAAATAAGTCCACATACCAAGCCACTCAAATTAAGCATGGGCATTCGAATGTGTTACCAACAGCCATAATCCAAAGCTTACGATTCTAAGCAAACGACTGAAACACAAAGCGTCGATAGACACTTGGAACATCGAGTCTCAGAATTTCAACAGATTCAACAGAGAAGACAAAAAGGAATGTAATAACTTAAAAATAGGATTATGTCGAAACTGTTTTTGGAACAAAAAAATGAATGGAGTTTTCATGAACAGAGGGATATGGCAGCATCTCACACAGTTTGGACATGATAAAGATCAGATAACAATACGATGACTCAGAAACTTGCGTATTCACAAATGCTGAAGTTAAGTCGAAAATCCTTTTAATCTCTAAAAGAACCGTTTTGAGACTTGTAATACCATAACAACAAATCAAATGGCAAGGCTTCATATTTATAATGCTGTACAGCAAACCAAACAACGACACATTTTAAGAATAATGCTTGACTTAAGAAACCTAACACAGAGAAATCATTTTTTGTTATGTTGAGGACTAGATAAAACAAACAACTTATGTTGACACCGAACTCTCCATCTCTGACTTATGAATCGACATGGGGGCATATTTGTTACAGTTTTAAGGCAGAGATTACTGTATGTTAGTTAAGGATTATTAATTATACTATTTGATTAAACAAGCCAATACACAGATGTAGACTCATACTAAGGTAATCTTCAGATAATGCAAATATGAACAAACATCAAGATTGAGGCTAACTAAAACATAGTCATATATTTTGTTTTATTTTTTACCAAACAGCATTAAGCCAGTACTGAAAGTATAAATTGCATTTTTTGAACCTCATTCAACATTTTCGAATACCAGGAATATCTTCAGATAATCACAACAAACACAACAGAGACTGAGTTACCAATAAAAGTAACTAAGCAGGATTTCAGGATCAGTAGTTAACCCACACAAACTGAACATGATTTAAAACAGGCATCTACTTATCTAACCCTTGCACACTGATCTCTGAACCTCAATATTTACTTTTAAAAAAAAAATTCGGATAAGTGAACTCTAGCCATAAAAACAGTACTACATTTAAGGTTTAAAAAAAGCATTCAAAGATTTAAACAAGTTTAGTTCAAGCACAGAGAACTTCAACCACACATGACTTATCTCATAGCAGTAGACAATGTTTGTGTTAACTAACATCTGGGCATTATAGACCTTAATTAAGAGTATACTTAAACTAGCACACGATATATTTAACACTCTTCCAACATGGTTTACAGACAAGTAAAGAGACATGATTTAACCGTACTAATAATTCATCATGCATCTATTATCAGCACTATGGCTGCATTAACATCCTGCTTAATTAAACTAAACAAAGAAATTAATTAACAACATTATACTTAATGACTACTTGTCAAACTACAGCCGGGCAATGACCCACGGATAAGCACATCCAACTAAACTAACATATAATCGACAAATGACTAAAATAAGCACATAACTAACAAATAAAGAATGCTAATAAACTGCACTGAACTATCATATAATCAATTATACAGGACCAGAAAAATGCCGAAAATAGAGAAGAAGTAATCACGGACCTTCTTCGGGTGCAGCGAAGTGGGTACGGGTCTTTGATTCACACTCGAAACACTTCAAATTCGAGCTTGCGATGCTCGATTTCACAGCAACAACAAAACAAATGAATACGAACTGAACTAGTATTCTTGACCCAATATTGAAATAAGATTACGATTGCTGAAGAAAACTGATTTTTAAGGAATTCTACGCGGTTAAAGGCCTTGTATTTTAGAGATTTTTTTCGGGAGTTCAAAGGAAACAAAAGAAAACTTTCAGAACTTAATTTTCCCCCTCTTTTTTGCGACTAAAAAAAAACTCTCTTTTTTTTCGATTTTGAGGTTCAAGAACTCATTTTCTTTCTTGTAAGGGGATTCTTACCTTCTCCAACCTCAAATCCTAATTTCTGGGGGATTTCCACGGCTAAAAAAAAACTGTGCTTGGGGAGATTTTATGAATCAAAGATCCTTTCTTTTTTTGGGGTAATTTCATGAATCCAAAATCCTCCGGTTCTAGGGGAATTTCATGAATCGAAAAAAAAACCCCTTTAATGGATGATGAAACGAATACTTATAGACTGATTTCGGGTTTGAGTTTGAGAGGAGCGGGGACAAAGATGAGTGGAGAGAGGGAGATGAGGCGCGGTAGGGACGAGGAGCGTGGTGGGGTAGCGGTGTGGGGGTCGTCGGCGAGGTGGGGACGAGGAGCGTGGGAGTGGGGTACGACGATGATGATGATGATGAAAGGGAAAGAAAGGAGCGGGGGGTAGGGAAAGGGAACGGCGTGGTGGGGATGATGACAAGAGAGGAGCGGCGGCGTGGTGGGGAAGGAGCGGCGGAAAAGGGAAAGGGGGAAAAAGAAGAGAGGAGACGAAGGAGAAAACGAAAAATGAAGGGGATTAGGGATTTAGGGTTAAAGGAAAAATAAGGGATGGGCTGGACCGGGTCGGATCCGAAATTTGTGGGCTGGATCAATTTCTTTTGGACTGGTATTAAATGAATGGGCTAGATTTTATTTTAAGTGATAATGGGCTAGTCCGAAAATAATGTTGTTGATTGGGCTTTGACTTGGGTTGGGATGAATTAACAATGGGCTAGTAAATTTAAAAATGTGGACTGATTTTGTGTATTGATCCGAAAATAGTATGAGTTGGTTGGGCTACTACATTTTAAATAAAAGACCTATTTAAATAACTTGTGTTAAAATATTACTCGATATAAGACATGCAATCATTAATGCTCAGATAAAAAATGGCGTTGTAATAGCCGTGCAATAATATTTCGAAAATCCCCAGTAAAATAAATACTATTATTTAATTATGCAAAGATAAATGCGATGCGTGTGCGTAAGCTGGTAAAATGTGCTGAAATGATAAAGATGTGAATAATAATAATAATAGTAATAATAATAATAATAATAATAATAATAATAATAATGGCTAGTAACTGTATAGAATAATGAAATGCCGATATTGATAAGAGACTAATAATTATAGTAAAAAATAAATATATATATTTTAATTTTTCTAAAAATATTAAAAGCGTAAATAGGTATTTCGGAGGAGAGGCGGGACAAAATTGGGTGTCAACAGTGGTTGTAGACATAAATAAATTTATTCATAACGTGACTTAAGAAATATTGTCACTTCTGGTAATCACATGCATAAATATAAAATTATCAAGTAAAAACATGATTTAAATATTGTAAATATTGAATATCCGAGTAATTGCATTTTCACCTTTCACAAAAGTAATTAAATCTTCATGATTAACATGAATGAATACAAATAGTAGATGTATCTAACAGTACCTTTAAGCAACTCATTATAAGGGGAAATATTGAAGTCCTTTGACATGCAGTAACATAATATTAAGGACGTACCTGGGCTGCCAAAGCGTAAAACAAACTTGAAAACTGATTAAAACCAAACTGTGATGGCGGCTGCCATATCCCTTGTACTGGTTCACCCTTCTTATCATTAGCTATATGTATTTATTTGCATCTTTACCTAAAGATGCAAAATTTCACCTTTTTTCATTTTACAATTCAAAGCTTTGTAATTGCTAGGTAGCGGACAGAAAAACACTCGGCGGTTTTATAATATTGTCTAATTTTTCAATTGGCTAGAGACTCGTGCTGATAACGTGTTATAAAATAATAAAGCAAGCAAGAAGAATATTGTGGTGAAAGAGAGAAGAGAGGAGATATCTTTATTTCTCTTGTTAGGTATTGATTTACAATGAAGGAACTTCTATAGTTATAGAAAAAAAATGACTTGATCCCAAAATCACTAACCCTAATATTTCTCCTAAAGATAGACATCACAATAATAAATAATATTTAAAACAAGAACAAAGGGTAAAAGAGTTAAGCTGGAGCTTTCCCAGTCTTGAAGGACGCAAAATCCAAAACAACTCCACGAGCACATCAATATGGCCGAAGTTGTTCATACAAACACAGCCGCTTTCATTTAAAGAAAAAAAAACTTGGAGACAAATTCAAAATGGCGCCCCAATCCAAACCATACTTCTTCTACGGCCACCGTAAACCAACTCAACATCGTCCCACAGTACAAGGTGGGCTTTTCTCCAATCGCCAAACCATTAACCCAACCAAAAACTCACCATCTTCGACTACCCAAAGTGATTTTCAGCTCCAAAAATGGGACCCCGATGGAGTTTCTGGTCCAAAATCAAGAGACCCATCTCAGGAATTTTTCTCTTTGGCTCAACGCTTATCACCAATTGGTAGGTATATAGTTGATTCATTTAGGAAGCACGGGAGTTGGGGTGCACCACTTTTGGCTGACCTTAATCGCTTACGAAGGGTTACACCTAAGCTTGTAGCTGAAGTTCTCAAGCATCCTAATCTTGATCCTAAAATTTCCTCCAAGTTCTTCTATTGGGCTGGTATAACAAACTTCACCCTTTTTAATCAAGAATTGTTTTTTTTTTCTTTTTTCCGGGAAATTAATATGTTATCCAAGACTGTTGAATGTGTTGTGTTCACTTTGAAACGGGAAAAGTTGCAACTTGTAAGTTTATCTTTTTAACCAATCAAAAAGAAAAGTTTTACTTCCTCTGTCCCAATTTAATTGTTTTTAAGTAAGAAAAAGAGACTTTTGAATCTTATGGTTCTAAATTAAAGATGTGTGTAATGTACTAAAATGTCATTTGAATCTTGTGGTTTGTTTGAATTGTCTAACTTACAAAATATTGAAAGAGACACTCTTTTTGGGACAGATCACAATGGACAATAAGACACTTAAATTGGGATGGAGGGAGTATCTTTTTAGCTGTGTTAATTTTATCCCTGGATATAACCCTGACTCCTTGTTGGAATTCATCAGCTCTTTAGTCTTACAATAGCTTTTGTCCTTTATATTTTGGGATGATAGTTCTCTCTCCTTTGTAACCTTTGCATCTTCTGGATGCTTTTGTTAATGATATCTCACTTATTTCATCAAAAGTTACATCTTGTTGTGCTAAGCACTTCTTTTTTGTATATTTATATTCTATATTGAAGATATATATTAAATCTGTACTATTTAAGCACTTACTCTGTTTCACGGCGACAGTGATATTAGAGCAACATCATTATATTTATGACATTAAAAGATGCATACTTATAATAATTTTGTGCAGTTGTTGAATTGCTGATTATTATTTTTCAGATTTTAGTCTTAAAATGGGTCAACATGACCCCAAGAAAATGAAAAAGAGAAGATTTTTGTGGGACTGAGAGAATATAGATGCAATCGTGTGATTTTGAGGCAATCAAACACCACAATTGTCAGGGTTTTGATCTTTCGACAGATGTTATGCCTCAAATTTTTCTATATATAAAAGATTAAGTCCAAGATTATGCATTTTGTTAGTGTTTGAAGGGAGCAAAATCAGTAGACAAACGAATAATGATCAGTGTTGTGCTTGTATATGTGTATCTTCTTATTCTTATAATGTATCTTAACAGGAAAGCAAAAAGGTTATAGGCATGATTTCGCTTGTTACAATGCCTTTGCTTATGGTCTGAATCGGGCGAATCAATTTCGGACAGCTGATCAGGTTCCTGAGCTGATGCATATGCAAGGAAAGCCGCCTAGTGAGAAACAATTTGAGATCTTAATCAGAATGCATGGTGATGCTAACAGGGGTCTTAGAGTATACTATGTGTATGAGAAAATGAAAAAATTTGGGGTAAAACCAAGACTTTTTCTGTATAACAAACTAATGGATGCTTTGGTTAAAACCAATCATTTGGACTTGGCTATGTCAGTTTATGATGATTTCAAGAAGGATGGGTTGGTAGAGGAAAGTATGACTTTCATGATCTTGATAAAGGGTCTATGCAAGTTAGGACGAATGGATGAAGTGTTTGAGCTTTTGGGTCGGATGAGAGGGAATCTTTGCAAACCAGATGTGTTTGCTTATACAGCAATGGTAAAGATATTGGTTGCAGAGCGGAACTTGGATGGTTGTTCAAGGGTTTGGAAGGAGATGGAGCGGGATGCAGTTGAACCCGATGTTATTGCTTATTCAACTTTTATTGCTGGTTTGTGTAAAAATAATCAGGTTGACAAAGGCTATGAGTTGTTCAAGGAAATGAAACAAAAGAATTCTTTAATAGATAGGGGGATTTATGGATCTTTGATTGAATCGTTTGTTGCAAATGGAAAAGTTGGTTTAGCTTGTGATTTGCTTAAAGATCTGATGGACTCGGGATATAGGGCTGATTTGGCAATCTATAATTCTCTTATTGAAGGTTTCTGCAATGCAAAACGGATAGATAGGGCCTATAAACTTTTCCAGATCACAGTTCAAGAAGATCTTCGTCCTGACTTTTCCACTGTGAGGCCCATATTGGTGTCTTATGCAGAGTCAAAGAGAATGGATGAAATTTGCAAATTGTTTGAGGAACTGCAGCGATTGGGTTATTGCATTAGTGATGATTTATCCAAATTCTTCACATGTATGGTAGAGAAGGATGATAGGATTATGATTGCTTTAGAAATCTTTGGATATTTGAAAGAAAAAGATTATTGTGGTGTTCCAATATATAACATTCTTATGGAGGCTCTCTATAAGCGTGGCGAGGTGAACAAGGCACTCACATTGTTCTCTGAATTGAGAAATTCAGATTATGAGTCAGATTCATCAAGTTATAGCAATGCCATCCAGTGTTTTGTAGAGGTAGGAGATGTACAGGAGGCATGTACGTGCTATAACAGAATTAAAGAGATGTCTTTGGTTCCTTCAGTTGCGGCATATCGTTCTCTTGTCAAAGGGCTTTGCAAAATAGGAGAGATCGATCCAGCAATGATGCTAATTCGTGACTGCCTAGGCAATGTGGCGAGTGGGCCTATTGAGTTTAAGTATATTCTCACTATTATTCATATCTGTAAAATGAATGATGCTGAGAAGGTAATGAAAGTTCTAGATGAATTGCTAGAAGAGGGCTATTCTCCTGATAATGCTGTATATTGTGCTGTAATTTCTGGCATGTGCAAACATGGAACAATTGAAGAAGCACGGAAATTTTTTGCAAATATGAGAAAGCGGAAACATCTTACTGAAGCCGACGTAGTTGTTTATGATGAGATGCTTATTGACCACATGAAGAAGAAGACAGCAGACTTGGTGTTGTCTGGAGTGAAGTTTTTTGGTCTGGAATCAAAGTTAAAAGCGAAGGGGTCTACTCTTTTAGCGGGTTGAAAAAATCAACCTAGGTAATAAATCATAAAAATGTTAATCCTTTGCATCTTTTAACTTGTATGTGATATGAACTTGAGTTTGCAATTTATTTTTTTTATTTTTTTGGAAAAGTTGTTCTGGTTTGGACTTTTTTACAAAAAAGGGAAAAAAGATAAATTTTCTTAAATATTTCCAAACTTAATTTTCCAATCTTTCGAAATCTAGTTTTTGGAGTTTCTGAGTTTTTGAAAGATTTGAGAAACTAAGTTTGGAGATCTTCAAAATTTATTTTGCAAAATCAGGTCAAACAAACACTTTTTCCAAACACTCAGACTGATTTCGGAAACCTAATTTTTGGAAAACATCAAACAAGTGGCACTTAAGATTTTTTACTGTTTCCCACAAATGCTACTTCAACTTTGCAGGTACAGTTTCTATCCATAGTTGTTGGAGGGGTCCATCTGTTGCACTAGAAGATTTAAAGTGCATATTTTCTTTGAGAGTTGAAAGACTACTCCGATGCTTTTTAACTTTGCCCATCTAGAGATTGAGCAATTCATTGCTAACTGAATCAAACTTTTCATGGCAAAAAGAAAAAGCTGACCCTTTGTCTGGAGACTAGAGGAAAGAAGGGAAATGAACCTAAATTTCCCTTTATTTGTTTCAAGGAATGGAATTGGCGAAGATGGATAACATTTTAATTTTTGAGTCTCTTATTTCCCTCTTGTCTTCCATTCTTGTACTTTTCTTTAACATCGGTGTTGTAAGGGTCAACTTGACTAATCTACCACACAGCTTGTCCAGCTAACAAGCACAAGTTGCCGAGGTATCTTGATCACCAAGGGTGGAGCTGATAGAGTAACACCAAGTGTTGTAGTTAAGATTCAGACCTAGGGTCTGCAAGTTATTACTCCTATGCCTTAAGCACTAGATCATCCCCTTGGGGACTCCATACTATACTTTCTCTTTAGTTTCCGTCTTGCCTTGGTTTCCTGACATAGGAAATGAAGAAGTTGATTTGGCACTCAGCTGGCTTATGACCCTGCCATGGAATCCCGTCTAGCAGAGCCATTGATGACTTCTGCTAAGGTAGCACTATCTAACAACCAGTTTGCTAAATTGGCTTTTGGTTATATTAAAAGAGTGAAATTGGCTGGTCAGTGGCCAAGCACTACTGTCAGCTTATTTCATTTGTAAAATGTGAAGGCTTGAGGTTTTCACTCTCTACTGAAAGGTTGGCCTGAGAATCACTAGGTTTCGGGGGAATACCAGATGAGTAAAAGAAGTTGCTTAAGTTTTTCATGTCTTTGTCTGTCTTACAGGCCACAGCATATCACAATAAGGTTTACATCCAAATGCACAGCTAAGGAATATATCTCATGTTTGTCTTGGCAAGAGGAGAATTCTTCTTTCCAAGTATTTACTTCTTATAAAGACAATCTATCCATTTGAATTTGCTGCAGGATTTTGCAGAAAAGATGATCATTCTCAAACAATTTTTGTGGATTTACTGCCAAGGGTTCCTCGGCTCCTCTTGGACCATTTCCCCGCTGAGACATGTTCAGTGGGAAATATTCTAGTTGGGTGTCATCTGTTGATCTACACCTAGTATGAACAGATATTTTTACTTTGCAACTTGAAGTTGGAAGATGAGCTTATTCAGAAACTGGCAGCTCCATGCTGAAGTATATGGTCCACCAGATGAAAACATTTACATGGACGTATCTGTGTTCTTTCTCTCTGTGTTACTATGTGGATCGCGGGAGAGAGAGAGAGAGAGAGAGCGCATCTTTTTGTTTAGTGATGTGGGAATGGTTTAACAGTATTGAAGCGCAAGCTGAATGACATGGTAAGAGAAGATTCGCAAGTATTTGCTTGCTTTTTGTTATTTTCCTGGTTCGGAGATTTATAGGTTCACTTGTTCCTTTGCTTTTCTGGAGAAGGTTAATTGACCTTTGGATATTAACGGATCATAGGACATGGATGATGTTTCAAGAACAACATCATGGACGATGCTAGTAGTCGTTTTGAAAGGGAGTGTAAATGTGCAATTGCAAAAAGGAGGATCTGCTGATTCAGTCTGATTCTTGTAACAATAAGTAATAAATATTTTTTTCCTTAACTTCAATTGAGGATGAGATAAATATAGTTTCGCTGAGCGGCTTGTCGATAATATTGATTTATATCATGATAATGTTAATGCAGATTTTGATTGATGCTGTATATGCAAAGCGACATACAGCTAGCATTGGCTGGTTTTCAACAATATATTTGAAGATTTTGTTTTAAAAGATTAACTGATGGTTCATAGTTAGAAGTTTCTGCTCTGTAAGTTTTTCATTAGCAGGTTTTCTCACATCTCTTGCACTCCTTTTTTAGAAGTAAATGAAAATTAGACTGATGATACCACTGAAAACAAGATGGTAAAGTGAAGCAGCTCATGTGCAAGAGAAAGACATCCAAAGAAAGACCAAAATGAAAAGGGGGAAAAAAAAAGGCAAGAGTACGGAACAATAAAGAACTGTGCATAAAAGACCAAAGCAAAATGAATGGAAATGCAGGTCCAGCAGAAATTACATCACTGTATCAGTTACGATTAGTACTACTATTCAAGCCAAAGCTAGTTCATGTCGACTATGTTAGGTATGCGAAGTTGGCAATATCTTGGTAAAACAAAAATAGCTCTTCATACACATACTGTTACATTTCAAATTAGATCACAGAACGTAATAAAAGTGTTGCTGAATAAAGACATTTTCGTAGCCAATTATGCCAAATTGGACCAAGAAACCACTCTGTAGATTGTTGTTTCACCTATACAAATGAAGACTACTTAGATGAAGGTTCGACTTCCCGTTTGGGTCGATTGCGTGTGCGAGGAGTTGCAGGTTTTTCCTCTAACGGAGTGACCGCGCTGCCATCATCTTCCTCACCTTCCCTTATTGTTTCATTCACTGCAACCTGTCAATCCAACAAGAGAAGTCAAGTACAATCAGAATCAAAATTTTATAATGCGCACGCAGCGATTTCCTCTGGAAGTCTGACAATATGAATTACTTCACAATAATCCCATTTCTTTCTCTTTAATTGTTGCGTATATCAAAGTTAAAAGGCCAGAAGAAGTATCCATAAGTGTGATACCCCAGCAACCCAAAAGAAAATGGAATGAATTTGAAATGTACTGCTCAAAAATACAATCCAATGACTCCAAGTGCAAAGTAACAATGACCAAGATAGGGCACAAATAACTGAAAAGCAAAATTTTCATCACATGATGTGAACGAAATTCACAAGGGAACATTTTATCAGTATATTGTTTTTCTGGTAGCTTATAATGGGTGCATACATGTTTGTTCGCGTGCTGCATATGTATGTGTTTCTTACATGAATTCAGCTGTAATTAAAGGACACGACACCATTTGAGTTTCTTAATGATTGATATGTTTCTTCTTTTTCTTCCACCTCCAATTTTATACTCATCTGGATCTGTAAAATCATTAAACTCTGATGTCCTCTGATGTCCCATTTGATCACACGATGTATATGTGCCAAAGATATGTCTCTTGTGATTATATGATTTATAACAAACCACCAATTTCTAAGTACACATGCGCACAACATCCCTTTACTGCTGGGATGTAATGTCTAGGGAGATACAAGCATAAATACATTATTCTTTCAAATAGAAACAAGTTAGTCAACTCATGAACACTCCATAATAAAAATATAGACGTCAGCCCCTTCACTACTTCTCATCTATCGGAAATATGAAGCGAAAGCACCATAGAAGAATGGGAACTAGATCGATCTATTCTATGGCCAAGCATCCGGAAGGTGGATTATGTTGTTGAAAGCCTAGTTTATCCATAGCATGGAGTGAATGTATCCCCTAAAAATGATCATTCTTATTAGTTTTACACATACTGCCTCCTACATAAAGTGTTTGAAAATTCAAATTTTATAGGTGCAAATTGAATGAAGCTTTGCCATATATAGCTCTAGTTTCCTCATGCAGCAAATATCTGTCTAACCTAAATTGACTTAGTAGAGCCAAATTATTCTCAGTTTCCTCCTAGCAGACATTCTCCAAAAGTTAAAGACATCAAGTTATGCTCACTTCGCTCAATATTCATTTGCTTAGCATGATCTCTTGATACAATGACATTGCTAATCATGTAGGATCAATTTAGCCCTGTTGGCTTCTTGTCAAAGGCATTACTGATGCCATGGTACTTCACAAACTGTGCTAAAAGGCTTTGACTCTTATGTAGCAACAATTCCAATTGAGGGGAAAATCCCTAATGTTGCTCCCATAGCAATCAAGTAGCATGATCCATGCTGGAAAACAAACAGTCTGATAATGAAAAGATTACAGTAACAGAAGATTGCCCATATCAGCATACTGTCAACCAAGAATTGTTTGTCTGAAGGTGGTGTTTGTTTTATATTTTGCAAGAACTGAATTCGCCAACTCTTAAACAAAACCCACCTAAGCTTGTCCAGTAGCATTTGCATTGTCATGCTAATAATCTATGTTGCTCGAACTTTCCAAAAATGATGTCACACATTTTTGGAGGATCCGACACACATCCATCAGCATTTTTGAAGAGTCTGAGCAACATAGCTAATAATAAACCTGCTTAGCTTTAGCGGATTTAATATAGCCTCGAGCGCCAGCATCTTTTCTGGCAAATGGCAATATATTTATAACCTAATCTAACAAGCTCCCTTCCTCGTCCCAGCCCACTTCTATCTGCTAGTCCTCCACTACGCCCCGACCCCTCTTTTCCCCACTCTACAGACCAAATCTATCTCACCAGTAAAAGCAAATAATTCTCCTCCACCATACTATACCACTCTAGTTATTGAATAAAACCTCCAACCTCTCCCATGAAACGTTAACTGGACGGATGTCCTAAATACAGGCAACTAATACAAATCTAACAGAACAAATCAGCACTAAATTTTCTTTGCATTGAATAGAAAATGAATAGCCTAGTCCGAAAGAAAAAAATTCAGCTAGACTTGAAATTCCATCAAACCCCTCCCTCCGCTCAAGAAATAATCCAAACCCAATAAAAATGCTGATGTGAGTAACAAAATCAAAACAATAACATAATATAATAGCACTTGGTCCCACAATTTTCCTTTACTCCACTTCCATAGGAAATGAAGGTTGGGACTAACTACTAATACGGAGACACTCTTAATGCATTTTAAGCTGAGAAGTTGTTTTGTCAGGGTCTAAATTTTCTTTTTTCTAAAAAAGAAGGTGAACTAATTAATGTCCTATATTTATTCAGTTAAAAATTGGGTCGAATTGAGAGTAGCTACAAAAATTAAAGGACTAGGGGAGAAAAAGTAAGTAGTATACCTCTTCGAGGAATTTCTGGTCGAGGGTATCAGCAATACGGGCAGAAGTGAAGATGGTGATAGCAAGGAGTGAAAGTGGGAATACTAAAGCAAATACATAACTGCTTGAACTTATTCCACCTCCTGCCCGTGTCACCACCGATATGCCTCTTCTCTTCTTCAATTGAGTATTTCGTGAAGAAGAACCCACAAGAAGCTGTTGCTGTTGTTGGGGCTCGTTCAATCTAAGGAAAGTAGCAGACGAGAGTATCATACCCGCCATTACTGATTGGTTTTCTGTTCGTTATCGTTTATTTTGCTTTCTCAAATTTCCTTCTATCTTAGGCAATTGCTCAAAAGGTATGCCTTGTTTCTCCTCTAAACAACTCCACAAGTGCTAAATCAGCAAATTCGATCAAAATAAATTGTAAAAATCAGCAAATTAATCAAAACTAAGTCCATCCATAATTTACTTGGCTCAAATGGGATGAATCAAATAACAATCGATGACTCTATCTCCCACTCCTTCTTTTTTTTTTTTTTTTAAAATAATATATTTGAAAGCTTATGTACTTTTCTTAAAGTATTAACTTAAATTTTTTTCAAATTTACATAATTTTTAATCTTTCTATTTAATTTTGTAAATTAGGTTTGGATTACATTTTGGCTTGTCAGATTTATATTATTCGGATCTGCTAATTTGATGAGTCATTTTGAATTCGACCTGTTGAGTCAAGTGGGAAAAAAATTATAGTTCAACTCATTTAAATTTAGACGGGTTAATAAAAAATGACTTTAATTCTACCATTCATGTAATACTCTAACATGAACTCCTCATCTTACCCATATGGCAAACATGCACTTAAGGGCTGTTCGTTCAATGCTAGTTATGCCGGATTATAATGCAAGGACAGTTTATTTGACGAATAATAAGTGAATTCTATGCGTAATTACTAATGTAGCAATCGTTAAACATGGACAAATAATTATTTAAAAAAAAAAAAATTGTTACGCAAGACTACTTGTTTTAAGGACTTTCTTGTCTTTAAAAACTTTTAACTACCGCATTGTTAATACACGTATTTTTACTACAACATTCTATTAGATTGTCACATAACTTAATATGAATGCTATGCGGGGATTGTTTTTCTTATATGGTAACAATGCATAAGTTATGTCGAAAGTATTTTCTCTAACCATTATAAAGGATTTTATGTTAGAGATAATTTACCAATCCGTTCCTTCCATTATCATTTCCCGCTCTTCATACAAGTTTTAGAAATCATACCTTTTTATGAATGCTTCGACAGGACGAAATTTTCCAACACTTCTTTTAGTAATTTTATTCACTTTTTCAAGCCTTTATTGTGATCCGAATCCCTGGATTTAAGTTAAGAAATGATCTCAGTAATCAGCAATTCTACAGCATGTGATTCAGAAAGTAAGAGCCTCAAAATAACCAACTCGTTAGAGGTCCAATTACTATACATTAAGAATAACCCCCTCATCTCCATATCATATAATGGAGCTCTGGAAACAAAATGTCCTTCCAAATTCTCCACCCTCCCCCCAACTCAAATCTGTATGTTTCTTCTCTTATATTTCAACATAAATCTACACCTCCGCTTGGGTAATGATCGGGAATAACCATAAAACCGAAGCAAGAATGAACCCCTGCCCATGAATCTGCTAGCTTACTACTTTAGCTATATTACACTCTGATACAAACGAAGACATTCAATGTTCGTCATCCACTCCATCAAGTTGACAGAAGAAAGCAGCAGAAGCCATGAAAGGAGAACAATTATGCTTCAGTTATGACATCTGCATCTATGCCTGGGGGTGGCCGTGGGGGAACGGCTTCTTCATGAAATTCAAAGTGGGAAGCATTTTCCTCTAAAACTCTTCTGGCAGCTTGAGAATGTTGAATTCTACCAATCTTTCTCAAAGGAAGTGACTCCGAGGCAGCAGCCTTGGTTGAATTGCTACTTTCAAAGGATGCCAAAAATTTGTCCTTTGATAGATATTCTTGAGCAGATGAAACAATAGAACTGAAAACACCACTCTCCCTCAAACCTTGGACAATAACCTGTATACACAAAATAGAAAAGAATGAGCATACACGGCTATCATTGGAATGAGTTATAAAGATGTTTCTGACGTTTTAGGGAAACACACAGATCGTGACCATCTCAAGAAAATGAAGTGCGGGCATTGTCTTACCGGAATACAGACAAACAGATTGCTGAAGCAGATGACAGAAGGATCTACATTTCCCTAACACTAACTCTTCCTCCATATTCAGGGGACTTCAAAAATTGTCATTTCATGGCTGGATTGGACTTGCCATGGCCATAAATCTTTTTTTTTTCCATGGCCATAAACCTTTTCATTTTACAATTGTTGCACACTCATTTTCTATTTCATCCCTAACTTTTATAACCTAAAAGTCCCAGGGGACTTAGTTGGTCCAATCCTAATTCTCCTCACAGGTTCAGAACTCGAGGGAGCATGGGCCCGCTTCGTAGTCCCACTTAAATACCACGTTTTGTGTCAAAGACAAGGTTTGAACTTGAGATGTATGTATGCCCAATCCACACATCCTGTGTTGTGTCTTTACCCCTAAATAAAAGCCCTGGGAGCACTTCTATCCCTAACCTTTCTGAGAGACAGTTTCTCTCTCTCTCTCTCTCTCCCTCCCTCTCTCTCTCTAGACATATAATAGAATCGAGAAAATATTTTATTACTTCTGACATCATTTTACATTGTTCCTAAACAACTCTTCTATTTCTTTTTAGCTTATGTAAAACCCTGACATGCTGACTCAAGTGTGCCTTAGCTTCTCTATCACTGACTAGACCATCCTTCGAGAATTAGTTCTCCAAGATGTCCTCCCACAACTTAGATTCTTCCCGAGCAATGCCTATCTAGAGACAATAAATGATATATAGAATATTCTTTTTATCATTATAAATGATACTCCCTCCGGATCAAAAAAAGAGTCCACTTAGCTTTTTTTCTTGGGTCAAAAAAAGTGTCCACTTATCAAATCAAGAAAGAATTAACCTTATTTTTCCAGATTTGCCCCTATTAAGTGTTATATGATCAAATCCCAATGCCTATTTAATTAGGGGTAGTTTAGTCAAATTACCTATTTTTGTCTAAGAGTTAGTATTTTCTTAAGGGGTGTGTAAATGGCTAAGTGGACTCTTTTTTTGATCCGGAGGGAGTATCTAGGACATACTTTCTTCACCTTTGCATGGTTCTGACCGAAATTGATGCTAGAGATATGTACTCATTTCAAAGGCTACACTATTCTTGTGCTCTAAGGACTTATAATGTGACAAGAGGATGTTCTTCTAAGGTGACATATACATCGGTTTTGTTCAGACTCTTTCCCTAGCTTAACCTCCTCTTTTTTTTCCTATTCAGGAAATTGCACTTTTGGACCCAAAAAAGAAGATTTCCAAAGTCAGGTTGTCCAGGCTTACCATGGGAGCATAAATACGAGTTAAAATGCCTTTCCTCAACAGTTTCAGGTTCACCGTTTTGTCAGTCCATACCACATGTTCACGATACCTGACCAAGGAAAAGGAATATAAATCTTTACTAGCATTAACTACCATATAATCTTCAATGAGATTCTAGAAACTGCAAAAATGTAGCAGCTTCAGAACTGCAAAGTATCTACATTGATGAATAAATCAAGCACATAACTAGCCCAATAAGCCAACTCAGTGGTACAAAAGGGAGCTGAGCGAGATTTAATTGGATTTAGCTGCTATTAGATTAGAAATTACCAGTTTAACATCTCATCCTCTGTGGCAGTTGAAGCAATAATAAATGCCTGCAGAAGATAGAACATATTATCACACCTTTGAGCATAGTAGCTCATATTTCAAACTCAAGTAAAATAAAACACAATAGTTCACATTAGATCAATAAACTGTCAACTGATAATATCTTTTTCACCGTAGAAGCAGCAAGAAGACTACATTTTATTAGAACAATTTATTCAAAATTTAATCTTAGAAGGCAACCAATATATGGATGTTGCCTGAGATTGATTCTCCAACAACCAGAGCACCAAAATTTTAAAAAGGAAAAACTTCTCATCCTAAATAAATCAAACCACAGGTAGAGTAAAAGAATCTAAAGCAAGCATGCTATTAGGAATGTTTTTCCGTCATTTATTTTACCACAATACTGCCACATATATTCCTAACGAGCTGCAACAACTATATATATAACTACAATCAGTGTCACAGCAACAGCATCGCTAAGACTTGGTTATTACATCCACATAACATCTCTAGCAAACTTGTTTAAGGCGTGCCTAATATTGGCGCTGCAAGCTTAGTCAGTACAAGAAGGATGGAGCAAAGGTGAAATTAGACGGAGATTGTGATGCCAAAAATATAGACAATTTTAGTATCTACATTCAGACTTTCGAGGGAATGAGATGATATGTAGAGGTAGAAATTCTATACTTTTTGCCTTTTAGAACAGCAAATCTCACGATGAGTACCAAAAAAAAAAAAAAAAAGAGTACCTCCCACAGTTCCTCTTTTCAAAAACTGTCTAATGCTATGATAGATGGAACTGGAGGAGGATGGGGAGGTAAAGAAGACTGAGGTGTCATGGGTTTTTTTTTTTTTTTTTTTAACCGAGAATTCCCAGAGAGCCAGTGAGGCACGGTTAGAAACTCGGTGGATATAGATATTGCCCTCTACCCTTCTCCACTTAAATACCAGGTTTTTTGTCTATGGCAGGATTAGAGCCCGTGACATTTAGCATTTATCTAATGAATTTAAGTTGGCATCTTGCCCACCCCCTCCCTTTTCCACCATCATCACATCTTTCCCAAAACCAGCAGCATAGCCACTTGCATAAAACAATTGGAAGACCCAAATACGGGTTAGAAATAAAACAAATCCTCTCCAGCAACAACCATGAAACAGTAAAACCTATGGAATTACAACATCCAGTATTAAATGTGTAAACACAACACAATTTCCACCTATAAATGAGAAATAGAAAAGAGCATAAACTCACAGATCTATCGAATTCCAGCATGAAGCATCTCTTAACATCCTCCTTTGTGGGCTTGCAACCACATCTATCTCGCCTTGAAGTCAAGTCAGAAAACTTGGAATATGTGTAATGCAGAACAGCAGCCTCCTCCAATTTGATCTCCCTGTCATATGTTGAATAAAATTTAATATGATGGACTTCATCTAGGATATCAGTGCAACAAGGAAAAAGGTTGTAACATTCACAGCAATCCGGATAACACAGAAATATGGAACAATTGAAAATTGTCCCTCTAACATCCAATAAGTTTGCATGAGCTTAGGGCCAAAAGCATAATAGACAGGTTAATATGTGAGAGACTATAGAGGGCAAACATACTTTGGAGTTTTCATGTAATTATGCCATCGATGAGCCCCATTGGGACGAAGATGGTCCTGAATTCGAGCAGCTGCTTTACCATTGCCATACGTCAAAAAGTAATTTGGATTGCCACGGGTTGCTTCTTTATACATGCCAAAATATGTATCCTTCGTTAGATGGTCATAATTCTTCTTGAACATTGACACCTATTATGATGGGTACATTGGAAAAAGCAACAAAAGAAAAGAACAGTCTCAGATCATACGCTAAGCTTAATTCACATAGCTTCGGTAAACAGCAGAATATGACAAAAACACTTCAAAATATTCTGATCATGAACAGAATAAGAGTTCTCATTATTTACCTCAATGATCCATGTCATAATCAAACAGATGACAGAAAATTAACATATAGAAAGAAGCAACATTGCAGAATTAGACAAATTATCACTCAATTGCTTACTGTACTTAAGTAGCTGAATCACCAGAAGCATACTAATGCATCTTAGCATATCACAATGATCAAAGAAGTTTTGCCCATCAACAACAATGTGGAGCAGTTCACTAATAAATTAATAAATTGCAGTTCAGTTTACCTCCGTAAAAGGATCCTTGATGTCATCTCGTTCAACACTGCTCTCCTGAATTATTAAAATCATTAAAACACTTGATGACAATTCCAATTGAAAACATCATGCTCTGAGAACTAACACAATGTCCATAAATAGCTGTTTCCTGGAACATTTTTTCCAACCAACTTACATAGTTAGGAAAGATAACCATGTCAACATTTGAAGGCACGTCAAGCAGCAACTGCCTCAAAGAATATTCTCGAGCACCTGCCGGGTGTATTAACTCATCTGTGTCTAGATGAATTATCCAATCCATACCTGCGTCCTGACATTTCAACATGGACATGGATCATCAACTATGATTTAGAATGATGGACGATGCAATAGTAGAAGAGTTCATACCCTTGCCATCACTATGGCCATCTCCATATTAAGAGATTGCTTCACAAAGAGCTCGTAATTGCAAGGTTTATAAAAGAAACTAGACAGCCACGTTTCGTTCCAAATCCGGCTAGAACAAAATGAGAAAAAGCACATCAGTGAAACATAAGTAGACAATGTCAGCCGTGCAAATATGAAAAATACAAGCATTAACGAAACTTGAAGGCCATATTTCATTCCCATTAAACCAGATCAAAATTAGAAAATGCATGCCAGAGAGTACAAGCATTAACGAAATTTGGAGGCCACATTTCATTCCCATCAAGCCAGATCAAAAATAGAAAATGCATGTCAGTGAAACATATATAAAGAAAATGACATGCTAATTTAAAAGATGAGGAAATGTTTAGCCAATTTTCACAACTGAACACAAAATAATTATTACAGTTATATGAACAACGAAAATATGAACATAAGAACAAACAAAGTCAAGCACCAAAACATATCTTTTGATATATCGTAGGCTCGTAGCCCTTATTAATTTTTCCTATATTTCAGTCTCACCAAGACCAATCAACAAATTCTTATATTTTTAGAAATATTCCATGGTCAAAATAAATTCTTATATTTCTAGCTACCCTATATGTGATATAGGTTCTCTTCCTTTGTATACTACTGGTATACGGGAGTTTCCCCTTTTGTTAATGAAACCATTTACCTGATCAAGAAAGAAAAATTGTAAGTCTAATTAGTTCCAACTGTTTCTCACACAATTATAGCCAATAGGCAAGAAATAATTTACAACGTTAACTGTGTCTCACAAATTTGGCTAGAGTCCGAATAAACAAAGTACAAGAAACTATAGCCAGTCCTTACAACAATCATAAAATGTCAATTGACAGACCTTTTCGCTTGTTGCTCCTCTAGCTTTCTAGTTCTGTATATTACTTTTACTCCCTGCAGATCAAACAAAACCCGTGTTTGAGAATCGAAAAATGCCAGTTGAGCCTTAAAATAAGTGGGTAAACTGGATTTGGACCAGTACAGTTAAGCTTTAACAAAAATGTGAAAGGCCATGAAAATTGCATTATAAGTTTCATAAGAGTGTCCAATGGATTGATATCCTTGAAAACCATCTAGATAGAGCTAATTGAAGGTAAGGTAAGGACAGGCTGCAATCTCGCCCCACATAATTTAAAAGTCGTATTGATGAATCCTAAAATTCATTGAAAAGGTAAATACATGTTGGGGAACTTACAGGAATCGATTCAAGGACTTTAGAAACATCAGGAGATGCAGCCTTTCCTTCCACGAAAAGCAAAAATGATGTTACCCCGATTACTTTATGATAGAACATCCACGGTAAAATCTGCTCTAGGCCAGCAGATGTACTGGTTGTAATACATATCTGCATATGGAGAAACATGACAGAGTTAGATGATAGTATAAGCAAAGCCGAACACACTTGTTTTGGCATCAAATAAGACTTAGTTCTGTTAGGCCAAGAACGAGTATAAAGAAAGCAAATTATCAACTCTTAACCAGAAACAATTGCAGTATTGCACTAAGAAATTTGTTCAGGAGATTTCCTTTGGTCAGGTGCCGAAAGTACAAAAAGGAAAAGCCTGTAGGAACCGTTTTCCTGATACTTATTTTTTCGTATTTACAACAACAACAACTACCACTCAATCCCAAGCTAGTTGTGGTCAGCATATGAATCCTCACTATCCATTTACCTCTACTTGGTGCCCTTTCACTCCAATACTCAATAATTTGGAGATTTCTAATACTAGAAGTTTTCAACAATTTTTATTGGCATAGAAATCTCTAGTGATACTCAAAGACTCCTCGCGAACACTGGATCAAATGTAAGCATCCCGTCATGACAAGCATCCGAGTACTGAACTTATTTTGTTGTGTTTGGATGGAAAGGGGAAAAAAATGCTGAAGTAACCAATATGTCAATACACAAAATCAAGACACTTATCCTACATAGCTTCTTTTTTTTAGCATGTACGGTAGAGAAGCAAGGATGATCAACCTGCAACTGATCCACATGAAATTTTGGATTAATAATGTATATCCTATAAGTCCTTCTAATGCTTCTTGCTTATGCAAACTATGCACTTCTTTGGGTCTACAATTAACAAATCTTATGTCAATAAAGTTCTATCACTTGGTAAAATGCTTAATTTACAAAGAAAGAAAAAAATAAATAGAGGAATTCAGTTATGCAGTAGAAGAAATTTCGCTTTAAGAGCTAATCGTTTGCTGGAAGGGGCTAGACGATGCAAATGAAAGAAAAACTGCGAGCATTTCCCAATTAGCTAAATAACGAACTCCAGCTACAAATGGCATGAATTTTGGATACCAATAATGCAAATCATTAAACAAGCAAAACCCATTCAAGATCGATCAAAATCCAAAAACCCCACAAGCTAATCAAACCAAAAACAACAAAAAAATTGAACCTTGGGTTTGATACCAAAACAACTTCTGATGCTTATGCACTCCTTGGGTCGACAATTAACAAAGCTTATATCAACAAAGTTCTATTTACTTGGTAAAATAGCTAATTTATAAATAAATAGAGGAATTCAGTTATGCAGTAGAAGAAAATTTACTTATGAGCTACTCATTTGTTGGAAGGTGCTAGAAGATGCAAATGAAACAAAAATTTGCCAGAATTTCCCAAGTGGAATGAACTTTCAGATACCAACAATGCAAATCACTAAACAAGCAAAACCCCATTCAAGATCAATTAAAATCCAAGAACCCAACAAGCTAAATAAACCAAAAAAAAAAAAAAAACCTTTTGGTTTGAGATCTGAATAAAGTTTAAATTTACAGTCTTTATAGTGTTGGCAAGAAGAGAACAATCAGACGACTGAGAAGAGTGAACAACAGTTGCTAAAGGAGAACTATTGAAGGTAAATCATGTTATTCAACATTGCTATAGAGAAGCTAATCTTATGTCAATAAAGTTCTATTAACTTGGTAAAATAGTTAATTTATAAATAAATAGAGGAGTTCAGTTATGTAGTAGAAGAAAAACTGCTGGAAGGTGCTAGAAGATGCAAATGAAAGAAAAACCAACGAGAATTTCCTAATTAACTAAATAACGAACTCCAACAATGCAAATCACTAAACAAGCAAAAACCCATTATAGATCAATCAAAATCCAAGAACCCCACAAGCTAAATTAACCAAAAAAACAAGAAAAAAAATCAAACCTTGGGTCTGAGATCTGGATGAAGTTTAAATTTCCAATCTTTATAGTAAGGAAACGAGGGGGTATTAGTATGGGCAAGAAGAGAACAATCAGACTGAGAAGAAGAGTGAGCAACAGTTGCTAAAGGAGAACTATCCATTCCAGGAAACTTATGAGATTCTTCAGGTGACCATCTTGAAATTGGATCATCAACTCCACCACCACGCCATTGAAGAACAAAAGCGAATAAAGCTAAAGATAATGGAAGGATTGTTAAGAGGAGTAGAACTTTAGAGAAGAAAGATTGTTGTGAAGATGAAGAAGAAGAAGAAGAAGATTGTGGTTGGGGTCTGAGAGAGGTGTAGAGACCCGCCATTGGAAGAGCAATTTTGGGGGTGAAGATTTGGAAATCTGTGACAAGTTTGTTGTAACTATGTTTCTTATTTTTGTGATTTGAACCCTCTTGTTGTACTAGTTACCTTTACAATTACTCCACTCATTTATTTATTTTTATTTATATGTATGTATTATCTTATTACAGATACAAAAGTTCCAAATTTGACATCTTCATCATATGACATCCAACTTACCACAATAATTGTCCACAAGTGAAACCTTTTAAAAATAAAAAATAAAATAAAAACTCACTTAAATTATGGTAATATAATTTATTACACACCTAAACTGTGTGGGGATTCTATCACCCTAGGTTATTCTTTCCGTATTATTTACCACTTCACTAATTACTTGGTAATAAAACAAGTTAGAACATATCATGTGCATACACACGTCTATACTAAACAAAAAGGAAGGACTTTAGGCCTCATTTGTTTTCATTAAGATTGAGAAGTCTGAATCTGAATGCACATCTGAATGATTAAGATGTTGTCTATAGATCTGAACACTGAATGATTAAGAGTGTCTGTTTTTCAACATCTGAATGTGCATAATGTATTTATTTAAACATAATAAATATACAATTCAAATAAAAAAAGTAACTAAATATTAGATATAAATACAAATTTAATAAAATAAATATATTATTTGATAAAAAAAATGAAACATTTATATTTGCTAGTAATGGTTGAGATGCTTCTGTAGTGGTGGTGGGTAGGGTTTTAGGGTGGGTGGTGGTAAGGGGTGTGGTGGGTGGTAGGGTGGGGTTGGGCGGTGGTGGTGGGTAAGTGGGGGTAGGGGGTTGGGATAGTGGTGGTGGGGGGTTGGGGGTGGGTGGTGGGAGTGGCGGTGGGGTGAGCCGGTGATAAAAATTATCCATACAAAATACTTGATGTTAAGACTATGTTCAAGATCTTAATGATTAAGACCTATTCAGACCCAATAAGTGCTTAGATCTTAATGTAAACAAATGACTTAATGGCCTTAGGTCTGAACCGAACGGAACTCATAGTCTCAAAAGTGAAAATTTAGACCTCGTGCTCCAATAAATTCGACCCCAAACCGATCGGACCTCATGCTCCATTAAAGTATATACTACATATAATAAAGTGAAAGTCCAACCACGCGTAAAGGGGTTGAGTCTTGAGAGACGATGAGGCCAGGTCGGTTTGGGTCTGAAAGAATCAAATGAGATAAGACCTTAAAACAACTTTTGTTTTGTCTAGTATAGGCATGTGTATGCACATGGTATGTTGTAACTTGTTTTCTTTACCAGGATATTAATCGAGGGGGTAAATAATATTTTAAAAGTCAGGGGTGGTAGAAACCCCCATAATTTAGGTGTGCAATCGACAATTTCACAGTAGTTTAGGTGTGTTTTTATGCCTTATCCCTAAAAAGAACTTTTCTATGATTCTAAGTTTATGACAACTAGGATCATTTGGTTCAAATTTAGGAGCGATGATCTGCACATAAAGTAAGTTACGAAAATTTATGTATCATTTTACGCGAGATAGATTATGAAATAATAATGGATATTAGCAATACATGGATTCAAAATGACAAAATTAGCCTTAATAATATTAAAAAAAAGGAAATTTTGAAATAAGAATATGAGTATCAGTAATATATTTGATTAATCATGCTAAGATAGCAAACTAACCTTCAGGATCTTTCGCACGAATGCCCCTATCTTGGGGTGGTCTTTAATTTGTGTCCCTCAAATCGTTGGTCTTTAATTTTTGGCCTTCGGCACTTCAAGTAACAAAAAAGTGGCCGAAAATATCTTGACATCGGAAAAAAATCGGATCTATGACCTAATTTCGCAAGGCAATGTTTCATAGAAACTATGTCTATTAGGGCAAAGTTACATAGAAAATATGTCTTGTCCGACTCTCTAGAAATTAAGTTATCCGGCATAACGTCATTTCTACGGAACTTATGCTGGACAAGGCATAGTTTCGAGCAAAGTTTCTATAAACTTATGCCGAACGAATTAGTTACTACACAACTTATGCCGAATAACTTAAATTCCACAGAATTATGCCGAACAAGGCATAGTTTCTAAGAAGGGGAGCCTTGGCGTAGCTGGTAAAGTTGCTGCCATGTGACCAGGAGGTCACGGGTTTGAGCCGTGGAAACAGCCTCTTGCAGAAATGCAAGGTAAGGCTACGTACAATAGACCCTTGTGGTCCGGCCCTTCCCCGGACCCTGCGCATAGCGGGAGCTTAGTGCACCGGGCTGCCCTTTAAGGCATAGTTTCTATGTAACTTTGCCCGAATAGGCATAGTTTCTATGAAACCTTGTCTTACGATTTATTTTTTTTTACTCTGCTGGGAATCGAACCCAGAGTCTCTGGTTTCGTAGACCAGCGAATAAGGACACTTTGGCCCACAATTTTTCATTAATTGAAAAGCAGAGGCAAAAATTAAAGACTAGCGATTTGAGGGCCAAAAATTAAAGACCATTCCATATGAAGAGCAAACCGCGCAAAAAATTGTAACCCTCATAGCAAAAATTTATTTTGGTAAAAACTAAAAAAAAAATGCATTGCATATTCTTATGTACAATATATCAAACTAAATATTCAACAAGAAATAATATCTACATTATATGATTGTATTGATAATTCATGTTTTACTAGTACTTGCATTATGGAGGAAGAAGACATTAAGATAGAAAGTGAAGAAAATAATGATCTTTTAAAGGAAGTAAGACCCCATTTCAATGTCGAAACGAGGCCGCAGTAGGCCGAGGAAGGATGAAGCACTTGTAAATACAATACTGGAAAGAATTGGTCTATCTATGGGCAGCGCTAGCAAAACCCCTAATTTGGAAACGGTGGAATTACCTGAGAAGTGAACTGAACCATCGGGATCGGGGATAGATAAATCGAAGACGATGGAGGCTCCGACAACAAAGGAGACTCCAACTCAGGTGATTGAGGAACAAATTGAAGGTGCGAAACGGTGATTAGACCTAGGGAAGGAGAAGGTAACAGATACTGAAGATTTGCAGGAGTGGAATGGGCTTGTGGTTACTGATGGCAAACAAGTCATCAAAATTGAAAAAGGGGAAGTGCTCCATCAGACTAAAGAATGGGAAAATGCTCTTGTGATTTATGTCATCGGAGAAAATCCTATTTTCACGTACATGAGTAACTATATTGCCCGAACTTGGAATAATGTTGCAACCCCTACCCTTTACCTCCACGATGAGGGTTGGTATATAGTAAATTTTCATAGTAAGAATGATAGGAATGAGGTCCTATATGGGGGTCCATATACGCTGAACAGTAAGCCAATGATATTGAAGGAATGGACACCTAGTTTTGATTTTCAACAGGACTATGCCTTTGTGGATAAAACTCCCAAACCTCTCGTTGAATTGCTGAAGTGCAACTATATTGAGCAAAATAGCTAGTCGACCGGGTCAGCCAATTTTTGTTGATGAATTTACTAAGAGGAAAACAAGGGTATCTTTTGCGAAGCCGCAGGTAGAAGTTAATATTTCACAAGGTATGCCAGACGAAGTGGATATTGTTGACTCTACAGTAAAGGTGTTTAAGCAAGTCATAGAATATGACTGGAAACCTTTATTTTGCCAAACGTGCTTGAAAGTTGGCATGTTTGCAGTAAGGAGGAAGGCCAGTTGCCAAAGAGACAACAACAGAAACAGAATCAAGTTTATGGTCAAGGACAAAGGAATAGGGGTAAGCCACAAGCTCCAAGCAACGTATTCAGCAGTGGAAACCTCAGCCTAGGTTGCTCGTGGGGATAGAGAGGCTGTGGAGATGCTTGTCACGACCCTAATTACTCATCGTGCGGGCACCTACCTTATTATCATTAGTAGGCAAACCCTTACCCTTTAACCCAGTAATCATTAGCCAATTTCAACTTTTTTTTATCGTTTATTAACAGTCAATGTGAATAAATAAATAGGCACTTAACACTCAAATCCAAGTCATAGAATATCCCATAACGGAGTCACAGCCTAAGATGAAGCTTCTAAACCACAAGTCTGTCAAGTTTCAATAATGTCACCCGATAATCACAAGTCCAAGTTTCTTCCCTAGGTAGAGTCACTAATCCATAATTTAACTCAGTGAATGGTCATATTTATATAACAATAGGCATTCAACATCCATACCAAAATAAGAAACAAACGAGCATATAATAATGCAGAATAAAATGTAATGATGTGCAATGCAAAATATGATGATGTGTAATGCAACATGCACTGGTCAATCACTCGAACTGTACACACATGCTAACTGATGTCATTGCTCAGTAGTCATGACCTACAGGGGACCCATGGTGTTCATGTACCACTCGTTCCGGATTCACTCCTCGGACCTGAGTATAAACCTTCGCTCTGGAACGAACCTCGGACATGGGCCATATCAATGTACCTCTCGTTTTCGGAACGAACCTCGGACCACGAGGTCACAACTAGGCCACATCCTCACCCTCTGTCAAATGTGCCTTTATATATGTATAGTAATGTTGTCACATCACTCTCAATGATCAATTCATCAAGTACCATGTATCAAATAGTATCACAAGTTCAACAAGAAGATTATATTAACTTCTTCACTAATTCCACATCACATTGTATGTCTCAACGTATTCCAATTCATTAGTATGTATGGACTATGAACAATTAGTAATATCAACGTCAAACACAAGGCATCATGCCACAAGTCTTTCATGAATCGTTTCCGAACCATTTTCACCATGTATGAGTGTATGAATGCGCAAATGAGTGTAAACGTGGTAAATCAATGCAAACCAATAAAGCAACAGTGAAGGTACAAGTCACAAAGCCACAAGTCATAGCAAGACTTGGATCAACTCATCCATGAAATGAATCATACAAACCGTCTCAACCAACATAATAGTCTATGTCCCTCTTTACTTCCACATGTAGCAAGTACGCCTCACAACTAAGTCTTGTATCACCAAGAAGCTCTACTTTTCTATATATTATCACCAACAGTAAATCATACATCAAGTTTTTATCTACGTACTGTCATAAGTTTATATCACAATTCAAGCCTAAACTTAGTATCCTTCCTTTCGCCGATGATATATGTCACAATAAGAGAGAATTGAGTACACCACGACAATTTAGATAATAAGTCTAATCACAATAACAGGGCAACGAGCCACCATCAATAACAATCAGCCTAATAGAAATCCATCTCGAATCGCCACAGTATGAATACAACTACACCTCATATTTCAGTACATAAAGTAATGGCAACGAGCCCACAAAATCGGAAGTCATACCAACCTAGCTAATATCCAACCAAAACACCATGTCTGAAGACCTAATCATGCTTTCTCCCGTCAATTCTACACAATACATACGTTTTACTAATCGAAGTCTAACTAAAGTAAGCCGTAACCTACCTCGAATGCAGAACAGGAGCCACGAACTACTCCACACGAGTCTTCTATTTCCGAAGTGCCTCGTATCGGTCAAAGTTTAGCAATATGATGCTAAGTGAGCAACAAACCATGTTTTTAAAAAAGAACAACAATTTGGCGAAAAAGACCCACTTACTTCTACCCTTTTCAATGGATGAAACCATCCTTTAATGGTGAATTTATCATAACTTCTATCTCTACAATCATTAACCTTCAATTCATGGGTTTCTAATCAATTTTACCCCTTCAAATAGATTTTAGAACAAAGCTTCCATTTTTATTAGAACCCTTAGTCTTAACATGCAATTCCAACCATCTGAAATCAAATTCCTTTCCTAGAAAGTGATAATCTATACTCCTAGGTGATTAATCAACAACAAAATCAACAACCCATCAATTATTCAAGGGTTTACTAATTCTAGGGTTCTAGGACTTTCACGCACCATTGATAGACCTTAAAGTAATCATGGAACTTGAAGAAGAAAGGAAATGGAACAAATAAAGGTGGGGACTTACCCTCCAAGGTGCTTTCACCAATGAATGGAATGAAGTTTGCCGCTTTCTCTCTTGAAAACTGACTTTGGGGTCTTGGGGGTAATGGGTAGGAGTTGGGGTATTAAAATAGGGCATTCTCCCCCCCCCCCCCCTCCCCCCGTCTGCTGCTGTAGCGACCAGTTGGTCACTGCAGCGGTCCCGCTATGGCGGCCCTTTGGTCGCTGCTAGCGGACCTGCTGGAACAGCCCGAACGAAAACGGGCATAACTCCCTCATACGGAGGCCAAACGCGACGATTCTTTTTGTTATGGCTTCGTAATTTCGATACGAATATAATGGTTCAAACCTCACTCAAAACAAAGGTCGTTTGATCAATCTGGTACCGCTTCTATCCACAGACCTACGGCGAAAATATCGAATACGAGCGCTACAAAACCCAAACCCATTTGGAACTCGTTGGTACCTCACCAAAACTTGTGGAAAAGTTCAAAATCATCATATTAACATGTTAGAACCAAAATATTGACACGGGGTCATCCTAACCCGACGTTGACTGTGGTCAACTCTAACTCGCTAACTTAACTGGCTTCTCCATCAATGACTCAATTTACACTCGAACCTTGCGAAAACCAACCCAATGACTTCAGTAAGTCATAGATCATACTAACGGGACTTGGGGAAGGGTCAACAAGGTTAAATGGGGCAAAACATTATAATAACTAAACAAGTCGTTACATCATATACTAATTTACCCATCGTTCGTCCTCGAACGAAGAAGGGGCGTACGAAGGTTGATGAAAACCCAAGGATATGCATTATAACCACACGGAAGACTCCACGACACCAAGTGCGCCCTAACTACTGTCCGTTTATCTTATCAACCCAAAACTCTTTCTTAGATCAGTAAACTAAGATTTCATATCTCGACACGCTTTGTTTAATACTACTATGTCAACCTTTTACCTATCAACCATTCAAGCCAAGTAACAACTTATCACGGACTCACCCGAACCTTTCTGTTTCTATCACTTACTTAATACTACAAAAGGACTACGTGAAACCCAACAGCCTTATCTATTCCACCAACTCATTTACTCTTTTTCCTCGAGACTAATTCATTAGGACACTCTTCACAACATCTTGTCCTATAAAAACTATTTAACATCCCTATATTTCTCACATTATGACAAATTTACTATTTATCAAGAAGTCACAACAATATATCAACTCTTAGACAAATCTAAACTACCATCAATTTATTAATTATTCCTCATATCTGTCTCAATAAACCGGGACTCAGACACCTGCTTCACAAAGTTCATACTTAACCCTTTTCTGACTTAGAAAACTAATTTAACTAAGATCACCATTACTTAATACGACGGAACTTAACTCAGAGATCTCGGAAATAAGCCTTACCTTAGCAAGATGTCGCACAACTCGGGAACACCAACCAACAAACATATATATACGCTCAATAACCACATAGGTAAATATGAAAATATATATTAATAATATCATCTCACCAGCCATAAGTAACACAATAACCACTAGAGTCTTCGTTTCTGTTATCCAACCAATGTCCCCTATAGCCTATGACATACTAGAACATACCAATTCATACATAACCCTTGAGTCGACTTCACATTGTACAACCTCAACATAACTCTCAAATCATGAGCGCTTGTTTCAAACGATCCTTTTTTTTTTATCCTTAATCAATCTTAGTCTAGATTAAAGATTCAAGCGATTTACTACTTCATGAAATCCCATCTTACTATTGGCAAGACTCATTAATTAAACTAATATTTAAAGCCTATTATTCAATTCTCAATGCTAAGATAGAAACTCATCTTCTCCAACTAGTCCCCATACATTTGCACCATTAATTCAAGCCAAAGATGATAGATAATCATAAGATGAGGCAAGGGAACTCACCCCCAGAAGAAACAAGTTCAAGAACTCTTCAAGTTACCCTAAGTGTTTCTTGGAAACTGTGTTGGAGTTTTACGAATAAAGAATTCAGACTAAGTGTTTTAAAACACGACTATCGTTTTCCGTTGACCGCTACAGCGATCGTTACGCTGATGCGGCGGTCTCGCTATAGCGGTCAACTGCCTGCTATAGCGGACCACAAAGAAACTGACCACCGCCATGGCGGGCCATGTTCCGCTATAGCGACATCGCCACAACGGTACATTTCCCGCCACAGCGGACACCCGAATAATGAACGACCGCTGTCGGCGAAGGACCGCTATAGCGGTCCCGCCGCAGCGGTACACCCTCCACCACAGCTGTACTACTAAGGCAGTAGCTCGCAATTTTTCATAGTTTTTCACTCTACCACCCAACACTTCATTCGAGGCCTCACACACACAAACAAAACATGCATATTAATGTAAAAACACCATACGGACTCACCCGTGGCCTCGAAATCCCAGACGGAGGTCTAATTTCCTACGTCACCCTCCAAATGGACTCAATACAACCAAACTTCAAGTCACAACTGGAAACTGAACTTGGATCATGCGTCCGAATCAGGGAGACGCATTTAGTACCATACTAGGCCATGCCATAAACCGCTCGCATAAGAGTTTAGGGGAGGGGTTTTGACCATTTGCGGAAGAATAGGACAAGGAAGTGCAGATACCAATTGGAATCGTCTAGATACCAATTTGAATGAAGTAGCATGAAAGAATGAAAGAAGTGAAAGTTTCCTAAATGTCCCATAGCCTATCGCAGATAGGTACGAAGCTCTTCGTACCGATCCACAAAACTCTACTAGACACGTCCTTGTACAACGAGATTCATGAACCCTAGCTCCGATACCAACTGTCACGACCCTAATTACTGATCGTGCGGGCACCTACCTTATTATCACTAGTAGGCGAACCCTTACCCGTTAACCCATTAGTCATTAGTCAATTTCAACTTCTTTTATCATTTATTAACAGTCAATGTGAATAAATAAATAAATAAAACAAGTCATAGTTAATAGATCACATCAGTGCGGAAGTCTAACTATTACACCCTAAAATCTGAAAGTCATCGTACAAGGACTCTAACCAACAATGTCTAAAGAATGGAGTATATCTCAAATATAACAAATAATGTCTGAAATGAAAGTAGACATATGGAAGAGAGATCTTCAGGTGGCATGGCATGGATAGAAGCTCACTCTCGGATCTGATCGAGCAAACTAGCTTTAAGCTAGAGATGTAATCTGGATGAAATCTCTGGAACACAATCTGCACTAAAAAAGGGTGCAGCAAGGTAGTATCAGTACAAACACTATGTATCGGTAAGCATCATAGGCCGACTAAGACACGGGATCGTCCTAACCCGACGTTGACCGTGGCCAACTCTAACTCGCTAACTTAACTAGTTTCTCCATCAATGACTCAATTTACACTCGAACCTTGCGGAAACCAACCTAATGACTTCATTAAGTCATAGATCATACTAACGGGACTTGGGGAAGAGTCAACAAGGTTAAATAGGGTAAGACATTATAATAACTAAACGAGTCGTTACAATACTAAATGCAAGAGGTGAGATTACAGGTTTGAAGCAGACAACGGTTAAAGAGCAAAATGTATATGTCAATGTTACACCTCAAGCTGAGGATAAAGATCCATTTACTCAAGTAGGTACAGTAAAGAGAGCGGGAAGTCTATCTTATGTTGCTCTTGTTCAGCAGGGCAGGGTAGCTAATACTTCAACAGCAACCCAAAATTCTTTCTCTCCTTTGACAATAGAATCCTTGGCTGTGTCGGTGTCTGGAAGACCTCCTGATGAGAGGACTAGTCAGGTATCACAACGAACTATCTTTCTTGGAATGTGAGGGGCATGAATAGGCCCCCCAAACAAAGGGAGTTAGGAAAGTATCTTAGATAGAATAACATTAGTATAGCTGGAATTTTGGAAACAAAAGTGATTAAGGCAAATTTTTCTGCTAGAATTGACAGAAATTGGAGTACAGCACATAACTATACACATGCTCCTAATAGCCGAGTGTGGTTACTGTGGAAGGCAAATGTAGCAACTATCAAAGTTATCACCACTCATGCTCAATTTATCCATTGTGAGGTGATATATGGAAGGACGTCCTTCAAATGTTACCTGACAGTGGTATATGGGAGCAATAGTAGTGAGGAAAGACAACTGTTATGGGAGGGATTAGCACATATAGGCAGGTCTATGGCTGATCCATGGTGTGTTTGTGGTGATTTTAATTCCCCTTTGAACTATGAAGATAGAAAGGATGGTTAAACCATTACTATGGCAGAGGTTAGGGAGCTTAGACAGGTTTGTGACTTATTGAACTTAACTGATGAAGTCTACAGGAAGATGTTACACATGGACTAATAGGCGCGTGTGGATCAAGATTGATAGAGTACTATGCAATGATAAATGGTTAATGCTATATGGAAACTTCACAACCTAAATTAAGGAAAATTACTTTTCAGATCATTCTCCCATATATTTGGGTTGCTCTAACAGTATTAAATATAAGAGGAAACCATTTAGATTTTTGAATGCGTTATCTAAATAAGAAGACTTTGTTCATGTGGTAGAGACAACATGGAACCAAGAAATACAAGGTACTGCAATGTATAGTTTCTGGCAGAAATTACTACTATGTAAAAACCCACCCAAAACTATGAGGATGAATATAGTAGGTAGTGTGGATAGAAGGCTTAAGGAAACTACATATCAACTTCAACAAGTGCATGTTCAAATCACTGGTGCAATAAACCCTGGGCTAGTAGAAGAGGAGAAAAGGTTACAACAAGAATTGTCTAAGCGGATGGGAATTCAGGAGAGGATATATAAACAGAAAGCTAAAGCTCATTGGATTATCTCTGGAGACGATAATGACAGTTACTTTTTCAATTATATGAAGACAAGGGCTGGAATGAATACTATTTCAGTACTGAAAAGTGCTGATGAAAGGATGTTTCACTCACCCCAAGATGTAGCAGGGGAAATATTGAGTTTCTACAAAAGACTGCTAGGATCCAATACTAATGGGTTACCTGCAATTGATCTTACAGTTATGAGACAAGGTCCAAGCATTTCGATTTGTCAACAAAGGAGGATGTGTGAACCTGTGACAATGGGGGAAATCAAGAAAGCTCTATTTGACATAGATGAGAACAAGTCACCTAGTATTGATGGGTTTAATTCTGCTTTTTTCAAGAAAGCTTGGCGGGTAATCAACTGACCAAGAATTCTTCCAAGCTAACAGAATGCTCAGGGCTGCAAATAATACAGTAATTGCTCTCATTCCTAAAACTGGTCAACCTGAAACAATGAGGGATTATAAGCCTATTGCTTGTTATACAACAGTCTATAAAGTTATATCTAAGATTTTTTCCAACAGAATTAGGGGAGAATTGAATGATATCATTAGGAAAAGCTAGTTAGCCTTCATTTCCGGTAGACTAATAGCAGATAATATTTTGTTAAATCATGAATTGGTAAAAGGTTACCAGAGGAAGTACATTTCACCAAGATGTATGATCAAGGCGGATATTCAGAAGGCATATGACTTTGTAGAGTGGTTCTTTATAGAGCAGGTTCTCAAGGAGTTGGAATTTCCACAGAAGATGATAGGGTGGATCATGACATGTATAACTACTGTCAGATATACCTTCATGATTAATGGGGAACTGTCTGATACTATGAAAGCTAAAAGAGGACTTAGACAAGGTGTATTAAATTTCACCTTATGTCTTTGTTATGGTCATGGAATACCTAAATAGATGCTTAGCTACATTGAAGGATCAACCTAATTTCAACTATCACCCAAAATGCCAAAAGTTGGGTATAGCTCATCTATGCTTTGCAGATGACTTACTCATGTTTACTAGGGGTGATTTAACTTCAGTAAGATTGTTAAGGGATATCCAGGAGAGAAGCAAGCTACCTTTCTTTGATCCCCCTTCCCGAGCAGGGAAGAGAACGAAAATGGACCGCAGATGGTAGTCGTGGTTGATTCGAGGATCTTACGCGGCGGAGCGAACTCTTCTATCGTGTTGCATTTTCTCTGGCGGACCCCCCCCCCCCGATCCATCGTACTGGAGAGATTCGAGAAGAACGATTAGGCGCATATTCTATCCTTTCTACAATGCCTATAGACGAAGTGCTTCGTTTCAGATCAATTCTTCGCTGCAATCGCTTCGATCCACCCCCTCTGTGAAAAACCGTAATACGCCCTGAGGAATTCCTACCAGCAGACACTAGGTTTGAAAGCCAATATACACAAGAGTCAAGTATATTTTGGGGGTATGAGGGAGGAGGATAGAACTGGTATGTGTCACGACCCGACTAGGGGCCATGACGGGTACCCGGGGCTAACTACCGAGCACCACTCATTCTATTACTCATCATACTCATTAACTTATACTCGATCATAGGAAAATAATTTCATTTGGAAACATAATTACTTTTATAGACATAAGCCCTTCAACTATCAAAATAATAATATAAATACAATAGTAACATCGTGAGACCATAGTACCCACACACGTATCTACGAGCCTCTACTAGAGTACTAGACATGTGGACGGGACAGGACCCCGTCGTGCCCAAAATACATACATACATACATATATATATATATATATATATATACACACACACACACACACAAAAGATTAAACCAAATAGCACCTCCGGAATAATGGAGTGCTCCTGTAAATCTACTGGTAACTTCTACGAGTCTGGATCACCTCCCTGTCTACCTGTGGGCATGAACACAGCGTCCAAAGAAAACGAATGTCAGTACGAATATTGTACTGAGTATGTAAGGCATGAATGAAATGAACATGATAGAGAAATCATAAGGTGAAAATACAACCTACGTAACTTTTAAGGGTGGATACATTTCATATATATATATATATATATATATATATATATATATATATATATATATATATATATATATATATATATATATATGTATATATATATCATCATAGTACATGTATCATCATAGCGCATACATCGTCGTGTCATATAAATCATCATCGTTAACCCGCGTCCGGGTAACTATCATATGCCGCCCACTAGTGGTGATCATGTCCGGCCTTCTAGGCGCGGTGGAATCATAAGCAGCCCGCCTTAGCGGTGACATGTCCGGTCATTTAGGCACGGTGGAATCATAAGCAGCCCGCCTTAGCGGTGACATGTCCGGCCATTTAGGCACGGTGGAATCGTATCGTCATATAATCAACATAAACGCATCATTATTACACATCTCGTAGGCATATCATAGTCTTACCATCATTATACATTTATCATCAAAACATACATTACAACTTGAAGGCAAATATGGTTATGTCGGGGTGACATAAGGTCGTGAACCCCCGATTATATTATGGAGTAATCATCATCATCATATCTCACCTTGAAGGGACTAACATTTTAAGGTGAGTGTACACAAGAAAAAGCATCAATGGAGTCATACTTAGAATCGTTAGCTTCATGGACATCTTATTTTACTCTAGGATTCTTTATACTTAAACTCATCATCATCTTTATCTTGCTCGTCGTCATATCTCCTTTCTTCATCATATGCGTATGTAGCTCTTTATAGTCATGGACTCATAATTTCCGTTATTTAGAAAGATCATTGAAAGATAGGAAGATTTATGCCACAGGAGTCATGCCATAGAAAAAAGGGACTAGCCTTACATACCTTTTCGTTTAGCTACTCTATCGCTTGAACGTTCCTCTCCAATATTCACGTTTCTACCTTCAAGAGAGTTTATACTCATATTAGATAATCGATAACATAAGCGTGTTTGAACTAAAGCTATAGAAAATTGAGCAGCATCTCCTTTGTTTCTACTACTTTCTCCATATCATATATCAATTCCCAAACGCCAATAATAACATTCATATTATCATCATCAATGACTTTAGTCAAATTCATCATTATCCAATCCCCACAATTTCCTCTCAAGGTCATCCATAATTATGATCATAATACAACATTACATTCATTCTCACCTAATGTTTCTCTCATACTCTTAACATCATTCATAACGTAATTACAATCACACTCATATCAATATTCATGATTCATATCAATCTACTATTCACAATTACCACAAATTCCATATTTTGTAACCCCTTTTTCCATCTTCTTCCATAATCCAAGTGTTTCAACTTTTCAATACCTTAAACAACATGGAATAATCATAAAACTCACCTTTGAATGTGTAGGAACGGGTTTTTGTTGGCAATACTTCACTTGAAGAAAACCCTAGCTTCAACTTCCAAGGGATTTCTTGACTCTAGCAACCCTAAAGAGCCTCCTTGCACTCTATTCACTTGAATTTATGATTTGAACCTTTGATTTCCCCTTGTATTCATGAAAATGAATTGTATGGAATATTCTAAAAGCTTGGAGAGAAGTGAAGAAGTGAGGAGAATGAATATAATGAGGTGGGAACACATTTAATACTTGGAAATACTCAGCCCGTCGGGACTTATACGGTCCGTATAAGTGTCCGTGGTTCACCACTAGGAGTGTTCATGGTTCGGTTTGGGTTGGTTATTGATTAAAACCATAACCAAACCAATTTAGTCGGTTTTTAAATGTCTAAAACTATAACCAAACCAAATAAAATAATAACCACCGGTTTGGTTATTGTCGATTTGGTTTGATTTTTCGATTTATGACTAGCAGTCATGAGACTTATCAGTAAAACATTAAAAAATTGAAAAAGACATGTCTTTTTTTTTGTTCAAACGATAACTTTTATTTATAGTTTAAGGTGGAATATACATCATAGAAACATTTTCACTATTAGTGATAGTGTAGTACTCGAGTTACCCAAAGTTGCTAAACTATTGCATATAGTGCTAAAAACTAACTTAGTAGTAGCTGCACCATTTTTGTCATCTTAATACACATACCTGGAAATAAAGTAAAGCATAGGAGCTTTTAGTTGTTGTTACAAACATACATATTAATTAAACATAAAGACTACCTAAAATTAAAATTAAAATTAAAATATATGAAATAAAAAAACTGTTTAATGATCCCAAACTTTGGGGAAGTACTTGCATTTTGCCCTCAATTCTCCCATTTTATTAAAAAAACTTTGTGTAATGATCCCAAACTTCAGATGTTTTTCTATCATTATTCCTAAGGCTAGAGTCTCGACTACAAAGAGTTGTTCTTTTCTGCTTTTTAGGAGGATTACCCATGGAAGAAGTATTAGGGCATTACAATGTGCTTGAGTTGCAGCAAATGCTGATGTTACTCAAGTATCTTCTATAGGAACCTCCAAATCTACAACCTCTGTCATTTTCATATGAAAAATATTAGAAGTTTAGGACCCATTCAGGCAAGAAAAAAGAAAGGTATAAATTCGAAAAAAAAGAAGAAGAAGAAGAAGAAACAACCTAAAATCAAATGGCTGACAAAGAAAGGCTAAAAATTTAATTTAAAGACATTAGATTCTAACGTGAGCTTCTGTTAGTAGGTTTACACTTAACACTTAAAAGAGTTAAAAGACTTAAAGACATGGGCTTGGACATATTCGTAAAAACATGGGCCTTAAACAATCATGTGAAATAAGTAGACCAAAAATCAAATTAATGATTAAAAGGTATAAAATATTTATAATTATTTATGAAAAACTAATATTATACATATAAATAATTATAAAATTTATGTATATAATTTATCGGTTTGGTTCAGTTATTTATTCGGTTATTTTTTAATAGAACCATAACCAAACCAAATATTATCGGTTTTTAAAATTCAAAACCAAACCAAACCAAACCAAATGTCGGTTTTTTTATTCGGTTTGGTTTTGGTTTTAACCAAATAGCCCTATTCACCACCATGGAAAACATTGTTGCAGTTGGGTTATACGGACCCTTATACGGTTCGTATAAAGTTCCACGGTCCGTATAAGGTGGTCGTGTAACTCACAGATTTCCGAAGTTGTCCTCGTCGTTTCGTTTGATCTCCAATCCTTACACAACCTTCTTAACACTTGTTTACTACTTCATTAATAATCTAAACATCCCTATAACTCGTCCTCAAGGCCTTACCAAACAATCCTTAATGCAATAATTTACGAAACCTTTCCTAAACCCCACGTATACTCCACTTGTCCTTATCAATCCTTATTTCATCAATTCATATAACTTCAAGATCTTAACGTATGCATTCTAAGACTACTAAATATCCGTCTTATAGTCTTAAGAACTTCCTGTTACCCTTAAGCTCGCATTGGTTCATTCACTACACGACGACATGAAATTTCTAAGGTGTAATTAACAGTATGTTAGAACTATTGGGTTATAAAATGGGAGTGCTTCCTTTCATGTATTTGGGTGTTCCATTGTCAACAAGAAGACTATCAGCTTTGCAATGCAAGCCCTTAGTTGACAAAATCACTTAGAGAATCACTAATAGGATGGTAAAGGGGTTGTCATATACAGGCAGGCTCCAACTCAATAGGTCAGTCTTGTTTGGAGTTCAAGCATATGGTCTCAACTATTTCTCCTTCCACAAAAGGCTATTAAACTAATTGAAGCAACTTGTAGAACCTACCTATGGACTGGCCAAGCTGATATATCTAAAAGAGCATTAGTTGCTTGGGATAAGATATGCCTACCAAAGGGAGCAGGGGGTTTAAACATCACTAATATGAAGATTTGGAACCAAGCAGCTGTTTGTAAGATCTTATGGGCTCCAAGTCAGAGAAAAGAGAAGTTATGGATCACCTGGATCCACACATACTACATAAAGTCACAGGGATTGGAAGAAATGGAGGCACCTAAATAGGCCTCTTGGATGATAAGAAAAGTGTTTAACATGAAAAAGTTTTGGCATAATGTTATTGAAAATGATCAAGTGGTGCACAAAGGGAAATTTCAGATTTGTAAGGCCTACAAAATTTTGAGGGGAGATGTTGTTGATGTTAGATGGAAGAATCTTGTGTGTCACAATGCTTCCGAACCTAAACATGTATTTATTTTATGGCTATCTTTTCATGGAAGGCTTAGAACTTAAGACAGGTTGTTGAAGTGGGGAATTGACGTGGATGGGCTATGCCCCTTCTATCAAGAGGAAAATGAAACGACTGATCATCTTTTCTTTAGTTGTACCTTCACAAGGTATATATGGCAGAAGTTTCTTCTTTGGGTATATGGACAACGTGTAATTCAGAGTTGGGATATGGAATGGGAGTGGGTGAACCAGCAAGCTCGACGGCTACGCACAAGAGGTCCTTCATGAAGGCTGGGTTTGTTGTTGTGGTCTATAGTATATGGATAGAAAGAAATGCCAGAATTTTTCAAAGTATAAGTCGTCAGAAGGAACTAATCTTACGAGCAGTGAAGATAGGAACCTGTACAAGATTTCGAAACAACAATAGGGTGTTTCAGTTTCTTTTTTCTATTTAGGTAGGGGGTTGGGATTGAATCTTTGAATTTGAGTTTGAGTAGGTTTCTTTTGAGAAGGGTAGGTTGTTGGTTAGCTTCTCCTAGTTCTGTACTTGCCATTTGGTAATTAATAAAAGTTTGTTTAATTGCCAAAAAAAACGTACTTGCATTATAATCTCTACCTTATTAATTGATGCATTTTAATTAGTCCTAGATAACTGAACCATATGACCACTTAAAGTTTCATTGTCTTACTTATTTTTACTAATCGCTTGTTAATAATAATCTATATATATATATATAAAGCTAGACATAGACAATGTGATGTTGCACCTCTCTATGACCACCATTTCTATTTATTTTTTTCTCCCTTTTTTGGTATTTTTCCACATTTCTGTACATAATCTACTAACTAAATAGATTAACAAAAGCCTCATAAATTAAATTATTCAATTAATTAGGGAGGAAATTACTCATAAAATTAAAGATGAAAAACGTTAGTTTTCCAAAACTTTTCAGTTTTCAAATTGTTCAGATTCTATAACTCTTGTCTAATTTAGTACAAAAGACTGATCATGTGTAGGTGCAAAAAATGAGATAACAACAACGCAAGAGTTTATCAAGCACGTGTCAAGAGCTTCCAATTTTTTTTTTATGAGAAATGTTAAGAAGCTTGTGCTAAGAGAGATGCCAAAGTTATGATGAAAAGCAAGTTGCAACATGAAGATGAGCAGGATGCCGGAACGTGCATCTTTTTTTTGTTGTTCTTATTTCTCCTTTTATTGTTCCTTTTCTCTCCACATTTTCTTCTGTTTTAGTCATCTACTGCCTATACAAATTATACTTTTTATGCATGTTTACGTTGTAGAACGTCATTTGCTTTGTCGAACTAAGTTCTTTAAGTTAACTTATCAACAATTAAAATAAATTAGAGTAATTCTCCTTCAACTTTTTCAATAAGTCTACAATATTTATACTTGTAGGATAAAATAACTTTTACAACCACACAATAATCAAAATTGTATATCATCAGAAATTCTTATCTTTGAAATAAGTGATCTGGAACCTCCGTTGATCAACATCTATTTTTTTCTTTCTAATTTTGGCCTTTGGAGCAGTGTCATGACACCTTTCTTAGACCAACAACTATTTTAATCTTTTTTCCGAATGTATTTTTTATTTTTTTCACTTATTTTAAGACGATATCTCCATTATCAAAATTGCATTGGGCTTTTCATTATAGCTCCATAATTTCTATCATAAATGAAATAAGGAACAGAGAATTTTGGTAACATAAAAGAGTAATCCTTTTGCCTCCTGGAAAGTTAAGGTCAAATAATTTCATTTGAGCTTCAAAATAATCATGGTCAGGTCTTTAATTGCACCTTCATTCACAGTAGTTAACCTATTTTTTGGATCTTGAACTAAGATCATCATGTCAAGATAACCACATGATAATATCTAATCTGTTAGCTTTCTCAGCTTGAAACTTTTTTTACTTTCTTCTTGACATATTAAAAGTCCATGCTCTACTCAAGATTTAGTAAAGCATTTACCTCTAAAACTAATTTTTGATGATGTGCCTACTGAATTATTGGACCACATTGTGATGACCTTCCAAGTCATCTTGCCACATAAGCACATATTTTAGACATGTGGATGCTTACATGGCAAAGATGCTAGCATTTATGGGAAGATTCTAGAGCCATGGAGAGTTTTCTTGGAGAGACTCTAGATTCTTATAAAATATTTAGGAAGACTTTCTTGAAAAGCCTTAGAATATTCTAGGCATGTAGAGAATTCTAGAGAGGGGGCATACTTGTAAATATAGAGGGACTTGTGTAACAATTATTATTTATCCATTAGCCCCTAGGTGAGTAGTATAAATAGAGGGGCATACATTTGTAAAAATCATCAAGAAAAACAATTCAAGTTCTCTCTAATACAAAGCTTCCTTCTAGCAAAATTCTCTTGTCTTTCTTAATTACTATTCCCTTAGTGATCTTAAGTGTAGTAATCTAGGCTGACTTGGCATAGCAAGATCGTGAGCAAGTTGTGCAAGAACGTGAGCGAGTTGTCAAGTGCCGCACGTGCGCTTAGTTGAAGACTAAGGACGTGACAACGTGGTATCAGAGCGAAGGTTACGACTGAGGGAATGGCAAACGACGGAGAAATCAACACTGCTAAAACCCAAGCCAATGTCATCCAGGATGCAGCTGGCAAGAAGGGCCATAACAAAAAGAGGAATGACGCCAACAAGAGCCAGGAGGTGCCGCCAGAGGTTGTGCCAAATGAAGGGCTTACATCCCAAGAACCATCTACCACTGAGGCGAGCGAGGATGACGTGGAGGTCCTGTCCGAGGACGTCTCGCTCGGTAAAGAGTGGGTTATGAAGGTTAACGTGGGGATGGATGCCATCGACATATTTGGCCAACGTTTGGGCAAGGTGGAGGGCACTCTTAACGTTCTTGAGGGGCATACTCTTGAAGAGATTGAAAGCATCCGAAATGACTTGGAAGGGCACATGCAGGCTGAGATTGAGGTAAAACAAACCATCACTGCCCTAGAGTGCAGACTCATGGAGGCGTTAAGTTCTATCGATGCCATGAAGGCAAAGATAGTGGCACTCGAAGAGCATATTGATGTTAGTGTGACCAAGGCAGCCAACAATGTTGTCGTGACGAGGGAGGCTAAGATCGAGGCTCCCAAGCCACCAGTGTTCAAAGGGGTTCGTGATGCACAAGAAGTGGAGAACTTTCTTTGGCACTTGGAGAATTATTTCAGGCATGGAAAAGTGAGGGACGATGAGGCCAAGATCAACACCGCCGTGTTGTACCTAACAGAGACTGCCATGTTATGGTGGAGAAGAAAGGTCACCGATGCTGACAGAGGTCTATGCACAATCAACACGTGGGATCAGTTCAAGCATGAGTTTAAGCGACAGTTCTTCCCAAATAATGTCTTGTATGAGGCAAGGCGCATACTTAGAGAGTTGAAGCAGACAGGGAGCATTCGCGACTATGTCAAGGAGTTCACCACCCTTATGCTTCAAATTCCCAACCTCACTAGTGATGACTTGTTATTTCACTTCATGGACGGGTTACAGAACTGGGCTAAGCAAGAGTTGCAACGCCGACAAGTCAGTGATATAGACCAAGCCATAGTGGAGGCCGAGTCTTTGATGGATTTCAAGCATGATAAACGCGACAAAGGCAAAGGTCATGAGTCAAGGGGTGGCAATACCACAGGTGGGGGAGACCGTGGTAAGAACAAGGAGTCTCAACAATACTGCTCCAGGACTCAAGATGCCAACAAGTTCGATGGCAAAAAGTCAAATGGTCGTCAGGGCTATGCTGAGAAGAAGGCGCAGGTCGAGAAAAAGGGATGCTACATATGTGGAGGACCACACGGCTTCAGAAATTGCCCCGACTTGAAGAGCCTCAATGCAATGGTTCGTGATCGAAAGGAGCAGACGCAAGGAGAGAGTTCAGGCACTGCACAGTTAGGTATGATAAGCATATGTGGCGTTGTCAAGGAGCAACCCATCCAACCCAACGAGAATAGAAATCAATACGTGGATCTCACTATAAACAACAAGCTCGCTCGGGCATTGGTGGACACTGGAGCGACTCACAATTTTGTGACCGAGGCTGCAGCGAAAAGACTAGAGTTGAAGCTCGCTCCAATTAATGCCCTCGTTAAGACCGTGAATGCTAAGCCAAAAAATGCTCGTGGTGTAGCTAATGGCGTTAGTGTCAAATTGGGCGATTGGAAAGGTACGACAAATTTTACCGCCACTACTATGGACATCTTTGACATTGTTCTGGGACAAGAGTTCTTTAGGCATTGCCACGCGATGATCGACCCCTACCTCAAACGTCTCTTGGTCTTGGAGCGAGAAGGAGCTTGCATGGTGCCTACAGTGACTATACCGCATGTAAAGGGACAAACACAACTTTCAGCTATGCAGCTAATCAAAGGTCTTAAGAAAGGAGAGCCGACATTCATGGCAACCATTGCAAGTTTGGAAGAATACAAGGGTCCCCAGGACACACTGCCTCCTTGCATAGAGAAGTTGCTCGAGGAGAACAAAGATGTCATGCCCGATGAGCTACCTAAGCACTTGCCTCCTAGACGTGAGGTGGATCATAAGATTGAGTTGGAACCAGGGGCTAAGCCACCGGCATTCGCCCCTTATCGCATGGCACCGCCTGAGTTGGAGGAGCTTAGGAATCAACTAAAGGAGTTACTAGATGCCGGCCACATTCGCCCATCGAAGGCACCCTTTGGTGCACCGGTGTTGTTTCAAAAGAAGAAGGATGGATCATTGCGCCTGTGTATAGACTATCGGGCACTTAATAAGGTCACAGTGAAGAACAAGTACCCGATCCCGCTCATTGCCGACTTATTTGATAGACTTGGACAAGCCAAGTACTTTACCAAGGTGGATCTTCGCAAAGGTTACTACCAGGTTCGGATTGCAGAAGGGGACGAACCAAAGACAGCCTGTGTGACAAGGTACGGAGCCTTCGAGTGGTTGGTGATGCCCTTCGGATTAACCAACGCACCCGCCACATTTTGCACTCTCATGAATGAGATCTTTTATCCCTACCTGGATCAGTTCGTGGTAGTCTACTTGGATGATATAGTCATCTACAGTAACACCTTGGGGGAGCACGTGGAACACTTACGAGAGGTTTTCCAAGTCTTGCGAGAGAACGAGCTATACATCAAGAGGGAAAAGTGCGAGTTTGCAAAATCAAAGGTACACTTCTTGGGCCATGTTATTAGCAATGGCGAGCTACGCATGGATGAGGCTAAGGTACGGGCTATCCAAGAGTGGGAGGCACCTACAAAGGTAACCGAGTTGAGATCCTTCCTTGGCCTTGTTAATTACTACCGACGTTTTATCAATGGCTATTCAGGTAAGGCAGCACCCTTGACCGAGTTGTTAAAGAAGAACAAATCATGGGGATGGACGGAGCACTGCCAAAAGGCATTTGAAGACCTCAAGGCAGCCGTGACAGAGGAGCCAGTTCTAGCGCTGCCCGACTTCAGCAAAATGTTCGAGGTGCATACAGATGCTTCTGAATTTTCCATTGGGGGTGTCCTGATGCAAGATAGGCATCCCATAGCGTTCGAGAGCCGCAAGTTGAACGATACGGAGCGGCGTTACACGGTACAAGAGAAGGAGATGACTGCCATTGTGCATTGTCTTCGCATATGGAGACATTATTTGCTGGGGTCGAAGTTCGTGGTCAAGACTAACAATGTGGCCACTAGCTACTTCCAGACACAGAAGAAGCTCACACCAAAACAGGCTAGGTGGCAAGATTTCTTGGCTGAGTTCGACTATGTGTTGGAGTATAAGCCGGGCAAGGGTAACGTTGTAGCCGATGCCTTGAGTAGAAAGGCCGAGCTTGCTGCCATTACTTCGGCAAGTTGGGATATACGAGAGGCTATAAAGGAAGGCATGCAACATGACCCCACAGCTAAGCAGCTTATGGAGTTAGCCACCCAGGGGAAGACGAGGCGCTTTTGGGTGGAAGACGGTATATTGCTCACCACAGGTCGGAGAGTCTACGTGCCGAAGTTTGGAGATATTAGGCGACGTATTATGAAGGAGAGCCACGACACCTTATGGGCCGGTCACCCAGGTCAACGCCGCACTAGAGCCTTGGTTGAGTCGGTCTATTATTGGCCACGCATGCGTGAGGACATAGAGTGTTATGTCCAGACTTGTCTTGTGTGCCAACAAGACAAGGTTGAACAAAGGAAGCCCGGAGGACTTTTGGAGCCACTACCGATAGCGGAGCCTCCATGGGAGAGCGTGACTATGGACTTTATCACCTGTCTACCGAAGTCCGACGGTTATGGAACTATCATGGTGGTCGTGGATAGATTTTCGAAATATGCCACTTTCATGCCCGCTTCACCAGGATGTACAGCTAAGGAAGCCGCCAAATTATTCTTCAAGAACGTGGTCAAATATTGGGGCTTACCAAGGCATATCATCAGTGATCGTGACCCCCGCTTCACTGGGAACTTTTGGAGGGAGTTGTTCGACATACTTGGCACGGAGCTGCACTTTTCCACTAGTTTCCACCCACAAACGGATGGACAAACAGAACGGGTCAATGCTTTGTTGGAGTGCTATTTGAGGCATTATGTGAGTGCACACCAGAAGGATTGGGCAAGGCTCTTAGACCTAGCCCAGTTCTCCTATAACCTGCAGCGGAGTGAGTCCACAGGTCGGACACCATTTGAGCTAGCCACAGGCCAGCAACCACAAACTCCACATTCACTACCGGCAGCGTTCGAGGGGAAGAGTTTGGGGGCTTACCATATGGCCAAGGGGTTCGAGGAGCAGCTTGACACTGCTAAGTCCTACTTGGATAAGGCAGCAAAGAAGATGAAGAAGTTTGCCGACCGCAAGCGTCGTCCCACAGATTATAAGGTTGGGGACATGGTTTTGGTGAAGTTTAATCCAAGGCAGTTTAAGACACTACGGGACGTGCATCAGAACTTGGTACGGAAGTATGAGGGGCCGTTTAGGATCGTTGCCAAGGTGGGCAAGATCTCATATAAGTTGGAGTTACCGCCTCATCTTAAGATTCACCCCGTCTTCCATGCTAGCGTGCTCAAGTCATACCATGAAGACAAGGATGATCCCAGCCGAGGTCAGTCGAGTCGGGCGCCGATTACCATCACCGTCTCTCATGATCGGGAAATTGAGGCAATCATTGATTACCAGGCCAGGCGAAAACAAGGGCAGAAAGCCACCGCCATGTTCCTCGTCCACTGGAAGGGGCAACCACCGGAAGAGGCCACATGGGAGCGTTATGAAGACTTGTGGCAATTTAAAGACAAGATTCGAGAGTTTATGTTGCAGCAATGCGCCGCGGTCGTCGCAACATCAGGTGGGGGAGAATGTGATGACCTTCCAAGTCATCTTGCCACATAAGCACATATTTTAGACATGTGGATGCTTACATGGCAAAGATGCTAGCATTTATGGGAAGATTCTAGAGCCATGGAGAGTTTTCTTGGAGAGACTCTAGATTCTTATAAAATATTTAGGAAGACTTTCTTGAAAAGCCTTAGAATATTCTAGGCATGTAGAGAATTCTAGAGAGGGGGCATACTTGTAAATATAGAGGGACTTGTGTAACAATTATTATTTATCCATTAGCCCCTAGGTGAGTAGTATAAATAGAGGGGCATACATTTGTAAAAATCATCAAGAAAAACAATTCAAGTTCTCTCTAATACAAAGCTTCCTTCTAGCAAAATTCTCTTGTCTTTCTTAATTACTATTCCCTTAGTGATCTTAAGTGTAGTAATCTAGGCTGACTTGGCATAGCAAGATCGTGAGCAAGTTGTGCAAGAACGTGAGCGAGTTGTCAAGTGCCGCACGTGCGCTTAGTTGAAGACTAAGGACGTGACAACATGCTGCTACTAGTAATTATTAATAGTAATGAAACTATTCTCCTTAGCACATTGACCTTACAATTATTATCTTCTCAAATTAACATTCACAGGGCCTTTGTTATCTTTGTGAGCATTAAAAGTATTAGGCTTGAATAAAACAACAATAACAAGCCAGTATAATATCATAAGTGGAGGAGTCTGGAGAGGATAGTGTGTATCCAGACCTTGTCCCTATCTTGAAGTCACTTAATTTTTATTTAAGGTATTTGAAGTTGAAATAAACAATTGTAAAGTTGTATGTGAATATGTTTACTTGGCCCAAAAAAATGTGAAGTTTGAAGACATGTAAGTAAATATAACCAACAATAAATTGGTCTTTTTGTTTTCTTTACGTTTTTAGTGTCTTTAATTTTCATTTCATATTATCTTTTAATAGAAGAAAACACACACATATTCTAAAGAAGAAAATTTTCATGAACTTTTTTTTTAAAAAAAAAAATCAATAATGAAAAATTCAGCCAATGCAAATATAACCTGTAATTTCAATATTAATCTTTTATAGCCGCGCGAAGAGCGGATAATTTCACTAGTAATAATAATATAGAGAGTGTTTGGCTAAGTTTATAAGTTAGTCAAGCTGGCTTATAAGCATTTTTTAACTTATCTATCCGCTTGTTAAACACGAAAATGCTTATAAGTCAAGTGTTTATCAAACAATAAAGTGCTTATAAGTCACTATCAGTCAAAAGCCATAAGTTAGTCATCCCCAACTTATGATTTTTAAGCTTATAAGAACTTTTGACTTGACCAAGCATTTTACTACTATTATCCTTAATTTTTTCCAATTCTCAAAATATCTTTCTCAAAACAAAACTTCTAACTTCCTCTTAATTCCATTTTTGTTGTTCCCCTCTTTCTTTACAAGAATACTTTTAAATTATAGTAATCTTTTGCAAAAAAGGGGTATTTTAGTCATTATAACAAAAGAAAACTTACAACATTTTTTTATAAAATACATTTTGTTTTGTCTCTGTTTATTCTATTATTAGTTCTATTCTTTCGATCCTCTTGTGTTTCGAGAAATCAAACCGAAGTCAATTCATCCAACACCCCTTCTGAACATTCAACTGCTTATTAACAATTTCAACTCTTTTATCCAAACACATAACTCCTTATTTATAAAAATCAATTTCAACGCTTAAGTTATCATCTATGAACAATCAGCAAATCCAAACAGCCACATTTTCTTTTATTAGCGGAATAAAATTTTGTTGAACAATTCTCTTCTTCTTTCATGTATATGATTGTGTGATATAATTAAGTGTACTATATAAATGTAATTTAGAATCTTTGATTGAGAAATTACAAAGTGAAAAAATAAAATTTATTACATCTCGAGCTAATATTTTTTTCCAACTATATATAGCAACAACTTTAGTGTAGAAACAATAGCATGACATATAAAAGAGTTTCTCATAATTAAGTGTTAGTAAACACAGAGGATGGATCTTGAGTCGGCATTTGTTTACTCTAATTATGAATGAGCTAACTAACACTGTACAAGATGAAATTCGTTGATGTGTGTTATTTCTAATAATATTATATTAATTGAGAAAACAATTAAGAGTAGCAACTAAAAGTTTGAACTATGGAGAAATACTAAGAAAAGTAAATAATATAGGATAAATAGGCGTGAGACACAATATATGAAATATACATTTAGTTATAACAAGACTAAAATTGTGATGAAGTTGAACAAGAATATGTTGTCTAAAAAATGCAAACAATTCAATAATATGTAAGATTTTGCTCTATGACAATTGATTGATATATAACATGTTAAATATAAATGGAGAAACACTATTAGGGTTTACCTACCAAAATGATAGTAAGTTCTTTAGAACAATAATAAAATATGCTATATTACATGAAAATAAATAATAGGCAACTAAAGTGCAGTATGTCCACATGATGAGTGTAACGAGGATGCAGATGCTAAAATGGATAAGTGACTAACAATGCGAAATTAGACAACATATCTCAAGTATGATATTTTCTTATGCAACCAAACTTCATACATTTTTGCCTAAAGTTTGGCTTGACAGCCCCAAACTTCAGATATGTTTGTTTGAAGTAAAAGCTCGATATGTCTCAATATAACATTAAATAATTGACCATTAGCTTCAGATCATATTCAATCGACAACCAAACGTCTCCAACACAATCAAATTACAGGATAACATATAACCATTAGCGTAACATCTCAGGATCATTTCATCAATTGAATCGTGGTTCTGAGCCAACGGAAGTTTCAATTATCCATTATTGATGAAATCATTTTTTTTTTAACTATGACGAAATCATTATTAATACTTTGAATGTCTCAGTATAACTAATTAATTCATAATTTTCTAGTTCTAGTGAGATCTTAGATATTCACCTCAAATTAACCCAATTCATATTGATACCTTCAAGAGTTTATTTCCATCATAATCGACTCATAACATCTCAATTCACAATATTCTCGTATTTCTTTCCATTTAAATTCACATTCCTCCGACAATTCAAAATATTCAATAGCTTCATTAGAGTTATTGTATTTCACAATTTAATAAGTAAGAACACTAGTCATTGTATTTCACAATTTAATAAGCAAGAACACTAGTCGTTGTATTTCACAATTTAATAAGTAAGAACACTAGTCATTGTATTTCACAATTTAATAAGCAAGAACACTAGTCGTTGTATTTCACAATTTAATAAGCAAGAACACTAGTCGTTGTCTTCCCCAAATTTCTAAAGAACACTATTCATGCAATAAACTAGGTTACATAATTCAACCTTCCAACTATTAGAATTTGAAACAAATGTTATGAATACTTTTGACCGCTCATAATAAACGAATTTGAGTTGTTAGAGTTACTTACTTGAAACTTTTTCTAAAAAAAAGATATTTGAGATTTTTGGTATTCTTGAACAACTTGATTTTTTTTAAAAAAAATTTCAACGATTAAATGATATTAATACTAATGTTTAGAAGTAGAAATTAAATAAATAAAAAAATACTCAAAAAACTTAACTTGATTAGTAGATAAAGGCCCAAGCTCAATCTCCAACTTTATTTCCAAACCTCAACTCAAAATTTTCACAAAAATAATATAATGTTGCCCGAAATTGAATTTATATATCTAAGGTGTTCTAGTAATTTGTACCTTGCGCCTCGCAAGTTTTATCTTGATAAGCACCTTTCAGTAAAACACATATAACCTTTTATAAGAATACTCAAATGACGAACGACTCGTGGCTTAGGCCTAGACACAAAAAACCTTGCCAAGGCCTCATGCACGCTCGTTTGAAACTTCAGCATGTCGTGTGGTTTCAAAGTGTGTGGCCCTAGGGCCCTCCTTAGACCCTATATTACTTCAAAGTCCCAATGCATCTCGTGTAGTCATTATCACGTCCAAATGATATTACAGTTGTACTAGTCCTTAACCAGCTTTCGTATGCAAATCGACACTTTGACGTCTTTCGACTTACGAAATTTTCTAGACCTTTACGCCTTAATACAACCTTTAAGATAAATTTTAGAATTCTATGGAGTATAATGGATTTATGAAGAAGTTAATATCATTTAAAATACAAGTGAATTCTACAATTTTTTTTTTTTTTGGTAATTAAATAACTTTTATTGATCACACCAGAGTAGTAGTACTTACAATCAGTCAACCACAGCTAGATTACCACAATCTGCTAATCTCAAAATAAAAATGCAAACCGTCTACTAGAATTCATCTACATTACCGATTCATTAATATGATAATGAATATTATTATATTAACAAAAATAGATACGAAGTTCATATTTCATTAAAGTTGACCCAATTAATTAGTTATAAAAAGATAAGAGAAAAAAAAACAAAATGAGAATTGCCCATCTCTGTTCATTTTCTGTTCCTCACAAAAGAATCCAAATTTGTCAAATTAGTCCCCCACCTTTCTTCCCCAAAAGCCCCAATTACAGAGCGAGTCACTGACTCGCCAAATTAACGTCTTTATAGCGAATTCAATAGCTCTTACACTACTAATTCATCGTCTCTCTTTCAAAAAAATCATTTTTAACCCATTTATAGCATTCTAACAGTTGGAATTACCCCTTTAGCCAGTAGCAGCTGGGGCACCTAATTGGACAAAACAGCTCTTGTAGAAGAGAAAGATTTGAGAGTTACACTTCAAAGAGCTTGAAACAAGAATCTGATCAACCAATTTGAGCCTGGTTCTTGAAAAGTGAGAGTCTTTTTCATTTTTTTTTTTGTAGTCTTTGCTATAAAGGACTTTAATGTTTGAAACACCCAATTAAGGTCCCAGCGTTTCTATTTTAATTCAATTGCTTCTTTTTTTGTTTGTTGATACTGCATTTTGGATTTATTTTGCTTGGTACACACTTATATTCATCTGTGTTTGGTGAAATAGTGGCTGAAAAATAGCTCCTTTGAGGGCATTTTAAAGATTGTATATCTTTTACTCCATTTAATTTCTATTCAGGTTTCATAAATGGCATTCATGTGAAGCTTTGGACTATTTTTTTCTCTTGTTTCTTTTCTCTATAATAGAAAATTAAGTTGAATTGCATAAATGCAGGGTCTTTTCTCTATAAGGAGGTCACGGGTTCAAGTCGTGGAAACAGCCTCTTCCAGAAATGCAGGGTGAGGCTGCGTACAATAGACCCTTGTGGTCCGGCCCTTCCCCGGACCCTGCGCATAGCGGGAGCTTAGTGCACCGGGCAGCCCTTTTTTAGAAAATTAAGTTGAAGTGAACGAGTAGGAAGCTTAAAAACATTTGAATAGAAGGGTTGGAAATTTTGTTGTGTTATGTATATATCCATGATGCTGAAAGGTTTTAGGTCCAAGTTTACATAGGTCGAAGTGTGCATCTCGAATTCCCTTGAAGTTTAAGCTATTGTGATAGTTAGGAGATGTGCATTTAGGCCAAAATGCTTGCTCTTCCCCTCAAGCCTCACTTTCTCGTATTGACCAAGTATGTTGAGTAATAGAACTAACATAATTGGTAAGTGTCTTTTTTATTGAGTGATAGTGATCATAACTGTCTTTCATAATTATTAGTAATGTTTTTCTTGAAAATGAGCTAAGATGAGTTACAATCAAGTATAATTTGCATCTGTTTAAATAATCTTGTTCTAGTACATTGTCTTCAGCAACATATGACATCTAACTTGTACTTAAGCGATGTTTTTCTATTTAACTCTTCCCTCCTTATTCGCTGATGTCTGTTCGATTTAAATCCTTCCTACTACAATTAGCTTCTCATATTTCTCACGAGGAAACTTCGTCTCAAGTCAATTGGTTTTAGGAATTTTGGAAGTAGGATATATGCAATTTAAATTCCTTTTCATGAATAAGAATACCTGATGTTTACTCCATAACGAATTTTTGAGTGTATGTTACTACTGGAATTGAATTTTTCTAGGATCTGCTAGTGCATTCATAAAAGTTGGTCGGTCATGTAGAATGCTGTGTAGATAATCTCAAGCCAATTGGTGTCTCCTTCTTCCTTGTCCCCGTTTTTCTTTCTTATTTTACCTAACGGGGATTGTAAAGCCTGATCTGGCAGTAAATAGAGGTAAGAGACAGGCAAACACTTGGCCTCCAAAATTCTGACCCTGAACACGGAGAAGAAAATTCATTATGCTCTTCGATTTATGATGCTTACTGCTATTGGAGCATTTTGAGAATTAATCAAGTAGATTTATTAGTGTGTATTATGTTTGCAGCAAGCTGGACTAATCATTCTGTGTATAAATTGTCATGCTGAATGCTACTTCCAAGTGGTGGGGGTGGGATGAATTCTACAATGGATGACATGAACTTAATCCATCAGGCTCAAAGGCATCATCTTGTAGTGAGAGAGATAGGAGAAGAGATTGATTTGGAAATAGGGCCTGGGGATGATGACCCTTCATTTAGTAATAATACTTTGATTAATGTTCCACCACAAGAATCTGGAGCCGAAGACCATGATGAAAGCAAGCAGATGATGATTCATCAGACTTCCGGTGGGAATCAGGACTTGTTGAAGACCCAACCAGTGAAAAAGAAAAAGAAGGTCGTTAAAAGATGGAGAGAGGAGTGGGCAGATACGTATAAGTGGGCATATGTTGATGTGAAAGATGGCACAGCAAGGATATTCTGCTCTGTTTGCAGAGAGTATGGTAGGAAGCATAGGAGGAATCCATATGGAAATGAAGGCAGTCGAAACATGCAGATGAGTGCCCTGGAGGAGCATAATAATAGCTTACTTCACAAAGAAGCTCTTCGTCTCCAAATGGCATCCAAAGATAAGATTGTTGCTGATAAACCTATATATGTTAAAGGTAATTTCCTTGTTTAGTTTTCTTGGTGGCTATACTCACCTTGTCCATTTCACCTTTGTTTTTACCTTAAAAAATAGTATGAGACTTCTAGAGCATTGTTTATTTAATTTATCAACACCTTTTTAAGAACATGGTAACACTTTACTACGCACCTTCTCTTTTGGTATATTGATGCTAGCTTCAGAAAGTCATCTATTATACATGTTTCAAAATTTCCACTTTGTAGTGATCTAATTTTTTTCTTTTTTCCTTGAGCAGTTCATAGACTCCAACCCTCCCTCCACTTTGAAAGTGCGAGAGAGTGTTTGTGTGTGTGTGTGTGGGGGGGGGGGGGGGGGGGGGGTTGAATTGTAATTTTTTTTGTTTTTCTAGTCGACTGTAGCTGAGATACAGCCTGTTTGGATGGGCTTAAAAAAAGCAGCTTATATAAGCTAAGCCAAACGGGCTCAATTACTTTTTTGGGCTTGTTTTAAACACAAAATGACTTTAAGCTGGCCAGCCAAACATTCAAAAAAGCTGAAAACAGCTTAAGCTGTTTTCAGCAACTTATAAGTCAATCCAAACGGGCTCTAGTAAACAAAACTTTTTTTTTTTGATAAGGTAAAAAAATAAAAAAGACTATACTAGTTGTAAATATAACTTAAAGTAATGCAGAAAATAGTTTGCAGTAACTAAAGTGACACAAGATATTTTTATATTAGTTGGGATCCAATGTGTATCTTAGTCCAGTCCCCATGAGTTGCAAGGGTGTTCACTGTAGCTCTTTGTAAGTTAGTTCATCGTACAGTGGCGGTAAAGTGTAACTCCTACGTCTACACTCAAACTCTCATTATCTTTTTGATACAATGCCTCACCAACTATAATTTTTCTCTCCTCTCTTTTTTGAGTACACAGTAAATCTCTAAGAGATACAATTCTTGTTAAAAGTGGAGCAAAAAACTTTGAGAAGTTGAGACGAAAGTCTGTCTTGCTTCGTCCTGGTGTGAGCCTTTAAATAGTCTGAGATTTGATCGTTTGGCTCGTTGACAGATATGGCAACCCAATAGATTTGATCCTTGTAAAAAGGAATTTTGAGGATCCTATTTTCCAAGAATAAGGTTAGAGCTTTATCGCTGATTGGTCTTCCTTCTATAAACCCTTGGCAGCGAATCTTCTAGGGTCTTGGATAGTTGCAATTCTTGGTACTTCTTTCCTTGACTGGTCAGTTTTGACTCGCGCTGAGATCTTTGTAATTAACTTCCAGTTAATGCTGAGTCGTCCTTCCTTAATGCTGATGCGAGAATCTCTTAATGGTACTCGAGTAATTTCTTCCAATGCTTGATTGATACTCTTCCCAATTCGTATGTGCTGCTTCCATAAATAAGTATTCAATTGTACTTATTTACTTCTTCTCTTTTAGTAAGTCAACTTTCCTCGTCGAGGTCTTTTTTTGTTTTCCTGCTTACACAAGTAAAACATCATTAAAACTTAACCCTAACACACTTAAATTGAAATATATGGGTTCGATGTCAGTATTAAGAGAAGCTATTTCGTTAATATCTAAGCAAGAACTTGTAAATTCTTATAACTAAGAGGCCAATGGTGCACGGTTCGAAACGTGATGGATAATGGGCCTACCCCTCTACCCTTCACTTAAATACTAGGCTTTTGCCACAGGTTCAAACCCATGATGCGCGCCTAACCCATACATCACGCACTACACTCCTATCACTAGATCAAAACCCGAGGGGCCTCTTCCCGCATAAGTCTCTTTTGATGAAGTAAGGGTAATTCATTAAAAAGCACCCAGAAGATGAAAGAAAAAGATTACAAGAATGCCTGCTCATATACACAAAAAAAATCTAGTCTATCACTAAGGAGCAGACACAACCCAAAAATTGAACACAGCAAGTTACAGGGGCCTGATTGAGCCAACTAAACATATTCAGTAAGCATTTTGCTTTGAGTAGATGAGTATCTTCCCACATAAGTCTTTTTCATTTCATTCTTGTTATATCCCTTTGGAAGATTATACCTTATACTTATGGGAAAGTTCAGAAGTTTCTAGAACAGGCTTTATCCAGTATGCTTGCATGTATTTGTATGACTATTGAGTGGCCAAATAAATTAATTAACATACTACATTGACTCTTATGTTGAGAAGTCTTTGTGCGAATGGTGGGTAATCTTCTATTGCAAATTGAGGGATGGAGTTGTAAATTTGTGACTAGTGTAGTTTAGCATCATTGGGACATCTTTGTTTAATTCTTTGCGCTTTATTTTGTAAACCAAAGACAATAACCACTGAAATCAATTTGTTCCCACCTTCAATGTTCACACATATATTTTCACTGAAGAATACATTGTCATTTCACAAGTCATTCTTGTGTTTTTTTTTTTTTTTTGTGGGGTGGTGGGGGGTGGGGGTGGGGGGATGTTGTTCCGAGAGACTGAGATACTTTGCTGACTTCTTTATTGCTGTTGAAATCCGTAAAAAGCTCTTATGTCAAAAACGGCTGGATCGATCATTGAAGCTGCACTGAAAAGGGATCCTCATGAACTAGAATTCATACAGTCTGTTCAAGAAGTGGTTCATGCTTTAGAAAGAGTCATTTCAAAAAACTCAAGGTAAGTGTCTTGAACTCAAACCACATGTATGAAAGTAATCATTACAACTCTGATAAGAGAAACTTTACTATGTGTTAGTTATGTAAGCACCATGGAGCGGTTATTAGAACCTGAGCGCACAATTATTTTTCGAGTACCGTGGGTTGATGATAGGGGTGAGACGCATGTGAACCGTGGGTTTCGGGTTCATTTCAATCAGACTCTAGGTCCATGCAGGGGTGGTCTCCGATTCCATCCATCAATGAACTTGAGTATTGCCAAATTTCTTAGCTTTAGTCAGGTGATTTTCTGCCATCTATCTTAGTCTTGTAATTTTACTTGTGAACACAATTGCTATGAAGAGTACAAGCGATTGCTGTATCTTTTTCCCATCTAATCTTTTTGATGAAGGTGTAATGTGAAGTTGAGTTGAGAAAGTTAGCTGCCTCTCATAATGTTTGATTTGCTCTCGTCTGGTAGACTTTGAAAAATGCCTTGTCGCCTTACCGACTTGGGGGTTCTTCAGGTGGAAGTGATTTTGATCCTAAAGGCAAAAGTGATGTTGAGGTATGTGTTTATCTTTAACCATGTTGATTTCTAGTCACAAATTTATTTTCAAGTGTTAGACTTTCTTCTGCAATGCTCCTCGAAGTTGTTTGGCATTGTGGCATAGTAATAGTAGTAGTTGTTATTGTGTTTTTTAAACCTTCTTCTATTTTCTGCCCTCTTCACTGTAGGTCATGCGATTTTGTCAGAGTTTTATGAATGAATTGTATCGTTATTTGGGTCCTGAAAAGGTAGCTAATGACTAATGTCTACGTCAATTTTTCACTTGAGTTTCCTGTCAAACCAGATCTAGTTTCTGTAATTTGATTTATTATCTGATCAAGTAGGATCTTCCTTCGGAGGAGATGGGTGTTGGTACTCGAGAAATGGGATTTTTGCATGGACAATATCGCCGACTGGCTGGTCATTCGCAGGTGAAGATGGTTAATTTTCTGATTTTTGTGATCTTATTCCTCTGGTGCTTCCATCTCTTTCTTTTCCTGCATCTAGTGTGGCAATGGATAAAAATTGTATCAAGACCAGACAAGCTAAGTTCTAGGTGAACATAACATAATGCTAAGTTAACAATCTCTTATTAACAGTACTTATTTTAGCGGTTTTCATTATCTTTATTGTTGGTGACACCATATTTTAAAATAATGCCAGTTATTTTCTTGGGGAGCGTCATATAAATGTTGTATCTTACTAGGGTAGAAAAAAATATCCGGAAGCACTAATTACATGTCTTGTGTTGTGGACACCTTAGTCTTTACAACATACCCACTGTTCCCACAACTAGGGTCTGGGAGGGTAGGATGTACGCAGACCTTACCCCTACCTTTGTGGGGTAGAGAGGCTGTTTCTGATAGACCTCGGCTCAAAAGAAATGTGCCAACGGAGGATTGTACAAAAAAAAAAAAACAGCAAAATAGCAAGATACAAGGCACATGCATCAACAGATAGTAATACACATTGAAGAGAAAGAGAACGATGCGATAACTAAATAATATTACTAAAAAGAAGAAGAGGAGAGGTGGAGGCTAGCCCCTTACCTCTCCCACACGAAGTGCGACAACACTCAACTATCTACTAACCTTCTACCTTAATCCTCGACCTCCATACCTTCCTATCATGTCCTCAGTTAGTTGAAGTTGTGCCATGTCCCGTCTAATCACCTCCCCTCCAGTTCTGCTTTGGCCTATGTCTACCTGTCCTAACTCCTGCTACAGCCAATCTCTCACACCTCCTCATTGGCGCATCCTCGCACCTCGTCCTCACATGTCCGGACAACTCAACCTCGCTTCCCTCATCTAGGTCAATGAACACCGTGTGTAAGTCCTTCTTTTTATCCCTATACTGGTCCAACAATCTCCATGGATGACTTCTGTAATCGATCGCCCTGACATGAATCCGAATCAATTCTCGGAGATAGACATACCCCTCCTCGTCCTCATCTCGTCCACTGTCTCCCATACTTTCATTGTGTGGCTTAGTAGCTTGATACCCCTATAATTATTGTCATTCTGAATATATACCCTCTGTTCTTGTACAACGGAACCATAGTATCGAAAAAATCGACTTTGCTGATTTGATTTGATGATTTATAAATTTTAAAAATCGATATACATGATTTGATCTAGTAAATGTAAAAAGTAAAAAGCGAACCAAATGAAATCTTATTGCAAGTTAGTTCTTTGCCTGCTCCAAGCAAGTTTGTCATATGTCGTTTTCTTCCTCAACTAACATATATATATATTGATAGAGATGTATACGATCTCATGTATAATTGCTCCTTCTTTCTCAATTATATTGGTAGCTGAAAATTAGTGAAAGATAAAATCAACATTGAATAATATTTCCATTTTCGTTTACTAAAATAAAAATAGTAGTTTCCATGTCGTCGAATAAAAAGGGACTGCCTGGTTATTGATGAAAACCAGCATCCAGTAAAGCGGAAGAAAATTTGACAAACCCATTTCGGGACGCTTGTTTAAGTCCACAAAGGGACTGATTCAGGCGGCAAACTGAGTTCTCCCCCTTGGAGAATATCCATGAGGGAGAGACAAGCATACTTCCTTTTTTGGAACATGTTAAGGTTTTACGCTCTAACTCACCTTCACAGCTCTAGGTGTCGTCGCACCTAAGTTGTCATTCTTTCCACTGTCTGATTGCAGGAGAGGGTCACGTGGATGGTTAAGTTAGGAGCAAGATTCGATACTTGCTTAGCCAACACATCTTCACATTGCTTTCCCTCCAAATATGTCTCAATTCACACCTCCAATCCCTTCTCATTAGCTCTCTGATTCTCAGAATAATATTAAAATGTGGATCCTCAGGCCCATCCATTGTGCAACTTCTGTATAGAAACCGGGGAGTCCGTCTCAATGTGAATCTATAACCCTCCTCCCAGAAGCTAGTAGTTTGGCTAAAAACAGATAATCAGAAGAAAATGATTGGGCAGGGATGCACAACAGGTACTTGCAAACCAACACAAGAGAAAAGAATTATGTTCACCTTCGGCAATACGCACTTGATAATACTGCGACTGGAAATCAAACTTCATGAAGTATCGTGCTTCACTCAACTGATTGAAAAGGTTTGCAATTAAGAGGCATAAAGTACTTGTTCTTGATGGTCACTTTGTTCAGCTCTATAATTGATTTAAAACCTTATCGCCATCATGCTTCTTCTGAAACAGAACCGGCGTTCCGAATGTTTATAGTTTTTGGTACACTCCACTGTAGCAGGAGAAAGCACTTCGTGCGAGTTCCTGCTATCTGGATGAGGCAGCGAGTTGAATATGAGGACTTTCATATAGCTTTAGAAGAGTGCTTGAGAGAGACCTTAACGCTAGTGATAAACCCTGTCTTTCATAACCAAATAAACTGTCTAAGGTGAGGATCCAAGATTGATGGGTATAGAATTTGGTGGTACTTTTTATTGATCACAAATTGCTTCGTTATTGCACTGTACTCGTTTTGCAGGATCAGCTCTTAGATGCAAAAAATCAAATGATGAAGGGAAAAAATGTCAGATTGAAACGCCAAAGCTGGGCTAAGAAGAATAGATATGAATGACGAAATGAGGCTTTCCCTCTTAACTTAGTCAGACTAGCATGAAGCTTACCTAGGAATTAGGAAGATGAAAGAAAGAAAGAAAAGCAGAAAAAAGGATACCTCATCGACCATAAGGGCATAGATCGACAAGGTCCAAGAAAAGAAAATACCTACAGCAGAATCAGAAGACCTTTAGTAGATTGTTTTTAGGTCCAAGCGATGAATCAGAAATCTTCCTTGCATCTACAAGCAAGAGTCTCCTTAGATTTCGCAAGGGAAAGGTTGCCAAATTGGGATACGTTGCGTCAAGGAATAGGAAGTTGCCTCTAGTAGATTGCCCTTTCTTTTCCTTTCCTGGGCTAGGTAACCGCGGGGCATTTTTCTGCTTTGTGGAGTCAACTTGTCTTCCCCGAAGCGAAACCCATGTATAAATTAGTGTCTGTATATGCACCTACAGCTACAGATACAGAAGGTGCAATTGGAACACTAAGATCATGGGTGAAAGAACACTGTGATTACACGATGGGTAAGGTGCAGAGCTACACTCTAAAGACATATTCACTAGATTCCGATCTTGCCGTTGCTCTGTATAGTCCTATTGGAGGGCAATACAATACTCTTAACAGTTCCTGCGTTGACTGATGATGAATTACCTTACTCCCTTTCCATACCGGGTCTAAGGGTATAGTCCATTTTATAATATACTCTTCTTCTATCGCTGAAATAGCTAAATTGGAAATTGAACCCTATAAGCACTGCACTGAAACTATAAAGAACAACAAGAGCAATACCTCTTAGGTTAAAACAGGAACAAGGGGGCAATCATTCTTTAGAAGTCTAAACTAAGAAAGACTTAGGGACCACTTAGGGATGAAAAGAGCCGTAGCTACAAAGCAAAAGAAGTTGTCGGAGGCGATGCAACGATACTCACCTCAGCCTCTCTGGCGGTATTAGTTACCAGATTCATTTAGTGATAGCCTAATAAAACGAAAATGGAAAATATTATTCAATGCTGATTTTATCTTTCACTCATTTCGAGCTGCCAATATAACTGAGAGAGAAGGGGCAATTATTTATGCACAATACCTGTGATCATAATATCATATACATCTCTGTCACTTTATCCTTTAGTTGAGGAAGAAAACGACACATAACATCCTTGCCCGGAAGGGCAAAGAACTAATTTGCAATAAGATTTCATTTGGCTCGCTTTTTAGTTTTTACATTTACCCGATCAAATCATGTATGTCGATTTTTTAAATTATAAATCAAATCTAATCAACAAAGTCGATTTTTTCGGTCTTTTCATATTCTTTTTTCCGGTAAAGGTCTCCATAACACAAAACATGTAGTTAGTGCTTCCAAATATTTCATCTATCCTAGTAAGAGACAACAATGATATGGCACTTCCCAAGAAAATAACTGGCATTATTTTACAATATGGTGTCACCCAGCAATAAAAATAACGAAAACACCCCTAAAATAAGTATTGAGTTAGCATAGACAAATTGCCTGGAAACCCCCCCTCCAAGGGGGTTCAAAGAAAGCTTTCTCTACTGGATTACGAAGTCTCCTATTCTCTTATGATCTCATTGGGTTGAAGGAGTAACAGTTCATGGAAAAGGCTCAGATACTTCTCAACAAAAAGCTACTAATTAGAGTTGGCTTTGCTGTTGATCTGATGAGGAACACCTTATCAGCTAGTCAATTGACAATTCTAATGTGCATGCATTTCCGTCGTGAGTCCACCAAGCACTTGGTGGTATTCTTTTCGAGCTGCTTCGATAGTTTGGGCATGTTACAAGAAGTTGTTAAGCAAGTTTTTTATTTTATGGTTTTAGTGCTTCATTTGCACTTGAAAAAGGAATTAATAGTCCGGTTGCCGGTTCTTGTGATTCACTTTTCCATTTAGGTATGTCTCAAAATGTTTGACTCACTTCCAAAGATAGTGGTTCACATCTGCTAAGAATTTCAAAACAATGATGTGGCGTACTATTATCGAAATAAACAGGTAGCTCTTTATACTTGATGTGACAAACCGTGTCACATAAAAAGCTCGTAGTAAATATTGTTTTGCATGTATGTATATGAAAGTTGTTTGGTTGTCCTTGTAATAAGTCAAGATACGGGTAACAATTATGCAGCGGTCTTAGTCCTTTCCTTTAGGGGTTCTAACTCCTCTATCCACGTCTCTAATTGTCTATACGGTCATGGTGTAACACCTGTTAATAGCTGTGTCAATCATATAAACGAAGCATAGTCCTGAAGCACTTGATGTTGCTTAGATGTTAAGACTAGATAATCAACATTTCTTTATGAGTCCATTGAGAAGACCAAAATGAACTGTTTGCATTTGGAGTAAACAGAGTTATGTTAATGATGCTGAAGTAGTGATAGAACTTCACTTTAAGAATAGAAAGGGATACTTTGTAAGTACTTTTGACAGAACCTTCTTGGTGCTATATTTATATTACAGTTACCTTTTCTCAATAAGCATCATGCGTGAACCGCCAGATTTGGTGGCTTTGAATAAGAAGTTTACTCTAGACCTTTTTTCTTTGACTGAATATTGTACATCATCCAAATGGTTATAAGCATTCACCTTTCCCTTTCTCCTCTCTCTTTCCTTTTCAATTATATGAATTATTGAATTGATGCACGTTTCATGTTATGCAGGGAAGTTTTACAGGACCTAGAGTAAATTGGTCAGGCTCCAGTCTTCGAACTGAGGCAACTGGCTACGGATTGGTGAAGTCTCTTTCTTTCTCTGTTGGTTTTGCATTGTTAAATACTTGTCTCGTTCCTGCCAACTAATTTGTCTTGCAATGTTCAGGTTTTCTTTGCACAGCTTATACTTGCAGACATGAACAAAGAACTAAAAGGATTAAGGTACCATGTCTTCCAGATGACGGATTTCCTTGTGTGTGAAATCAGAAATATAAGAGAAAAATAGCCTAATATTTGGGGCTTATTTTACTGATTTTCATGAATGGCAATATCAGTGGATCTGTTTGCTATTATAAGCAAACCTACATCATGGGTGCAGCTGAAAAATGGAAAATTTGCTAGAAATTCATCGAGATCTTTGTCAGAAGACATGATTGGGTAGCATGTAGATATTTATGCCGTCCCACTCGATCATCATATTTTACGGTCTTCAGCTTTAGTTCATGTGTGGATCTTCCAGTTTGAAAGCGGGATGGTTTCACAAGCACTTGAACATTCATCAAAGTCCGGAATACATAGAGGTCCATTTAAATGGATACTGAAAGCCAGCAATTTTTCAAATCTTGTGCATATTTTGAGAAATTATCCTCTTTAACACACTTATTAATAGTTTGAGTATACACACCATAGGCAGCACTTTATTGGATTATCATAACCTGTCCCCTCCAAGGCATATATATTTTGGGCTTCAAAACTATTTGCATAAGCAGGTATTAAAGTAGAAAAGAAAAAGCTGTTTGCTCTTGATATTTGCTGATATATGAGAGGTATCTTGTATGGCTGTTTCTATTGCACCTCGGCGTCAAAGTACTGTAATGTGTATTAGCAGTTCTCCTCCCATCTTATTGCCTTTAAGTAAGAGTTCTTTCCTCCCATGATTATCATTGGTAGATATCTGTTTTGAGCTTCATAGCTACAGATGATATGGCACCTGGTAACTGTGTTATTACTCGTTATCCTGACTTTAGTTTTTCCGTCTGTGATCTCGGTGATGAAGTTGACTAATTTTCCTAGGGTTTCTGTATTTTACTGAGCTGAGGCAAAAGGTTATGTAGATTGAGTAGGATGAAGTCAAATAGTTCAAAGCAGAGTTACTGGAACAATTTCAATTTAGGCAATGAAAAATCTGTTTGGCCACTTTTTTTGGGATGAAACAAGTAAAACGAGATTAAACATTATGATGGAAGGAACACCACAGTATCTTAAAATTTGAGATTGTTAACAAAACTTATTGTTCTCTTTGGCTTTGTCCCTGCTTTCTTCGAGGATGTAATAAATTCCTTTGGTTTCCCCTTGTCTTTATGTCCAGGTGTGCAGTTAGCGGTTCTGGAAAGATTGCAATGCATGTCCTAGAGAAGCTTATTGCTTATGGGGCCGTTCCCATCACCGTATCTGGTAAACTTTCTGATTTCTTTTGAATGTTTTCAGCTTGCACCGACTATTGCGAGCATATTCAGATCCAGGATTTGAAGTTTATGGCTTCCTACTACAATCTCAAGTTAATATACAATAATAACTGAGTTCACAGTTAAATTTTTATAGATATTTAGTGAATTTCTTAATACAAATACAGTGTTTGGGCAAAAGCTGCTGGGTTCACGTGAACCTAGTACTTTAAGGTCAGATCCCCCTCTGAGTGAGGCATTCTATCAAAATTTTTCCTTCCAATATCAATTGGTACAGTCTGCAACCTACCCTATTCATTCAACTGAATATTATTGCTTCGCTTAGAGCTTACCATTTAGGGATTACTGAGCACTCAGTCTATGCTTGTAATAGATTCTCTTCTGGAAGGTGAGAGTGAGAGCTCATTGCGCCACTAATATGGTGCACATACAATAAGATACTTAGATTATTAAGTTTGCAAGTTACGATTTTACAGACGCAAAGGGTTATCTGGTGGATGATGATGGATTTGATTTCTTGAAGATATCTTTCCTGAGAGACATCAAAGCTCAGCAGAGAAGCTTAAGGTTTGTTTCCTCTTTTTCTTCTTTTTTCACTATAGCTGTGCAGACAAATACCTTTATTTGAACAAATGGCATACTTATAAGTATTTTTGCAGAGACTACTCAAAGACTTATGCTCGCTCAAAGTACTATGATGAAGCTAAGCCTTGGAGTGAAAGGTGTGATGTTGCATTCCCCTGTGCCTCACAGAATGAAATTAATCAATCTGACGCCAATAACTTGGTTCTCTCTGGTTGTCGTATACTTGTAGAAGGTAGTGGTCAACATCCTGTTATCATTCTCACTTGTTTATCATTATTGGTCATGATCCTACCTGTATAATGAGTGGTGTAATTGACATGTTTTTATGTTGCCACTTTTAACTGTATTGCTGCTTGTTTTTAGGCTCCAGTATGCCGTGTACTGCTGAAGCAGTCGACGTTTTGAGGAAGGCTAATGTACTAGTTGCTCCTTCTATGGCTGCTGGTGTGGGAGGGGTAGGATCTTCTGTTCTCGACTACTCTCTGTTCATGATATGTAACTTATTTGTTGAAAAAGAGCAACCACTACCTGAATTTGCTTCGGAGGTCATCTTCTTTATGTATATCCTATTAAATGATTTGAAGATTGATTTGAAGATTTAGCATTATGGCTTTCTACTATCTTTTGCTTTAATTCAAAGTATGCTTATGCTTCCGCATGGCAGCAATATTGGCATCGCAAATGCCAACATGGGTAAGATATAATGCTATAGTAGGTAATCTCAAACTCGAGTATCGACTTTGTTGATGGATTCTATTGCCAAGGCTAAAGATGAAACATCTTGGTATCAAAAAAGAAAGAGGTTCATTCCTGTGAACTCCTCCATCTTGGTATCAGAGAAGAAAAAGGTTCATTCCTGTGAATTCGTGATAGGAATGAGAGTTGGAAGCCACATTCTCTTCATCCGGTCCCAGTTTTACTCTTACACAAGAAAGAATTTTGGTGTCTCTCCTGAAGTTCACTGGCTTTCTGCGAGGGCATACAACATTTTTGATGTCCTATTAATGCTTGACAAAAGATTCATTTCCAATTTCTTCCATAATCTTCTTTTTACTTGATTAATTTTTCCTTTATTAATGTCTTATTTTTGACATCTTCTTTATGAGAAGAGCTTGTGAATTAGTAGTTTTATGAAGCTTGTGTTAGACAAAAGTTTATCAAGAAAGTTAGTGCAACAAGCACGAAGCACCAATTTGTATGCTCAGAATAAACATGACTAGGTTTCCCATATTTTCTTCTGTTATGGATTGCTGCAAGTTGATTGTGCCCATTTTCTTAGATTGATAAAATTTCTGACTATTAAACGCAGGTGGTTGCAGGGGAACTTGAACTGAAAGAGTGTAATTTAAACTGGTCTCCGGAGGATTTTGAGTCTAAATTACAGGTAAACACTTAAATCTTGATGCAGAAATGGTGTCTTTCTCTCTCTTTTTTTTTTTTTTTTTTTTGGTTTGTGGGTGGGGGTTGACTGTTAGAGGTGTCAATGTGATAAAACTTGTCAGTTTGTAAGGGATAATCGAATATATTTAGTTGGAGCAAGTGCCCAACATCTTCATGTAGTATTTATCATGCTTATTGACCTTAACATTAATGTTTGCTGGAGTCAATTTTGAAAAAATACCTTCGCGTTATTCACTTCATGAAGTATTTATCATGCTTACAACAACAGCAACATACCCAGTGAAATCCCACAAAGTGGGGTCGGGGGAGGGTAGAGCATGCACAGACCTTACCCCTACCTTGGGAGGTGGAGAGGTTGTTTTCGGTAGACCCTCGATACAAGGACAAGTATTTATCATGCTTATTGACCTTAAATATTCTGTACCAACACAAATTATCTCAAGATGAGGTTTAATATAGTAGCAGGCTAGCAGCATCATTTTTCTTGCAGGTGCTTCTTTTGTCTGTTTTCCATTTTGATGCAAATGTCATACCTAGTTACACTGCGGTTGGATCTCTTGCTTTCTGCAGGAGGCTATGAAACAGACATACCAGAGAACCCTAAAAGCAGCAGCTGATTTTGGTTATCAAAAGGAAAGTCCAGAGTAAGTTTTTAAAACTAGCACCACAAAAGATTAGCGCGAGCAGTTATACACATTCTTGCGGATTTAGTAAGTAGATGCATAAAGTAATTATATTAAACGGTTAGAAGGAAATTGTTCTCGTGATAGGCGTTGCCTGAGTGGATGTTTTCTTATTCAAACGTGCTTGGTTCAATAGGTTGTTGTCTTCTAATATTTGCAGGGCGTTGGTCCATGGAGCAGTGATCTCCGCTTTCTTAACGATTGCCAATGGTATGGTGGACCAAGGATGTGTATAAATTGCAGCTTTTTCTTGATGTAGCTTCATATCGATATCTAAATAACATTTTCATTTGGCATCAATAACGAAGAAAGAGTGCTGGTGGGATCCATTGCATCGTCGGGCTACTTTCATGATCTTGCACAGTGCTTGATGGTGTAGATGGTGAGAGCAATATATGCTTATCATTGTAATGTACATGTATCATGTAGGTGAGTTGATGTCAAAAACTTTGGTAGGATTCTCTTCATTTTTTAGGTTAGCTAGGTTATATTAGCTGGTGAAAGACAGAAGTAATTGCGAAAGCAAACACTATGCATCGTGGAGTTAGTTTCCAGGAATGAAAATCCTATAACTTGGATGGACTTCAACAAACCTTTTCAAAGTAAAAAAGCGAAATGTCTTTTTGGCAACTATTCACCCTATAGTTGAGAACAAAAAAAAAAGCCTTTTTGGTAATTTCATGATTAAAAAAAAAAAAAAAAAAAAAAACAAGAAATGCCTTTCATTGTCCATGTTCTTGGATAAGAATAATGATCTACCAATATCAAAATTTTGGATGGCACATTCATTCTTTTCTCAAGAACAAGGGAGAAAAATTAAAGAAAACAAACAAAAGAAGATAAAACTGGGCTTTAGACACTGCATGCACATAGCGCTGAATTTAATTCCCTTCTTTTGGGGGTGGTCTTTAAATTTTGCCCCTCATATTTGCGGTCTTTAAATTTTACCCCTCATATTTGTGGTCTTTAAGTTTTGCCCTTAGCTTGGATATCTGATGTTCTGGGTTCGAATCCCCGCTTAGGCATAAAATAAAAAAATAATTTCGCAAGGCAGGGCTGGAGGGAGTGTATGCTGGATTCGGCATAAAGTCCTTAAGGAAAAATTAAAGTTATGCCGGAGGGGGTATAACTTTTCCTCAAGACATAGTTTAGTTATGCTTTATGGGGCAAAATTTTTCTTTAAGGAACTATGCCTTATGGGGCAGACTTTTAATTAAGGCATAATCAAAATTATGCCTCATAAGACAGAACTTTTCCTTAAGGCAAACTTTTCAAAAGTATGTCTCATAAGACAGAACTTTTCCTTAAGACAAACTTTTAGTTATGCCTTAAGGAAAAGTTCAGCCTTAAAAGTTTGCCTTAAGGAAAAGTTCTGCCTTATGGGGCATACTTTTAGTTAAGGCATAACTAAAAGTATGCCCCATAAGACAGAACTTTTTCTTAAGGCATAATTAAAAGTTTGCCTTGAAAAGTAAAATAAAAATAAAAATATATATGTCTCAAGGCAAAGTCTGCCCCCTTCAGCATAACTTTAGTTTTTCCTTAAGGATTGTATGCCGGATCCGGCATAAAGTCCTTAAGGAAAAACTAAAGTTATGCTGGAGGGGGCATAACTTTTCCTCAAGGCATAGTTTAGTTATGCCTTATGGGGAAAAACTTTTCCTTAAGGAACTATGCCTTATGGGGCAGACTTTTAATTAAAGCATAACCAAAAGTATGCCTATAAGGCAGAACTTTTCCTTAAGGCAAACTTTTAGTTATGCCTTAAGGAAAAGTTCCGCCTTATGGGACATACTTTTAGTTATATTTTATGGGGCACACTTTTAGTTAAGGCATAACTAAAAGTATGCCCATAAGACAGAACTTTTTCTTAAGGCATAGTTAAAAGTTTGCCTTGAAAAGTAAAAAAAAATAAAAAAAATATATGTCTCAAGGCAAAGTCTGCCCCCTCCGGCATAACTTTAGTTTTTCCTTAAGGATTGTATGCCGGATTTGGCATACACTCCCCCTGCCTTGCGAAATTATTTTTTTATTTTATGCCTGAGCGGGGGTTCGAACCCAGAATCTCAGGTATTCAAGCGAAGGGCAAAACTTAAAAACACAAATATGAGGGGCAAAATTTAAAGACCACCTCAAAAGAAGGGCAATCCGTGAAAAAAATGAATTGGGCAAGCCATTTGTTTGAAGTTAAATGACCAAGTGGGTAAAGTGCATTTTGTTTTTCTTCAAAAAATTAGGTACAAATTAGATAACGATGTCAATAGAGCACCCTGGATTTCTTTTTACAAAGGAAATACTCTTTCATGGGCTGAATATGGATGTGTCGCTATACATGTTCTTGGATATAAAGTGAATTGCCCAAAAAAATAAAAGTGAAATGAATTATCAAAATTAGTGTAAGTTCATTGCTTTACCAAGAAAAATGGTGTTTTCCCCCTTGTTTATTACGGACAACGTTTAATTTTCTAACAAACCATCTTATTTCTTTCTGGGATAGAGAAGCTATATAATTAGAGGTGTCAAAATGGGTTGGCCCAATCCAACCCAACCCAGCCTTAAAGGGTCAAAGAATTAAATGGGCTAGGACGGGCTGACCCTTTTAGTTGAAGAACCGTAAAATGGCAGCCCAACCCAGCCTTAAGTGGGCCGCGGGCTAGGACGGGCCAACCCTTTAAGTATTTTCGTCTTCCGAAATAACACTTTCTAAGTGATTTTTGGTAAAATTTGAACATGAAACTCTTGTAATATGAAATAAAAGAAACTTTTGTAATATGAATGAAATCTTTTACCACCCATTCTTGCGCAAATTCATATCATAGAAGAAAAAATTCAAGAGAACAGATGTAAATTATTATTTTTAATCACTAATTCAGATCATGTTCAAAAGAAATTAAACATAATATAAATTTTAAGACTAAAAAGTATTACTCCAGTCTCTAATTACTACTTAATGGTAAGTACATTTTTTCCTCATTACTTTTTATTTTTTTTTGTTTAATTTACTTATTTTTTTAAAAAATTAATTAATTTATTATTCTTTTCTAGCCTCAAAGGCTGGCCTCAGCCCAAACCTTGAGGCCAGCGGGCCAAGAGAGGCTGAGCTTTTGAGCCTCACTTCTATATGGGCCAAAAAAATCTTAGCTCAACTCTACTAAAATAAAGGGTTGGGTTGGGCCGACCTCACGGGCCAAGCCCATATTGATAGCTCTAGGTATATTATTGGCACTAAAACAACTAAATTTATTTATTTATCTAGATATTTTCTTTCAGAAAACAAAACAATTTTATGTTACCTATTAAACAATTTTACATGGTCTTTAGATCATATATACATATATTGTAGATGATATCTGCAAATTACGAGTCATCAATGTTTGTCTTAATTTCAGCCTGAATTAAAGTATTTGAAGTTTGAAAAATTAATTCTTCTCAAATGAAATACTAATTCAGTCATAGAACTTCTAACTTTTTCTTTCCAAGTGAAATTTTTGTCCAAATAAATACTCTTATTTTGAACTTTAATTTCAAATAAAACAAACATTGTCCAAGCGGTTGAGATTATCTACATAACCATTTTACTTAAAACGAAAATATTATTAGAAGAAAAACTGTAAAAGGCCGACGTATATAAAGAGACCAAACCTAAGAATCCAAACCCCTGACCTAAAAAACACAAACACACATAACATAAGTGGAGAGACAAAACTCTCCCCAAAATCCTAAGAGTCCGAAAAAATCCCTATTTATTCAAATCCTTGTCTTTTTTGGTCTTAGAATTCTGATTTTATTGGGATTGTTCGATGCTTCTCCCTTTCATAATTGGATCTTCTTTAGCTAATCTTAAATGCTTTGTTTCTCCTTGTTTGTTTCTTCCTGTTTCATGTCTTATATTGATGCACCAACAAGGCTTTCAAAGCAATCCTTGAGTTTTTATAAGTTCCCAATAAAGTTATCTACTTTATTAGTTTATAGTATTCAAGAATCAACTTCCACTTCTGGACTACAGTTTTTCTGCACAATATGAGTGAATCTAAGGTGGGTATTACTCATTATTGATGTTCCTCTTTTGCTTTTTGATGTTTTGGTAATTCAGAGTTTGATGGAAAGTTTGGATTTTTAGAGTGTTTTGAGTGATGGACTAAATTGGTTCTTGAGTTGTGGTTGTATTTTTTTTTTTTTTTTTGGATGATTGAGTGAAAGTTAAAGACTAAGACTTTTTGTCTGATATATGGTGATTGAATGAAATTATGGTGTTTGGTTGTTTTGAGTTATAGAAAAAAAATCAAATCTTTAAAAGTTTGGAATAGTTTATAGGTGTATCTTTGAATGATTATTATTGGCTTTGAGCAATTTGCTTGTGATGATGTGTATTTTTTTCTTTTGAAATATGTTCTTTGAATTGTGGGATTGTTTTTTTCTTCTGGTATTGGGTAGTTTGGTTGTTGCTGGTGTTGTGGATGACCAAGGAAGTGAAAAGAAAGCTATGTTGACAGATGGGCATGCTGTTACAGATACATTTTAGCTCGTGGTTGAATTACTTCTTGCTGCCAAAAAAATAGTTGCAAAATTCTCCCCTTTTCTCCACATGGTTGTCTCTATGATGACAACCATGTGGAGTTGTTGTAGTTACAAATTGCTGTGGCTACTTGTGTTTTGCTGGATATTCTGTTTTCCGTGGATTGTGAAAAGAATGAGGTTCATTCCTGACTGGTCTCTTTTTAAGTTGATCACTTTTATGTTTACTTAAAACGCGACATAAAGTCTTAAAGATGGCTAGAGTAGTCCAAAGTAAACATCAAGTCAGTAACTATATTCCGACACAATTTTTGACAAATAAACAAACTAAACTACCTTCTATGCCATGCTTAATAGAAACGAAAGACTTATACTAGATTGTAAGATGCGGTAGTTACCCACTCCTTCCTAAGAGTCAGAATATTTTTTATTTTTTAAATTATGTGCAGGGTATTGGCATGAGTACTGGACAATATATCCATAAGATGAGTGTCGAACAAATGTTAAATGGATAAGAACGTACAAGATTGGACAAGATTAGAAATCATAGCATCTTATAGAGGATGGAAGTAACATGCATAGAGGATAAAATGGGAGTAGTTGAGTTGGTTTGGCCATGCAACATACACCTCCAAAAGCTCCTGATTTGAAGTGTAGGATTGTGGTTATTGAATGGAATAGCGGATGAGGTAGATCAAAAATCACATGAAAGAACATTGTTATGAGAGAGCTACAATCTCTGAGAATCAAGATGAATTTAACTAAGAATAGAACGTAATGTAATCAGAAGTTAAGGCTCAGTTGTTGTTAGACTTATGTTGAGTTCGATAATGATAAGTGTGGAATCTAGAGAACTTCTAAAGTTGTAAAGGTAAATAAATAAATAAATTGAAATCCACTCAATAGAGCAGAAATATATTAATTGTTCATATTGCTGACGCCAACTAGTGTGTGATTGTGGCATAGTTGATAGATAGTTGATCGGTAGTGCCTATATAGTGATTGTGGCATAGTTGATAGATAGTTGATCAGTGATTCGCTTTCTTTCAGTTAAAGTTTGGGCCTAAATGTCATCCCTTCAGAGAATGGTCCCACTAGAGGTGAAAATAGTATTTAAGAAAATGAATATTTGAAATTCATTGATCCTGACAGAAGTGATCTGCATTTAGCTAAGTGTATGAAGTCGAAACATTTGTGGACACAAGTCTTACGAAGGCTAATTCGGATTTGAACTGCTGGCGGTGGCAGTAAAGACTCAAAGGAGCTGCTACAATTGCAGGCAGAAAATGAACTTGGTACAAGGATTTGACATTAGCAGTGTCAGGCCGATTGTATCAACTGTGGTTTGGACTTGTTAACTTAGTTTACAAGCTTTACGTGTGTCTGAAGCATTGGTGGATATTTGATAAAGTAATTGGTATGGTATGATGGGGACGGAGAATGACTGAGTTGCAGTCTCTATTTTTTCTCAGCTTCTGTAGATTTACTTGACAGTTGCTATGCGTTCTGTGATACTTTAGCTATTTGAAGAATTACTGACTAGTTGTGATTATGCCTTTTCCTCCTCTCATTTTGGTTAGTGATGAAAGAGCCAACATTGTTGCTTTCTATTGATATGTTGCAGGTATTTGTATTCGGTTCATTTACTGAGGATGAAACAAAGTCATTGCTGAACCTGCCGGCTGGTTGTGATGGGAATAAGCACGTGGAAGAAAAGGTGCTAGTTAATTCCTCAAAATTGGTGCCTGATTTATCTTTTGGGAGTTTCAGCTCTGTATCTGATTTCCAACCTGGTTCTTCAAAAGAGAAAGTGGTCTCAGATTCCTCTACTACTCTCAAGGAGCAGAAAGCTGGGCATGAGAAACCAGAGGCAGATAACTTACTCACAGAAATCAAGCAGAATGGAGGTGTCCGCAACAATTACTACATCAATGGACATAAAGGATCTGCAATGGCACACAGTATTGACTTTAGCAATTTATGTGTGTCGGAAGATGAGGGCAAAGCTATTGCCAAGTTGTCTAGTACTACTGCACGAGATGATCATACACTATTAAGTAAAGGAAATTCGAATGGGACCATTAGCAATTCCGCAAAAAGTGCACATTCAGAACAGGCCCCTGCAGAGGTATCTGGTGGGCCTCTTGATGTTGCTGGATTGCTACCTCGCGGTTTAATCAACTCCGGGAACTTATGCTTCCTTAATGCTACATTACAAGCTCTTTTGTCCTGTTCTCCTTTTGTTGAGCTTTTGGGCAGATTAAGGATACATAGTATTTCCAAGGTTGAGTATCCAATATTAGCTGCATTGGTGGGGTTTCTTTCTCAGTTTATGGTAACTAGTTCTACAAATTCAATGAAAAAAGATGCAGCCAGTATTGAAGTCGGCACGCCCTTAAGCCCAGCAATGTTTGAAGCAGTTCTGAAGAAATTTACTCCTGATGTTCATAAATCCATTTCTGGCAGGCCAAGGTCTGTACTTATTTACACTTCTTAGTATTTATATTGTCCTTCTTTCTGGATGTGTTCTTCCATGTCCTTGTTGTGACAGACCTTGAGGTCACCATTTTGATATGCACTTGCATAGTTTAATGATGTCCACAGTCTGTTCTGAAGAGAAAGACAAAGGAATTTATTACTGCTTTGCTACCAAACCATATGAAGTACACATTTGCCTGACTTTTCTGATTCTCCTTTTTCTTCAAGCTCCTGTAAATGCAAAAAGAAAAAAATAAACAAATCAAAATAAAGAAGAAGAAAACAATGCTGTGCATCTATTGTAATTTCTTTGTCTTCCATTTACTACTATTTCCTTTTTTGCTCCTATGATTGTTGTCTTTGGGATCTGAGTCAGTGGCACTACTGGATAATTTAATTGTTTTTCCCCGATTAGCATAAATTGGACAAATGTGTCGTGTCTTTGTGAAGTATCTCAAAAACACCCTTTATTTACATTTTTCCAGACAAGAAGATGCACAGGAGTTCCTGAGTTTTGTAATGGATCAGATGCATGGTGAATTATTAAAGCTTGAAGGGCAATCAGGTTCAAGCGGGAAAAATTCATCTCTTGTTTCATCAGAAGAAGATGAGGAGTGGGAAACTGTTGGCCCAAAGAACAAATCTGCAGTCACAAGGACTCAGGACTTTGTCCCTTCAAAACTGAGTGCCATTTTTGGGGGGCAGTTGAAGAGCATTGTTACAGCAAGAGGTAGTGTGCTTTTTGCCTTTGTACTACATTGCATCTACTTGATGCATATTAGCAATATCGCTTATGTTAATTTACCAGTTTTCAAAAATAATAATATCACTTATGTCATAAAAAATATTTGCTTATTATATGAAGACTGTCTGCTGCTCACGAAGAACAATAAGACCAGCCTGGTGAATATACATCTGCCATTTCCATAGATTTTCTCATCTTGGATTGCCCATGTGAATCCTAGTTCAACTGTGATAACCATTAAAGGAGATATGGATCACTGGTTTAAGTAAAATACAGACAAATAAGGACAAAGAAGTAGGTTTAAAAAAAAAAAAAAATTAAATAGTGTTCGAAGTGGTGAGAAGCTTTGATTTTTTCCTCTCCTTGGCATCTGTGCATTGTACTACAAATAAATGGGCAACATGACAATATCTGTAAAATGGGAACTTCAGAAATTCCTTGTATGCTATTTTTCTTGATTTTGTTTTAGCATGAAGATTGCACATGACCAGTATATCCTAATTCCAAGATTATAACAGAATCTGAACTTCTGCCTTTGTAAATTTGTTAATGGGCGCTTAAAATGTGACAGATGAAGTGAAAGGTATGAATAATCATGGGAATTGGCAAAGAAAGGTGATTTCTAAACGGTAAATTTGCTACATAACAAGCTCCCAGTCTGACATAAATATAGCAGCTCTTTTGTGAAGCAACTAAATGTTGTGCTCATGCATAGTATGTCTTTTATCATTTTCTTTGGTTGGAAAGACAAATTTGTCCGACCTCTGTAGTTCATTCAACTATATCTGAACTTGGATTGAGTTTTTGATTTGGAATCTACTTTGTTGTAGGGAACAAACCCTCTGCCACTGTTCAACCATTTTTTGTACTCCATCTTGACATTTCACATGAGGTTGTTCATACCATTCAAGATGCTCTCCGCCTATTCTCTGCCCCTGAGACACTCGAGGGATATAGAACGACAGTAGGAAAGGTAAATTACTCTGCTTCCTTTTGGACATTATGGCTTAATACTGTCTGCGGTTGGGAGATTGGTCTATGTCAACCTACTGCATAAAACTGTATCAAATCTTAGATGAGTGACAATTCAGAGGCCTCTAGTGTACAAGTTCCCTAAGAATCTTTCGTTGTTGTTGCGGACATTGTTTGTGCCACCATCCTTTTTGTTTTTACTTTTTATAAAATGTATATTCACAAATTTAGAAATAAGGAAATGCTATGAGTTACAGTAAGGAGTCAAGCTGTCCCTATTGCGACTGTTTGGAGCCTATGAAATTCCAATAATTCATATGCATCATCTTCAAACTGGGAATCACACTAAAAGAATAAGGTGGTTGGATAAAAAGCCTTCAATCCGTAAAGGTGATTAAGTTTTCGTTCGAATTATCTGGGTTCCTTTCCTTCTACAGAGTTCATAAATGCATAATGGGATTGTGAGCCATGTATTATGCAGCTGTTTTGATTTTTCCCATACCAGTTCCAAAGAGCTACTCATGAAGTTCTTTGCATTGCCCACTGAAACTCAAAAATGTTTAAAAACCTTCCGTTTACAAGGTCATCATGGAAATGGAGATGACCCATTCTTTTCCACCAATGTGGAGTACTTAACATGGGGATCCCAAATTGGGTAAACGGGGAATTGGAATGACTCAGTCTTTGATATCATTTATATAATGAACCTTTGCCCCAAAGCAACCCAAAAACTAGCTCACGAGGTGAGAATTGCCCAAAACAATCCATATTAGGAGACAATATCCCATTCCCGCAGCAAATATGGGACACTTGAACAACCAATTTTTCATCTTGTTAGGATGAATTAAGTAGTCAAGTTACAATTGAAGTGCAGTAAAATGATTTTTACTTGATTAAATTACCTGTCATCAGGATTAGCCTCTTTTTCCTCTGGATGATTATTGACAAGTTATTGCTGTTGATTTTCACAGGTTGGAGCTAGAAAATCCATCAGCATACAGACACTTCCTAAGATGATGATTTTACACCTGAAGCGGTTTGGTTATGGAAGCTACGGAAGTACAAAATTGCATAAACCAGTGCAATTTCCTCTGCAGCTAGTGATAAGCCGTGATTTACTTGCTTCTTCAACTACAGAGGTAATCTTCGAACTTAGTGGAGTTCTCTGCTAACCGTCTATCCCAAATCATGAGAAATATTTGATTTTCTGAAGTAAACTCTATAATTCTGGTTACAACTATGTGGTGTTATAAGGAAAATTTGAAAAATCATCACCTTTTTGCACGCATTATCAAGGAAGCAGCACATTCTTCCACTATGGCATGATATATGTGATAAACATGAGGCAAAACTTAATATTTTGTTCTTGTTGTTCAACATACAGAGTCGACGATATCAACTTGTTTCCACAATCACCCACCACGGAAAGGAAGCTTCTAAGGGGCATTATACTGCTGATTGTCTTTACCAGAGTGGGAAGTGGTTGCGGTTTGATGATGCCTCTGTTTCTGCTATCACCACTAACAAAGTGCTGCATGATCAAGCTTACGTTCTATTTTATAAACAAGTATAGGCAACCTGCTGTCTTAATCTAATCAGGTAACGGAGCTTGGATAGAAGAAGACATTCTGAAGACATTGGACAATGCTACACCTCAGGCTTCTGCAGAGGGTTGACTCAGATAACTACTACCGTTTCCATTTACTACAAAGGTCATCAGGGAAATGGAACATCTGTCGTCATCCAGGGAATGTGGTAAATGTATGAAATTTTTGTTACCAGTTGTCTATTGGAGCTGTTTCTTTTCGTCTTCCTTTTTTTTTTCTTCCCCTTTATTTTCTCTCTCATCATTGTGTTCGGAAAATTTGACTATTCTGAAATGAGGATCTGAGGTCGGGATGTTCTTGATATTCGATAATAGATGTATGAGTTTGTCTCCTTACTTTAGATATATATATTATATAGAAGTATTGCTTATTGATAGCATGTTGTCCCTGAAGTGGTTTAATTGGCTTTTCTTTGTCCTGGCTTTTGATTCATGGTGAAATTGAATAGCAAAGCAAACAGCAGAAAATATGCATCATCTTGTTGCAGTCCAATGTTATTAAAGAAAAACTGCATATGCCATCCCATGTTTGAGTAAAATAACAAGCTCTGTGGATTTGTTCGTTGCCTCAACCTTCTCTCGTTCGCAGTAGATTGAAAATGACGAGAATCCTATTGATAAAGAAGAGGCATAAGCATCATCTCTTGATCCAATTCATCTCTAGCCTCTCCAACACACTCTTGGTATGAAAGAAACACCCCTTTTGAAGAAAGTCTTGCAAATTATTTAGCCAAATATAAATTGCTACTTCCCAACAGTAATTGGTCTAAATCAACTTATAATAAGCACTTCTCAAAATAAATTGATTTTTACAGCTTGGACAAACAAGCTCTGAGCCTTGGTTGGTAGAATTATCAGTACTTGTGCTAGTGGGAGGTAGTAGCTACCCAGTGAAATAGTCGAGATGTGCGCAAACTGACTTAAACACTACCAGCATAATTCATTACATATATACATGGTCAAATGTACTAAGCTCTTGAAAATGAAATGCTTCACATACTAAAGTCCGATTTAGTTAAGTTAGGAAAAGAGCCGGAAGAATCCTTGAAAAAACACAGAGTCAATTAGTTTCTTCATAGCAATTTATTGGTTTAGAATTTCAAATGATACGAGGGTAGCAGTCGAGCCGAGGCTTGTAATCAAACCCTACTCAGAAAAAAGTAAAAAAAAAAAATACTAGCAACACACAAAAAAGTAGACCATAAAGAAAGCCAGTGTTTTTAATCCCAGTTTCAAATAATTATTTCTTTGTTCCATTTTATTATACCTAGAAACAAAGAAGAAGAGTCCCAAACCCTTCTTTAGCCATGAACTTTTTGCACTTTTTCAACGATTTTCCAATAAAAAATTTACACAGTAATATTTCCTCCATAAATCGATATAACTAGACAAATTTTATTTTCAAAATATTAATGAATGCATCACACTTGATTAAATATGGATGATGTTAAATTCAGTAGCATGAAAGAGATATTATTTTACTACTACTTGTATTACTTTTTAGTTAAAGAGAAAAACTACAAGCAAAATTAAGTCAAAGATTGTGCGTTCTTGTATTGTTTCATTGTTTATTAATTCTCGTAAATTGCACTTTTTAATGGTCCCTCCAATGTTTTTAGTTGAACTGGGAAATTAAATTAAATAGTACGGGATGGAAACATGCCTTCAAAGTTTATAGTTGTTGTCTTTTGAAATGAGTTGCTTTTTTTCTTTCTTTTTTTGGATTAAGAAACTAATCAAATGAACTTTCCTGGTTCCTTTTTTTTTTTCCCCAGAAAAATAGAGTCAATTTTCAAACCCTGCCCAACAGACGGCAAAAGAATTGCTTAAAATTCTTTGAGATGAGTCTTACAGGAGAATAATCTAACTTTAGTAGGGTGTTGAGATATCTTTTTATTTACTTATGGGGACCAAAGAGATAAAAAAGTATGGGAATTTGTAGTTTGGTCCCGCTTTTTGGATATAATGTGAATGTGTTTGGACTTGCCTGGATACTTTCCTTTGAGTTCAACTAAAGAAATGCTACTTTACTCTTTTAGGTTTTTGTGGTCCAGTCCATAGACCTATAGCAAAAAATAAAAAGAATAAAAGTGCTCACCCTTTTTAGGTCCTCCACGAAGATTTTTTTTTTTCCAGATATTTCTTATTTCATTTCCCATGGAGTAATGCTTCTACTAAGAACTTTAAAAGAATACACATTTTTAGTACAAAATTATGAGGAAAGATTCCTTTGTCATTCTGCTCGCTTAAATTGGAGCATGACAACCTTAAAGATGATGCTCTGAGACAACTACCTAGTAATTTTAACATAATACAGATATAATAGCTAGGCAAGAAATCACTAAACGTTTAACAAATATTATATTTTGAGCCCATAATTTTAAAAATACAACGTACTAGATATTTAAAATCTTAAAATATTGAATTAATCACTTTAAAAACTTGAATATGCGGATGCAGACAAGACCTAGATCGAAATGGCCATTCAAAAGTTCAATTCTCTTTGTGCAAATTATGAAAAAAGTTGAATTTTAAATCTAGGAGTAGAGAGGGATTATCAAAGGTCGTTGGTTGAGTTGTTAAGAATTCATCCTCACACAATGCTTTCGTTAAACTCTCCTTGGTGGCAAGGTTCTTTAGAACTGGGGTTGCTTGCAGGGTCTTTACTTTCATGTAGTAGTATCGGGTCCTACTCCTATGCATTAAGATTGTGGTGTTTCACTTTTTTGTTTTTGTTTTGTTTCCTTGCATGATTATTTAGTATTAGGAATTCAATGGCCAGACTAATTTTGATTTGCATCAAGTAAGGCTCACAATGGGAAAAAACTTTTTAGCATTCATTCTCAGAGTAAGAATTGAAGACTTCACGTTAAAAATAGAGGAATTTCATCCAACCCACCGAGAACCGCACTCTTTGGAGGTTGACTGCTTAAAAGGAAAGAAACGGAAGAAAAAAGACACAAATGACTCATCACCATGCATGAGTATATTAGCGAATACGTACGTTTGCTCATATTCCGGTTTGTTGATATGTGTTTGGTATATGAAAAGTTATTTTTCAAGAGGATAATACTCTTCATGAGAATCACTTTTGTATTTGGTTATTAGAAGAAAGCATTTTCCGTCAAAAGGGGAAAATAACTTTTCATATGCACAAGCGAGATTAATTTTCGTTGCAACTATTTAACTTTTAACTTTACATTATTTGCTTCAACGTAACTGACTTTTAGATATTATTCTTACTTTTTAGAACTTAAATATTTTTTCGCAGTACTTTCCAATTTACTAATTTAATTCTTAACCTTTAACATATATTTATTCTGAAAATATTTTTCATTTACTAACTAAGCACTAATAAACATTAAAAAAAACCTATAAAAAATAACTTCCATCATATCAAACATACTCTAAGGTTCTTGAGAATTAGAGCTATAAAAAGTAGTTGGGACTTGGGAGTCAATCCAGAGCTGATAATTCTTAGTAAAAGTCACACACACACGAAGCTAATGAAGAGTGGTTGCACATTTTGAGTCAAGTTAATTTACCTGGTCGCTGCTTGTAACTAAATTCATGGACATAAATACAAGTACAAACAAAAGTAGTTGAAAAAAATCGTGATACAATTCAATGAACAATCGAAATTTAGACAATTAGACGAGTCGCAAAACTTTATTAAATAGTGAAGATTATATTTTTTAAATTAATTTATAGAAATTAATATAAATTTTGTTCCGTAAAAGGGAATATAATGTTGCTTTCCAGAAGGAAGCCGTGGATGCCTTAATCGATCAAATTGTGAGGGGATTATACTTTTTTAATAGTTAAATTCTCACTAATGATGTAGCATATGCCACCAAGAGCATAATATGGTGGGTTAGTTGAACGATAATTTTGAAATTCTTACCAATAAACACTTTTTTTTTTTCTGTAATAGCTACATCATTATCCTATATGCTTAATAAACATTTAATCTTTTTTGTTCTTGTTTTTGTAATAGCTACATGATTATCCTATATGCTTAATAGGGTCTAAAGAGAAAGGACTAGAAGTAACAACATTTAGCAAATTGAAAATACAACTAGTTAATGAAAGGAACAAATAATAAAAAGCCCTATTATTGATTAAAGACTTTAGGTTCATTCCTAAACAAAAATCTAGGATGGCTTCATTTGTCTAATGATGGTGGAGTAGGTATTACAGTAATTCACATGATTTGGAGCTGCTTCCTAATGTTTCATCGAGCTGTGTGCTAGCCTCTATTCCATCTGTTTCACTTTATGTGATGTATTTTGATTAACGATACTTTCTTCGTTTTCATTTTAACTGTCGTTTTAACTCTTTTTACGACCATTAAAATAAATACAAGGTCTAGTTACAAAGTTACCTTATTTAATAAAGGTAGACTAATTTTTCCTCTTAAGTATTGTGCATACTTCTTCAATGATAAGGATATAGTTGAAAAATTTATTAACAAAGTCTTGAATTCTTAAAGTGGACAATTATTTTGAATTAAAACGACAGTTAAAATGAAATGGAGGGAGTAGTATCAAGGAAAAGGAAAAAAAGAATTGGTACATACTAAAAGTGTCCTTATAGTCTTAATTATGTCATCATTTTTATAAGTGTAAGAACATCTCATTAATGAAAAAATGAGAAATTTTAAAGAGTTTCTAAATATAGAAAGATAGTCATTATTTTGTAAACATTCAAAATAAGAAAATAGTATCGTATAAAATGGAATAGAGGGAGCAGTAAACTTTTGGACGATATTTGAGTTAAAGTTGGAAAAGAATATGTATTTAAAGTTAAAGTTAAAAATATCTTGTGAATGTTGATTTGCAAGTGAAAATGATCAGTACAGAATTTCACTTGATTCACAAACCAAAACCACTACTTCAATGTTATACTTTGAAGTCAAATACTAAAGTTCAGTACTTGTAAATACTCATGGTCAGACAAATATTTGTATCAATTTCAATTCAATATTTGCAAAAAAATTTTAAAAAAAAAATATGCACAAAAGGCTCCAATTGTCTTTGCTTGTCATGTTGCAGCAGAACATTGAATAGTAGTAATAGATTCACTCCATTTATGTGAATTCAATTAAGATGCACAGCTGATGAATCTTTAAGTTACTTGCAATAACATGTAGGGTTTCTAACATAACATGGTTTGATAAGGTGAAACATAAAGTAAGATAATTTGATATAACATGGTACTAAATTACACTTATAATATACTCCATATAACTTAAATCCGTCATTATTTTTTAATGAACAGGGAGGGGTGGTTGTTGAACAAGTTCGCATCAAGATGCACAAGCTGATGAATAAAATAGACAAACGTCAATTGACAAAATAAATCTTCTCATCTTTCATTGATGTGTATTACACTCTGCTGACCTAATTACAATTCTCCGAAAAAAAAAAAAAGAATCAAAAGATGAAAAACAACACAATTTCTCTCAATGTTTGCTCCAATGTTCCTATAAGAATTACAGTTCTCACAGAAACAATCTACTATAAAAACAAAACTCCAATCTAATCATCACTAAAAAAACTCAAAAACAACAAGAAAAATGAACCCTTTCAAATACACAGTATAAACTCATAAAAAGAACTATAAGCACTGTACACTGTATTGAAAAACAAAGGGGCAACAGTGCTTCTTCACTGACAAAAACTGAGAATTTTTTTCACTTTGTGATCTTATTTCTGTGTACCCTGAATCAAAGACGAGTCCTTTTTGTCATCATTGTACTTTGGAATCCACCAAACTCTAAGGCTTTTATCAAGACTTCCACTATACAACATAAACCCACCCCCTACACTACCTGGTGAAGCTTGTAAACACTTAACAGGACCTTCATGTCCTTTAATAACACCAAATTTAAACAATCCTCCATTGATTTCCCTTTTCCATATGCAGATACTCTTATCAGCTGATCCACTACACAAGAATTCACCCATCATCAAACACATACACAAAACAGCCATTCCATGTGCTTTCACTTCACAAACAAGTTTCCAACTATCAAAATTCTTGTTACCCACCCACCCCATCACATACCCATCTGAACCCCCTCCATATACAAAATTCCCATCTTCAGAAACCACCACTGAGTTTAAAGAAACGTCTTTATGACCCTCTAAAATCCCCTTAAGCACATGTGTAGTCCCACTACTTTTTCCCCAAGCTTTTATCTTTCCATCAGCAGAAGCTGAATAAACAACCCCATTTTTCCCAGCAACTAATCCGTTAATAGCATCATCATGAGCCTTAATTGATTCCAAACACTTCAAATCAGAAATTCTCCACACTTTCAAACTCTTATCCCAAGAACCAGAATAAATGTACCCATTACAAACAGCTAAACAAGAAATACTATCAGCATGTTCAATCCACAACTTTTTATGATTCCTCCTAGTTTTCACATAATTACTCTGTTTCATAAAATTCCCAAGATAATCTTTTGTAGTAGGCAATGTATCAACAAGCCTAAAAACATTCTCAGATCTTCTTGAAACCTTCCACACACGAATCCTAGAATCTTGATGTGCTGTAAAAACTTTATTACCAACAGTAACAAGTGCCTTCACTGACCCATCGCCCACCCCAAATTTAGTAAATAGCCTTAAATCAGGTTGTTGCCAGACAATTATATCCTTACCTTGAGAAGCACTGAGTATAAATTCACCACAAAGGGCTAAACAAGAAACTGTGCCAACGTGGTCTGAAAGGACAGCTAGGGACTTGTAAGAGTGGTAAGTACAAGAAATAGGTATTCTTGAAATCTTGAACTGAAGATCTAATTGGAAATCTTGAAATCTTTGTGAAGTTGCTGGGCTTTCTTCTGATTCACTGCTACTGCTAGTGGTGCTTATAATACTGCTTGTATCAGATAACAATGGGGTTCTGTATGCTGATGTTGCAGCCATTGAAAAGCATAAGCTTTTTTATTTTTGTATATGAAACAGAGAGATTGAGAAGGAGAAGTTGGTGTGAGTGCAATAGTAAAGATGGACCTTAATAAGAGCCTGTAAAATGCAGAAATGGAGTTGTTTTAAAAAGAGACGTTATAGTATAGCTGGTGGGGCTAATAAAATAGAAATAAATATTGGTGGTTTGTATAGAAAGAAAATATTACTACTCCGTATATTTTATCAGAGAGACGTTACGGATTTTGTGGGAAGAAAGAGGAACCATTAGTTGAATTTTACTCCCTCGGATCAGAGCGTCTACTTACATTTTTTTTCTCCGTTTAAAAAGAATATTTACTTACGAAATAATTAATTTTATTTTATCAAAATTATTCTTACTAAGTGATCAAATCTCAATACCTATTTAATTAAGAATAATTTAATCAAATTATCTATTTTGTCTAGAAGTAAATATTTTCTTATGGATTACAAATAATTAATTGGACACTTTTTTTCTTTTTTTTTTTGTTATCAATGAGGTAGCACTAACATTGTTAAAACCGGACACTCATATGTCTATAATTAGATGGGATTAAAAAAAATGGGATAAAGCCCGTAAAGAGCGATGTTAGCGTGATTTTTGTTTTATAAAATAATTTATGGAAACATAGCACTTTTAGTTTTCCAAAATACTGATAAATTTTAGTTTTATAATAATATTTGGATTAAACATATTTATGATAATTTTTTGTCAAACATATTTAATCCCTTAGACTGTGAAGCTTCATAATTTTTAAAAATTATTAAATGCTAAACCATTCAATTGTCAATGCGTTTTGTTCAGTGTATATTATTACTCTATATTTGAATTAATATAATTCTATATATATAGCCTTGTTTACCCCGAATTTGGATAATCAATTAAATTTGTGGGTGAGGTATAGAATATGTGGTTATGCCTTGAATCCCTTTGATAGAGGAAAGAAATGTATGAATGTATTATGAAGAAGCAACTAATAATTGGTGGTTTGTTATGGATGCGAGTGTTCACTAATATACGTGTGTTATTTGATTGAAGAAATGTAATCGAGATTGACACAATGAATTCGGATTGCACACGATAATGAGAGAGATTTGCGTATATTTCTAATACAAAAGAGTGTTCTTGATGTTAAAAAGCCAACCCTTTAAGAGGGGGACAATGCCCCTTATTTATAGTAGTGCCCCATGGACTTCATACAACATGAACAATAAAATAATAATAAAAAAAACTCTGAGTTGGATTAGGTTGGGTTAGGTTGGCCGTATGGTCTGACACCCGTACGATTGGTAGTTGAGCATAACAGGACGTTATCGACGCATGGTAATCGCCCAACGGATCTCCCGGACCAACGACCACGAACAAACGGACCAACGGCAACAACCACCTCGGTCGTGAAGGAAACCGGACCAAATGATGCCCCGACCTTGCCCCGGTTCGGGCGTTCCTCCGGTCTAGGACGAAAATCCTTATGCACGTTCTTGTCCCCTTCTTCACTCGGTTCCGGGTCTCCCCGGTCCAACGCATATCCGGTTTTTACCGTATACAGATAGTCCCCACACTTCCCGGACCGTAGATTTATCGGAGTAGCGGGAAGTGGATGAATCGATAAACTGGTGACCCCGTTTGCCCGTTGCTATCCTTTCGTTTTTGGCGGGAACAGTTGCGTCACATCCCATTTTCTTCGGCCACGTGTCTTATTTCGGATGGTCAACTCTGACAACCGCCCTAACGCACGTTGCTTCAGGTCACTCCTCATTAATTATGGGACACGTGGCTCCCCCTGATTGGCCAGCATCGGTAACCATTCCATTCCCATGCCTATATAAGGCTCTTTACCTCTTCATTCTAACATTTTTACGATCCATTCCTCTCCATTTTCACTCTTTGCTGCACTTCTTCATCTTCACCATACATAGTTATCCTTCATAGCAAGTCTGTTGCTGATTCATCGCTTATACCACGTAAAACGAAGCAACCTTGTTACCATCTTCGCCAACTGCTCTTGTTCAAGTGTCGCTGCTTCTTGCTCTGTCATTTCTTGAATCGTCTGTTCCTTTACTCTTTTTTAACTTCCTTTCTGAATCCACTCAACTTCTTCTTTCCATATTTTCAAAATGTCTGAAACCACTTCCCATGATATTCCCTCGGTTTCATCTCAAGAAACCGACCTTGCATCTCCAATTAAAGCAAAGAGCACATTCGAGCCCACTGTCTCGGACATTATACCGGCCAAGCCTAACTTCAACAAAGACCTCGAGGTTGAAAAACCTTCTTCGGTATCCGATAGGGGGTTCAATGTGAGGCGATATCCCTCATCCATTACTGAGGAAAAGCTCGACTTAGTCCGGGCTGATTGCGGGTGGGACACCCGTTCGGTCCAAGTTTTTGCCCCCGGGCCACATGAATCCGTCACCGACCACCGGGAATGATTTTTATACGTGTACACTTATCCTTTCACTCTTAAGCTCGACCCTCCGATCGATCCGGTTATCTTGGACATGTGCCGGACCTACAACGTGACCTTGGCACAGATTGGTCCGATCGTTTGGAGGGTCGTGGCATGCCTCCGGTTGTTGGCCAACAATGCCGGAAAGGAGCTCACGCTGGCCCACTTGATACGCTTATATTCCCCGAGGGTGTTCCAGGGTGGCGTGATAAAACTCGCCAAGCGCAGCCGGAATCCATTTTTCTCGAAAATGGACGAGGATAGAGACAGGGGCTGGTTGGAGCGATATCTCCGGGTGAGGACCTCGGACATCATTCCGGATAGTCACATGCCTTTTCCGGAAGCGTGGAACAACAAGCGTAAGCCTCAACTCTAAGTAATTTCCTTTGTATGTTTTGTCAAACCTCGATCCCACTTTCTCACCGCTTTTCTTGTTTATATTTAGCCAATGAATGGATTCCTCCGGTCGTCCGGAACCTGAACGAATGGGTTACCGCATTCCTTAGCCAGCATGCCCACGATAACCGGACGTGGGGCCACCTGTCACGTGGCTGATGGATCGCCTAGAACCACGGTAGTATTTTGCGTCTTCCTGTGTTCATTGCGCCTTCTGCTATCTGTATTCATTGTGCCTTTGACTTTCAGGTTTACCCAAAGGCTCGGTGGATCCCAGGCCGGAGTCGGCAGCCGATCCCACAAATTCGGCATCCGAGTTTGATTCAGCAGGTGCATCTCGCATCCTTGCTGCTACCGCTGCAGCCAAAAGAAAAAGGCCCTCCGACAAAGGGCAGAAGTAGAAGAAAAGGGCGAGGAGCGTCACTCGGAACCTACGGGACGAAGCAGAGCCCGATATTATTATACAGAGAGTCGATGCCGATCCTTCTGTGGCTTCGATCTCGGAGGAGGCTGTCGCCGTTCCACCCCTTCCTTCTACCGGTGAAGGGCTTTTGGTTCCGGCGCCACACACAGGCGCGGAAGAAATTCTTTCCCCGGCTCCTCTAAGGTCGATTGATTTCGTCGACATTTCAGGTGAGGCTTCCTCCGAAAAGACCCCCCTGCAAAGGGCAAGTAGATTTGGGGGGCGGCTGCTGCCGAAGCTGATCAAAGAACAGAGCCGGCCCCCGAGAGCGAAGTCCCATCGGTCACCGGCCCGTTGCCCGATTACGAGACTGCTGCAACTACGGAGCCCTCTTTCGTTGCTGAAGCGGCTGAGATTGCTCCAAGTTCTCCACCTCCGGCTCCGAGGCCTGACGAATTTGAGGATATGTTCTCGGGCACTCCTCCCGCTACCGGCGAAGTTGCAGGATTCATGCATCTCCCGATCCCTCAGCCTACGAGGATGGCCAGCCGGACCTCCGAATCTGGGGCCAGGGACAGCTTGGTGCGTATCTTTCCGGCCCAAGCGTCGAGCCGAGGAGAACAAAATCGGTTATGGTCACTGTCCCCGAGGACTGCAGTTTTCTTTCTCGCCCGGTGGGTGTGGCGAGCTATCTGAGGCCTCTTGTCTCGGATTCGGACAAGCGGAAGATGAATGGGGTCTCTTGGCAGTGCCTCATTAACGAGGGTATGCATGCGGGTAACCGGGTAAGATTTTTAGCCGTCCTTGCATAACTTCACTGAGAATTTTAGCCTTGTTTTGTTCAAGTTTTTAACTTGCTTCATTTACAGAGTGTGGTGCGCATCAACGAAGCCTTCATCCGCGCCCAGCAAGAGATGGACGATCTTAAGGGCCAACTGGATGCCTAGGGCCGGGAAACGGAGAAATATCTGCACCTTCTTCAGGAGAAGGAGGAGCAGTTGAACCGGGCGGTCGCTCTTTCCAACCTCCGACCCGAGCTTGACGCAGCTAAGGCTGAAAACCATCAGTTAAAGGGTAAGTTGGCCGCGATGGCCGAATACAATCGGAATCTCGAAGCTGACAAGATCGGCCTTAGCCAGGATAACGCTTAAATTTCCTCGAGGCTTGGTGAGCTCGAAACCACCTTCTCCCAACTCCGGGGGGAGCTGGATCTGGTGAAGTCTGATGCTGCGGGCTTGGCCGAGAGGAATCGGCTGCTCGAATCTGAGAGTGCCCGGTGCAAAGAGCGTATGAGGGTGTTGGAGGAGAAGGCGGAGCAGAGGGCCCAGATATGTGATGATCTGAAAACCTAGCTCAAGGAGACGGTCGATGCCAATGACGCTCTTAAGGCCGAGCTCGAGTCGGCCATCCAGATGCAAAATGTCCTTGGAGAGGCTCGGGATGCTCTAGCGGCGAAGTTAGCCTAGGTCGAGGCTGATTTGGTTGAGGCTTTGAAGAGCGTCGAGGCCGCCGAGGCTCATGCTACCATTGCCACCGAATATGAAAAATGGAAGTCACGGAGGATCACCCTTGAGCAAGCCGAGCACGGCTTTACGGATCTTCCCGCCCTTATTCTCGAGGCTAAAAGAATCGAGGAAGAGGCAAAGGGCGCCCTCGGGATCGATTCTGACGACTCCGAGCGGACAGTATCCGAGCACTCCGGCTCCAGCCATTCCGGATAAATTAGGGCCTGTACTTAGCCTTTTGTTATTTTTTGCCTTTGTAGGAATTTTCAATGTAAAAATTCTTCGTATAAATAGAACATGTATTTTCCTTGACTCTTTTACTTTGTTTGAATGTTTGCTGTAACTTCCGACCGAATTGCCGGTCTTCTTTAAAATTTCATTATTTCTGACTATGCATGAATATTGGCTTCTTACTTCATCCGGTGCATTTTCTCCGAGGATTTTATTGAGTTTTTGCCCATGTGACTTATCTCATGCTTTGTGAATTCGGACGTCTCCGAATCACGACGAGTATTTTTAAAGCCGCTTTTTTTTTTGGCTATTTTCATCTTTTAGGGCCGGTATTGTTCGGACACCTGAATCTTAGCCTTAGCTAGATTTTGATGTAAAAGTCCCCATTCGTGGGATTAATGACTTTGGCTCGGCTCGCTATGACCTTGTTGCCTTTGTCGAATTTCGACCGTAGTGCCCAGCATAGGGTATATAAGTGAAAATAGTGCCGAAATACGGCAGTTATCACCGGGGTGAACTGTTTTAACAGGAAGACATCCGAGATATCATTTATCCGAACTTTCGATAATTTTTGCATTGCAAATGTTTGTGTACATAAGGCCGGAATTTTTTCCTTCCGCTTTTGCCGTAGCAAATACTAAATGGACGCGATTCATTCTGATCGTTTGGTCCTTACATCGGAACCTAATGCAGAAGATCCGGCTCTTGGTTTTGTCGTAGCAAATGTTATGTGGACACGATTCATTTTGATCGTTTGGTCCTTACATCATAACCTAATGTCGAAGGTCCGGTTTTATTTTGTTGAGGGCGGCCTTCGGTCTCAGCTAACCGGGTTAAACTCCGGAGTGGGTGTGATAGTCCCCTAACTCTCATCCGAGCTGCAAGGTCGGGTGAGTGCTATTAATTCCCCACTCGTAGGGCGTGACCCCGATCTTCCGGGCGTTTGTCTTCGTTTTCGTCGAGTAACACGTTGTACTTGTTGCCTCATTAAAAACCTTGTCGGAAAACCCATTTTGGGACAAAACCGCACTAAGGAAAAGAGTGCAACACGTGTTTTCAGGCCTAAATTCTAACTTTATTCGGCTTTTCCTGCAAAAGAGAGAAGTTAAATTGAAAGCATGAGGGAGTCCATACCTTAGCAGTAGTATCTTTTCAGATGGGCCACGTTCCAATTATTGCGTAACCGTTGCCCGTCCATGGATTCCAACTGATACGATCCTTTACCCGTTACCTCGGTTATCTTGTACGGTCCTTCCCAGTTCGGACCCAGTTTTCCTTCGTTGGGATTCTTAGTGTTCAAGGTAACTTTGCGAAGCACCAAGTCCCCAACTTGGAAATGCCGAAAATTGGCTCTTCGATTGTAACACCTTTTCATTCTCTGTTTCTGGGCAGCAATACGGACTAACGTGTTTTCGTGAAGTTCATCCGTGAGGTCGAGCCTTACGGCCATGGCCTCCTCGTTTGACTCCTCGGTAGTATAGCTGAACCGGCGTGTGGGTTCACCCACTTCTACGGGAATAAGGGCTTCGGCACCGTAGACCAACGAGAAAGGAGTTTCTCCCGTACTTGATTTTGATGTGGTTCTGTATGCCCATAACACCTCCGGTAATATTTCCCTCTAGTGATGCTTTGACGCTTCAAGTCTTTTTCTCAGATTTTGGATTATTGTCTTGTTCGTGAATTCCGCTTGTCCGTTTGCACACGGATGATACGGGGTTGACACAATTTTATTAATCTTCAACCCCTCGAGGAAATTATTGACCTTGCCACCCACGAACTGGGGTCCGTTATCACAGGTTATCTCAGCGGGGATGCCGAAGCGGCAGATGATGTATTCCCATATGAAGTCAATGACTTCCTTCTCTCTGATTTTTTCAAAGGCCTGCGCTTCAACCCACTTAGAGAAATAGTCAGTCATAACCAAAATGAAACGGGCTTTACCTGGTGCCCATGGTAATGGGCCGATAATGTCCATTCCTCACTTCATGAAAGGCCCAGGTGAAACCACCGAATGCAGCAACTCCCCGGGCTGGTGAATCATCGGAATGTGTCTCTGACACCCATCGCATTTCCGGACGAAATTTTTTGAATCTTCATCCATCCAGTTCCAGTAATAACCGGCCCTGATGATCTTTCGGACCAAAGCTTCAGCACCAGAGTGGTTGCCACAGGTTCCTTCGTGCACCTCTTTCAACACATACACCGTTTCTCCGGGACCTAAACACTTAGCCAGGGGGCCGAAGAAGGATCGTCGATACAATTGGCCGTCTACTAAGTAGAAACGCGTAGCTTTGGTCCTTAACGACCGTGATTCTTTTGGGTCATTCGCGAGCTTTCCATCACGCAAGTAGTCGATGTACTTGGTGCGCCAATCCCAAGTCAAACCCATTGTGTTTATCTCGGCATGCCCGTTTTCTATTGCCGTGTTCAACAAGTGCACCGTAGTCCCGGGGTTGATTTCTTCCCCTTCAACCGAGGATCCCAAATTTGCCAATGCATCGGCTTCGCTGTTCTGTTCCCTCGGTATATGCTGCATGGTCCTTTCTTTAAATCGATGTAGTATCACCTGGAGTTTTTCAAGATACCTCTGCATCCGTTCGTCCTTGACTTCAAAGACGTCGTTCACCTGGTTCATGACCAAGAGCGAATCACACTTTGCCTCTATTGTTTCGGCCCCCATACTTCGGGCCAATTCCAAACCTGCAATCATAGCCTCATACTCGGCTTCATTGTTAGTCAATTTAGCAGTTCTAATAGACTGTCGGACGGCATCCCTGGACGGGGTTCTAAGGACGATCCCTAGCCCGGAGCCTTTGAGGTTCGAGGCTCCGTCCCTATGCTGTGACCAAATACCCAAGGCTTTTCCCGAGGTCAGCAGAAGCTCTTTCTCGACCTCGGGGACCATAGCCGGGGTAAAATCTGCCACAAAATCGACAAAAGATCTGGGACTTGATGGCCGTTCGAGGTTTGTACTCAATATCATATCAGCTAATTTCGACGACCCATTTAGTCAGTCTACCCGATAATTCCGGTTTATGCATGGTGTTTTTCAGGGGGTAAGTAGTTACTACACATATTGGGTTGCATTGAAAGTAGGGCTTGAGCTTCCTAGAAGCACTTACCAGTGCCAACGCCAATTTTTCTAAGTGGGGATAACGGGTCTCCGCATCTCCCAAAGTTCTACTTACGTAATAGATAGGGAATTGCGTACCTGATTCTTCTCGGACCAAAACGCCACTCACTGCTACCTCGGAGACAGCAAGGTAGAGAAAAAATGGCTCGTCCGCCTTGGGCGTGTGCAACAGCGGGGGACTAGACAAGTACCTCTTCAATTCTTGCAAAGCTATTTGGCACTCCGGTATCCAAACGAAGTCGTTCTTCTTCCTTAGTAAGGAGAAGAAACGGTGACTCTTGTCCGAGGACCTCGATATGAAACGACTCAACGCCGTTATCCTTCCGGTGAGCCTCTGTACCCCTTAACATTATTTACCACCTCGATATCTTTGATGGCCTTGATCTTGTCCGGGTTGATTTCGATCCCCCGGTTTGACACCATGAAACCCAGAAATTTGCCGGACCTTACCTCGAAGGCACATTTTTTTGGGTTGAGCTTCATGTTGTACCTGCGGAGTATGTCGAAGGTTTCCTGCAAATGTTTTAAATGGTCCTCTGTTTCCAGGGACTTGACCACCATGTCGTCAATGTAAACCTCTATTGTTTTCCCTATTTGTTCTTCGAACATCTCATTAACTAGGCGTTGATAAGTTGCACCGACGTTTTTTAATTCGAAAGGCATAACATTAAAACAGTAAGTCCTATACCGGGTAATGAAGGATGTTTTCTCTTGATCCTCCGGGTGCATCCGAATTTTGTTATACCCGGAGTAAGCATCGAGAAAACATAACATCTCATGCCCGGTTGTTACATCAATCATTCTATCGATGTGAGGCAACGGGAATGAATCCTTCGGGCATGCTTTATTTAAATCCTTGTAATCAACACACATTCGAAATTTATTACCTTTCTTGGGCACCACTACCACGTTGGCTAGCCAGTCCGGGTACTTTACCTCCCGTCTATCCCGTCCCGGATAGAACCTATTTTTAAAAGCTTTGTTACCTCGTCTTTTACGAATGCGTGTTTCGCTTCCGCCATCGGCCTCCTCTTTTGCTTCACCGGGGGAAACCTCTCGTCTAAGCTGAGCTTGTGAGCTGCTACCTCTAGTGATATACCTGTCATATCTATATGGGACCATGCGAAACAATCTGCGTTAGCTCGAAGAAATTCAATTAACTTGTTCTTGAGCCCCGGGGTTAACCCCGTGCCCAGGTATACCTTTCTGTCCGGTAGATACTCGAACAAGATGATCTGCTCCAACTCCTCTACTGTTGACTTGGTTGCGTCCGAGTCATCCGGCATGGCGATTGATCTGGGCACACCGAAGTCATCTTCTTCGCATCCCGGGTTCAACCCTGTATGCTGTGATTACTATTTGGTGTCTGTTTCCCCGGTTGAGTCCTTTTTTTTTTATCCGATTTTTCGGGCTGAGGCGTCGTTTCCTCGACCACGAACATCTCCCTTGCAGCGGGCTATTCGTTTCGGATGGTTATTATCCCCTCCGGTGTCGAGAATTTCAGCAACTGATGCAATATCGATGGCACGACCCTCATGCTGTGTATCCAGGATCTGCCCAGTAATGCGTTATACCTCATGTCCCCTTCGATCACATAGAACACCATTTGCTGGATAGTGCCATTGATGTTGACCGGCAGCGATATCTCCCCTTTTGTGGTTTCGCTCCCCATACTGAACCCGCTGAGTACCCGGGCTACCGGTACGATCTGATCGAGCAGCCCTAGCTGTTCGACCACTCTCCATCGGATGATGTTGGCCGAGCTGCCTGGGTCAATCAAAATACGTTTAATCTGAGTTTTGAAGATAAGAATAGAAATTACCAATGCATCATTGTGCGGTTGAATGATGCCTTCTGCATCCTCGTTGCTGAAAGAGATGGTAGCCTCGGGTAGATAATCCCGGCTGCGCTTTTCGCCAACAGTAGAAACCTTGGCCCGTTTCATCACCGGCCCTCGAGGGGCATCGGTGCCCCCAACTATCATGTTGATTACATGTTGGGGTTCTACTGGCTCGGCCCTTCGATGAGCCTCTCTTTCCTTGTGGTGATTTTTGGCTCGTTCACTCAGCAATTCTCGGAGATGACCGTTCTTTAGTAACCGGGCAACCTCCTCTCTTAGCTAGCGACAATCCTCGGTTCTGTGACCATGCTCGGGTCCCGTTGGCCCGGGTCCGACCTTAGAGATCTCGGCCATCTTACATCCGGGACACGGCCAATGGCCGAGACGAGGCCCGAGGTACTGAAGTTGAAGTTGTACTCCGATATCTTCGGTAAATCCTTGTTGCCGGCAGAGCTTCCGGCATCGCTCCAGAACGAGAGACCCCAACTGTTCGACGGGCGCTCGACTAGTTTTTTACCCCGACCGGTGAAATGGCTAGGGCTGACCCTTGACTTCCCCAATCTAAAGCTTGGCTTCTCCCACTGGGAGTATGGCCGATACCTTTCCCTCGCAGACTCGGCCTTCGTCTCGGAACCTTTCCTTGGTCTCTCAAAACTTTTGTTCACATTTATCGGCCCAGGGGGAAGTTCGAATTGATCATCCTCCACCCGAATCTTAGACTCGTATCGGTTATGGGCATCAGCCCAGGTCACAGCCTCGTACTCGAGCAAACTTTCCTTTAACTTGAACGAAGCCGTTGAGCTCTGAACATTGAGCCCCTTTGTGAAAGCTTGTGCAGCCCATTCTTCTGGAACCGGGGGGGAGCTCCATTCATTCCCTTTGGAATCGGTTGACAAATTCACGTAGTAATTCATCGTCTCTCTGGGTTATACGGAAGATATCCGCCTTACGGGCCTGCACCTTCTTGGCACCGGCGTGAGCTTTTACGAAGGCATCAGCGAGCATTTCGAATGAGGTGATCGAATGCTCGGGTAGATGGTCGTACCATGTCAGCGCCCCTTTTGAGAAAGTTTCCCCGAACTTCTTCGGCAATACCGATTCAATTTCGTCTTCCTCCATATCATTGCCTTTTATAGCGCAGGTGTACGAGGTCACGTGCTCGTGCGGGTCCGTTGTGCCGTCGTATTTCTGGATATCCGGCATTTTAAATCTCTTCGGGATTAATTTCGGGGCTACACTCGGAGGAAAAGGCCTTTGGATGTACCTCTTCGAGTCCGGCCCCTTCAGTAAAGGCGGAGCCCCCGGGATCTGATCCGCCCGAGAGTTGTACGTTTCGACCTTCTTTTCGGTCGAGTCTACCCGCTTTGCCAAAGTTTCGAGCATTTTTAGAACCTCGGTGGAGGAGCCAGCTCCGGATCCATTGCTCTCAATAACCCGTGCCTCATCCCTTCTAAGTTCAGCGACACCGCTCGTCTTCTCCAGGGTCATTGTATCCCCTCAAGTTTGCAACTGGGAAATTACGATCCCTTGTTCGGCAAGCGCCGCTCGCTGTTCCTGCAACATTTCAAAGATCAAACGTAAGTCAATATTGTCATTAGGTTCATCCGGTTCTTTCCAGCCCAGTGTCCGGGACAAAGTAACGGAATTGTGGGTATTTAGAGGATCAGTGGCCGGCAAGGTGGCATTCTCCTGGTCCACGGTGTTTTGACGGTTGATGCCCTCCCTCGAATTAACGGGGTTAGGATCAGCGGGGTTTGGTAATCCTCGTGGACCGCTGCCTTCATTTTCGGCCACGATCTCGTTGTTGTTCATGTGACCAGATTGCCCACTGTTAGCCGTTTGGTCCGTTTTTTCTGTGATGAGCAGAAGCTGTTTTTGGTTTTGATGGGTAAGGTAGAGATCAAAAACAGAAGACCACTATTATCCTAGCCCCACGGTGGGCGCCAAACTGTTTACCCCGAATTTGGATAATCAATTAAATTTGTGGGTGAGATATAGGATATGTGGTTATGCCTTGAATCCCTTTGATGGAGAAAAGAAATGTATAAATGTATTATGAAGAACCAACTAATAATTGGTGGTTTGTTATGGATGCGAGTGTTCACTAATATATGTGTGTTATTTGATTGAAGAATTGTAATAGAGATGGACACAATGAATTCGGATTGCACACGATAATGAGAGAGATTTGCATATATTTCTAATACAAAAGAGTGTTCTTGATGTTAAAAAGCCAACCCTTAAGAGGGGGACAATGCCCCTTATTTATAGTAGTGCCCCATGGACTTCATACAACATGAACAATAAAATAATAATAAAAAAACTCTGAGTTGGATTAGGTTGGGTTAGGTTGGCCGTACGGTCTGACACCCGTACGATTGGTAGTTGAGCATGACAGGACGTTATCGACTCGTGGCAATCGCCCAACGGATCTCCCGGACCAACGGCCACGAACAAACGGACTAACGGCCACGAACAAACGGACTAACGGCAACAACCACCTCGGTCGTGAAGGAAACCGGACCAAATGATGCCCCGACCTTGCCCCGGTTCGGGCGTTCCTTCGGTCCAGGACGAAAATCCTTATGCACGTTCTTGTCCCCTTCTTCACTCGGTTTCGGGTTTCCCCGGTCCAACGCATATCCTGTTTTTACCGTATACAAGCCTGAAAGCAAATTATTTTTTAATTTAAATGTAAGTTTTTGTTTTAAATGTAATACTAAAACTTTGCGAAGCTTAAGGTAAATAGAATAAAATTTATACTAATAAGAGCGTGAGTTAGCTGCAATGCAGAACCAACTGCCAAGTGTAAGGACTAATCCAAATAGGGACCCACTTCTCTGCAGAAAAAAACAGACTTGTGTTTATGTCGGCTCTTCAAGTGTGAGCTGAAATTATGATCTTTTGGTGGAATTATAAAGGTCCTTTAACTTAATTATATGTACCAAAAAATAGAAGACAAATAACGTAATAAAATGAAGAATCAGGGGCAACTAATTGCTTTATATATAAAAAATATTCCAATGCCTGCTGCTTAACGAAAAGGAGCAGCCTCGACAGTAGTATTAAATGTACATCATCTAATGCACAGGGCACATCATGTCAGCGCAGCGATCTAACAAAAAAATAGCAAAATGACGGAAATAGCCATTCCTACTACACCTCAGTTTGGATTTTAAATCCATCAAGCAAACGTGTCGATCCAACATCACTCACGCTTCTGTATGGTAGGAAAATGACGATTTGGCACACTGGTTTTTTTTTTTTTGTAATTCTTAGACCAGCAGTAATTCATATAAAGTCAAATTTTTCTATAACAAACATCATTGCATTCGAAATGTTTTGACTGTTATAGCGAATGATTGCTATACAACTGTAATATCATTGATATCTAAAGAAATATATTGCAGTTATAGGCAAAAAAAAAATATAAAATCTATTTTTTTATTTTTAATTGCTAAATTCTAACCTTAATCACACTTGTATAATAAAAAAAAAAAATAATGATAGAAATATATGTATATATATTGTTTGTAATAAATAGTGTATTAAAATATCATAATATTTGTTCAAAATCTCTAGACCTATTATTAGTAATCTTAGAGATTCTATTTCTTTAAAGATGATTAATCATTATATTACCGAAAAAAGAAAATAGTTGTTATAGGGGGTAATTTTATAAAGTGCGTACTGTAATAAAGATGGTTATTACTGTTGTAAGTAAGAAATTATTATAGAGGCAAAATATAACATAAAAAATCAATTTCGAAAAACACTTGGCTGTTATAGAGAGGTGTGTTGTTATATGAGGATGTCGTTATAGAGAGGTCTGACTATATTTAGATTTGGTAATTGAATATCTGATTAAACTTCTCATTTTAATCAGTTTGACATGCCGAGCTTTGATTGGTACGTGTGATGTAATTTTCAACAAGAGATTATTAAGCATGGAAGAAGGGAAGAGGTATGTATTCGCCACAATTAAGAACAAGTTTAATATGTAAACTATTGTCCGTGAAGGAATTATTGAGTTTACCAAAAGAATTTGCGTACAAATTCAATGGCAAAGTATGTGTTAATCCCATAAAAATAAAACGGGCGTAGCATGTATATATGTCATGTACAAATTGGATTTGGATGTTGCGATTATGGGGAAGTGTGGTTTAGGAAGGAGGTGGGGTAGGGGAGGGGAACGTTGAGGGGAAAGGAAGCACGGATTTCTTGCAAGAAAGACTTTGCTATAAATAATATAATTAATTAACAAGTGTATAGTATATCAACATACTATACAATATTTATATATTAAAGTTGTTAAAGAGGCTAGGGTGGTGCAACGGCTACTTGGACTAAAACAAAACTAGAAGTTGATGAAAACAAGTTTCTTTAAAAGAATGGACTCACGATAGGGCCCTCTCCCTTTTAATAGACAAACAGGCTGTTTTGAACTTTTTGGACCAAAGATTTCTGGGTTTCTTGTTTTTAATATGTCTTGTGTTGACCAATGATTACAAGCCAACTCAAGTGTTCGGTGGGATTCCAACAAGGATGGAGTAGTCCAATTTTGGTAAGCCCTTTGCCTAGGGATAAAGGCAAACAAGTCTCAAGTCCTAACGGCTTAATTTTGGTAACGCCTTTTTGAAGTGTCAAATTTATATTTTTGAGTCAGTTAAGCAAATGGAAGGCATTAATTTGGGTAGGGAGGACCACTGCAATGGTACGCTCCAAAGCTACCTTAGCTAAATATTAACAAAAGAAGGATTTGGAAAACTAGATGTGAACTACCAATTACTACATCCTTACTTGAAGACTCGTCGTGAAAAGAATTTTTTTTGCCCTTTCTATTTTGCATGGTCGGTTTTTGTAGTTAGTCTATGGTAGAGGACTCGTCAAGATTCAGCATACTATTCATTGCATCCATGCAGCAGGATAACTTTATTGCTTTGTTTGTAAACTAGTTAGGAGAGGAAACCAAAAAAGAGTTTACCGTTTTATCCTCTACTTGTTTGGTATGAAAAATAAAAAATGGGGAAGATATCGGAAAGCCTTTTAACTTTTCCCCTCCACTGACCATAGAAAAGTGCGTAATTCCTGTCCACTTTTTTTTTTTTATATATATAAATATTTAAATAATTCTCTCTCTAATATGTAGAAAGTCCACTGACTCGACTAATTTAAATTTATCTTACATATGGCCTATTTAAGGAGTAGGAGAATGATTCTTTATTAAAAAAAATTCATTCTCAAAACTCTAACTTAAAATCTCTAGTTAGAGATCACATTGATTTTCCCCCACATTCTTTCGTGATACTTCCGTTTTCCTCCATTTACCTTGTTCTTATCACTTCTATTCAAGCAAGGTGTACATAGAATTTTTCTTGATAAGAGAACATGACAATCGAAAAGAATATGAAATACAAATGTCTCTTGGACTGGATTGAAGGCTACACTTACAGAGTTAATAAGCCGTTTGGTTATGCAAACAAATTTATAATATGATAGAATGATAATAATTAGATTATTGAATGTATGATTCGTTAATATTTCATTTGAAAGAAAATTTAATGCCGGTATAATTCAAATACGACATCTAACCAACGACCCCTTAGAGTAGCCAAGAATGGAACTCTACATGGATTATTATCAAGAATCAAGCCTAAAACCACCCACACCCTCGCAGATATTAACAAACTATTGAAGAAGAAAAGTCATTGCAAGTTCATGGAGTGGCATGACTTGCTCTTCATGTGAACGGTTGTTTACAAATTACAATGAGTACTAATAGACAGCACTATTTTAAAAAGGAAAAGTTTTAAACCATTACTTGGCCTAATTACATTTCCATGTTGCAGCTTTTGTACATACACGCACGTTAATCTCATACATTTAGAAAAGAATGTTTTCACTTAATGCACTCGTGAAGCAGAATTCTAAGCTGGAGATGTCGAGAACCATCACGGTGTGGCTAAGAGGAGATTATGATTACTATTATTATTTTCTTTTATGATTGAACTTGGCTTAGAGAAGATTGACAACCAATGCTTGATTGAACTTGGCTTAGAGAAGATTGACAACCAATGCTTCGGCTTTGAGTCACTAGTCACCCATTTCTGAGTTGGATTCTATTGTATTTCTATGGCAAGCAGAGCTCAGAAACACCATCAACTAATAACCAAGATTTGAAAGTGATCTACCCTGCCAAAGACGCTAAAATCCCAGGTCAAGTCATGCCAGAACTCCTTGTTCGTACTCTATCAATAATCATTTGTCTTCCAGACAAATCTTCTGCATATCCAACAACCTGTAATGAAGTATGCATAGATACAAAACATGATGTAAAATATGAAGACATCAGAAGAAGAGTAATAATCAGAAAAAGAGTAAACGATATATGAAACTCAATCACAGATAGCCAACAGCCAATTTCTAAAAGAGAAAAAAAGTTCAGCTCAGATGAGAAGAGCATGTGTCAGAGTTTGATATGATTAAAAATAAAATCTCGAACCTGAGAGTCAGTTTGTGTTTCACTAAAGTGATCGTACACATTTGCAGTTGCATCTCCTGAATTACTGTGGCTTTCGTCCTTTTTCTCAAACCTGAAGGGAAAAGTAATAAAACTGAACTCCAATCTAAAACGGATACATGGCTACACATATGAAACAAAATCTACACCAAACCAGCACATTCAAAACCAAAGGCAGAGCATTAGAAACGGTTCGTCAGAAATCTATATTTAAACTGTTGGATGATGATGTGTTGTGTATGAAAGAAAAAGCTAACTGTCTACCACAGACTTCACTTCCTAGACTGATGGTAAGAAAAAGCTAACCGTCTACCACAGACTTCACTTCCTAGACTGATGGTTCTACTTCTAATTGCTGCCTGCTGATCAGGCTTTTTCCTTCATTTTCTTTTGATGCAAGAAATATAATCTGTAACCCCCAATACCAGATTATTTGGGCTGGCTTTGTGTAGTGTTCCTGAAATAGGACTTAACGTTGTCTAATGTAGGCCAACATACACTGACGGGGTTCTAAAATTGAACTTCTAATGTTTTGCAATGTAAACGTATACAACCATGGCTCAGAAATCAATAGATGGGATGCCGTTAATGCTCAACGTAAATGTATTTGGAATACCTATAGCTCTATATTAACAAAGGTATATCCGTATATCCGTTTAGCAGTGTGACTAATTCTAAACAGCCAACCAGATTAAGAGAAATGCATTTAGTTAATACCCGCAAGGGTGGCTCAGTTGGTTGAGCATGGGGCTTTCATAATGGAGGTCTCAAGTTCGAAAGCCCCTGCCTACGACAGCAGGGGATTTGCCTTTTGGGTCGAGCTCGTCGCACCGGGCTTGCCTAGTGCAGGTTACCTCTCCTATGTGGTTTGCGAGTTATTGTACAGGAGCTGGGTTTACCCTGTGCGCACCCGAAGGGTAGCGGCTGCGGGTTCCCATGTCATCAAAAAAAAAAAAAGCATTTAGTTAATAGAGGTATTAGCTATCAACTTACCAAATACAATACATTAAGAATGTGGAAATTTCTAATACAACTATCCAAGTGAAACTTATTTCTAGCCACCATAATTTGTCAAATTCTCAGGTGAGGAGCAAAAGGTAATGGGTGCCAAGTGCAGCAGCAATAAGATGAGAAAGTGAAGACAAGCAAAGACATGAGACAGCACCAAACTTGACCAAAAGCATGGAAAATTGGTCACCTGTTTGTCCAGTGGTTAGACAATCCAAGCGTAGCAGGATGATCTCCATCACCTTGAGCAAGAGTGGTGGAACCAGATGTAAAAAGCTGCTTGAGAGTCAAAGGACTCAAACTTTACATACTTCCAGAGTAAAGTAGAACGAAAGATAGAAGAAAGCACTTGAAAAAAGGATACTTCTTTATCACACTCGCTTCTCGATGGAGACTTTTGATCATGGATCTAATGTAAGAAGCCATTGAAAATATTATTCACGAATCAAGAGCCAGACTTCCCCAACACAAAAAAACTAAAGATGCTTTATTTATCATAAATTACCTTGCTCGTTTGCTCCAATAAATCCTCTATAGCAGCAGCAACATCAGGAACTGCGGAAGAACCTTCTTTAATACCTCCTATCAGGTTCTTTTCTGGGGGATCTGCCCCGCAGAATGCATTATTTTCACTTGATAAGCAGGAATATGAACAATTGGGTTCTTCAACCACAAAGAGCCTTGCCTTCTTATTCCATCTATTTGAATACTTCATATCTTCCTTTGCAGTATTACTACCAGCAAAGGCTTCAGTTCTCACATTTATGAATTCTTGGGGCTGGGTTTGAGGCTGGGAAGCTGTATCACCAGATATTGTCCTAAAAGCTTGTGTGGGGAACTGGCTCATTGTGCACGCCCCAGCTTCTCGGTCTTCAGAAGTGACTTCTTTAGGATAAAATGGATCTGCAGAAAGAACTTTGTTCTGCTCCAGAACAACCATAATAAGAAGCTACCATGAAGTGATAAAGAATGGAAAAGAAGAAAGGAGTACAAAGATATAGAAGGCAAGGACTGCACTAACCTGCTTGATACACTCATAAATCCACTCACAAGTGACTGGTTGTATTCCCCACTTACATGCAGCCTCATATTTCGGGCCACTGATAAATTTACACAACAAATGTGTGACCCTTTTAGTCAATTTCTCAACAAATTTGGCTCCAATTGTAAAACACAAATTTCTCAGTAACTGTCTTTCTTTCTCATCATACTGTGAAACACATAAACGAAAACTCTGAAATGCAGGGAAAGGAACTCGGCATGGAAGTGGAGAATAGAGGATGTGACTACCGACATCCAGCAAGCACCCGTCCTTCATAGAATCAATATTCGGTTCTCATTAGCCTCAATTTGTAAAATGCAAGAATTCAGTGAGTAGAAAAGAAGAGGAGAAACTGCAGAGTTTATATCAAAGACTCTGCACCTTTTGCTATGAATTGAGCAGATATAACGTAGCATCTCAAGTTAACAGAAAATGAGTCTACAGAGAGAATCATCCTCTTCCACTCCCCACCCTCAGGTTCAGGGAGTATCTAAAGGACTTAGACTTTGAAAAAGACAAAAGACGAGATCATCAAAAAGACATTAATAAATGAAAATGAAATTAAATCAAATTCGACAATATATATCAGTTAAAATATCATTATTGCGTTAAAATACTTAGAAAGCAAAACACACATATTTCGAGCGAATTCAAGAGCATTTTTTCTATTAGCGACTTGAAATTATAGATAAGCATATCAATATATTCTCTAGCTGAAGTCGCTCATAACTTGATGAGTTGATTTTATACATATTTGTCAAGTCCTAACTTACGTTTTGCTAGAAATTGAGCATTTTGTGTGTACCTCATGTCAATTGGCATGTTCGTGTAGGTTATGGAAGAGGAAAAGAATAGTCATTAATCGAGTGATAGAAACAAACAAGCTTTAAAGTCAACTGGTGAACGTCAACACAGGACGAATCAAGAGAAGTTAGAAATTAGAGCGAAAAGCACATACTTTACTAAGAGTATCATGATCAACCTCAGAGATGCGCGACTCTCAGTTTTTTAGGAATTTGGGCAGAATATTATAACCCTAGAAGTGTAATCTTTAGTGGTCAAACGGCTCGTCATTTGGACTCTGCTACGCAATGTTATGTCCAAATTAACTGAAATCTCCCAGAGCAAAGCATTGATGTGGTCGCATGAAAAAGTTATTCGGATTCAAGCAAATGTGAAGCACCTAAAGTTTAGGATAACAAGCTTATTGAAATCACATAACTCAAAATGCATGTGAGTTCGGAATTTTTTTCTTTTCTTCAGATTTAACAAAGGTTTATGGAAGAGTGAAAGGAGGCCAATTTAGGAGCTCGGAATGAAGTTTCCGGAGCCAAGAACAACACAAGGAGCACGATGATTGATGATTCAAAGGATTCAACCCTAAGATCTTCCTTTTTATCTTCCTATATCTCTTAGATTTGTAATACATGTATCGTGTTGTTCTTTTGCTATTTCATGAGGTAAGTTGTGGAATGATAGGAATTTAATGAAAGCGAGCATGGATTAAAGATTTAATTGAGTTCTCCTAGCTTTACATTAGATGGGTCTGGTATTAGTTATTCATTCTTATGCTTAATTTGTGTAATTGAATGGCCACCTATTGCAATAGATTGGGAATAATATAGTCAACTTGTAAAAAGGAGTATAGGATTGGACAAAGATTGAATAGCGCAGGATCAAGATAACTAGATCATTAGTTGGATTGATTTTTGAATTACTATAGGAATATACCAATTTACCCTACGTAGCCATGAATTGGGCTTGACACAGATGCATCCTAATAAGCTCCATATTCATAGAGATATAGAAAATAGGCTTGTATGCAATTCAGAAGATGCATGCAAGTAAATTAGTATCCAAGGTTAATAACTAGTACATATAATATAAGTAAAGCATAGGAGGTTAAATAAACTGAACAGAATGCTTGGGAAAATCCAAATCCTTGACCTTAAACCTATCTGAGTTCCAGCCCATTTAAGCTTTCTTAGTTAGATATTAATTTAGTTTGCATATTGCAAGTCATACTTGTGGTCTAGAAAAAATACTAAACTGCGGAAGCTTTATAGAAACATTAGGAGAAAAAAGAATGGAACAATAAAAGAGATTGAGGGGCACACGTTCAAGTACCTCTAGACAAGACTTAATCCAGTGACTTGATACAAAAGTAGCTGCAACACCGTCATTCTTGGAGCAAAACATACCATGACACTCGACAGTGAAATGCACACTTGTTTCATTTGGATCTTCCACCACCACTCCTCCCCCTTGACTAACCCACTCAACAATTTCAGCTCTCTGGACAGATTATGAAAACATTAATATTAAATTAGAACATAACTTAATAACATAAAATGAAAGACTAAAAGTAGCTGGAGAGATGATGAGAAGGTTAAAGGCCATAAATCTCAGAATACATAACTAAACCCTCTCAGAAGAAACCTAGATGCCGAACTCGTTAAATGATGATAAATGTATACATTTCTAGAGAATGAACCGTTCAACAATAATAAAGAATAAGCACTGCTGGACAAAGTAGAAATTCAAGGGAATTCAACTCCTTGTATGAAAACCAGACTATACTAGCAGATATTAGAATAGAGAGGTAAAGGTTACAAATTCCATGAGGCCTGTTCATCATTTTTATACAAGTTACAAGCTAAAAGTCACTGTCATATACATCGACATCCAGAAGGTTATGTTTGTTACCACTAAAATATAAAGGTCCAACAGTGTCAAGCTCCCAGAAAATATGTAGATTTTAATAGCCTATATGGAATTGCAATTTCCAGTCCTATCCACTAACTAGCCTTTCTTTCGGATAATCATTCGAATTTTAGATGAAGAACGCAAGAATTCTTTTGCTCTCATTTTCTTCAAGGTCTTAATAAAATGCCAAATAAAGTGAATAACATGTTTTAGGAAATGAACTTCAAATGAACCTGCATCTTGTGCTCCTGCATAGTCACATCCATAAATCTAGCTAATAATTTAGAGTATTCGAAAAACGAAAGGGTAACTTGGGTGGATTCACAGATATGCATTCTATGTGAAACAGGAAGAGAAAACATATCATTGAGGACAGAAAACTCAGCTACATCATGAGAAATCTGACAAAACCCACCCGATCAGCAGGAAATGAAGCTGAAAAGCAAAATCGCCTTCCCTCGAACACACTAGATGGCCTTCTACCATTAACAGCACAACTGGATTCATTCAGTATCTTGAACTCATCTTTGCCATTAGAAGCATAGGGCTGATGTTGAACCCTGTTCTCTCTCAAAGAAGTTCTAAAGTCATTCATATTTTCTAGTTCTTTGCTTTTGTTTGATGGCATCGCACATCCAGAATCCGTGCTTCTCCATGCATGTTCATCCGAAGACATAGCATGCACATAGGATTTTTCTTGTCTCTTCATACTCATGCTGATTGCAGCTCTGGTACTAGAGTGAACAGGATCTAGAATCCAAAATGCAGAAAGTGGAAAATAAGCTTGTGAAGAAGGTACAGCATGTAACATTTAGATGAGCGTATATCTTTTTCTTAAAATAAGGTATTAGATGAAAGTAGGTCAGCACAAAATAAGGTATTAGATGAAAGTAGGTCATTATTGCTGTACAAATAGCTTTCTTGCAACTAGTACAATGTAAAATATCTGAAATAAAAAGACAAAATGGTTACCAAACCTTTCGGAAGAAGTAAATCATAAGCAATATGCTTCCTTAGAACAGGAATTTCTTTGTTCTCACGATCACAATCCTCCAGCCATCCTGACTTTACCACATGAATGACACCCAAAGCCGCAAGGTTTCTTAATTCTTTGATTTCACTACAAGATCGTAATTTTTACTTGATAAGTGAGAGTAAAGAGTATAATTGTGCAATAGTTACAACAGAATATACTTGGAAGGAGTTGCAAACAATGAGATAAATAAACATGCTGTGGATATTCATAAGATGCACATACAGATTATCTTAGCTGATAAGGACCTTATATCAAGACAAATAGAAGTATAGATCAACTGATAACGAGTCATCCGATGATTAACATTATTATACACAATAGACTTTCTTTTTTTCTTTTCAGTTAACCCCTAAATGTTTGTGCTCTACTTTCATAAGGTATAATGTCAGGTAAACCCGTTTGCTTGTCTAAGGCTCTAAGACGATGATCAGGAAGGTCAAAAGTCAGAGTATATTTGAATGGAACAAGAAATTTTTCTTCTATTAAATCGCATAGTCAAAAAAACCTTAGCTTGCCTAATTTTGGTCAACTAAGTTCAATTCTGTTCCAAACCTCAGTTGTTGATCTAGACATGACTACCTGCAGACTTATAATGTTCATTAAGAACTGCCATAGTTGGGATGTACCTTGGAAGTGCAACACAAATGCTCAGCTTACTTCCCACATAGGAAGCATTTGCTGCATATGACCAGAGCTCTTTTTTGTAAATTCTCATGTGTAAGACAAGCTTCTTTGCTCATAATCCAAGTGAAACAGGCCACATTTAGAGGGGCTTTACTATGTCAGATTTGCTTCCAAGGCCAAGGCCTTTGTAGGTTGACTTCTCTTGTGAAATCTCTGTAGCAAGACACTGAACAAATCTTTGTCGGCAGACAGCCATCTGATACTAGCTTCCGAGTTAGTCAGATGTTGAAATGTGCTTGTATGATAGGAAAAATCAGCAGCCCTATGACATCCCAGACATTGAGATTCCTGCTGAAGTTGATGTCCGAGTCCCATTCTCTCTGTTTTCTGCCAGTAAAACTAAATCGGGAAACAAGTCCTTCAAAGGCTCATTACCAATCCACTTATCCTTCCAAAGGAATCTTCTCCCCAGAATATTCTATAGATACCTTAGGATATTCAATATTGAATTACAAAATAATTACTTCCCTATTAGTCATAGAGAATGATTACCTACCTTATAATGCGTAGCTTAGTGCTCCTATATAAGACACCCCCTTGTATATTGTTAATCAAACAAGTCAATAAGAAGTATTTTACTTCTTTCTTCTTTTTCATTCCATCAAAGCCTCTACGATCTTCTTCAACGACTTGCCCCATTTGTCTCTATGACGATCAACGTCATTCACCTCTTCGGCGATCAGTGCGCTCTTTTGCAGCAACTGACGCTGCTCCTCTCTTCTTTCAGAGACTAACACTCTCATCTTTCTAGCTACAGAGCCTCACCTCTCTCTCCCATAACATGTGCCGCTCCTTTTTCTTCGAACAACCGAAAGCTTCTCCGCACTATGTTTTCGAAATAAACAAACTCAAGTTCATTTTCCCGCTTTAGTTTGAGGGAGCGTGTTGAATGTTAAGAGAATATGCGTTCTGGATTCAAACACGTCTAGATTCACTGAACCAGTAAGGAAAATATTATAGACTAGTTTATCGGTTACCCTAGGATATTTTGAATTTAATTATAAAATAATTACTTCCTTGTTAGGCATACAAAATGGTTAATCTACCATATGGTCATAACATAGCCTAAGGCTCTTAAATAGAAGCGCCTCTTGTAAATAGTTATAATCATTCAAGTCAATGAAAAGTGTCACACCTTCTTTCTTCTCTTATCTCAAATGCAAACATAAATACTGAAACACAAGCTGCATAATGTTCAAATCAATCTATTTTAGGGCCTGAGGCTCTGAACACATATTAGATCATTTGCTAACAATATGCATTACATGGTCCACTGGGCATCCATCTATTCACCACTTTAAGAAAGTATTTAAGTAGTCATTCACGAAACGATCATAAACATACTGAAACTTACTTCTCTGATGGATTTCCTGCTATTATGTGTGTCAACTTTTCACCGAAAGACATGTAACGAGAACCACCACCTTTTCGGACTAGGTTGACAAGTTTTCGCATTTCAGATGCATTAAAACCAACAATTAGGATCCTGCAATCTGCAAGATAAAGATCATTGTCATCTGTCTGAGAGTCATCAGCAACACCATCATCACAACCATTCATTTCCTGCTCTGTAGGTGCTCCACTGTCCTCATCCTTTGTAGAGACAGGAACTCTGTAATCACTCTTCGGGTTCTCGGCAGGTGAATTCTCCTCCTTTGTAAACACTGGAGCATATGAAGATGTAGCAGACATATTTTGCGAGAGAGTAGCTTGCAGATCTGAATCAGCCACTCGACTGCACAAAACGGGGTCTGCATTTGATGCCGTAGCCAAGGAGGACAACCCTTGTAGGTTTCTCATGCCCTTTTCCAGGCTATGTTGATTTGTCATTCTTACGGTGCTCAGAGTATTTGAACCAGCCTGAACAGGATACGACTCCTCATTAAGACATGCTATCCATCCCAAAAAGAAAGGAAAAGGTCAGAAGCTGAACCACAAAATTTCCTTAGCCAGTTGAAAACATCAGATGGAACCAGAAAATGCAGCTTTCCCCCAGAAAAATTACCTCTTCTTGCAACAGATTGGTCAAACCACTTCTTAGTAACAGTATGTATGAGACCCCATCTTTTGGCAACCTTGTATTTGTCACCTTCTGGAGTGTATTAACTGTCAAGGAAACGAACTATGATAACACTTGAGCAAATACCAAATGGTCAAAGAACGCGCGACTTCTGAGTGCTCAAAATCATACAGGTGTGCATGACAAGAGGAGCAACATAGTGCAATAACTGAAAATTAACCTTGACCATGGAGCTTGAACAATTCAGACTTCAAACATATTAAAGAGAGACACACATTTCGGAGGGAGTTGGATCGTAGGACTACAACATCTTGCCCAAGAGGCTAGAACAACTTCCTAATTGTCACAAAATCTGGAATAAAGCTGACGCAGTGTGTCATTGACATTACATTTGGTCTTTTCTATGTCTAACATTTCTTAGACCCACAATGCCACCACCATGCGCACTTTAACATGAGAGAGTCTGAACTTTACGGTTAGCTTAGTAGTAAAAATGTTACCTACATAGAAACTCTTCTCATATCTGTGTACTACCTCACATGTATGTTTTACTTGACCACATTACTTGATCCAAAGCTTCTCTCGATCTTGATTTTAAAGTTCATATATTGGCTTACTGAGCTTAGCCAATACATGCACAGGTAACAAGCACTATTCTATTTGAACCGTCTTAGCTATGTCCTATCATTGTCTTTCCGCAGATTGCAAGGTTCTCAGTTTCTTGTTTGATTATCCTGATCCTTAGTCTGGTAAAATATACAAAGTACATACATCCACAAATTCCTTTTACAGAAGGATTACAAAAAGGATATATCACAAATTAAATGTGAGCACTTTTTGGTCAGCTCAGGAGAGTATTTTCCGCCATTTTGCAAGATAATCTTTTCCATCTCCTTTCGCTCATCTGAGATATAAAAACAAGCACATTAGAGACAGACGAACAATAAAAGAGTTTGAATTATTATGAGATCTAGGTTGTCAACCTCCAGGAATTCTGGTGACACAAATTGTCAGCCCAGAAAAAGGAAGGACTTTGAATGAATCCTGAGGAACAAGACGGTGTTCTTTCCAGCATTGATGGAGCCAATTAATAGTGACAATTGGTTTCTTTAGAACGTTTAAAGCCCACTGCACAAGAGAAAAAGATAAAGGGAAACGGAAACTGAGTGATAGTTAGCAATACCACTAAATATTTTGAAATCTTCTTCTTTCTTTTGGGTGGGTTTGGTTGGGGGGGGGGGGGGGGGGGGGAATGTGTCAATGTGACCCTGGGGACTTGTTTTATATTTCCAACTAAAAGAGGGAAAAGGAGAATCAAAGAATAGAAGACCTTGTACTTTGCAGCCAAAACATTCTTCACAATAACAAAGCTCACATCCAATGATGCTTTTGTCTGCAGGACTCCTCCCATTGCAATCACCAACTTTCCAATTTCAACCTACAAACTATGAACAATTAGAAGCGATTGACAATCATAAAATAGAATAATGAGCTCAAGCAAAACCGTTGCTCCACTATATATGTGGTAATCCACCTGTAATAATTCCATATTAAAAAGACATTTTCAAGAGTATCCAGTGAGCCTTTAGCTTAAAGACAAAAGCATCAGTGCAAGACACGGGCATATAGGAGAATGGCACAAACGAAGTGTGTGTCAGTATATTGAGCAAGCAAAACCACCGGTTCTTAAGTTTCAGTGAGGCTACAAATAAACACTGCGCCATTCACAAATAAAGCAGGAAGACATATTTCCCTGGAATTCTCACAAATGTTTATATATCTTCCGAAGAGATCACAGAGGAAAGCTTCAGAGAAGCTAATATTAATCTTAATGTACGAGTTCTGAGTATACAAATGTTCTCAATGGAAGTAAATGGAAGATGTACTTCAAGTCATATAGGAGCTTTCACATGCTATACACAATGGCTAGTTTATCCTGAAGATGTTGTCTCCATCCTTCTTCATTTACATTCCGCAAAGAAAAATCATTGAGATTTCAGATAGAGATGAGTACCTTTTCATCCATCTCAAAACCAGATGCCAGGATCTTAACCCCATCCATTGCAAGGCAACAAGTAAACCCCTGCTTGGGTAGTGGCCTTTGTTCTTTCGCACAGGAAAGCACGCATTGTGGACCTTGTGACCGGAAATGGATATCAATATCAGTATAACTACAGTTGAATTAGCAATATCAAGACCAGTAGCCCAATTGCTAAGCCAAAAGTAAATACTAACTGGTTAAACACTCTCGACAGGATAAGAAAAAAACACCCTCAGTTTGCCATATGTAAAGTTCAAGCATATTACTTCTATGTTTAAGTTAATTCCAGCAAAATGCATGTGAGACATTGACTTGGAAGCATTTAGAGGATGGCTGCACTGAGCATCTTTTTTTGGAATTTTATTTTTGCTAGGATCAAATACAATTTATCTAGTAAAATATACTAAACCACTACAGATGAACAGGCAGGAATAAATGCCTTTATAGTTCTGACACTAGCTTAGCTAAATTCTATATTACAGAGTGAGTAAATGTTTTTGTAGTTGTGACACTTGGCAATCTATAATACGAAGTTAACTATCTTGTGTAATAGAAGTCTCAATCATGATCATGAATAAAGAAGTCAGTATAAGATATCAGAATATGATATAAACTTGTAAATACACGACCCAACATAAACTTTACCTGAAAAATTCAGCGTTATACTACTATTTAAGGTTTTTACCCAAAAACCAATGTTAATTAGCGTTGTTTATTTGCCTCTGATACTGTTCTTAGAGAAGACTAGGATATCTACTCAACGATAGAAGCAGGAATAGAAACACAAAACAGTAAATTAAATTCCGAAAAAAATATATATCTTCACATTTAAGCAACCAATGGTGTATATTGGAAAATAGGCAGAAAAAAAAAAAAAAAAACTTCTAGTCTGAGGTTTATGTTATGCTGAAAGGGGAAGATAGTCAGTATAATTGTGAGGCAGATAACTTTGGCATTCAGGACTTCTAACAAACAACAAAAAGTAATTACTTCATTACCATGAAACTAAGTTCACTCAGTTTCACTAAAGAGCAGTGATGTCACCATATAAAAGGATAACCACTTTAGAAATTGAAACACAAGATCAATTGTGATATATAGTAGACCAAACCCCAATAATTAAGGTACAAATTACCACACTACCAATAATTAGGGCTCACCAGAAAAGAAAAATCAACTAGATCAATACGAGAGGATCAAAATGCGACGTTATAACAACAAAGCCTAAGCGAATTTCCCATAATTAAACATCCAAATTATCTCCAATACTAACTCCTACCAGTCGAAACCACAGGGAAACAAGTAAAGTAGAGTCGAAACAAAATTAGTACCTATCAAGTTACAGCCCTTAGCTTGAAGATCCCCAAATTTGTCCTGCAAAGAGCATATTAAATTTTGAAATTTGTCAAAACCAATAGCAGGACATGCTAATGAGAGAGAGCAATTAGTTACAAATCAAAATTTGATAAGGAATTTAGCATACAAAACTTAAACGTTACATGCTGAGGGTTTGAAATGAGGTGGTAATCAGTGGGAGCATTTCGGGAAGGGTCGCAACAGAGGAAGACTTGAGCACCGTTGAGTTTGAGCGCGTCGTGAAGCGCGTCGAATTGCTCAGGTGGGACCAGATTTCGCGACATGAATACATTTGCTCCGTTGAACACCTTCGTCGTCATCATTTTCTCTAGTGCTGCAAACTATAATTACATTTCCAGGTGCGTGTAGAAACAAACAGCTCAGCGAGTGTGTGCTTTTGAGCTTTTCTCCTGAAATGAATGAATTTTCTGTAGATTGAGAAAAAGAAGCGGGAAGTCTTTGTGAATTGTGACTGGTCTAAATGGGCCTCCATGAAATGGGCTTTCGGTTCGTTTTCCTTAACACTGTGCTGTTGAAGAAATTCAGGAAATGACACCGTGCTGTTCCCAAAACCCTCCGGTTTTCAATTTTTGTCCATATTTAATTAAAAAAAAAAAATAGAAAATTGCTGGGACCAACTTCTGTTGCCCATCATGCATAAATTTTAGTTTTTCCCTATAAGGCAGAACGTGCGGTTGATTGAACATGTTTATCATCTTGAAATATTCTCAACTCCTGTCTTACAGGTAAATTCTAATTTATGTCCATCACTTATATTTAAAACGGAGGCTATTTTAAAAAAAAAATGATAAGTGGGGCCAAAAAGATCAAAACCACCCCTTTATTAGCCTGAAGAAATTTCATGGTTTAGCCTTCAAATGGCTTTAATTTTTGTCCTTCAAAATTAAAATTATGTCTAGCGAGGCATAAGTTCTTTAAGGGGTATGGTAAAAATTGTGAAATATTATTATGGGAAAATATAAACATACGCCCCGTAAAAAAGTTGTTTGTCTTGAGAGAAAAAAATTCAGCCAAACACAAAGCAGGGACAAAAGTGCAAATGACTACTGCTGTTGGAGGGATCTTGATTTGGTCGGCCCAATTCGCTCTCCTTGTTTTTAATCTCTTAACGTCATTAGCGACAGAGTCATGGAAAAAAAAAAGTAAAAATCAGGTGGATGGCCAGCTTTTTAAGCCGGCAATCAAAAATTAGTCATCTTTTATGTAACTACTGGATAGAAAGCAGTCCCTTTTTTATGTGAGGATCAAATTTGGACAACAAACTCATAGCTAAAATACGAACAACACTAGCATTTTGTGTTGGAGTTTGAAACTTTAACAAGTGGAATTTCATAAATGATTCATGGAGTTCAAACTTTCACAATCTAAAATATGAAAATTTGTTGAAATTTCAAACTCTATGTATGATTCATTGAGTCCAAACTGATAAATGTTTCTATGAGTTTTTCCATGTTTTAGCTATAAAATAATTGTCAAAAATTTATTTCCACGTTTAAAAATGGTTCAACAATTAATAATGATGAATCATTGGAATAAAAATTATTTAGCGGTCCAATGCTATTGGCCAATTTCTCCAGAAAGATAATGAAGTAGCTAAAAAGAAGAAAAGAGAAAGAAAGAAGGGTCAAAGGACAAAAATAGAAGAGTGCGCAAATTTTGATACACAAACAAATGTGTTCGATATGTAATTCGTTCAAATAAATGAATTCTATTTCTTTAATTCAGTGCATTTAAGGAAAATATTTAATTATAAACATGATCGATAGTGCAAATAATTCTTACCGCATTGATGTAAGAATTATTTCAATCTGTAAGTTGTAAGAATTCTTATCTCAATCTGCTGCAATAAATAATTGCTACTATACCTCTTAAAATTACTAATCACATTTTTTATGAAAATTATCTGTAGACTATTATAGTTATTTTTATAACTTGATGACATAAACAGTATTTCATACTTATAAATTTATAATAGATAAAATGAAAGTGCTAATTCAAAGTGCTAATCACAGTTAGGTTTCTTTTAATAAAACTAGCACTTTCTAGAATTGAACACGTTGTAGCGTGAATCGACATACCTAAATGCTAATAGATAAAATGAAAGTGCTAATTCAAAGTTGTGTATTCAAACACTCACAGTGATTTAAACAATTTCTCTTGAAGAAAACTGCAATATTGTCCTTTTCGCTGCAGATATAGTATTAGTCGTCCGAGATCTTCAAAACACAGCTAATTGTCTCCTTATAAAATGAGTCAGTTTATCCCTACTTTGATCCATCCAAAAAGAATTAATATAATTACAACCATATTCCTTTTTTTTATGTTCATTGGCCATGACGGAACTAAATTGAAAATTATTGTTGTCCTATGATTTCGGTTATCGCATACAATGTAATAAGCACAATACATGGTACTCTCTCCGGTTCAAAAAGAGTGTCGACTTAACCATTTGTCCATCCCTTAAAATAACATTAACTTCTAGGCAAAAATAGGTAATTTGACTAAATTATCTCTAATTAAATAGGTATATGAATTTGGTCACTTAACACTTAATAAGGGCAAATCAGAAAAAAAAAATTAAGGTTAATTACTTCTTGATTTGATAAGTGAACACTCCTTTTTAACAAAAAAATAAAGGCTAAGTGGACATTCTTTAAACTAGAGGAAGTACTAAGTTAATAACTTTGAAAATTAATTAGATGTGTCCATATCGTTTTCCTCTCTCTCTCGTGATGAGGTGGGGAAAGTTGGGAGCAGTTTTAAGTACCAATAAGTCATAGTTTTCTTATCGATAAAGATTTAAATTGTGTTTAAAATTGTAAGGACTAGTATATTACTACTACATAGGTATGCTCGTGCAAATCATGGGCCCAACATAAAAGTCAATGTATTCTCCATACATTGTCCTCAAACGATGACTCTAACGCATATAAACTCAAGCAATTACTTTTCATGCGCTATTGGATAAACTGATGGGTGATATTGCAGATCACAAAGTTTAAAATGTGCATTTTTTTCGTGAACAAACTAAAATGAGGCACCGTCCCTTTAATAAAGATAGAAAATAACACACCAGTTGTTTTAGTGATATATATACAACTTGATAATAATAGCATATGAAAATGCTTCATAAAAAATAAAAAATAAAAAAGCATCTGAAAGTAAATGTATCACACAATTTTGCACAATAGAGAAATAAAAGAATGTTCTATTCGAGTAGAGACAAAAATGTGGCAAGCCATGTCATTTGCACTTTTCATAAGGTAAAATACATCAAATGCACCCCAAACTATACCTAAAAAGTCGAGTTCACACTTCAATTATTCGGGCGATTTATTACACCCTTAATCGTGTAAAAAATGGATTTAATACCACCTTGATACACATATAACCAGTTGCATAAAGAGAGGTGTGACACACTCACTGTCACATCAGCGACACGTCAACGCCACGTTGGATATATTCTAAATTTTAATTTTATGTTACTTTCCTTTTATTTATTCATTTGATTTTCTTTTGTTAATTATATTTACACTAATTAATTCCTAATTAACCATAAAATCCTTCCATAATTACATCTTCTCCATCATTAAACCATCTCACCACCCCATTTCACTAGAACCACCATATCCGCCACCACCCCCACCACCAATTTCACCACAACCATATCCGCCACCACCAATTTCACCACCACCATATCCGCCACTACCACCACAATCAATTTCACCACCGTCAAACCTACCATCAAACCCACCACCACAAAATAAAAAAATTAACCACAAATTTCACCACCCACAACCAAATCAACCATTAAATCGCTTCACGACTACTGCCACTATAAGAAATTGCAAACAATCACCATAAATTCAAGATCCGCAACTAAATTCACCACCGAAATTACATCACCACCATCCAAATTCAGTTTTGTTCCTTTTTTTTTTTAGCAATAAAATTTAGTTTTATTCACCATCGGTTGTGCTTGTGGGTGGATTAGGCTCAAATGTGCATTGAAAATTTGGCGTTTGAACCAGTGACCTGCACGTTTTTTTTTTTTTTTTTTTTGATGAACACCTGCAAGCTCCATTAGTCATTGTCATAAATACTCTCCACAATTATCTCTTAACTATAAATCTTGACTCTTTTAATCTTCCACATCAAGAGAAAAAGAATCTTCCTTGTATTTCCTCTATCTAGTCCAAACCCATACCTACTCTCTCGTTTTAGGTAAGTAGACGAAGGGTTTGGGGGTGGCGTAAAGGTGGAGGAGAAGAGGGGGGCGGTATAGTGGTGGTTAAATGATGAAGAAGGGTTTGGGGCTGGGGTTTGGGGGTGGCGTGAAGGTGGAGGAGAAGAGGGTTGGTGGTGATGAAATGGAGGAGGAGGACATGAAAATAAAATCAGTTTTTATTAATTTTTTTTTACTACTTCACTCTCCTATTATTTAAATATAATTTGTTTTTGTGCCACATCAACTTCTAGGGTGGTATTAAATTCATTTCTATGATGTTCGAGTGTGTAACAGGTCGCTCGTATAGTTTAAGTGTGATATCGACATTTTAGATATAGTTTAAGGGTCATTTGATGTATTTTTCCCTTTCCATAACGGAACCAATTTTGCAAACAAGTTCATCAACTAATGAAAATACAATAGTGTCTCATGAAATCCTGAACTAGATCAGATTAAATTTTATTCACTCGGGCATCATATTTTTTTTTTCCTTGAAAACACCTCACTTGAGACACCAATCTTTGAGAGTCTTTGACCAAAATAAGCCATTATTTAAGCCATTTCTCCAAAATAATACGTTTTTTTGAAAGTTGACAGAACTAGCATAAATGTATTCCTGAGTAACGTATTAGGTATTATTTTATTCAAAAATTTCAACGGACAAAAAAGGCGCAGGTTAACGGCGTTAAAATATAATTCGTTTCTGCCAGTCACGTATTATGGATAATTCGTTACTGCCAGTCACGTATTATGGACAATACGTTACTGACAGTAACGAATTTAGAAATTCCAGGTACAATGTCAAATCTGACATTGATTGATCCTAAAGTTGTAACCCGCAGTTACGACTTAAGTATAAAACGTAACTGACAGTAACGTTTCTTCTGAAACTAGGCACGCGCAATCGAATCTTGCAGAGAATCCTGCAAATTGGGAATCCTTTTGACTGATTTGACTATAAAACGTTATCTATAGTTATGTTTTACTTATAAAACATGACACACAATAACAAAAAATTGTTAAAGTCTCTCTTCCTCATACTTTTCGAACAAAACCACAGATCATTATAAAATGTAATGTATGAAACGAATGTTCAACCACATTCCCACAATTTTCAGCAAAGCTTCTACTTGTGTGGCCTATTGTTGGAACAACATTAAAAAATTCAACAGGTATGAGTTAATTAAGTCAAATATGTTGTAATATGTTAAAATAAAACTATAGTTTTAATATATTTTTCTATTATATTAATGATAATAAGTGTCTTATTTTCGTGTGTAGGGATAAAGATGGCCAATTTTGAACATAATGTGATGGTTGCTTTGTATTGGGGTGGCGAAATAATTACTGAAATGAACGGATTCAGTTATACTAAAGGTGCCAAAATGATTGTTAGCATGTCTATTTCAACGAACTATGCTAAATTGGTTGAACTATTGCATGAGAAAATGGGGACAGATAGTGAAAATATGCAAATCGATATTTCTGGAAAATATCCATGCTCATTTCAAGGTTAACAATACAAGGTTCATTGAGTTTAAATAGAGAATGACCAGTCCTTGCTACAATTTTTCGCCATACCTCAAAAATTTGTGGATAAGATCGATATAAATATTTTGGAGATTTATGTAAAGACCAAGTCAGCAAACCAAAATAATGTATTTCAAATGAGTGGTCAATATGGTTATCACATGAATTTGTTGGCTCAAAATTACGGATTTGCAATGGCCAGTCAGCCTCATTTTGCAAAATCGATTATTCAACCATCATTCCAGCAATTGCCGATGCACAACAATCCAAATTTCTATAATCAATATGTCACGACCCAACCCCGCAGGCCGTGACTAGTGCGCGAACTGGACACTCGTGAACACACCTGTTATCTATAATCAATCTGCAACTAGACATAATATGGAACTTATAAAAATGAAACGTTGCCTCGGGACTGTCACATTTATATATATAGGCAACCTGTCTCCTAAGGAGTCACAACCATCAAAAGATAACGTAGTCCACAAGCCAACAAGGCTGTCATAACGTGTGGGAACGTCCCAACTATACATACGCAAGCCGACAAGGCTTCCACTACGAATGGGAACGTCCCAAAATGTAAGTCATATAGACACAACTGAACAACATATATACACAACCCACATATATGTCTACAGACCTCTAAGAGTATCAACAGTAACATATGACGGGACAAGGCCCCGCCGTACCCCTGGATAAACATATATGTACATCAAAAGGATCTGTACCAAAAGTCTGGGCTCCGGGACAATGGAGCACTCCAAGACAGCTGAATCGAAGTCCTAAGCTGGCGGATCACCAAAGCGAGTGTCTGCACCTGCGGGCATGAAACGCAGCCCCCCGAAGAAAGGGGGGTCAGTACGAGATATGTACTGAGTATATAAAGCATGAGATACAATAAGAAGGATCATAACTGAAGTAGAGGGTCCAGGAGACAAGTATAATAATCAAGAAATTACTGTACATGTGCCTTACGAAACAAAATCATGCATATCATTATCATATACCGTACCCGGCCCATTATGGGACTCGGTGCTATAATCATGTCATCATATCATCATATACATATACCGTACCCGGCCCTCTAGTAAGGGACTCGGTGAAGAAAGTCATGTACACGTATACCGTACCCGACCCATCATGGGACTCGGTGCCATAATCATATCATCGTATTATCACATCATCATATCATCATATAACGTACCCGGCCCTCTAGTGAGGGACTCGGTGAATAATGTAGTGAAACTGTGCATGATAACATACCCGGCCCGGGACTCGGTGAATAATACAATAAAGTATGCACGAGTAGAATATTATGAGTAGTCATATGCAACTAAATCATCATCTGAGACTCAATAGAATAAGTAGGATAACTAACACTCAAGTATCAAAGGCGATAGTCATGTTAAGTACTCTTGAATGTCAATATGAACTATATCAAATAGGGCCTCAGGAATCATATGTCATGTATCAAGATAATGCGAAACAGTTATTGGAAGTCAAGGACATTAATCATTATAGAGTCTTTAAGAATAAGAACTTTTATATGCCAACTACTATCCAACGTATAGAGGACTCGAGGGGAAACTCAATCACTTAAGAGTTCTAGCATCAAAAAGTGAATAAGAATCATGAATCACACTCGGAACTTATGAATAGAGTTATCCCAAAGTTCATATCATTCATCACTTAAATCTAAGACATGCCAAAAGAAAGAAGGGACAGCTTTACATACCTTTAGCGCTTATTCGCCACACAACACGTATACGCTGCCCAATAGTATCTCAACCTATATTAAGACGTCAAGAACTACGGTTAAGCTATGGGGAGATTCAAAACGTATTTTAACGTTAGTAACTCTTTTCTAGATAATTAGACAACGTTTCCCTTACATTCCAGCCAATTACATAATAGTCAAGCCAACACCAATAACTATACGTTCAAGTACTATACCGAAGCTATTCAAGACAAGACTTGAGAACACTCCGAACAGCCCCACAACATTCCAAACAGCCTACATTCACAACATTCGATAGCAATCCACATGCGACTACGACATATTCGAGTTATCCTTAATGATCCTTAGTCATAATATTTTCATCTAAACAACCCTATAACAGCCCAACCAACATACAACACAATGTACAATCTTAATTATCATTAATTTTCCAAGCTCAATAAGATTAACAACAACATATTAAAACAGCCCCTAACTAACAACGTAAAGAGATGCCCGATAACCTCATGAACGTCTACGGACATGCTAAAACAAACCATCTACATTTATTATACATTACCTAACACATTCTTTTCATCTAAATTCATGAGTTACACCAGCAACTACACGGCAACACCATCATCTATTTAAGGCAAGAAAACTATACTAGCACCACACTAGGTTCTACAACAGCCCACAAAATAATTACAACTTCAACTTTCACCATTAAATACCTTCATTCTCACCACAAAATTCATAACAAAAACAATCAAAATACTAAATAAAATCAGTTCATCATTTCCACCTAAAACAGCCCCTACGGCTTCAACATCATTCCAACACCAACATACACAATTTCATACATCCAATTCACATTTATACATTCACAACCCATCCAAAATCACCCTAAAACATATAGAAAATGATCAATTCTTACCTTAACACTTGACCATTCAACGGCTGGAATTTGTAAATTAGAAAGACAAGGATCCTTGCTGCCCTTCAATGATTAATCCTTGTTCCCATGATCTTCATTTGATTAGAAACACCAAGATAATTAATTTGGATCAAGGTTTGAAAGTTCACCAAAGCTCAGCCATGGCCGAGAGCCATCCTCTCTCTATCTCTATATTTTCTAAGTTGTTGAAAATGAGAATGAGCTCTTAGTCATCAAACTTGGTTTAAATATGCTGCCTACAAGTTGGGCACGTGTCCCACTCATGGCTTGAGCCAATCAAATTTGGCCATGCCATGGGTGGGGTCCACACGGCCCACTACTGCCCAATTAATGATTATTTTTTTTAATCTTAAATCATCACTTAATAATCTAATCATGGTTAATTAATCCCTAATCTCCATTAGTATTTATATACCAATTAAAATTCATAAGCAATTCGTGTACTAATTAAAATCGGAGATTAAAAGTCTCTGTCTCATATCCCAAAATAACTTGTCCTTAAACTTATCTCAATTTGCTTACAATTATTCCAATGTACAAAAATACGGGATATAACACAATCTCACACCGATGTGTCATCATATAGTGCAACACATGGTTTCCGTCAATCATTTGGTGGAGGTCCTAGTAGGCATGTTCATCCATCATTTGATGAAGGCTCAAGTAGTCAAAGACATATTAGTAGTAGCCATAGAGAATATGAGGCCAGGTAAAGCAACAAATTATATTTTTCCGATAGCTTGGGTTTATATATCTTCAACAAAAAAATTAGTCAAATTATATGTAATCCCAAGAAGATATTTGTACTACCAACTGTTGCACTTTACATATTTTTAATTGTTGCACCATTATTTAGTGCTAGAACAGATTTATTAGAAACCTTAAAATTGTTGCATTTATTAACTTTTAAATGTGTTAGTACTCGTATAAATTTTCTGCTAACAGAAAAAACTTTCTTATATATCCTACAATCTTACTACAATTTAATAATATGATTCCTTCCTTTTTTCCACAGAGACGCTGAGGCCAGCATTGATTTGTATAATGATGCAAATGCTGAAATTTGCTCTGAAAGTTCAGAGGATGACGATCCTTCAGGAGATAATGAAGAGAGTGAAATGGAAAGTCAGCCTGATGAAGATATCAATGATATTGGAGATTTTCTTCAAAATAATATTGGTGTAAATCCTCATAATCAATTAGGTCATGGTGTGTCCGAAACTCCATGTCATGATATACCATACTTTACGACATTGGAGAACAAGGAAGATATTTTTATCTCTACACGAGAATCTGAGATGGGATGTTGTTCAGTTTGGTCCGAGGATGCCAAAAAGGAATTGGAAAAAAATATGTATTTTAGCAGCAAAGCAGAGTTGAAACGGGCCGTGACGATTTGGAGTTTGCGCAAAAATAAAGAGTTCGAGGTGGTAACATAAAACAAAAGTCTATGGGTTGTGAGATGCAAGTTTTATAATTTATTAGGTTGTCTATGCAAGTGTCGCACTACCCCAACTGTAAGACCCAATCACATTAACGTCCTCGAGCATAGGCAAGTACATAAGCTTCAAGTAACTACCAGATGTATCTGCCATCAACGTACCAGCAATCAACCAAAACATACAACATCTAGCTATTTGATTGACTATATCCTGTGTTTCCATGTCCGGCAACTTTAGCTGACGTTGCATATGTCTATTAAGCGCAAATACCTTGAGGCAACTATATTTGATGTCTCTAGGAACTGGAGTAAAACCTAATAATCTTGCACAAATACTTTGCCAATGCGCTTTGTCCCTTGTCTGCTCAATCCCAAGTACTGGATTACCATTCACGGGCAAACCATACAACACCTCTACATCCTGGAAGGTGATCGTCGCCTCACCCGTCCTAAAGTGGAACGTATGAGTTTCGGGACTCCATCTCTCCACCAATGAAGTAATCAAACTACGGTCAACAATAGGCCGTTGAGATCTATAAACATCGTACAATCCAAATAGTTTAATCACTTCTAAAAATCGTTGCTTGATGGGATGTTTCTTTACGAGGTCCCAAAACTTTCCATCACACCTCCTCGTATTCAGAACCAAATAATCTTTGCCATCCCATATATCTCGTGACCTATGGGTGAGTTTTCAGTTAATACAGACGGGTCAAGTGGACCGGGATCCAATTGGTATGCATTATTACTAGCCATAAAGAAAGCACCTACACATAGGTGAATATTTTCAAAATAATAAATAAATAAATCCCAAATAATAGCTACGAAAAATTACCTTATCAATACAAACATATGAAGCAGTTATCTATAAAACAGATGTAAGATATGATAACGTCCAAATCCACTCCTCAAAGAGAAAGTGTACACGGTCGTATGCAATATAATTTACCCAACTATGAGTCGGGGTCGATCCCACAGGGAACAATATGCTAGGCGATTAAGAAAGTAAGGAACTTTCACCAACTAAGCTAAAGCCAAACGATAGATAATATTTTGGTTTTTGGAGAAAATTATAACTAATGCGGAAATGTAAACTAACCTAGAAAGAGAGTAAAATGATCAATGACCACAAGTTTGGATACAAAGGAAATTACACTGAAGTAACGATCCAATGTATTTCACGATTTTACAACTAAGAACGGGTTTATGTAAATAGATAATGATTTCTAAAATCTCATTGAAAGTCTTCCAACCAAATCAATGAATTTCACTCTAAGCTTTTCCAAGCCTTAGAGTGTGATATTAGGCACAATCAATTTAACCTCAAGTAACTATCCTCTTCCGAGCTCAAGTTATTAGATGGGTTTAATGACCCAAATTCTTGTTAATCAATCTTCCCCAACCTAGATTTCCTCTTCCGAGCTCAATCAAAGTAAATGGGTGAGTCCTAGGGTTAGCTAATCCCTTTGGAAACATTCAAGAACGAGATCAATTAAAGAAACAATAACCACTTCATTAGGAATAAAAATCATTCAATACATAAGCATAACAAGAGTTTCAAACCAAACTTTAATCAAGAATATTTTCATAAACAAGATTCAAGTCATGGAATAGAAAGCTACACACTTAGATAATCAATACAAAACAAGGAATTGAAGAAAGGTGTTATATCCCGTATTTTTTTACGTCGGATTATTTGTAAGCTGAGGTGGGGCCCACACATCGAGATTTTTTTTGGGACATCTGAAAAGTCATATGAATCACATATGTGAAGTTAAACACAACTCAAGAAGGACCCTTGGGCCAAATCAAAGTGGAAGTCCTCCAAACGAATATTTTTAAGAAAACGTTTTCGGGTGATCTGACTTCTAGGGGCAAAAACGGTATTATAAGTTTGGAATTTGGAAAAATACCAAGAAATAGAAGTTGTAGATAATTGAATTAGCTTTCCAACCATAGGTCGTGGGTTCTCAGGTGATGTCGGTACAAGAAGATATGGACGTTTTAAGGTCGAAAGGTCAGTGGGTTAGGCCCAACTCGGGATCAACCGAGTTGGCCCAAAAAAATAAAAAAACGAATTTAGGCCCAAAAGTGAGGGTGGCCGGCCATACCTGGCCCAACCCATGTCACTTAATTAATTTTTCATGTGATAAATAAGACTAGAAAGGATCATTAGTCTTAGAAACTTCAAGAAAATTTGAGAAAGAGAAAAACAACAAAAAGAAGAACAAAAGCTTAAAGGCCATACGGCCATAGCTTGCAAATTTTTTCCCTTTGAAATCTTTCTCCAAAAATTATTTTCTTGTGGTATTCCTACTAATTAAAGGGTCCTTTACAACTTGGTGTAATTATTTTGGAAGAAAGAGCACTTGTTTCTTCAAGTTGACAACTTGGTCAAGTGAAAAAAATTGTAGAAAAAGGTAAGAATTAATCGCTTTTTATTATGTTATGAAGGTTGGTTTATGTTGTAGTATGTAGAAATGAGTAGAATTTATGGAAATATGGAAGTTTACAAAGTGGGTGTGCATATATGTAAGTGGACATATATGTATATTGTTGTATAAATAGTATGAGTTGAATTTTATGTTGTATTCTAGTTGTGGTTATGGTGAAATTTATATTGGAAATGGAGGAAAATGGTTCAAGTTGGCATGGAAAATTATTGGAAATAGTTATAGGAAATTATGTGATTTTAATGAAGTTTTTATGTAATTATAGAAGTGGAGTTTTAAATGTGAATTATTATGTTAGTTGGTGAATTTGGAAGGATAATAGTCCATATTGGCATGAAAGATTGGTTGTTAAGTGGTTATGAGAAGTTTTGTGATTTTATGGTAGATTTATGTAATTATGAAAATGAAATTATTAAGGTGCAAATTATGATTATGGTTGATGAAATTGGAAGATGGAAATATGTTATGAATATGTAGATTGAAGATTAGAAGTTTTGGATGGATTATGGTTTTGGTGGAAAGTTTGTATATTTTGTATATCTTGTGAATATTTGGTAGAAACGATATGAAATGCTTCCGAATTATATTGTAATGATCTTGATTAGTAATGAATGTAAAAACATTGAGATTGGTTTGGAAATGTGAAGTTGGAATGAAAGTTATTGCATTATGTTGGAAAGAAGACTAGTTGTGTTATATTGTGTTTTGTAGTCATGGTTGTTGTCATTGTGTTGATAGTTTGGCCGGGTTGAATTCCCGGATTGTTGTTGATAAAAAATTGGCTAAGTTGAATTTTGGGGATGGTGTATTTATAGGGGAGATGCTGCCCAAATTTTTGTAGACAAGTATTGGTTAAGATTGAAATCTTAAAGCCTTACAATTAACATTTGGTAATTGTGACCAAATTGTAGATTTTGGCGAACTTGAAACTTGATTTTGGAGACGTGTATGAAGCGGAAAAGGTATGTAAGGCTTCACCCTTCCTTCTATGGCATGTCTTAAACGTAATAAGTTGGGTACGAGCCTCGGGGACAACTCTATTTCCCGGAATCCGCACTTAAAGTTTCCCCTTTTTCATTCAGTAGAATTGAATTAGAAATTGTGTAAAATATTGGAGAAACTTCCTAAACATCTAGAACTGGCATAAATATGACCCGACTACCTTAAAACCCTCACAAGTGACGTCATGAAATATAATGTACGTAAATTTGGTACGCCGCCTCATTTGACCCGAGGTGGGCCCATTGTTCCCGGATTTTCCCTATTGCTCCGTTTGACTTATTTTGGAGTAGAATCCAAAGGAAACTTTTGATCCTCGTTTCGATTATCAAACGATAAGTATTGTACCATTCTAATGGAAATATGTATATGTATATAAAATATGTATATGTATATAAGATATGTAAAAGTATATAAGACATGTATATGTATATAAGATATATATATGTTTATAAAATATGTACATGATATACGTATATGTATACGATGAAAGATCCAGAGCGCTATAGACGCTGATATATGTATATGATACACGTATATGTATATGATAAAAGATCCAGAGCGGTATAGTCGCTGATATACGTACATGATACCAGTATATGTGTATGATAAAAGATTCAGAGCGCTATAGACGCTGATATATGTACATGATGTATGCATATGTATACGGGGAAGATGGGAATAAGGGCAGAGCGTTATACACGCATATCCACCTGATCAGTTGGCATTACATGACATGATATCGTCCCGGACGCAGGATGCCCGGACGCGGGATGTGTATTTATGGCTAAATGGATCGGCTGCCGACGTCTCGGCAATATGACATGTTCTATTTTTATATATATATGAACAAGAAAAGATTTTCAACGGAAAGCTAAGCTATGATATGATACGCTATGCCATGATATGATACGCTACGACAAGCTATGCTATGATATGATAATCTATGCTATGATATGACAAGTTACGCTATGGCATGATACACTATGACACACTATACTATGACATTGACATGATATAACACGATACGACATGCTGTAGTAAGACATGACATTACACGATATAATATGCCATGATAAGACACGATAGGATACGACCTGATATGCCACGATAGGATACGACCTGATATGCCACGATAGGATACGATAGGGCACGATAGGACACGATACGACAAGATACGACATAATATAAGTTCTATTTTCTACGTTCATGGAGGGGAAACGTTTTTAAAAGGGAAAGACAAGCCATGCATAATAGCCGCCCAAAAAGGGGCCTTCCTATGTACAGGTTACTTTCTTGCCTCGTTATATGTCCTGTGACTCCATGATATTATTAATCGCACTCTATGTTATTGCTTGCATTGTCTTCCATGCCTTACATACTCGGTACACTATTCGTACTGACGTCCCTTCTTGTGGACGCTGCGTTTCATGCCGCGCAGGTTAGCAGACAGGTGGACGTGATCCTTAGAAGCTCTACCAGCCGCACTTGACAGCGCTCCAGTTGTTCCGGAGCCTCACTCCAGCGGTACTATTTTATGCATATACATTCGGGCTTGGTAGCACCCCGACCCTTTCTATGTATAAGTGTACTATGTCTAGAGGCTCGTAGACAGATACGTACAGTCAGTCAGGTACAGATATATGTATAGTGTTTTGGCATGTTAATATTGTTGTACAAGGTAATAACGGAGTTTATTAGTTTATGTTCAAGGAAAAAAAATGGCTCGGTTTACACGGCTTGCTAAGAGGTACAGGTAATACGATAGATAAGGGGTGCTCGGTACAAGTATCGGGTACTCGTCACGGCCCCTAGTCAGGTCGTGACAAAAGGATTAAGAAATATCTCATTGAAGTGCTTCCAATCTTCTCCTCCAATGGTGTAGAAAAACCCTAGCCTCTAAGCTTGTAAGAAAAATGGCCAAAGATGATAATGTTTTGCCCCAAGCCTCTCTTTTGTAGCTCCTCAATTTTTCCAAGTCCAAAAAATGACAAAATATTCCCCAGATTTTCGTTTTTGCAGTTCTGCCCGTTTTTTGCAAATCTGTCCCGTTTTTGCAAAACTGTCCACTTTTGACAGTTTTGCAAAACTTTGCAGTTTTTGTCCAATTTGGCCTCTTTTTGACTTTATTTTCACTTGGTTTCTTCCGATCACTTCTAAATCACATAAACCTATAAAATGGAAGTAAACGACATTAAATGCACTATTTTCTCAATCAAAACATAGCAAAAATCTAAGATTAAAGAAGAAATAAGTTGGTAAAATATCAACTTATCAAACCCCCAAACTTAAACTATTGCTTGTCCTCAAACAAATCAAAATATAATTTCCTTCAAAAGACTCTATTCAAAAGTGCATCAACATCATACCAAGTAAAAATTGGTCCACTTTAAGCACAAACACATGACTTTGATTGGTACCAACAATTAATTCAAGACATATGAATCACCAACTTCTTTTCAAAAACTTCATTTTCATTTCAAGTGTTCAAACACCAAGTTAATCAAAGTAGCAATCAAGTCATGACACTAAAGCTTCAAAATTTGCCTCTTTATCACAAAACAACTTTGTTTTGTTCATTCCTCTCAATTGGAAAATGGAACAAATTCACAACTTAAATTCCCATGTGCCCTCACACTCAAGAGAGAATCCCACACTTTGAAAATGTAATTCAAATCACAAGTGGGATATCAAATAGAAAGAATTAACTCTCTCTCTCACAAAGATGTTCAAATGCACACAAGTAGTACCATAAGCTTGCCCTTCATGTATTTCTCCACTAATGTAGACACACTTGGTTCAAAATCAATTAGGACTTAAAGGGTTGTAATTTAGGCTTTTGGTTAAGGTAGGGCACAATTTGGGTAAAAGTGACTCAAGACCTCCCTAAGCACTACAATTTTCAACATTCAAAGCACACTTCCTTTGAAACTTTTCCACTCCTTTCTTCATTTTTTCATTTCACCACTTAGTCTTCCCATTAATCACACTCTTTATTCTTCCTTCATTTTTCTTTTTTTTTCTCTTTTTTTTTTCTTTTTCAAAATAACAAGGAAGTTTTCAAAAAAAAATTCTTTCACCTTTAAAGTAACTCCCACATAACAACTTTTCCAACCATCACCCCCAAACTTAGGCTTTTAGCCTATGTTTGCACTTTCAACGCACTTAAGGAGGTAGAGTACTAAAAGATGGATCAATGAAGAACAAGGAAAAGCTTGTAACATGGTTGTCAAAGAAAAGGTTAAAGGCTCAAAAGGGGTTAACTAGGGAAAACATGCAAGGGTAAGATATTTAAGGCACAAAAACTGTCCAAGGAAGGCCTAACATCATTTTTTAAACCAAGTGTAGTCTAGGATATCGCCTTGAAACACATTCCGGGCAAGTTCTAGACCACAAGTAATGCAAAAGAACTCACAAAACCTCACCACACATGGCACATGCAAACTCAAGTGAAATATGTATCCAAAAACCAATTGAACAAAATGAACTCACAAAGTCAATCATAGCCTAAAGAGACTAATTAGTGAAAGTAAGAGCCAAAAATTGAGTCTAAAAGTCACAACAAGAATTCTTACTTCAATTGTTTTTTTTTTCTTTTTCAAAAATCAAGAATTCATACGCCAAGGTTTAAATAAGTTGGTACGAAGCAAGCCAAAAGTTAGCCAAGGGGCAAAAAATCACATCCCAACACCATTTTTACTCCTAAACTACCTAACTAAGAACGGAAATAAAATAATAAAAGTGACTAATCCACAACATGTCAAAAGAACAAAATTTTTAAAAATTTGAGCAAGTTCCATTTGTGACAATGTCTATCCACAGCCACACCAACAGTCACAAAACAAGCCCGACAATGGCACAAATAAAACATAACCAAAATATAATGTGCTAGCACATGTTACCCCCAACTACAAACATTGCAGTGTCCTCACTGCACATAATCAAAACAAAACATAAAAATAGAATATTTTTTTTAACTTACTGGCACGACCTGCGACCCGACCTGCGACTCGCAGGCATGACCTGCGATTCGCAGGTGATGTCACCTGATTTTTTTCTCTGTCACCACTTGCGACCTGACCTGCGACTCGCAGGTCATACCTGCGATTCGCAGGTTATGACAGCTGAAAAATAAAATCAGCAGCTTTTACTGGTTTGGGGGCTGTCCGGAAATTCGACATGCTCAAAACAACTCCAAAAATTCTGAAACTTTGCAGATTAGTCAAAAACCATAAACTAAACTATTCTAAAAAATAAAATTTCAAAAACGATTTAAAAATTTTAAAACGATAGGTTGCCTCCCACCAAGCGCTCGATTTAACGTCGCGGCACGACAGTTTCCTTTACCACTTTTCCTTCCATTTGGAAGATATGTATTTGCGCCCCAACTTTGAATCAAGATTATGATGACGCTCATGGGGCGGTGGTAGAAAAGCAAAGAGGCCAACTCTCGGGTGTCGCATTTTGCACTTCTTGGCCCTTAAGTGAGGCATGCCATTTTGTCTTCTTGGCATAGCAAACTTCAAAATGAAAATGCTTTCTTCTTCATCTTCAAAATTCTCCATTGGCTTGATTGGTTCAACTTCCATATCATCAACCAAGCACAATGTTGAAAAATGGTTGGAATGTGGTCCAATGCGCTTCAATTTCAAATTCGCTTCATTTTTGACATCCTCACCCAAGAATGAACTAAAGTCTTCAAAAACCATTTCATGAACTTTTTTATGCAACTCTAGTATCATTTCTTCAATCTCGGCATCTTGCATTATTTTTGGATTGGTCGGTTGGCAATTCACCATTAGCTCATTAAAATCAATCTTGACCTCTTCTTCATTGGAAACCAACTCAAAATTATAATCCATGGCCCTTTGATATTGAGCATTACATGCTTCAATCTTTGCATTCAATTCGGCCTCCAATTTCCTGATATCAATTTCAAGTAGCTCAATTTCTTGACTTTGCTCAACATGCATTTTTAGAAATTCTTCTATCATCCATGAAATGCCTTCACGGTGATCTTCATAGGCTTCAAGTTGTTGAGCTTGATTCATTAGCCAATCTTGGCTCAAAATTTTCATTTTGTCAAGTTTTTCTTCATTGTGAGAGTCGTCCAACTCTTGTAAAAATCCATCCATGGTGAGATACACATTTTGGACAGTTTCATCATCTCCATGTTGAACTTCTTCCCACAATTTGGTCAAGACTTGTCCATATTTTTCATTCCTCCCCATTATGTTTTTCAAAATTTCCTCAACTTCTTCTTTTTGACAATTGGAGATTTCTTTTTCAAGATTTTGCTCTTCTTCTTCAAGTTGAACCATTTCTTCAATTTCACAACTTTCGTTGTGGTCACAAGAATGTTCGGGCTCATCTTTCAAATTTGAAATCTCTTCTTCAACCAATTTATTTTGAGGAGTAGACACTTCCATGATAATTGAGGAATTTGCATCTTCTAATGAATCATTCATTCTTTTCATAGCTTCTCCATTTTCTAAAATGGATTGTTGGATGAGTTTTCGCTCTTCCTCCATTTTAGCTTCCCGATCTAAATATGTTTGGAGCATTGCCATGATGCCTTCATATCCGGCGCTTTGTCCTTCACTTGTCATGTCATTGTCCCTATCAAACTCAAAAGCACAACTAGCATTTTCGTTAGAACAACTTGGGGGAGGGGGAGCAAAATAATTGGGACAATCACCCCAATGTCCACTTTGACCACCACATATATTACAAATATTCTCATCATAGAATTGAGACTGTGCACACATCTCTCTCCCGGGAAAATTTTCACAATCTTGCCAAAAGTGGGGTCCTCCACAATATGGACATGGGTCATCAAAGTATGAACAACTACCATCCGGCCAATTTTCATTATATGATGCTATTTTTTTTATTATTATTTTTATTTTAGAAAAAGCAAAAACTGGACAGTTTTGTAGAAGCAAAAATTGGACAGTTTTACAGAAGCAAAAATTGGACAGTTTTGCAGAAATTGGACAGTTTTGCAGAAACAAAAACTGGACAGTTTTGCAGAAACTGTGCAATTTTGCAAAAATTGGTTAGTTTTTTTTTTTAAAAGATAAAATAAAGCAAAGAAAGTTTGGACCAAAGCAAGTTAGCTTAAATCCCAAACTAACCCAAATACGCCAAATTGTTCCCCGACAACAGCGTCATTTTTTATAACGTCCAAATCCACTCCTCAAAGAGAAAGTGTACACGGTCGTCGCAATACAATTTACCCAACTATGAGTCGGGGTCAATCCCACAGGGTACAATATGCTAGGCGATTTAAACAAGTAAGGAATTATCACTTTCTACGCTGAGCCAAACACTTGATAATAATATTTGGTTTTTGATTAAAATTATAACTAATGCAAAAATATAAACTAACCTAGAAAGCGAGTAAAATGATCAATGGCCACAAGTTTGGATACAAAGGAAATTACACTCAAGTAACGATCCAATGTATTTCACGATTTTACAACTAAGAACGGGTTTATGTTAATAGATAATGATTTCTAAAATCTCATTGAAAGTCTTCCAACCAAATCAATGAATTTCACTCTAAGCTTTTCCAAGCCTTAGAGTGTGATATTAGGGACAATCAATTTAACCTCAAGTAACTATCCTCTTCCGAGCTCAAGTTATTAGATGGGTTTAATGACCCAAATTCTTGTTAATTAATATTTCCCAACCTGGATTTCCTCTTCCGAGCTCAATCAAAGTAAATTGGCGAGTCTTAGGGTTAGGTAATCCCTTAAGAAACATTAAAGAACAAGATTAATTAAATCACCAAAGACCCACTTCAATAGCAATAAAAATCATGCAATACATAAGCAAAACAAGAGTTTGATCCAAAACTTTAACAATGTATATTTTCATAAACAAGTTTCAAGTAATGGAATAAAACACAACACACTTAAATATGCAATACAAAGCAAGGAATTGAAGAAAGGATTAAGAAATTTATCATTGAAGAGCTTCAATCTTCTCCTCCAAAGGTGTGGCGTAAAAGCCCTAGCTCCAAAGCTTGCAAAATGGCCAAAGATGAAAATGATATGCCCCAAGTCTCTCTTTTGTAGCTCCTCAACTTTCCCAAGTCAAAATATGACAAAATAAACCCCAAAGTTTCAGTTTTGCAAACCTGTCCCGTTTTTGCAAAACTGTCCAGTTTAGCTTCTTTTTGACTTTATTTTCACTTGGTTTCTTCCGATCACTTCTACATAACATAAAACTGAATAGAGCACCAATATTATACAAAAACACCCCTGTGTGCGCAACGTGCGTCTCGCATGTTGTGTCGCAAGACAAACATGCGAGACGCGAAGCATGCTCAGCAGCCGCATGTTATGCTCTTGACTTCAGGCTTCCCAGATTTCGGACAAGGTTTGCGTTAACACTGTTGTCTCGCAAGTTCAACATGTGAGTCGCATGTTGATCTCGCAAATTGCGCAACCTTTCATTCTCTATTCTTCAGTGGCCTGTCATGCTATGCGGTGGAATTGTGGATCCGCAGACATGACATGCGGCTCGCATGTTGTGCAAAGTGTGTCCTTGGCCTATTTTGCTTCATTTTGCTTCGTTATGCTTTCCGAATATCTTTTCGCACAAAATGACAAAAACACACGAAAAGTAACACCAAAAGTGCTTGAAGAGTTACAAAAGCTTAAGAAATTAGCATCGAATATCCCGTAATTTCACGGCACATCAAGATACTCCATAAACTGGACAATATAATCGTAATTGCAACTCAAATGCAAATTCTACTCAAATACATATATCCACCCCATATGCAATTTTGAAAAAGTGGTCAGTAACCAAAATCATTTTGAAGCTCAAATTGAATAAAAAAGAACTCTCAAACAGGACAATAATGATATTAAATTGATCTTCAATACGATTTTCAGTAACTCACATAGCTAGCTTCAATTATATAACTTGTTTCTACAGAAATGTAAGCTAAAGGAACCATAACCCAAGAATATCAGTAGTGAAAAAGAAAGGCCCTATAACTACTGTCTAAAATTGAACAATCATGGATCCCATTTCAATTCCTATATGCATCAGAGACTCAAAGCATTAGTAGAAAAACTAGAAAGACGGTATTTTTGCACAAAGGAACAGAGAGTGACAAGATATTGCTTCATTTGAAAGATTAAAATCCTAAACCCACCAAAATAAAATCAGTCACGTGTACATACACACAAGTAACTGGGTATTCACCAAGAACATAGTATATGGAAGAAAAAACCAAAATAGAGATCAAAGAAACAATACAAATGATTTTTGTGAAGGAAAACATACCTCAATCAAAGAAAAAATAGTCCGTCCCAAGCTTTTCGAATGATTTTTGACAGCATAATCTCAAATAATACAAAGCTTTGAAAGTTTCTCAGCTATGATTTGTGGAGTTTCATGAAAATCGGTAGTGAATTTTTGTTTTTTCAGTTATAGTTGTGGTATGGGTTGGGAACGAGGGTTTAGGGCTTGGAGAATTGGGATTTGTTTTAATAAGAGGGAGAAAATGTTTTTAAAGTATGGGACATAAAACAGGGACAATTGCTAATTTGGGCCACGTTATAATACGTTATCCTAGGTAGCGTATTATCCATAATACGTGACTGGCAGTAACGAATTATATTTTAACGCCGTTAACTCGAGACTTTTTTGTCTGTTGAAATTTTTGAATAGAATTATACCTAATACGTTACTCAGGAATACGTTTATGCTAGTTGTGTTAACTTTCAAAAAAAAGTATTATTTTGGAGAAATTGCTTATTTTGGTCAAAAATTCAATCTTTGAAGCGGAGCATCAAACACAATCTAAAAATAAATAAAAAATAGCATTATTGAAAACAATTTGTCACACAATGTATTTATCATGACAAACCTCTTAAAGAAATCAAGAGACCCCAGAAGACATAGAAACCAAAAAAAAAAAGGGGGGGGGGGGGGGAGGGGATGGACATGCATTGGTCATAAATTTGAAAATAAATGCAGATAAAACTAATGAATATGAATATAGCACTTATGAGATAATAGAAAAATGATCTTGGAACATATTATTTACCAGAATCCACTTAGAAATAGAATCAAGCAAAACTTGGGAGATTCATGCTTTCCCAAGAAAATGAAAAATGTAAAATTCTTTTTTTCCCATGGCCTTACAGCAAAACTTCTAAATTCTCTTTGAAAATCTTAGTTTCTCATTTGATGTGTAGCTCTTATATCTTAAACCAAAAGTTATCAACAGACAAACCAAATAATACTATATAAACATTTGTATACATAATATAAGATAAAAACAAAAATTAAACATTAATAAGTTGTTAAAAGTTCTTATTAATGAGTGAGCCCTCGATTCAGTCGATCATGAAGATCCTGAATTTTATCAACCCGTCTTTTTATGGATTTTGTTCTTGCACTTGACCTTCATAAGACTCTGAGCAGTCTTTCCCCCAAGATACAAATCTAGCCTCTCGGCTCTTTCTTGAAGGTTGAAAACTCATGCCTCACTTCTATCACATCCTTATGAACAACTTCAGTTGTTAATTACCATGATGTTGTAGGGAAAGATATTAATTTATTAATTTTTATTTGAGGAAAAGATCCATTAACATATTTTTCACGCCCCGAACCTAGGCCTAGATGTAACACGACACCCGGTGACTGACTACATGTGACCGAGCGAACCAACTGGCTGGCTGAATCAACATGTGATATCATAACATATTGAATGCGGAAAATAAACTAACGCATGCTGATATACTGAAAGTCTGAATGATATAAATCAAAGTATGAAAACACTAATATAACTCTGAAACATATCTGAGCCAACATTGCTTAACATGAAAAGCCTGCGACTCTGTCTAGCTGTTACTTTAGTCTATGAATCCTTTAACGAAGTACCGAAAACACTTACTATGTTTAAATACTGAAAGACTGTAAAGTAATGATATGACTGGTGGATTTGCGCAACCCATTTAGTTGCAATTTCAAGACTTCTTCTTGAAGAAGGTCCCTTTCTATTTCGACTACTTCTAGTTTAAGTTCCCAGTAACTTTTTTATCTTTTAAGTTTCCTATGCTCATCAAAAACTTTATTTAAATATTCTAGAGTTTGATCAAGCAATTCTTGAGTTTCACTATAGTTAGAACAGTGATAAGGTCTTACCTCGCTTGTGTCACCAATGGCCATGAAACAAATGTTCTACATTCCTTCATCATCATCTTCAGAAGCCTCATCTTCACTCCAACTGCTGAAGGCTCTTTGCTTTTGATAGTTTTTGGATGGTTTTCCTTTTGGCTCAGAACACTCAGATGCGACATGGCCATATTTTCTACATTCATAGCATTTTCCCTCATTCCTTTCTTGAACAGTGGAAGTCTTACCTTTCCTGAAATTTAAACTCCCTTTTCTACTGTTTCTTGATCTTCTGGTGGCTTTAATCACATGTCCAGAAATCATGTCCACTTCTTCCTCTTTAAAATCATCATCAGATTCTTCAACTTGAGATTTGAAAGAACCCACCTTTTTCTTCTCATCCTTCTGATATCTTTGAATATGATTTTTATCAAAGGCCATAAGATTTCCTCAGTTCATCATAAGTAAAGTTGTCCAGATTTCCATCTTCCAAGACAATTGCCTTGGTTTCCAAAGTATTTGGTAAACTTCTAATAAGTTTTCTTACCTGTTGAGAGTTGGTATAAGTTACTCCAAGGGATTTGAGTTCTCCAATGATTTTGCTAAATCTGGTGAATATTGATTCAATGTTCTCATCATCCTTCATTATAAAATCTTCATAATCATGCCTTAGAGCATCAATTTTGGTTTCCCTTACTTTTGACGTTCCTTCATGGGTGACCTCAAGTTTATCCTACATTTCTTTGGCAGTTTCACAATTGGATATGCGTACTCTTCTCCACTAACTGCATAGTAAAGCAGGGCTATTGCTCTAGCATTTGTTTGCAGTGTTTTCTGTTGTTATTTAGTAACATCATGTGATTCCAAATCAATCTTTGTTGCATTTGCATCCTTCTTATTACTCGTATCCACATTTGGAACAGGCTTAGGTCCTTTCTTGATCATAATCCACGCTTGATGGTTTGTTGACTGCACAAATGTCACGACCCGGCTAGGGGCCGCGACGGGTACCCGGGGCTAACCACCGAGCACCGCTCGTTCTATTACTCAACATACTCATTTAATGCTCTTTTATCAAATTTATACTCAATTATAAGAAAATCATCTTTCATTTTGAAAACATAATTCTTTCATATACGTATGCCTCTCGGCCATCAAAATAATATATATACATAACAGCATCCTCGTGGGACCATATAACCCACACTGCGTATCTACGAGCCTCTACTGGAGTGCTAGACATAGGGACGGGACAAGACCCCGTCGTGCCCAAAATACATATATACATATATATATATATATATATATATATATATATATATATATATATATATATATATATATATATATATATATATATATATATATATATATATATACAAAAGTATAAACCCGATTAGCACCTCCGGAATAATGGAGTGCTCCTGCAAATTTGTTGATAGCTCCTAAAGGTCTACGCCGTCTCCCTGCCTACTTGTGGGCATGAACACAGCGTTCAAAGAAAACGGACGTCAGTACGAATATTGTACTGAGTATGTAAGGCATGAATGAAATAAGCATGATAGAGAAATCATCAGTCATAAGGTGAAGGCAAAACCTGCACGACCTTTAGGGATGAATACATTTCATACAGATATCATATATACATAATCGTCGTACATGAATCATCACAGCGTATACATCATTATGTCATATAATTCATCGTTGTAGTACCCTATCTGCTCATACACATAAAACATTATCCGTATTCAGCCACGTAGGGGCTCGACAATATCCGTATTCGGCCACGTAGTGGCTCGATAGTATCCGTATTCGGCCACGTAGTGGCTCGATAGTATCACATACATATCTTCCGTATTCGGCCACGTAGTGGCTCGACCATATCACATACATCATAACAAGGTTCGGTATATCTCATCATCATTATTATTATCATCACATACATCTTATAAGCGTATCGTAACCTTTCATTAATGCATACATGTAAATTTAAAGACAATCTACATATTCGTAGCATGGACTTCGTATGAATATCGTAGGATAGACTTCATAATCTCTAGGCTTAAGCTCAACATTACCACTATCGTTTGTATAGCATATCTCTTACCTTTATCTCATATGAAATCCTCTATGAACATAGACTCGCAACTTTGCGGAACATTGGTCAAAAGACGTGCATTAAGGCTTATGGACAATCTATAACAATGTCGGGGTGACATAAGGTTGAGAACCCCCGATTACATTATGGAGCATTCATAGGTATTCCGCCTCACCTTGAAGGAATTAGTATATAGGTGAGTGTATACAACAAGTAACACCAATAGATTATAGTTAATGTCGTTAGCTTGCTAGAAACATTATACCATGAACTCTAGAATCTTTAGACTTCAGCTTATCATCTTAATTATCATATTCATAACGCATTCGTCATCTTTATCTCATAAGAAGATCTCTATAAATGTTGACTCGTAGTTCCGGAATATAAGAAAGTCAGGGAGAGGTAGGGAAATAATATCATAGGAATCGTATAAGGATTTCCATCTTCGTAGGAATGTCGTTCATGAGCTTTAGGACTCCTAGACTTAGATTCATCATCAATATCGTCATGCACATAACATGTCTCTTTTCTTTATCTTGTGATACTCTTTATAATCGTAGACTCTTAACTTTTGATACGTAGGAAAAATCATGAAGAAGGAGGGGACATCATACTATAGGATTCATGCCTTAGAAAGAAGGGACTAGCCTTACATACCTTTTCCTTTAGCTATTCCACCGCTTGATCGTTCCCCTTCAATATTCGCGTTCCTACCTTCAAGAGAAGTCGTACGAACGTTAGTCAATCGATTACTTAAACGTGCTTACTATTTCTAGGAAAATTTGGGAAACATATCCTTGTTTATACAACTTTCCTCATATAGTATATCAACTCAAAAACGTTCATAACAACATTCACAACATCGCACACGACAATCATTATTTATCTACATTTACCACAATTCACCATTTCCCTTCAATTTCTCCACAATTATAGTTATAGCTCATTATCGCGTTTTCTCATATATAAATGCTTATTCCATGGTCTAAATGTCATTTATAACATATTCACAATCACAACATACCAACATTCATGATTCACCCTAACCACTATTCAACAATGATACTATTCACTCATTTATGACCCATTTTCTATGTCTTTCTACAATTCAAGTGTCTTAGCCTTCCAATACCTTAAACAACATGGTATGGTCATAAAACTTACCTTAGATGATGGATGAACAACCCTTAAGTGGAACTTCTCTTCTTGCACTAAAAACCTAATCCACTTCCCTTGAGGTTTCTTGGTGTAGATGAACTTTTGCTAGGCTTCACACACTTGTTTTCATAGATTTGGTATGGTTGATCTTGGTTTTCCCTTGAATTCTTGTGGATGAATGATGAAGAAGGTTCTAGAGATTTCTTGACTTTTGGAGGAGTGAGATGAAATGAAATGAAATGAAATGAGAAATGGTCCCTTATTTTAAATGTTGAAACCTGTCCCGACCAAGTTATACGGACCAACATACGGTCCGTACATTTTATACGGGCCGTATGTGTGGCCGTATGTTTGGTCCAGTAGGTGGTGCTCCTCTTGGCTAAATATACGGCCTAACATACGGCCAGTATATTTTATACGGTCCGTATGTTGGGTCGTATAGTGCCCAGTTGTTCCGATTTCGTTCTCGTCGACTCGTTTGATCTCCAATCCTTATGGAACCTTCTTGACACTTGTTTAACACCTCAATACCAATCTAAGGGACGTTATCACTCATCTCTAAGACGTCATTACGTCATCATTAATTCGTCGCTCATAATTCTTACCCGACGCACAACATATCCTTTACTTCCTTTGTCAAACTTCTTCCTTTACGTCTAATGTCTTGAACCTCGATTAGGATCGTCAAATTCTATCTCTCACTTATCCGAATCATCGTATACCTCATGCTCTTCGCTAGCCTATTCACTGTACGCTAATCGAAAATTTTCCAAGGTGTAACAACAAAGATCTTAAACCTTTCCTTCCAGTGACAGTAGTGTTCACCATTGAAGTATGGTGCTCTTGTTGTGGAGTGCCCATCTTGCAAGATTGCTCCAGGAATTTGATATCCAGCTATTTGATCTTTTCTCACGTGCGATTCAGCAACTAAATGTGAGACTTTGCTCTGATACCAATTGAAAGTGCAAGAGGGAGGGGGTGGGTGAATTATAACTTTTTCGCTTAGGAAGTCGACTGTCTAAACAGAATAGTCGACTATAAAATAATGCAGAAATAAAATTGCAAAAATTAAATGACACCAGATATTTTATACTGGTTCAGATTCAATGTGAATCCTAATCCAGTCCCCTTGGGTTGCAAGTGTGTTCTCTGCAGCTCTTTTGTAAATGGTTTGGTACAATAGTTGTTTGAATGGAGCTCCTACGTCTACACTCAAAACACTCGTAATCTTTTGATATAATGCCTCACAAACTATACTATATCTCTCCTTTCTTTTTTGTTCACACTATATCACTCAAAAATATAATGTTTATGAAAAGTAAAGCAGAGAACTTAACAGAATGAGACAAAGGTATATTTTTCTTCATCTCTAGAGCCTTGTATTTATATTCCTCAGTTGTGTAGCCATTACACTCTTTTTGCAGAGATGTCAACCCAAGAGAATTGATACTTGTAAATTAGGAGTATTGAGGATCCTAATTTCCAAGAATAAATCAAGAGCTATTAATGCTATACAACTTCTTTCCTTGTACAGTATCTGTCTTTCATTAATGTTGTATGACTTCTTTCCTTGTACAGTATTTTCCTTGTTTGAATGGTTCAACTTTGGTACTTGTTTCCTTGTAGATCTCAATCTGATTAAGCTTGAAATCTTCATGATTGGCACTGATTGATCTCGTGACTGATTTCCTTTCCTTTGACATAGCATATGATTCAGTAATCTTATTCAATTAAAATCTTGGCTTGATTTGGTACTTTGTTCCAAAAATAAGCATGGGCTTATTTTCTTTGCACTTCGTGGTTGTTTCCCTTTGTAGCCGACTGAGCTTCACTTGTCAATTGGTCTTTGTATGTCCAATGGGCTTGCTGCATCTTTAGATTCCTTTGTTTCCCTTTGTAGCCGACTGAGCTTCACTTATCCAATGGGTTGTCTGCATCTTTGGGTTCCTTGAGTAGTGTACATACACAAAAATATTTTTTCATCATTAAAATCATAGCACTAACACAACTGCCTCCCTACGAGTCAAACTATAAAGTCGGGCTTAACCCCCATTAGCGGTGTTAGCAACCGCTTTACCTGTTCTGTTACCATGAGTATTAAGAGCGTTATTAGTATTACCAGCAGGTGGATTCCTAGCGGCAACAAGTGCAGACGAATTGTTTCTCTAGCCTGAAGATATAGCCATTTCACGTATCCACTTCCTACACTCCCTCTTGATGTGACCCCTTATACCACACAAATACGATCCTCCCATCCAGATGAGTGGTTGTTACCACCTTGCAAATACATGTTATGATTGTTGTTCCTCTGACCTTGTCGACCGGACGGAGAACTAGCATTAGAATGAGCGCCGGTCTGAGCAGGTGCAAAATACCCTTTCTTTTCCCCCCATTTTCTGAACCACTGAACCCACCCGCAGATCGGACCTTCTTACTTTGCTCCCTTTCTAGCCTTTCTTCACCCTTCCAATTCCCTTGTTGCTCAGCGAACCCAACCAAGGATGAAAATGTACAAGTAGGAGACATAGCAGCAGCAGTACACGCATACTTGATATGTGGTACTAACCCACGCACAAATCGGCTCAACTTGTAATTTTAAGTCAGAATCATATACGTTGCATACCTTGCCAGACGAGTAAACTTCAAACTATACTCACGAACGGACAAAGTGCCCTGCTCAATCTTCTCAAACTTAGCAGCCAGAGCGAATTGTACCTCCTCAGACAGAAATCTCTCCATGAATGCTCTCTCAAATTCAGCCCAAGTAGGAGCTGGAGCATTATTACCTCGCTCAGTCTCCCAAAAATCGAACCAAACATGAGCAACATCTTTCAATTGATATGATGCAAAGTCCACAGGTTCAGAACCATGAGCACCCATGGCCCCTAGAGTTTTGAATGTCTCATCCATAAACTACTGGGGATCATCTTCTTCTCATGAACCAAAGAACTTGGGTGGATTCAGCCCCAAAAAGTGCTTAAGCCTTCCCCTCCACTAAGTGTCGGATCCGCACTCCCACGTTGTTGTTGGGCTGCAACAAGAGTAGTAAGCATCTGAATCTTATTCTGCATCGATCCGACATCAGCCAAGCCTGCAGCAGGGACAACTGGAGTAGGTGATGCTTGGTCTCCATTACCGTTCTCAACCCCAGCAGTAGTCTCAGCAGTGGTGCGGTTAGTGATCATACCGGCTCATTCTCGAGACGATGAATTAAAAGCACCATTACTCTCTTGGTTAGCAACTCCCACACGAGTTAAAGTCATTTTCGCGAAGCACGAATTAACGAACACGTCAAGACGATCCTAAGGGAGTTCAAGATCTATACACAATCTAGAATAAAAAAGAATGAGAAACACTTATAAATGCCCTGGTAGTCTTTCGATCACGCAGATGATCAGGCTACACAAGGAAGACTCCACTTGACACAGCTCCACAAACACAGATCAACCCTAGGACACATCTAAACCTAGGCTCTAATACCAAGCTTGTCATGCCGCAAAACCCACCCTAGACGTGACCCGCATCCGAAGTCATGAACAACATCGGAAGAACCTTATAATATATGGGAAACGTTTGATACTTTCAAATCAGCCATTTTCTAATAAGTAAGAGACACGGCCTTAGCAAATATCCAAGATAAAGTCATGCTCATTAAAACAAAACAACGGAAGTCTAAATCCATACTTAAATAATACTTGGCAACTTGCGCCAATAATCATGGAAAAACATCCATGACACTACCCATAGTTCGACAACCGTCTAAGGAGATTCTACAAAATAAAGAGTGTCTAAAGTCTCGGGACGCAGCCCAACAATCTAAGTAAATGAAATATAATGTTGAGAGGTGACCCACGAACAAACATGTGGGCTCACGGAAAGATCTCGAGAAGTAGCAAGTTCCCTTAAGTCGTCGGTGCGTCACGAACCTACTCTTCGATGTTACCTAGCATACCTTAAAAAATAACAACAATATGCCTGAGTACTGGTTACTCAGTAAGTGTCTCCGAGACAATAGTTAATAGAAAAATAATGTAATAAAGATCAGTGAAACAATTTCAATAAAAACAGTTTGAAATCCAGAGACAAGATAAACCATCAACTTTATAACCATCAAAGGAACCATTAAGATAGATATATATATTTTCCAATCCATTATGCCGTAAATTACAATTTGAGTCTTTCCATTTGGAGTTCAATATCATCAACAAGCCACTCACAGGCAACCAAGGTATAACACATGCCAATACAAGCCCAAGTCAATAAAATGAAGGGATGACCATGTAAGGTTTCTTAAACAGCATAGAAGCACCACAACGGGGCAATTTGAACCACGATGACTGTAACACCCCGTACCTTTAACCTAAGCTTTGACCATGATCCTAGACTTAGAAAACCAGATAAAGAATGTGGGAATTGGAAATTTCCTCTTCAGTTGTAAGATGGTGGTTTACGCCCATGAACAGTGACCGTATTTCAGTATACGACCCGTATTTCAAGTCGTAAACTAGTACCAAAGATTTCTAAGCATTCTGGAATTTGACATTTGGAGGCTACATTGTTAAAAACGGACCGTATTTCAAAACTTATTTGGAATTTGGGAAAACTTCCTTGATGAAAGTTGTAGAGATTTGAAATACCTTTTCAAAGGTATATTATGGGGGTCAAACGGACATCTGTGCAAAGAGTTATGGCCATTTTACTGAAGAGACGCAGTGCAGTCCGTATTTCAAAATACGGCCAGTATTTCACTGGGCCGAAAATTTAATTTTTCCAGAACAGTATATATTCGTCCATATCAGTTCAAATCATTATTTTTCATTCCTTCAATCCCTAGAACGACCTCCTACCCTCTTCCATCATCAAGAACACCAAGGTAAGCCTACCCTAATTATTCCAACTCAATTCTAATACCTATCCTTGTAATCTAAACAAGAAGTTATCATTCCTAAACTAGGGTTTTCAAGAAAACCCATGTCAAGGTTCAAGATTCAAGATTTTGGAAATCTTCTTCAAAGTTCAACTCTTTAATTCAAGTTTTGGAGCATTACCAGGTATGTAGAGTTACTATCTACGTGTGGGAACATCATTGTTCTTCCCCACGCCTCATAATCCATAAATTATGATTCTCTACTAAAACTAGGGTTTCTATACCATGCTCATGATAACCCTAGGTCCATGTCCATGATTATATTATGTATGAATTGTTATAATTTCATCATTGAGTTCTTAATATTTCTTTATGATTATTGAGAATCCGTCCGTAATCCATGAAAACCCATATCTTGTATTCCATGGGTTCTTGCATGCATGTTTTTAAATAAAATGATTATTTCATGAATATCTTACATGTCTACAAGTTCTCATGCAACTATATTATATAATTACTTTCATGCTATGTTACAAGATACATACATACTAAATATAAGTTATTTCATGAAACCATATTTACAAGTTATTTCATGAAACCATGTTTACAAGTTATTTCGTGAAATCATGATTACAAGACAAGTACAAGTTAATTCACGAAAATCATGGGCTTCTTAGCCAACTATATTATGTTCATGTTTTTGGGAGTTGCATGAATTATCGAGAAGGCTCAGATAGCCTGAAACTATGTAGCCACCATAGGACAAGGATCGCTCCGCCCAGTTAGGACGATGCCTTAATTTTACACTGAATGGATCCATCAGGCACGATACCACCTTATACCCTGGCAAGGTATGGGGGCTCTGCTGGTCCAGCGAGGTACCAGACTCCACGTACCCACGTGGTGATATCACATGTCGGTTTATGAAATGCTCTCCCTACTTATCATGTTTTGCTTATGTTATATATATATGTACTCATGCTCATGCTCATGCTCATGTCCAGGTTTTCAGTTTCAGTTCTTATCATGTTATTTCATGTCCCGTGTTATTTCATTCAGTTGCTTTACATACCAGTACATTCAAAGTACTGACGTCCCCTTTTATTGCCCGGGGGCCTGCATTTCACGATGCAGGTACTGATATACAGGACGACACATCTGCTTAGTAGGACAGCATTCGTATCAGCTTATTGGTGAGCCCCATCTCATTCGGGGTTTAGTCAACTTTTGTTTATGATTAGTTATGAATCTAAGGTATGCTTGGGGCCTTGTCCCAGTAAGTATTTTTTCCAGTCAGACTCATGATAGAGGTTTCATAGACTAGACAAGTCAGTTATGTCATGTCAGACATTCGGAGTCGTATAGCCATTTTGGCTCGTTCATGTTATTTCCGCACTCATGTTTAAACAAGTATTTTTATTGAGTATTATGACTTAATACGTTTTATAAAAGCTCATCATGCATTCACGTTATATTCCGCTCATGTTATGTCTCACGATGATTCAGCAAGCTATGTGGTTTGCTCGGTCACATGCAGTAAGGCACCAAGTGCCGTGTTTCGCCCAGGCCATGGTTCGGGGCGTGACAATGACTATCCTTCCTCCTGAATAGTTAGGCAAATACCACATCGTGGTGTGTAACCCTTAATGACCACTCTTCCTCCTGAATGGCCAGGCTAACCCCACTAGGATCCATAGTGACTACCCTTCCTCCCGAGTAGCTAGGCCAAACAAAACCAATATAAAACCATGGCAAAAAAGCTGAATCACAATCCTAGCATAGAATTCAAATCACTCAAATCATGGCATGAAAGCCGAATCACAAGTCATATTATGATAGTCATATTATTCATTAAGGATTATGTTCATCATCCCATTATAGGGGTACATCAAATCATTTCAGTTTTAGAAAACCAGGTTCACTTCTTTAAATAAGTTTCACGTTCAACACAATCCATTATGGAGCATTCACATGAGATAGTCAAGCTTTTCAATTATCAAGTTTAAACATCCCTTAAAGGGTAATTCAAGTTCAAATACCACAGCTTTATATCTCAACTTTCAATCATCCTTTAGAGAAGAGAACAATCATGAATACGTATATATAATATAGTACAAACAAGGTTTAATGTGGGTTTGTCCATCACGCACACAAATCACAACCAAAGAGTTCATAAAATTATTCGAAAGAATATGTTCAAAAGAGACATACCTCAAATCTCGTTATAAGCTAGCAACAGGATTCTTCCAAGTTCAACAACCACACTACAATGGTTTTTAAATGAAAAAGTTTAGAACTTTAACGAATTCTAGGGATTTCTACCCTTATTCGAAAACTAGGGCTTTTCTAAGCCTATAAACGGGTTCTTGAACCCTTTCATGAATCATTAACGGATTCCAACCTTGTAGAACTTTCTACTCTAACCAAAACTTTATTAATACTAGGAAAATTCAGAAACTTTACCTCTCAGACGAAATCCACACGCCCCTATCTTATTCTTCTTGAGATTTCAAGAACTTAGGGTTCTCAATGGGAACTCACCTTAGGGTTAGAGAGACTTTTCTAGGGTTCTTTTCCTCGGAAATATTGATTTGGAATAAGGTGAAAAATAACACAACGAGGTAGGACTTATAGAAAATTCGAAACCAGAAATTAGCCCGATCCGCGTTGAGCCCGCGTCGTGGGTGCAACGTCTGATCATGGGATCCGCGTTGGCCACGTAACACGGCTCCAATACCTGAAAATATTTTTGTCTGCAGCTGGATTCTGCGCGATGGGCCCGCGACGCTCGCTTAACACACATTCCCGATAATCGATATTTTCTCAGTAAAACGATCATAACTCCCTGTACGTAACTCGGTTTGAGCCCTACTTTATATGGTTGGAACGGTATTTCAGAGATCTACAACTTTTATGTTTGAGTTTTCCCAAATTCCCAACGCAAATACCCAAAAAACTGGACATAACTGAAAACTGTGTCAGACTTAGACGAATTTCAGGATTTCTAACGAACTTCCTTATCTTGTTTGACCCCGAAAAGATCATTTAACACCTGTATCCATCTTGAAGGAATCCATATAGCTAAGATGACATCTAAACCCCAATTATTTCATATTCACACCTAACCCGGATTTACGGGATATTACAAATACGATATCAACAAACTTCACAACATCAACTCCAATGAAAATATCAAGTCGTACCTTCAATTTTAGCAGGATAAGGTGAAGATATAGCAGTAAAATACACATGTACATACTGAAACTCATTTTTCGATTATTAAGACAAACAAAGATGTGCGTTAAACATGTGTTCAATCATATGCGATTCGGATTATTCCAATCACGCTAGATAGTCAATCCCCTTGCAGTAGTCTGTTGCTATGGTTCAATAGTTCTTTCAAGAGTCTGAATCTCTTACCTCCACGCTGCATTGCCAACATCCATAAACACCTTAAGGATACATAAAATCTGTCATAAGGAAGATGTACACAGAATAGTGCATGCAAATTAGGTCTTACCATCACCTAGTACCAAATACCAAAAGTTTACAACAGAGAATGAGAAATTTAAAGCTTTCTTGTGCAGGTATGCATGACTAAAACTTGACATCTAAACAAAATATAAATAGTTCTGGGTATCCCTAGGAGTGAATCTCACTGACAGTCCAGTAAGCGTATTATATGTCAAAATCATGAAAATTACCATTATTTTGAGCAAAAAATTGAAAGTTTATATTGCTTCTTAACATATAAATTTGAAACTAAAATCCCTAGATTCAACTTATATTTACTTCAAGCAACTGTGTTTATTGTGACCACGTCGAAATGAACTTATGATTTACAAATGTGAAAAAGGACATTTATTGATAACTGCAGAGCCGACAACACTAACATTACAAACATTCCAAGCCAATTAGCCAAGCTAGAATTGCCTAATAATTTGTTATCCATTTTACAACTGCTTTTTACATCAACCCATACACCATAAACTTATTTACAACAATTTCAACCACATCATCTGAAAGAGGCAAGTCAGATTGAAGCAATAGAGCCAAAAGTAAGAATAAACTAAAAACTCCAACGCACTTACTGATTTTGGTACTTGAAAATTTTAACAACTAAGAAATGCCCAAATAATGACAGAATGACATAACATCACAAATGTAAAGCACGAAACCGTGCCAGTCACCTTTGGTAGTTTGTTAACAACTATTTGTAATATGCTTGCTCATTTGTTTCCAGTTCACAAAGGCATTCTGCTTTAGAATATGACAAATAAAGCTTAGTGTAATTCATCTGAGACGCATCCTACTTTGTATTGGGAAGAGAATATTTTAGTTACAGTGAAATCTTATAATTTTATATATATAGTTTTTACTTACAGTGAAATCTTTTAGTTTTTATACGTCTTGCCATCCTTAAGGACCTAAAAAATTACAAATGTTTCAATAAGAAAAGAGAAGGAATAGGATTTTTTTTCTGTCTGGAGAGTAGGTTTAATCTCCTGATATTTACATAAGTCACTAATGTGTGGGCCAGGATAAAACGTCACTAATACACACCCTGTTTGGCATTTCTAATACGTTTGACAGCAGAGGAACCGAAGGCCCAACAGGGCATGCAATAGTATACAATTTGACTATGTCCACAACATAATACTTCCAAAAGGAAAATTCAAATTCACAGTTAAGCCTTTCGCTTACCTGACACATGTCTTCGTGCTAGCGACAACCTGGACCTTTTAGGAAGACTCTTTTCATCTTCACTATCCTCACTGTAATCACGGTTTGACATTTGGTGATTCTTTTTCCTGTTGCTTCATGTTGTTGTTATTGTTTTCATCCTCGTCTTGGTTTGGTTGCTTATGATCACATAAGTCCTCACATGAAAGAGGATGATTAACTTGAGTTGCGGAATGAGAGGTCAACTGAAAGCTATTGTCCTTACCCTCTCCAAAGTGCTCTACAGCTTGTAGTGGCAGCTTCTTGGAAGTCCCACATGGATTAGATGACTTACTTGTCCATGCATCACAAGTATCACCAATTTGTGAAGTAAAAAATAAATTGGACGCTGAATCAATGCATGCATCAGAATCTGAAACGGGTAAGTTATGAGATGGAGCTTAAGCTCCCTTTGCATACGCAGCTGAAGCCTTGTCTCTTCAACCATGGAGTATCATCCAATTTCGAGTTAGAGTTAGAGTTGAGTTTCGGGCGCGGTGCAGAGACACCAATTTCAAATTTGAGAGCGAGGGAATTTTTTCCTTTTTTCTTCTTTTTACTTTTTTTGTGCTGCTTCTCTATTCTCAATCTCACTTCTTTAAAGTTTTTTATTATTTATTGTCTTATTTATACCCCTCCGTAGAGCAACCCCTCTTGTCCACTTTTTAAAAATCAAATCATCTTTTATTTTTTAGGAAAAATATTTTATCTTTTACATATGAAATTTTGCTTTTTTGTTTTTGGATTTTTTGAATGATTTTTAAATGCACAATTCCTTATATTTAGTAATAAATAACTTATCTAAAGTGAAATTAAACCCTCCATAAACAAAAATGACAAGCAACTGATGGAAACTTAATAGCAACCTTCAGTTCCTAAGGAGATTTTTTCTGTTTATCCCTATTTTTATCTTTGTTGTGTCCTGTTCCTTGGTCAAAAGAAAAAGTAAGGAGAAAAAAAAATAGAGCAAAGAGATTCATATCTGTTGGCTAGCTGTTGCACTAATCATGCGAACTTTCTTTCATTTTGATAAATACAATCATCAAAGCCACACTATGACACGAGCTAATAACTTATATAAAAAAAATTGCTATTATAGACCTGCCATTTAATTTCATGTTCATTTATCTTTATCTTATTATTAAAAATAAAAATAAAAATAAAAGAAAAATATAGCCTCTCGAATTCCTTTTTGTCGATATATAGTATTGTTGAACTAAAAGTGTATAATAGTGTATAAAAGGTATTTATACACAAAATGGACTAACCGGGTAACAAACTCAAAATATCGGCTACGTGACGTAAATATTTCTCCTAGTAAACATACAATGTAATTTTCGATTTTATTTTTGTATCCAAATTACTGCTTCTCTACTCTCAGTTTCACTTTTTAAAAGTTATTTTTTATACCCCTCCGTAGGAGTTCCTACCTTTTTGCTTTCTTGGTGACTCAAATCTACGACCTTAGGGTTGGAGGTTGAATTGTTTACTACTGAGTCATCCCCTCTTGTCTACTTTTTTAAAAGTCAAATCATTTTTTTTTTAATTATTTTATCTTTTAGACATGAAATTTTGCTATTTATTTATACTTATTGAATGATTTTTAAACGCACAATTCCTTATATTTAATAATACATAGCTTATCTAAAGGAAAATTAGTAAGAACAAACCCTCCATAAACAAAAATGACAAGCAATTGATGGGAATTTTATATCAACCTTCAGTTCCTCAGGATTTTTTATTTATTTATCCCTATTTTCATCTTTGGTACTTTCTATCCCTTCGTCATAAGAAAAAGGAAGGAGCAAAAATAGAGCAAAGGGATTCATATCTCTTGGCTAGAGGTTGCACTAATCATGCGAGCTAATAACTTTTTTTCATTTTGATATATACAATCATCAAAGCCACACTATGCCATGAGCTAATAACTTATAAAAAAAATTGCTATTATAGACCTGCTATTTAATTTCATGTTCATTTGTCTTTATCTTGTTATTAAAAAAAATGAAAAAAAAATATTTCCTCTCGAATTCCTTTTTGTCTATGGTAGTGTTGAGCTAAAATACCTAAATGACAAACTGCTACCAGCGCTGAGTGCAGAACTAGATCCTGATCAGACATCAATTGATATTATATTCCATTATAATTTTTTTTCTTTTTCGTTTTACGTCAAATCTTTCAAGGAATCTTTATTTTACACGTAATTTTTTTTTTTTTTTTAAAATAGAATCATTTTTTTATTCAAATTATAAATTATTATATTGAAGCATTTCCTTATATATGGAAAAATGTCTCCTGACTTCAATCCTCCTCCCATAACACACAGTTTACAAATATAAAATTTGTGAAACAAGAGTCCTATAACCGGATATGCCACAACTTCCTGATGACACACCGAAATGTTGCTCAGTTTAGTGATTTTATTTTTACAAGACTTAAAAGGAAAACACGAAGGCAATTTGTTTTTATTAGGGACGGCAAAACTAATCGTAAGAATGTATAATCTATCCAAAATTCTAGTGGTTGGATAACATATATTTTGTTGGTCGGCTAATTTAGGCTATGCACAAAGTAAGCCATTAGAAAACAGTAGCCCAAACTGACCCGTGAAGATGCCTTACTTAATTCAACCAGTATGGATGCCTAAACTTTACTCATGAAGTCGCGCAAAATCTTATGCTAATAAAATGCCAAAAGTCCATTCTAATTAATGTCTATTTATGTCTCAAAAAGAAATAACAAAAGTTTGATCAAATTGGGGAGGTTGGACGCTGACCATTATTATCCGGACACACAATTTATCTTAATTCAGGCAAACTTTAGGCGAGTCGTTGACCCGTTAACTTAATCTAATTTAACTCGGCCATTGTCAGTCCAATCAGCGCATTTACCTGAATGGTACCAGGTAGCCACATTTAGAACTATTGTTTAAGTCTTAGCCAACATAAACTAATTTAATATTTTGCCACAATTAAAAAGTCGGGCAAATGTCGTTTCTTCTCTTCTTCTCCGATTCCTCCAACTTCAGGATAATTCAGTCATTTTAATTTTCAGTTGACAATTTTTGAAACCACAACTTATTGCCCGGGGAAATACTTTATATTACCTAATAATGTCCAACTAATGAGATATCTAAACTTCTACCTCGCAGGCGAAATATAGCTCAGGGACTATGGAGCCACAACTTATTCCCATCATAAACACCAAACCATAAATAATTATACCACAAACACTAAACATTAAACCATAAATACTAGACCCTAAATTCTTAGGTAATCTCTCATATCTTAATTACCATAGGCAAAACTCAAATAACAGTTAAATCAAAAGGACGGAAATTAAGATGCACCATCTTGTAATCAACTATTTAGGTAAATTCTCAGACCTTAATCGTCATAAATATTTTTAGATCATCAACATATGTTATATTAACAAACAAAAAATGCACATGGTAATTGTTATTAAACGTTGAGGAAACTCACGACTTAACGACAAAACTTCAGGTAATATTGAGTCCATCGATCTTGACAATTTACTATTAAATTGTAGCCTAATACGCGGTTCTTACCCCTAAAGATGCATCAGGTATAGCAAGGGCAAAAACGTCTTTCCCCATACAAAAAAATGAAGCCGCACGTGTTTTAGGCAAACTAGAAAACGGGTTCAAAATTTCAAAACCGCCCCTTATAGTATCCGTTAGAAATTAGATGAAGAGAATAGGAAGGAAAGACTTGAGGTGTGATATTATCACTATATCAAAAGAGTGATTGCCTGTCTATGGAGTTAGCAGACAACACCCCTTTCTGATACAACAAGTCTATTATCAGTTGAATTGAAAGTGACTGATATGGAGTAATTGATGTCTCTATTTATAGAGAACGTAAACAGTTGAAATAGACACTTGTTCTGAAAAGTGGTATCCAAAACTTATTTCAACGGTGATACCTATTTCACTACCCAAACTAGTTATTTCAACTCTAGTGCCCAAAATAATGATTTAAGTAATTAATCCAATAGTATTGTTAGCGTGGAAACAATAAAACCACAGTAATTAACGTGGTTCGGATTGATGTGATCCTAATTCCTAGTCCACAGAGAACGGCCGACACTTTTATTAATATCAAGGGAGAAAGTAAGTTACAAGATTGAACACTTTTAGGTTCTATGTTCTGTCCTACTTAATAAATCCTAGCTAGCATGTATTTACACTACTAGATCTAATTCTTTCCTAGAAAGGATCTAAATGCCAATAACACTCGAAAACCAACAAAGAAAAAAAAATTCCTTTTATTTCTTTCCACTTTTGAGTAGGAATTGGCTTGAATATCTTCTCAACTTCACAATCTCCACCTTGAGATGAATTTCGAGCTTCCATATGAACGTCATTCAGTCCAATGTCTCTAAGCCTCCACGAGCTAACTCCGTGTAGGAAACAAGAGACACTAACCGAAACCTTGTACATATTAGTAGCTCTACCTTGCCCTGCCGTTCTCCATCCCGATGCATCAATTGATGTGAACTCCTGCCAAATTCATACAATGACTGAACTTGACGAGAGGAACCACTTTGGTCAACATATCTGCTGCGTTGTCCTTTGTGTCAACCTTCAAGACCTTAATTGTGCCTTATTCAACAACATCAAGAATAAAATGGAATCTGATATCAATGTGTTTGATGCGATCATGAAATCTCTGATTTTTTATCAAGTGAATAGCACTCTGGCTATCACATTTTAGAGTTGGTTCATGTTGAATGTTATACCCCATTTTAAACGGGTCAAATCGGAGTACAACATATTGGTGATTCCTAAATTATTTAACTTAAGGAGTCGCCACCTAATTATTTTAACGGTGAATTAGGACACCTAATTATTAACTAAGGTAAAGCTAAACTAAACCTCCGTTAATGGTCTGCTTAATTAATGTGATTCTAGGTAATGGTTCTTGGTTATCCTAAAGGGAAGGGGTTAGGCATCCTTTAAGATTCGCTAACTACGATTAACCGGTCAAACTTAAGTTATTTAATTAAGACTAAAAAAAATACAAATATAACATTTTAAATGTTTAGGAAAATAGTTTGTAAATATTATCAAGATTTCAAAAATGGAGAATATAAGACTGCTATTTAAATTAAATAAGGTAGTAATTTATAGAAAAGACTTTAGCCATATTATACTAAAAAATGTGCTGGATTAGTCAATATACTAATAGGCATTTGAAACAATTCAATGATTGAGTATTAGTTGATTTTAACTGCTTAAATTTATTAAGTGACAAAATAAGATCAAGAAGGCAATAAACAAATTAGATCCCTACTATTATGTGAAAAGTAGTTTAAAAATATAACTATCCTCTTTTATGAAAAATTGGGCCTTGTTTGGAAAGTAAGGATTTAAATTAAATTTAGGAAAAGATTCATCTCCAATCACTACTAGAAATGATCATTTATTGCCTTTATATATAGAATTAACCATAAAACTTAAAAAAGGGCTTATAAGATGACGTTAGGCTATAATTTGAAGTAGATGGATAATTTGAAATCAGACTTAATTCTTAATTGGATCACTCAACCCATTTTAAACCTATAAAAGAGTAATTAAAAGAAACCTTGAACCGACGAAATAGGCTAAATTATTAAACCTTTAAATACGTTATTTCGAAGGCAAACTCAAACTCTAACTACCCATTATCACTAAAACTATCCCCACTAATTCCGCTAGGATTCATCTAAGCTAAGAAAAAAAAAAAAAAAAGGTAAAATGTTAGTCAAGCCATACGAATCAAATACACAAAGGAAAATAGAGTAGAGGAGACAAATATAATTAAATGGGTTTGGCCCAATTTAATGTTGCTGCAATCTATTTCTGTCGTATGGGCTTTGGCCCAAAATCCCTTTTTCTGCACGGCTGATAGGGGGTGACTCGAGAGGAATATTACGTTGGGCTTTAGCCCAACACCGAATGCGGGAAGAAGAGGAGTCCCTTGGACTCATACGAGAGGGTCATGCATAAAAATGAAAGAAAAAGGATTAGTATGGGTCTAGATACTTAGTAATGCAAAATTTCATAACTCAAAGAAGGAAACTTCAAATACCATCACATAACAGTAAGAAGATTAAGTTTAAATTCGGCTAAGGCGAACAGTTTATGGTCCAAATAAGTAACTAAACAAGAATGGGCAAATTGGGTTGAATTTCAAGTTAAATTTCCTATATAAATAGAGGCCTAATTTAGGAAGAAGAAGAAGAGAAGGCCCAAATTTAACAAGAGTAATTTATCAATCAACCAAGTAAGGAGTGATATGCCATATATACACAGATATACCAACTCATATACTCTGGAGTATATGTGACTGAATATAACTTGTATATGCAAGGACATTTACTCAATACCACACACAATCAATTAGGCAAAAGAAGATTTTAAGGAAAATGTACTTAAGGTTGTGCATATTTCAGAGTTCCTAGTTAAATACAATAACAACATATGCAGGAAAGAGAGACAATACACCAAACAAGTTTAGGACAGAGGGACAATAGACCAAACAAGTTCAGATATACATAGCATACACAGCCTCAATTAAACAAGTACTACAAAATTATTTTAAGAAAATAACCCCCCTGTAAACAAAGCATGCATGCAGGTTTTAGCAGTATACTCACTGGTACAAAACACAATACTTTGGACTAGATTTTCATCCATTTTAGACTATACTTAAGTCCGTAACTTATAGCTAACTCTCAATTTAATGCACATGAGCAGAGACAAACAAATACACATAATTATAGGTATGAGACACTCAGCATGGACATAGCATTCTAAACTTGTCTTCAAAATTCATTTTAGAATCCAGTGTCACGTCTATTATAAATGAAAACATGTATCATGTGAAGATGCACTTTTTACTCATAAGATGCTCTCAGTTAAAAAGGGTGAACAGCATGAATGCATAGGATCATGATCTCTAAACACCTGGGCTCATGACTAACTAACATATATGCAAGATTCATTAAACATGCCTGACCAGTTAAAACCAGAATTTAACAAAAATAAGCTGGATAGGATGTTAAGCCAAGGACAACACCAAAACAAATGTAGCACACAAACACATACTTGCAGGATATCAACCAGAGATGGGCCTATGGAATCTTTTTTCACTCAAACAGACTCATTTAAATCATAATGGGGCAAAACTAGAATCTAAACTACGTAAACACACTGAAGCTTAATGGAAAATCAGGATCTAGAAGTTGACAGTTGACGACTATATCCAAATATGGTCTAAACAAGCATGATAAAGGCTAACTACTAAGATATAGTTAACTCAGATTTTGAACTAATAGTATACTTAAACAAAGCTAGGATAGGCATAGTGTCATGTTAACTAACCATTCAACCCATTAAATCAGGATTAGGCATGCTTTAGGCTAATAACAAACACATAGATAGGACAGAAATCCTCTTCAAACATGGTTAAGTTTATCCCAAGAAGGGGGTATAATGTAAAGAGGGTTAATACATCCACTTAAATGATACTAACAACATCATGAATCTACTGATAACCTACTTAATCAAGCTAAAATAATGTAATAAACCAATCATAAACTGAAACTTAATAACCTCTAATCATAAACTAAGCATATAATAAGAAGACAGACATAATCAACCAAAACTAAGCATATAATTAGCAGATAACTAAAACTAAGCACATAATTAGCATATGAATGAATATTTAATACTAAAACAGGGAGGAAGATTACCTTTTTCGGGTGCAGTGAACAGGGGCTCGAATCTCAGGTCTACGCTTGAACGCGAACGATGCTCGGACCCTTGTCGAGTGCAACCCTCAACACCCAAACACAACGAAACAAAAGAGAATTTAAAACGAAGGGAAATCAAACTAGACTCGGTATCGATTCTACTGGAAATTGGATTTTAAATTAAAATAAGGCTAAATTTTAAAGCTTTTTAATCGAAATTTTCGGTATCTCAACCCAGATTCCAAACTTCTCCCCTCAACACTGAGGATGGGGTTCCTTTTATAGAACCCCGAAAACCCCAGGTTTCATCGTCGTTTTAGTTGTAAAGCGAGTAGGAATGGAGGGAAAAATCCCTCCAAAATGTTTGAACAACCAATCACATGCGAGTATTTAAAATTAGTAAGCGGACAAAATCCATTAAGGGTTTTCAGATGAAAGTAGCAGAGAGGGGAAGAAAACAAAATTACCCTCTTTTCAACGGTTGAATCCGGATGGGGGAAGGACGGAATCATTAATTCCTTCCCTAAAATGACCATGCATGGTCTGTGAGAGGTGAAAGAAGCTCTGTGAATTTCCTTTTGCGTCGAGGAGAGAGAGAGGGAAGGAAAAGAGAGGCGTGACTGACTTCTTTTGTTAGGGTTAAGGTGATGAATAAGAGCGGTTTGGGCCGGGTCAGTTCAGGTAGTGGGTCGGGTGGTTGAACATTTTGGGGTAATTAACTAGGCCGACTGTAATGTGCTGGTCCGAAAAATATTGTTGTTGATTGGGTTCGGATTTGGGGCTCAAAATTTAGCTGATGAAAGAAACAATTTGGGCTTCTAAATTTAAATAAAAGATCTTCTTCCATATATATATATATATATATATTAACGTGTGCTAAAATATTACTTACTAAAAATATATTTATTACTAAATAAAATTATACGATGCCGTAATAGCCGTGCGATAATATTTTAAAGTTTGACAGTAAGTAAATGCTATCGTTTAATTGCACAAAAATAAATGTGATGCGGGTGTGCATAAAACGGTAAGTAGAAGATGTTAAAAGTGATCATAATGCAAATCATGAGAAAACAACGGTATTAATAAAAAGCTAATTAAAATTGTGGTAAAGTATAAATGACTATTCTTAAGCTATCAAAAATATTAGAACGTCAATAAATATTTTGGAAGAAAGGCGGGACAAAATTGGGTGTCAACATTGAATCCTACTCAATTCTGACACCAAACCTTTCAACCGTATAGCCTCCCATACTGCTTCTGCTGGTGCCATATATTCAGCTTCTGTTGTGGATAAAGAAACTATAGACTGGAGAGTTGCCTTCCAACTTATGGCACTACCTGTAAGAGTAAAGATATAGCCCATTGTTGATCTTCTTCCATCAAGATCACCTGCAAAATCAGAATCCACGTAACCAAGGAATGAGAAGCCTTCATTTCTCATCCTACAAAAAGTTAGACCAACATTCAAAGAACCTTTAAGATATCTCAATCCACTTAATTGCTTCCCAATGTGTCTTACCCGGATTAGACATGAATCGACATACTACACTCACTGCTTGAGTAATATCAGGTTGAGTGCAAACCATAGCATATATAATGCTACCAACTGCACTAGAATAAGAAACTTTTGACATGTACTCCACCTCTTCCTTTGATTGCGGTGCCATCAAAGAAGAAAGTTTAAAATGTTGTGCTAATGGTAAAGTAACGAGTTACATTTATTCTTGTCAAACTTTTGAACTACCTTCTCAATATACTTTTTTTGTGAGAGATGTACCTCACCGTTCTTCCTGTGAATCTCCATTCCAAGGATTTTCTTAGCTTTACCTAAATCTTTCATGTCAAACTCCTTACTTAGCAGTTTCTTCAAATCATTTATCTCTGTCATACTATTAGCAGCAATAAGCATATCATCAACATGTAACAGTAAATAAATATTTGAATTAACAGATACCATCATGTGATACATGCAGCTATGAAATACACTTCTCGAGAAACCTTTAGTAATCATGAACACATTAAATCTCTTGTTCCACTGTTGTGGTGACTATTTCAAACCAGACAAAGATTTCTTCAATTGACAAATCTAGTCTTCTTTTCCTTCACTAAGGAAACCCTCGGGCTGATTCATGAAGATCACCTCTTCAAGTTCACCGTGTAAGAATGAAGTCTTGACATCAAGCTGATGAAGCTTCAAGTCATAATGGGAAACCAAAGCTAGTAATAAATGAATTGAACTATGTTTCACGACTGCTGAGAAAATCTTATTGTAGTCGATTCCCTCTTTCTGACAAAAACCCTTAGCAACCAATCTCGCTTTGTATCTAGTATCTTCTACATTCGAAATGCTATCCTTTTTTCTGAAGACCCATTTGCAACCAACAGTTCTCTTTCCTTTTGGTAGACTCACCAAATCCCATGTTTGATTCTTATGCAGAGACTCTATCTCTTCAGTCATGGCTAAACGCCATTGATCAACTTCACCATACATAATAACTTCTATAGAGCTTGAGGGTTTCAGATCCTTTATTTCCCCCTTGGCAGTAGCTAATGCATAGGCCACAAGATTAGCTTGCGAAGGCTGAGGATAATATTTTGAATTAGGCTTCAGAGCTCGTTTGTCCCTTCCAGTAGCTATATTGTATGGTTCACCTTCAGATATTAATGTGTGAGCTTTTTCATTATATGACTCCACCTGGGTCACTTGATCCTCCTGCTCGGCGAGTTTCATATTTTTCTCCACCGTTTCTATTGTAAGAACTTTCTGTCCTGCAAACTCAATAGAAGTCTTTCCAGGATCAAGCATAGAGGCCTCATCAAAAGTAACATCTCTACTGATTACAAACTTAAGAGGATCTAAATTCCATATTCTATATCCTTTTACCCCTTCAGCATATCCTATAAATAAACCTTTTCGAGCTCTAGGTTCTAGTTTTCTATCACTTACATGATAATATGCGGGACATTCAAAGATTCTTAAGTATGAGTAATCAGAATATTTACCTACCCATACCTCCTTTGGAGTTTTAAAGCCAATCGCCGACGCTGGAGAACGATTAACAATATAACAAGCAATATCTACTGCTTCCGCCCAGAACTCCTTAGGCACTTTGGCATTAAAGAGCATACATCGTGCTTTCTCAAGAAGAGTGTGGTTTATCCTTTCAGTTACTTCATACTATTGGTGTGTATGCCTAACAGTTCTATGTCTGAATACACCATGAATCTTGCAGAAATTATCAAACTCTTCATTGCAAAACTCCAAGCCATTATCTGTTCGAAGACACTTAATCTTTCTGTCACACTGATTTTCAATTAATGTCTTCCAGTTTTTCAAATTCTCAAAGACATCACTTTTAGCCTTTAAGAAGTATACTCAAATCTTGCATGAAAAATCATCAATGAAAGTAAAAAAGATACCTTTTTCCACCCTTGGATTGAACCTGAGATGGACCCCATAAATCTGAATTAATGTAGTCAAGTATTCCTTCGGTTTTGTGCTGACCCATTTCTGCTTTTCAAGGACACAATGCTCACAAAAATCAAGTGCACTAATCTTCTCACCTGTCAAAATGTTTCGGTTGCTCAAAATTGCCAACCCCCTCTCGCTCATGTAACCAAATCTCATATGCCACATCTTAGCCTTGTCATCATCTGATAACTGTGAGGTTGCAGCATTCGCAGTACCTAGAATGGTGCTGCCTATAAGTACATAAAGACCACCTCTAATTTGGCCTTTAACATGACCAGAGAACCCTTAGTCGTCTTGCAGATTCCACCCTTAGAATGGTGCTTATATCCCAGCTTATCAAGAGTACCAAGAGAGAACAAATTCTTTTTCATATCAGGAACATGTCGAACATTAGACAATGTTCTTATGATGCCTTCATGACACCGTATACGGGCTAAACCAATGCCTGTTATTTCACATACTACATCGTTATCCATAAGTACAGTCCCACTCGTCTGCTCGTAGCTAGTAAACCAATCTTTTCTGAAGCACATGTGAAAGGTACAAGCTGAATCTAAAATCACTTGTGTGTCTGAATGTCATCTGTTAAAGCAGTTAGCATATAATCTTCTTCAGATGTCTGAGCTACCTGAACCGTAGATGCACTGGTTGTTGTTTTATCAATCTTCTTATTCGGGCAATCCCTCTCAAAGTGACCCTTTTAATGACAACCCCAACATTCAGCATCCTTCCTACTCACCTTTTTCCTAGACTTTGACCTAGCTACTATTTGCCTCTCTCTTTGGCTCGAGCGACCTCTAACCATCAAACCCTCACCATGGTCCTCTTTCTCACCATTGTTGATATGGTTTCTTAATTCATCCGAATTCAATGCATGTCTTACCATCTGTAACGTAACCACCTCCTTACTTTACATCATTGAATTAACTACGTCTTTGTACGCCGGTGATAATGAAAACGGTAAAGTGCACGCTAGTTCTTCATATCCCACTTTAATATCAGCATGAGTAAGATCCATAGCCAATTTTTTAAAAGCATCAATATTATCCTGTAAAGTTGTACCTGTCTTTATCTTGAAGGTGTGTAAACGCTGCCTTAACAACATTCTAGTTGTTACTGATTTCTTCTGGTAAAGATCTTCAAGTTTCTTCCACAAACTCGCAGCTGTTTTCTCGGTACTGACTTCACATAATACGTTGTCTGATAAGGATAATTGAATTGCGCTAAACGCATCCATCTCAATCTTCTGCTTCTCGGCCTCTTTCGTATTTTTGGGATACAGGTCGTCCAAAGCATAGACTGATCCTTCTCTCCATAACAACGCCATGATCTTGATCTTCCAGATGTTGAAGTTATTACTTCGCCCATCAAAATTCGCTACCTCAAACTTCATAGATGCCATAGTCTCCTCGTCTCCTAGATCTCACGACCTGTAGGCTTCTGATACCAATTGTTAGCACGGAAATGATAAAAAACACAGTAATTAACGTGGTTCGGATTGATATGATCCTAGTCCACGGAGAACGGCCGGCACTTTTATTAATATCAAGGGAGAAAGTAAGTTACAAGATTGAATACTCTTAGGTTTTATGTTCTGTCCTATTTAATAAATCCTAGCTAGCATGTATTTATCCTACTAGGTCTAATCCTTTCCTAAAAGGGATCTAAATCCCAATAACACTCGAAAACCAACAAAGAAAAAAAGTTTCCTTTTATTTTTTTCCGCTTTTGAGTAGGAATTGACTTGAATATCTTCTCAACTTCATAATTACAAATTATATAACAGTATCATTATTCCGCAATTTCTTGGTGCACTTCGCCCTTAATTTTGACATGACATAGAAGGCCAGGCACCATGAAGGGAGGACAGGCAAAAGACACACATAGGCATGCATGTGCCCCGCCCTACATTGTGGGCATATATAGTATCTCAAACAGCCGTCCACCGTGCGCAAGCGAGACCCCGGCAGAATCACATGGCAACGAAACATGCACGGGCCATTTGCAAGGAGCAGTGTTTTTTGACCAGTAGTAATGGAACAAAAATATGACAAGAACCCACATGATTTGATTCTCCATTTATTTAACAGATCTTAGCCATCTGAGGGTAACATGGATACTGTCAAAGTCAAATGGCGCATGAGTTATGTCTTATGCCCATGTCTGTTCTTCTTTTCTTATCCACCTTAACATAAATGAACCTCGTTTTCAATTTGATGTTGATGTTAACTAAAGACTAGAGTTAAGCAAACATGCTTATGGAAAATGTTTTATTCTACTTTCATTTACTTTTCTTTTTGTTTCTCCACTTAGCTTGAGGAAAATGTCTTGTCACCTCACATGATAAATGAATAGTATTTAATAAAAGGTGCAATTTTGGTCTCTCTTGCCCCTCTTTGTTTTTTAATTCTTATTCTTGAAATTTTAGCTTTTAGTTTCAAACTAAGCAAATCGATTTATAGCTTGTTTGGTCCAAAGGTTTATCAAAGCCAAAAGTACTTTCTGTTATAAGTGTTTATTTTAGAAAGTTGAGATGTTTGATTAAGCTTTCAGGAATAACATAAGTGGTTTTGAGCAGTATCATAAACTATTTTTTATAAGCCGGAAAAATAATAATTCAGAACCACTTTTGGAACATATTGGTCAGACACAAATTGTCGCTCTAATATTACTTTTCCAGATAAATAAATTTTAAAAGCTTAGCCAAACAGATCGCTTGTTTGTTGTCATCTCACGGCATAAAGTAAACTAAAAAACTTGTATGTATTTAATTTTAAAAAAAAAAAGTGCAAATTTGGTCTCTTGCGCCTTTCCTAATATTAGACTTCTCTTGTTCTTGAACATATAGCTTCCAGTCTCAAACTTAGCAAAATTGATTTAATCGCTTGTCTATTTGACATTAACGTCCTCCCTAGCCTCCAACTGACTTGTCCATGTTGTTTGCCAAGAGACATAGCATGTGAAGGTTAATTAATAAGGAGATAGACACAGACAATAGTCCAATTTGTCCATGCATCTAAGTAAAGGTTAGCCGAGTTCGTAAGGTTCAAAAGTATAAATAATAAATCACCAAGTGATGCATTTTAGACATTTTATATCGTACTGTTTTCCAATTAATAATTGTTTGTCATTTCTCAGTTTCCCGTCATTTGCTTTTTGCGTAGCTTCATTTTAGATTGTTGATTTGAAAATCTAACTAGCCACCTTAAAATGATTTTTTTGTAGGTAATATGTTCAAAGAAAAGGAAGAATGCAGTCTAAGGCTAAATCTAACTTAGACAACTTAAGGTAGATAATAATCTACCTTTTGATTAATGTAATATAAGCTATATCTTTCCTATCAAAAAATAAAAAGGCAGATAACAATCTCATTTAAGAATAAGAGACTAGGAACATTATAGAACTTAGGAGGTATCTAATCTAATGCAAGTAATAGTCACTTTTTGTACCACAAAGGGTTGTAATAGGATGCACATGATCCTTTCACCCTTAATCAGACATATTGGGTTCGGGTTGAGATTAAAAGAAATCCTGAAAATAGTGTTTCTCTCTTTAATAAGTCTTATCCAGCACAAATACAAATTAGTTGGGATCCAAAACAATACCGAACGCCGAATAAAAACATTTTCTATTGGTCAATATTTCAACATGTAAATTATCATTAAAATTATAAATGTGATCTTAACTTTTTGGTCCTAGCTAGTAATATTTTTGTTTCTCTCTGAGCAGTAGGTAAAGAGTAACATCAATTAAAACAAACTGTTGATACAAAGGAGTGGATGAATGGAATTGCACCAATCAAAGTCGTCTCTTTGCTAAATATACCCCCATCATTCCCTAATTACCCTGTTCATCTTCTTTCCAACTACCAGACGTTGACTTTACGGAAAAGGTTCTCTTGACTTTGCTCTTGAGATTTAGAATCTAAGAAAGGATTAATTAAAACTAATAAGTGTCAAATAGTGTTGTCGGTTATAGTAGTGCTGCAGATACACTGTTGTTTGAATTTTTGCAAGGAAAAAAATAACAAAAGCAAAGTTTAAGATTGTAGGATGTATGGGGGTCACACAGTCTTAAATTTTTCTTTTCCAGTTAAGAAGAAAGTTCATCTAGTTTTGTTAAATGAGAAAAAAATGTTTGAGAGCCCTCCGCCTTAGTATTATGGGAAAAGGTGTAAATATACCCATCAACTTTGCGATATAGAGTAGATATATTTCCGTTATAAAAGTGGTATAAATATACCCTTACTATTACAAAATGATGCAAATATATCCTTTTTACTGACGGAATTTTTTTTTAAAAATCATTTAGTTTATTTTTTAATTAAAAAAATATCACGTGGCTTTAAAAAAAGTCTACCCATTTTTTTGAGTAGACATATTTTTCTAAAGTCACATAATAATTTTTTTTTGGAGGGTCGGGTTTGGTTCATATAAAAAAATGGATAGAAAGTCACGAAGATATTTTTTTAAACAAACTAGACCTTACTAGGGGTGGGTATTCGGTTCTTCAGTTCGATTATTTCGGTTTCGATTTTTCGAAGGTGGACACCGAATCAAGCTAGTTCGGTTCGGTTCTTTCGGTTTCGGTTTTTTGAAGTTCAGTTCGGTTCGGTTTCGATTTTTTTGATATGATATTAGAAGCGATTCCATTTACACTAATTCATATTCTCAAAAGCAATAAAACATAAAACTGATAAATTGAAATTATAATCAAACAAACAGGATACACAATAACAGAAAACTATAACTATGATATAGGATTACTAGGTGTTATATACATACCGTACGAATAATTAGGTAAACACATAAAGGACATACATTAATCTTGAAGACATATCCTAGTTACCTTCCTTTGTTAAGGATAATTGATTTTCTCAACTGAAGTGGAAAATTAGGGATACCAAAGTAAAAGAGGGCTTGTTACAATTGAGTTTTTTTTTTTGGCTTAAACTTAATGGGTCTGGATTATTTTAATTTATTTTTGGGTAATGTATTAAATTTCAATGGACGTTCGGTTTTATAAAACTTCGATTCGGCTATTTCAGTTTCAATTTTTTGAAGGTGGACACCGAACACCAAACCAAACTAGTTCGGTTCGGTTCTTTCGGTTTCGGTTTTTTGAAGTTCGGTTCGGTCCGGTTCGGTCCTGTTTTTCGATTTTCTGTATTTATGCCCAGCCCTAGACCCGACTCATCAAAAAAAAATTTACCATGCGACGTTGGAAAAATATGTCTACTCAAAAAAGTGAGTAGACTTTTTTCTAAAGCAACATGGGATTTTTTTTAATTAAAAAATTAGCTAAATGATTTTTTAAAAAAAAAATTGTTTGTGAAAAGGGTATATTTGCACCATTTTGTAACGGCAATGGTATATATATACTACTTTTTTAACAAGGGATATATCTGCTCTAAATCACAAAGTTGAGGGGTATATTTGCACCTTTGACCAAGTATTATTAGTAAAAGGGAAAAGGGAGAATATGCGCTTAAAGTGTTTGAAATTAGCATATATGTCTTTTGTTAATAGTTTAGATCAGATATGTCCTTATCGTTGGTTCAAGCCCAATATATACTTTCAATGTGAAGTATAAATTTATGTGTAAAAATTCGTTAAAATTGTAATAATAGTAAGAACCTTGAAAGATGAACATATAAAACTTAAATTTTGAATGCGTCTATGTTGTCCAGTCATTCCCTCTTGTATTTGGATGAAAAATATTAGGAGTCTATATAGAACAAAGAAATGAGATTAATTGTGGTGATCGAGTAGTAAATATCATTGTTAACCAGAAATTTTGAGTTTGAATGCTCCGTTTTACGATCTGATTTGTACAAAGTCAAATAATTATTTGGGACTTGTTTGAGGGGTTCAGGTTAGTTTTTGATTGGAGTTGTTTTGGATAGGAAGCGTTCTATGTGCAAATATAAATTAGAAAATGTTTTACCCTAAGGTGGAGTTGGTGCAAATAAAAATTTGTAGCCGTTTGGCCATGCGATTTGGAATCATGATTTTATATATTTTAATTTCAAATCATGGTTTGTTCATGAAATTTGCACAAACTCGATCATCCGATCAGAAATGCATGCTCGATGTGAAGAGATTATTCGTACCATGTAGGAGGACTATATTAAAGAGTTGTTGCACTACAACTCATATTCAAATTTCTTTTTTATTGAACTAAAGTTCCATTGATACATGTTTCAAAAAGACCTTTTTGTAGCGTATTAACTTTGTTATACGTTATGATTTACTTATTTAGTAAGATTGTATGAGAGTTGAGGAAGTTTTGATAGTTTTCATAACTTGTGGAGTTTTCAGGTTTATGAGAAAAAATATAACTTAAAAAATCCAAACTACATGTCCAAACAAAAATTCAACTTCAAATCAATTATATTTTAAATCATTTATTTCATATCGTGATTTCAAATCATGTCCAAACGGACCAAATCAATCCTTAAGCTACACTGAATATCGGATGAAAAAACCACAGCAGCAACAACAACAACATACCCGATATATTTTCACAAGTGAAGTTTGAGAGGATAGAATGTAACGCAATAAATCTTACCTTTATTTTTATCGGGTAGAGAAACTATTTTCGATACACCATCCGTCTTTGATTTTTTTGTTTTTTGTTTTTTTCGAAGCATGATATGAGGAAAGGATGTAAAAACAAAAAGGAAAAGGAAAACGTGAGTGATGAAGTACGTCTCGACGGCGGAATGAGCAACGTGGAGCAAAGAGGCCAATGCAAGAGACCGACCATCCATAATCCCAAATGTACAAAGTGGTATGTGGGGTCCATTAAGTGGACTAAAGGGCCCCACCTATTATTCATGAGAGAAATGATACCCCACATGCAAAATGGAAAATGCAATTATGCGAATTGCAAATCGACGATTCTTTGTTTGTTAGTTGGCCCAGCAAAAGAAACACTACCACACATTGGGCTCCAGTGAATCTCTCTCTTTATAATAAAGTTAAACATAAATAAAGTTATGTCGTATCCCTCTGGGTCTTCTATTTTTATTTATCTATTTTCTTAATTTTTTATCTAATTTTAATAAATATACTCTATTTCAAAATAAGGAAAGGGAAAGACTAAAGGTTGAATTCCAATAATAAATAAGGAAATAGAAATATGCTGTTTCACAATGCCTAACTTTCGGCCTTCTCTGTACCATAGCAATTATTAAGTACTTAATGCAAACAATCAATTAATTGACACAAGGCATAGAGAATCTGAAAAGGTAAAAGCATGAACGTGAAATTCTCTGTCCTTAAATTCTCAAAGATGTAGTGGCTTTATCTGCTATGCACTTTATCTTCTCCATCTTAATTTTTTTGAGCTTCTGGTTTTGATTATAGGCAAGCATGAGATAGAGCAGATGGATTAATAAAAAGTTACTCCGTATAAGCATTCTTCTATTTATACAGTATTTGTTTCCTCTTTTTTTTGTATGTTTGGTAATATGAGTGGTTACACTCATTGTTTGCAATTTTTCGACAAGTAAGGAACGGAGGGAGATATTCTATTGTACTCTTACTTATTCTTACTCATATTTCTTTTCTATATCTTTCAAGGTTTGGAGTACCGAAGGGACGATAGAAAAGTGAAAATTATTTGCTTAAAAGAATTCCAGACCTAAGTGATGCAGCTAAAATAACAATTACTAAATTGTGAGAATAACATTTTTTTATCCATTTTGTCGGTGTAGATATGATTTGGTCGAGAAAGTAGAGATGGAAACAAGGGATTTTAGTATTGAGATCAAGGAAATGAAAAATAAATGATTGTTTTGCTGAATTTGAATGTTTAGATTCGCATGATGAAGCCTAAAAAAACAAGGATGTTACACCTCGGAAAATCTTTGTGTTATTCATATGGTCAACAAGTACAAGCGGGACAAGTTAAGGAAGTATCTTGAGTCGATAAAAAAGTTGGGATTTCATTTCGTTCCTTTTGTACTTTGAGGCTTCGTTGTAACCTGACTAATATAGATTTGCGTTGAGTACCTTATGGGACATTGTATAAGCCGTCTACGAGCATATCTTAAGATGGTATATGAGTATCAACATGTTATTCAAAGGCTATAAGAGTTGGAAGATACATGACTAGGTTGAGGTTCAACATGTTATTCAAAGGCTATCAGGAGTCGTTTGGTAGACAATATAAGGCAGGATGTACCGGTATTAAATTTTTGGGTTAAATTTGTACCATGTTTGGTTTGAGTTACTTATTAGTCCCGGTATAAAACTATACCACAATCTTGGATAATATTATCCCATTTCCTAGGTGGTATAACTAATACCAAGCACATGCTTTGGACTTTACATGGTATATCCCACCTTTAATCTAATGAACCAAACAAAGAACAAGTACTAAATAATCCAGAGGTTATTTAGTCCCAGGATTAACCCCAGGACTATAATCCCAGCATGACTTTGTCCGCGTACCAAACGACTACTAAGAGTTGGAAGATACACGACTAGGTTGAGGTTGACCTTGACGAGTGCATTTGAGCGTGAGAAATGAGATTTTGGACAAATAAAAATGAGCTGCTTGCTTACCCGACGTGCCTGCTTCACCAACTTACTTCTCGTACTACTTGCTTGAGCTACTTAATACATATGTTAACTACGAAGTAAGGATGAGACACGTGTTAAATTCAACGGACCAACACAGCGACACCTATTTAATTAAGCAAGTAGGTGCATCACCTACTTGCTTAAAAAGGAAAGGCCAAGATTTACACACCTAAAAAGAGGCAGATTTAAGACGGCCAAGGGGCCCTTTATATGGGCTGATCCTCTCACATTTTCACCATATTTCCAGAGCAAAACATAGGATAAAACCCCCTGCAACTCCTCTCCCCAAAAGCTCCACAAACCCTAGGTGATTTCGAGTGAAACGAAGTGATTCTAGTGCCAAAAAACCCGAAATGCTTGCTAGTTTCTCTTTCTCCTTGTAGCTGCGTTGGGGGACTGATTTGAGATGAAGAAGGACTAGGTTTCGTGGCTTATACTCAGTCCAAGGTAAGTCTATGCTTTTCTTTCCCTTATCTAAGCTTCTACGAGTTGTAGCTCGATCATAGAGACTAGAACTTGCGAGTTTCGAAAGAGTAGCATGCTGGTTGTTATTGTGCCATTGTTGGCTGGTTGAGAGCTTGTTTTTAAGATGAATTCATGGTTGGTTTATATGAGAAGAGTATTACTTATGTACTTCTGGTTGTGTTGCTTGATTTGAAAGAAAGGATAAGTCGGAAACTTGTTTTAGTGACCTGAAAAATCAGTTTGAGTTGTTGAACTTGTGGGATTGTTATGGGGTCGTTTTAAGGTTGTATTATGGATGAAAATGAGTAGAGATAGTTGAATATGTTATGGTTAATGTTGTTGCTAAATTCTAGAAGGAAGGAGGGGTTTAAAACTATGTTTGTTTAATCGTAAATCGAGCTTGCCACTTGTTGTACTATTGTTTGACTTGCTGAAATTGTTCTTACATGGTTGAGGGACGGAATGGATAGGATTGGTTGTTGATTTTGTTGTTTGGTGTTGTTTTGAATTTGGGAAAGTGAGGAAATGTAAGGGAAGTGCTGCCCAATTTTTTCGTAAGAGAGCTACTAGCTTAGAAATGTGTTTTGAGTTCATCTATGGTATTAAGCATAGTTCTAGTATGATGATGTAGGTTGAAGCACTATGGGCAGTATATATTGAGTCATTGACAACAAAGGTATGTTAAGGCTATCCCTTCTTTCTCTTTGGCATGAATCTTATGAAAAGAACTAAACGAACGAACGAGTGTTATAATGATTCCACTCTTAGAATATTAGAAAGCTTATGTTCTTCGGATTCTCAATAATGTTACTACTTACCTTTGGTGATTCTTGATTTGAACTTGTGATCATTTATTCAGTAGAAGTAAGACATATTGATGATGTTAGTTCCATAACGATGTTCGAAGGTTACCGACCCTACGTCACTCTGAAACGCCCAGAAGTTACTCCTATGAGTCATTCAAGCATTGTATATATATGTATACACTTATTTTACCACACCGAGCCGCGCTATAGTCGGTCGGGTACGACACCTATTGTGCACACCACTGTAGTTGGGTACAGATAACACCAAGTTTGTCATGACCGGGTACGGATAACACCGAGCCTATATTATATGGCCGGGTACGGTATTATGATAGATGTATATGATTTTTGAAAGAAAGCATGCATATCATACGCCCTCAGAGGCACTTTCAGATGTGCAGAGTTATATAGACACATTCAGATATACAGATTGACTCTCATGTCCTAGATTCTTTCATGATTCTTATATATGTTATTTTCATGCCTTACATAGTCGGTACATTATTCGTACTGACTCCTCTATTGTTTAGGGGCTGCGTTTCATGCCCGCAGGTCCTGAGATACAGGTTGGTGATCCATCGACGTCAGCTCGACAGTTAATATTGTTGCACTCCATTTGCTCTTATATATATATATATATATATATACATATGCATGGGTATGGCGGGCTCTATCCCAACCACGTTATGTTATGTTTTCCAGTAGAGGTTTGTAGACAGTTATGTACAATCAGATAATGTTCAGTCGTGTTGTTTCATATATTGCCACACAGATGATCATGATAGCCTTGTTGGCTCATATAGTATGTCCAGCATATCCATATAGATGAGTCTTTCAGATTATTTAATACAGACACGTTTTCCTTATGAGGCTATTGAGTATTATATGATGGCCCTACTGGCCCACATATGTTCATATTGATGTCACAGATGTACGTTAGATGGTACTTGACTAGTACGGTCAGGTACCCATCATGGCCCTCCAGTTGGGTCGTGACAAAGGAGTACGAAACTGTAAGATTATCCAGATTCAAATAATATTGTTTATATGGAGTATTCATTTTGTAGCAATAATTCTATTGCCTACGTGTCATCCTGCATCTCAAAATGAGATTTTATCTTTTTTCTTTCGTTTTGGTTAATCGGGCAGTAATTAGTTGTTAATTCTACTTTTTATACATTTATAATTTCAATTCTCCTTTTTAGGTGGAAACTAATGTTCTAAGCTAAATGTAGGAATTGAAGTCTATACGTTTATTTTACTTTTCAACAGTAAAAAGTATCTTTATTGACGACTATACGTTTATTTTACTTTTCAACAATAAAAAGTATCTTTTTCTTCCTTTTTGTTTTTGTTTATATTGTAAGGTGAAATATTTCTTATAATCGCGCGAAGTGCAAATATGTTCCCTAGTTATATAATACTAATAAACTTATTGAAAAGTCTATATTTGTCGTGTAAAATTAGAAAGATATATTAATGCTCTAATTATACTAAAGATATGGTATATGATTCCAAACTTATAAACTCTTTATTATTTTCATGCTATAGAAATGAATATTTATTTATGCCAAGCAATCTCACAATCACTATAGTACTCAATAGATATACTTTATTCATATAAATAGCTTTAGTTCCAATATATGATACGTGACATATAAATATTTCATTTGTCAAATATTCAATTCGCAGACCAGATTAAAATGTTATTTTTCTAAAATATTTCATTTCAAATTCGTCTTTCATACAGTCTATTGTGTGACCTCTTAGAGAGTTTTAAAAATATTTAAACCATCAACATGCACAGCACAATAACAAAATTTCGCCTGCCAACTTTCTTATAGAAATTGTAAAATACAATGTAAATTGGATCTGTATCAATTTTTTGACACACACTCACACTCTAAGATAATTATATCACATGTGCCATGACTGTTTGATTCATATAAAGATTTTCGAAGCTCTATTGAACAATTTTGTTAGAACTTTTGTGTGTTTTAGATATTTTAATCCTTGTAAGATTTTCATATAAATGTTATTATCTAATAAACATATAAATAGGTTGTGATAATATTAAAGAAACACATATAAAAAGTTTCATGTGTATTGTTATATTAGAACGATAGGATACATGAAAATTATTACGTCCCTGACAAGATATTCGCAAAAATATTTATGCTCATAACTTTAGCTTTATATTTAACGACTTTACTTCTCTTATTTCGTTTTTGCACCCAGACACATTGGTAGCCATTGTCTTTATGCTTTTAGGTGTTCGGACTATAAACATAAAGATCTCACTTTGTTTAAGTGAACCGAGTTCTATTTAAATTACATCAACAAATAGATCAATCCGCCCGTACCTGACTATTGGACTATCACTTGAGTTTTTCTATTACTAAAGTCCCAATATTACAATACTGAGTACTTCTATGTATTGTAAAAGTCTAGGCAAAATAATACCCTAAATTTTCTTTAAACCTTTTTAGGAATTGTTTGGTTGGGCCGAGGTCTTAGGAGATTCGATATTCGCATAAAAATTATCATTAGTTTATACGATGTTTGTTTAGGGTTTGCGAAAATTTGAACTCCGGAAAAGATTTAGATTAATAAATACGACGTTTGGTTTCTCTTTTTTGTTTTCCTTATAAATAATTCTATTTACATTAGTTATACAAAAATATATGTATTATTTTATACGAGATATAAAATATGAAATAAGAATACGGTAGTTGGTAATACATGGATTAAAAATATTATAATGACAAGACTAATTCTCATAATAGTAAAAAAGATTATTTTATTGAAAAAGTATAATGATAAAACTAACTCTCATAATAGTAAAAAAGATTATTTTATTGAAAGAGTAAATAAGTTATAAAAATATACAATATGCATTAATTTATACGAAAAAGGTCCAAAAATACCCTTAACATGTCCACCTATTGGTTTAAAAATACTCCTAACCTATTTTTTGGCTCAAAAACCCCTCGAACTAACACCCTTTAACTTGATGACTTTTTTCAATTTAAAAAAGCCACGTGACTTAATAAGATTGGCCGCATATATTATTTAATTTAACAATAAATCCACCCACTTTTATATCCAAACTCATTGAGCCAACCCGTTTCTTTAATTTTCTGGAAAACTTAACGGGTTACTCTTTTTTCCGCAAAAACTCCTCTTCTTCCTCGTGCCACCTTCATCTTCCTCTTCACTCTCACCGTCATTATCATTTTCACTATTAAACTCCTCTTCAAACTCATTGTCACTGTTCAAATCACTTGCATTTGCCAAAGCTGAAATATCAAAATCAACCGGTTTTGAATGAAATTTTGGTTACTGGACCAATAGTCATGTCACGTGTGTAAACTAAGTGATAGACACCAAAGAAAGAAAATAGAGTGCTATAAGAAAAAGAAAAAAAAAAGGTCAATCTTTTTTGGACAAAAGAATAGTAATAGGGAAGATTACAATGATATGCTCTCTCTCTCTTAATAGGCTGCTAATGGTAACAAGAAAAAAGGGGAGAACAAAAGAAGAGGTCTCTTGTATTATTTCTTTTGCTTATATTATTTAGAAAATATCTCACAATAAAAGTGGGTGGATTTATTTTTAAACTAGTTTAACTGTACGTGCGTTGCACGTGTGCAGTGCATCAATACAAAAATATGTGTATATTGCTTCATTTCAAATTATCAACGTTTTTTTAAAATCAATTTAGATCTATTAAATCCTACCATCTAGATATCTTAACAGTTAGAATCTTGATAATAATGATAACAGATTAATGTGCACATGTACTCATATGCACAATGCATCAAATTAATAACATAAATATGTGAACATAAAAGATTAAATTTTTATTTTTTGGAGAAAGTATTATATTGTTCACGTTCAAACAATAGAAAAGAAGTTCAACGGAAGAAAGAGCGTATACTTCTTAGAAGCAAGCGTGCTCTGTTCTTTTTCTTTTTCTTTAGTTGATCTCTATTCTTTTCCTTCGATATTAAATGTCTGTTTCTAATATGGTGATAGAATTTGTCCTTTATAATTTAAGTATATACAACTTTTACCTTTTCATTCAGAGTTCATCAAAATTTTAGGAAAGTTTATCGGACCTTTTCATATGTTAAAAATTAGTTGAAATTCTCATTAGTCCAAGTCTTTATTCTTTCTTTACCATGTTTATTCAAGACCAAAAAAGATAAAGACAACCCTAAATTTATTCCTATTCTGGATGGACTTTGTCAATGAATGGCTCTGAAATTTTAAGAGCTCATAATGTTGAGGATATTATTTTAAAATTATAAGAAAACAAAATGAAAAATTTATAGTTATTTCAAGTTTCCAAACATATTAGTTTCTTTAAAGTTTTAAATATTAGTTGCAGTTACAATTCTACTTAATATGATTCTGCTATATTCATATTTTAAATTAGCATTTAATTAATATTGATAATGTGCCATTTTTTTTAGGTAGTTAATTTTTTTCTTTTTTTGCTTCTTTAATAAATTTAATTGACTGCCTTTCACACAATATAGAGGAATGAATTTAGCTAGCCCATTCTGATTACCATTATTTTAGTTGGGCAATTTATTTATACAAGAATGTTATTGAGTTTTAAATTAATCCTATATAATAAAATTTTAGACATAGTTTAATAAAGTAATATCTAATAAGCACAATTTTATTTTATTTCAAAGTCCTAAACATTAGGATATTAATATTTCCTACATAGTTCAAATGTAGGTAATATTAATAAGCATAATTTAGCTTATTTTAAAGTCCTAAATATTAGCAAAACAATTGAATCATAATTATCCAAGTGAGAAATCTATTTTATCTATATTATATTAAAAGCACGAAGGGCCTCAGAAATTTTGTTTGAACTTTTTACCCTTCATTAAAAGACTGTACAATAGACAAAATAGTCATTTACTATTTCCCTAATATTTAGAAACTTAAAATCAACTAAAATTGTGATTATTAATTATTATTTTTATTTATAAATACTACCCCTAAACACTTTCATGTTTCAACCACCAGCTCTAATATAAAGGGTTGTTGTGCGGCTTGTACCCACATTCTACGTATTAGGTTTGTTTGATATTTTTGCATTGTCTATTTATTTCTATGTCAATTCACTTTTCATCTATAGTAAAACTCCAATTGTTTATATTATTTCTAACAATATTGATGATTTTTGCAGAAAATAATCTTCGTTTTTTGTTTGTTTGTTTAGGTTGAGAAAGCCGTGGAAGTACTCAAAGAAATAGTGCTAGTAATAACACAATACATGTTGTTGTTAGTAGAATGCTTAAAGCTTTATAAAATATTTTGTACTAGATTTTTTTTTTTTGGTTTATTGAAAAATACAAGTCCATTGTCTTACAAAAGTTGTTAATTTATTCAGATGCTTCAAAGATTAGGTTTAAAGAGAGATAGGTTAATTGACTTAATTCCCACTTTTTATTTTCCGCTTTCAACTCCTTTTTGGTTATGTTTGATATTTTGGCATTGTCTATTTATATCTATGTCAATCCACTTTTCATCTATTAAAATTTCATATTGTTTATATTATTTCTAACAGTTTGGATGATTTTTGCAGAAATTAATCTTAATTTTTTTGTTTAGGTTGAGAAAGCTGTGGAAGTACTCATGCAAATAGGAGAGGTAATTACACAATAGATGTTGTTGTTAGCATAATGCTTAAAGCTTTACAAAATATTTTATAAAGCTTTAAGCATTCTACTAACAACAACATCTATTGTGTTATTACCTGTGCTATTTCTTTGAGTACTTCCACGACTTTCTCAACCTAAACAAATAAACAAAAAAAGAAGATTATTTTTTGCAAAAATCATCAATATTGTTAGAAATAACATAAACAATTGGAGTATTACTATAGATGAAAAGTGAATTGACATAGAGATAAATAGACAATGCAAAAATATCAAACAAACCTAATACGTAGAATGCGGGCACAAGCCGGACAACAACCCTTTGTTAGAGGTGGTGGTTGAAAGTGTTTAGGGGTAGTATTTATAAATAAAAATAATAATTAATAATCATAATTTTAGTTGATTTTAAGTTTCTAAATATTAGGGAAATAGTAAATGACTATTTTGTCTATTGTACAGCCTTTTAATGAAGGGTAAAAAGTTCAAACAACATTTCTAAGGCCCTTCGTGCTTTCAATATAAATATTTCAATAAATCAAAAAAGAAAAATCTAGTACAAAATATTTTATAAAGCTTTAAGCATTCTACTAACAACAACATCTATTGTGTTATTACCTGTGTTATTTCTTTGAGTACTTCCATGACTTTCTCAACCTAAACAAACAAAAATTTTTCTGCAAAAACCATCAATATTGTTAGAAATAACATAAACAATTGGAGTATTACTATAGATGAAAAGTGAATTGACATAGAGATAAATAGACAATGCAAAACTATCAAACAAACCTAATACGTAGAATGCGGGCACAAGCCGCACAACAACCCTTTATATTCGAGGGGGTGGTTGAAAGTGTTTAGGGTTAGTATTTATAAATAAAAATACTAATTTATAATCACAATTTTAGTTGATTTTAAGTTCCTAAATATTAGGGAAATAGTAAATGACTATTTTGTCTATTGCACGGCCTTTTAATGAAGAGTAAAAAGTTCAGACAACATTTCTAAGGCCCTTCGTGCTTTTAATATAATATAGATTAAATAATATATGTGGCCAATCATATTAAGCCGAGGCTTTTTAAATTGAAAAAAGTCATTAAGTTAAAGGGTGCTAGTTTGAAGGGTATTCTTGAGCCAAAAAATAGGTTAGGGGTATTTTTAGACCAATAGGTAGATGAAGGGTATTTGTAAGTCATTTCTCATACTTTAATGGTATTTTTGGCTCTTTTCTGTAATTTATATAATGTATTTAAGAAGAAATCTCCATATTATATAATTTTTATATTATTAATCCCTCTATTACTAATTATAGTATAACGACGAAAGGAGACTAATTCGTGTATAACTTATTTCTAAACCAAATGTTCTCTCTTGACCTTTAAATTATCTTCTTCAACTTCATTCTGAAACAAAGAACCTTATTCTCATGCCCCAAAAGGAGGGTCAAAAAGACATCCTTGATGTCATCACAAATCACAATAACATTCTTCCTTTAACACGTCCATCATTATATAACCCCTTTATTCCTTTCCTCCCCCTTTCCTCCCCTTCCTCTTTTTCCCACTTTATGATACTTTTAGGTTATCTTTTGTATAAATAATTTTTTCAATTTAATAATCCAATTTAACTTGTGGAGTTGGTAACTCTGTAGATGCCTTGGAGTAGCAGCATTGGATATTGGATAAAGAATATTGGCTTAGCTGGCAAAAAGTATTGTGACCATAAATAATGGTTGAAATTGGTCCACATAATGAATGTGTACGGCTCCACAAACGAGCATGCATTTTCTTAATTTTCTTGGATTCTCTGATCTTTCGAGATATGTCGAAAAATATTTAAAATTAAGAATCTTTTTTGAAAACAAAACAATATATATCTTACGTAATGTTTATACTTTATAGTTAAAATGTACCTGAATAATTATTTGTAAATATATATGACTTAGTAGGTATTTGGATAATATGTGATTGATATTTAAAAGTTGGAAAAATGGGTATTTGATAGAGCAATTCAGTTTTGTACATGAATTCACTTGGAAAAATGTAAAGGTCTCCCCAGTGGAATTTATTATTTCACTAAATTTACGTCTCAAATCAATTTTTCAAACTTCAAATTTTATGTTTCAAGTTGAAGTTGAAATAATGAAAATAATTGTAAACCAAACACTTATATAATTTTTTCTCTAAATATTCCAAATATTATTTGCTCCCCATGTCTAGTTTAATTGCTCTCAAAAGGCAAAAATGTGTCGAACATGGAACGAAATAAGTTATATCACCTCACTCTACTTTAAGAAAAGTCCTAATCAATTGAGAAACTTTCCTCATAGTAGCAACAAAAAAAATTCTACTCGTATAATATAAGGGTATAAGTGTGTGATTTTAAAATATTGGGTGTATACCCGATACTAAATCATATTGTAGGGATATGTAGTTTAAATCTTCAAATAATTAATATCACTAACCTTATTCCTTAAGAGATTGACTTCACCCCTCAAAGAAGAAATAAAAGGTGATAAAAGGAAATAAAGTAAAAAAATAAACGTTTTCAACTTGTATTACGAATATGTCCTCTTTAGTAATTAATAGATAGAAACAAATGTTCACTTGAGATTCTAGAGGCGTATTAGATAGCAAATCTTTAGTTCACAACCAAATATAGAAGAAATATCATTTTATTATGGGCAATTGGGATTTGAGTAGTAAATTAACTTGAAAAATCAAACTTCCCCTCAACTTTGACTAACAGACATTTGCCCCCTTATATCCTATGCAGTGACTATTTCACCCTTGTTTTTTTCAATCCTCTATTTATAGATTCTTATTAAGTTCATTAACATTATAAGTAGAATACTTTAATTAATTTGTAACAAAATTTAATGCTATATTTTAGGATTGTTATTTCAATATTATATGTAGTAAGTATGTATATATGTACGTACATGCATGTGTGTATATTTAAGTTTCACTTCTCTCTTATTCTCTATTTATATAAATAAACGAGTTTTGGTTGTCACTAATGAAATATTTCTTAAATTATCATTTACAGTATAAATATTTTTTTTAAAAAAAATTGCCTCTATTTTTTAATTGTTTTGCATTACTTGCATAAAAATATATTTATATAGTTATTATGACATGTTATTTTCATTTGTATAAACAAATATTAAATTTTTGATTATTTTTAATAAAATTATTTTTTTGTTTATTTTGCTAATTTGTTTTACCATAGAACATCATTAACTTTTATACTCAATTAGTATTTCTCACCTTTTTCTTTGCTTAGAAGATAATATTTATTTTTTATAAGAAATTTGTTACATAAATTTAAAAAATGAAAAATATCATGATTTTAAAGAAGTAAAAATAAGAAGACAAAAATTGATAATGTAAGGGTAAAATAGACATTTAAAAAATCATTTAGGATAAAGGAGGGAGAATGTCTATTGTTCAAAGTTGAGGGAGGAGTTTGATTTTTAAAGCATAGTTGGCGGTGTAAATGATTTTCACCCATAAATTAAGGAAATTATAAAGATATTTAATCTCAAACAATAGTGAAGTTTTCACCAAATTATTTGATCAACACTGAGAAATTTCTACAAAAAAACGATTCATATTCGTATAAGATTTATTATCTTTCGTCATGTACATACATAGTGTTTTGATGCTCAAATATGGATAATCCACGATATTTTATTTGCTTTAATGCTAATCTGAGAAAATTTAGTTTACATTTCAAAGTCCACGCTTTACTTAAAAAGAATTGTTCCGTTTTTGAGGTTATTTCATTTTTTGCTCTTAAGCAAACGATAATCAACAACAAATACAAACAAAAAGTTTCACACATAGGAAACTACGTCTTCCTTTTCGCGAGAGAGACCAAAAATCGGTAAAAGCGTACATGCATCCGGTGATTATACCAAAATATACTAAATTATTATGATTAAGTAGTTTTATCAAATAAAAACATTTATTAATTTAACTAATTAATTATTTTGTAAAAAGGTGTATATACCTGCGTCTCATACATATATTATTTGATATAAATATCATGTTCCTATAAGTTTTTCCCTGAAAATTACCACCATCGAAAACTAGGGATAAATTCGGATCACATGAATATAAAACGTTTATATTAGAGTCCATTGAACTTTCAGTCAAGCTTTTTGACGTGGTATGCTAGAAGTAAATTCCAAAACTTGACAGTGACGTTTTCCTGCCTTTGTTTTTTTCCTCAAGTTGATTTTTACGGTTCTTTTTCAAATTTATTTTTCAGAAATTTGCTAAGGTTTATGAAAGTCATTTTCGAGGAATTGATGTGTTTTGGATTATCTTTAGAGAAAACGTTTGAGAGAAAAAAATAAAAAGAAAAAAAGAAGAATAACATTTATTTTGTAGATAAAAAATATTTTTTAAAGTTTTTAATGTTCATTGAATTTTTTTGTCCCTCTTGAGAAAAATAGAATGTCCGACTCTTAAAAAACAACAAGAATCTGGTCAATTGACGCTGTAAATCTTGATGCCATACCAATTCATAGACGATTCAAAGCAAAAATTAAAAAGAGTTTGAGTTAATGTATTCACAGTGTACAATTTTTTTTTGCATAATTTGGTATTTAAAATTAAATTCTATGATACTCTGATCCAAAGCGAGAGTTGTCTAAGCATAAAGATTTATTCTTACTCGGTGTTTATATCAAGTTTTGCTTTGTTTATTTTGTTATTTTGCTATCGTTATTTTCCTTTCAATCCTACTTTGATTGTAAGTATTTTGAGTCGAAGGTCTATCCGAAACAATCTCTCTATCCCATAAGTATAAGGATAAGGTTATGCATATATCACTCTCCAATTATACTGAATATGTTGTTGTTTATACTAAGTCGATAAATGCACGATATGTATTTGCACGTAGACCTTTTAACACCAGACCATGATTAATTGACATGCGTTTTCAGTCCCCATTAATTTAAGTAATTATAGTCATGACTCAGTGTGAGTATTCGATGCAGATAAATATTTACTATTTTAAGGTCTTGATACATCAACTACAAAATTATTAATGACACTAATTGTAAAAGTTATTTGATTAAGTTACTCTTTATATCAAATTTTCTTTTATTGTCTTGCTCATCTTCTTTGATCGAAGAGAAAGCAAACCTGAAAATACATAAACTAATGTCTCTTATTTTCTAACATAACACTTATTTTTGAACTGATTTAAATAATAAAACAATACTTAATTTGGATCTGAGATATTAATTTAAGAAAAATAATAATTTATATTCCATGTTATAATATGCCCTATATAAAATTATATTGTCTATGTATAAAAAGATATGCGTAGCGTAAGTTGTATCCCGGAAATTACGAGGACAGACATTAATAAGAGAGCACCCTTTCTGACAAAATCAGTTATATATTGGGTAATCAATAACCATCATTTCCCTTTCCCCTAATAATTATATCACACACACACACACACACACACACAAAGACGCATAAAGGGTAAAGGCAGTGTGCCATTCTCTTTTTCTCTCAAACCCCAATGTATTTCTAGAGAGAGAGAGAGAGGGGAAAACTCCATTACACAGTGCCCTACCCTTTTTGGCTGCAATGAAAGTGTGTACTGAAGGGAAGTGTAGTTGTACTGTGGAAAGCGAGAATAGTGTTAGTGGTGATGGAGAAGTGGGGGGAAGGGTGGTGGCAGTAGTGGGAGTGAAGTTAGATTCAAAGAGTAAAGAGTTGCTGACGTGGGCTTTGGTTAAGGTTGCTCAGCCTGGAGATCATGTTCTTGCTCTCCATGTTCTTCATCCTAATTCTGGTAAACAGTTTTTTTTTTGCTGCTTATGTAATGGGTGTTCTTCATTGTTGTTATTCTTTGATTTGATTAGGAGTTTATGGGGGTTTTCTTCACTATGTCTTTTTTTTTTGTTGTTGTTGTTGTTGTCATTTTGTGAAAAGCTGAGGATTTTTACCATTTTTTTTACTGTTTATGTAATGGGTATTCTGTAGAGATGCAATGGAGGGTTTTGATGGTTTAATAGTTTGGAAATTGTTGTTTTTTTTTTCCAGAGTATTATGCGGATATCCTACTATTATTTGTGTAATGAGTGTTAATTAGGAGTATATAATGTCTCATTTTAGTCGTTGATTTGATGGATAATAGTTATGGGAATTTCTATTCTAATGTCTCATTTTCTGCTTTGTGGGTATTAATGCAATTGTCTCATTTCACACACACAACGGCTCATTTGATGTTGTATTAGTTGGCAATTTTTTTTTTTTTTTTTTTGTGTGTAATTTCTTCACTGTCTGTTTCATTTTCATTTGTTTTCTACTTTCTGATTTTTTTTTATTATCTATACATATTCTGGATTTCATTACTGATGAATCATGTGCAAAGTCGACGAATTTTTTGGATCTATGATTTGTGTATGACTTTCTCATTTAACTCACAGTGGTGGATTTCATGGTATTATTGGTTGGAATTTCTGTGCCCCTTTCTTGTTTTTAGTTCATGTTTAATGTTTTCTTCTTCTTTTGTATATCCACTCATTTTTCATTTTTTGATCTTGTTGAAGAAAAATCAGAGCCTCTTTCATTGGTGAAGTCGTTCGACTCGATGCTTGCTGCTTATGAAGGCTTCTGCAATTTAAAACAGGTTTTCTCATAAACCCCCCTTTTGCTTCCTTTCACTATATGAATATCTTTATAGAGTTTACATCTACCATCACAGAACACGAAATAGGAAGGAAGAAAAAAAGGAAAATATGAAATAGGACAGACATATGAAGATCTGAAACCATTGCTTTGAGGGCATGAATAATTTTTCTTTTTTTCTTTTTTAAGAGAAGTACCTTAGTGCTTGGTTCTGCATCAAGATTGGTTTCCTTGCACCAAAATTATGTAGGAGAATTTTACTAGTGCCTTGATTAATTTCTTTGTCACTTTTGCTGTATGTGAGTTTTTGGATTTTGGGGTGGGTTCATAATTTGTTGAGGACTGGAATATCTAGTTTGCAATTTTGTGGTATATTTAGTGGACCACTTCTTTCTTGTGGAATTTCTAAACTTTAGATTCAAACTTGTTTAGTTACAGTAAAGTAGATTTGAGATTTGCATATTTTCTTTTTCTGTTTGTCTGCTGCCTAGTAAGAGGAGCCAAAACCTTTTCCAAAAAAATCTGAATTAGGATGATCATTGTTCAGGTGCATTTGAAGCTTAAAGTTTGTCGAGGATCACCAGTTCGTAAAGTTCTTGCTCGTGAAGCTAAATTAGAAAGTGCTGTGAATTTGATCATTGGGTCTTCAGGCAGCCATCATGCCATTCGGTCATCAGTGTCACTTGCAAAGTACTGTGCTAGGAAAGTGACAAAGAGCATCTCTGTTATTGCTGTTGACAATGGCAAGATTGTCTATCAAAGGGAAGCAACTGCTTCAGTTGGAGATGAATCTTCTAGTGACTCAGATGTTCCCCATTCAAGATTCAAGCGGAGGAAGACACTGACCAAAAGTCCTTTGAGCTTAACACCTAAGAAAGACTCTTGTACACCAGAGAACAATCGCATGGCTTTGGTGCCTGTTAAGACAATTGAAGTCCCCGAGTCAAAATCTCGCTGGACACTGCTTCAGCGAGTGTTTCTTCACAACATAATGGCACCTGAAAAATATCCTGGGAAAAGGTCATCTGTGATGCAATGGGTTTGGAAACGACCAAGTCGGCAAGATTTTGCAGCTATCTACCCTGATCATAAACAGAATGTATCTGACAAGGATGAGCCTCCGTGTACAAACTTGGATGAAGAGAAAGGAGCAATTATTCCTGTTGGAAGTGATGATAATCCTATTTCAGATGAATGCTTCGTTATCTTTCCTGAGGAACTGAAGGGTCTTTCTGAAAGGTACTCGCCGATTTGCAGATTGTTCAGCTACCAGGAGCTATGTTCAGCAACATCTGATTTCCTGCCGGGTAAGTCCCCACCTTGCTGGATTTTGCAAGTTTGAGCATAAATTCTTCACTTTTCACTAAATGTGTAACTATATCTGTAGAGAATTTGATTGGAAAAGGAGGCAGCAGTAAGGTTTACAAAGGGTGCCTTCCAGATGGCAAGCAACTGGCTGTAAAAATATTGAAGCCATCAGAAGCTGTTGCACAGCAATTTCGCTCGGAGATAGAGATACTCACAACTCTGCATCACAGGCACATTATATCGCTGTTTGGTTTTTGTTTAGAGGAGAACAACCTTTTACTGGTTTATGATCTGTTATCCAGAGGAAGCTTAGAAGAGAATCTCCATGGTACCATAACTAGATATTTCCTGCTTGTTTTGGAGGCTTAATCTTTTTTTTTCTTGATTCACTGTACTGACAACAATGTAAAATACTAGGTTCTAAAAAGGATCAAAATTCATTTAGCTGGGAAGATAGATACAAGGTTGCTTTGGGTGTTGCCGAGGCATTGGACCACCTACACAATGCAGCTGATGGGCCCATAATCCACAGGGATGTGAAATCTTCAAACATTCTCCTGTCTGATGATTCTGAGCCACAGGTAGTTTATTCTTCTTCCTTAAAGTTTATGTCTTTCGGTGAATGACTTGAATTAACTGCTGTTTTGCATTCAGCTTTCAGATTTTGGACTTGCAACATTGGCCTCAAGTTGTCCGAATCATTTAGATAGCATTGATGTTGCCGGAACATTTGGGTAATTTAACGTTTTTCATTTTGATTTCAAATAACATTTGTCTACTTCATTTCATCAAAATAAAAAAGAGGAGCCGTTGTTTAGTTTATAACTGATCTTATATTGCAGCTACTTGGCTCCTGAGTACTTTATGCATGGAAAGATAACCGAAAAGATTGATGTGTATGCATTTGGTGTTGTTCTCCTTGAGCTTTTGTCTGGTAAAAAGCCAATTGATAATGGAAACGAGAAAGGTCAGGAAAGCTTAGTCATGTGGGTAAGTTGTCATCTTTGCAAATTGTGAATAGAATATCTTTTCCTCTTTCTAGTGCATTTTAGATTGAGCTTTGCAAGTTGTGGATAATCATTTTCAGGCGAAGCAAATTCTGAAGGGTGGGAACATGAGGGAGTTGCTAGATCCGAGCTTGATTGACGCTTATGACCATGATCAATTTGAGATAATGGTCTTGGCAGCATCGCTGTGCATCAGACGAGCTCCTGGAATCAGACCTCAAATTGATATCGTGAGTAAACTCTGTCAGCCACTCTAGTTGAGGTTATTTTGTACTAAAATCTGTTGCCGCCTTGTTGTATTTATCATATTTAATGGCAATAATATTTTAAACAGGTGGTGAAACTCCTCCAAGGTGAGGCTGAAACAATTAAGTGGGCAAGGGAAGAAGGCAAAGCTTCAGAGGAAGTAGATTCTGTCGATGGTGAACAACAACCCTCAAACATACAATCCTTTATTAATCTTGCATTGCTGAATTTGGAGGATGAGTCCTCACTTTCCTGTAACAGCACGGGGCCAACCATTTCCGTGGAGGATTATTTGCAAGGGAGGTTTAGTCGCTCTTCAAGTTTCGACTAGCCATTCCTATCACAGGTGTCTATGGCTATATCTAGTAACCCTTCTTCTGTAAATACTGTGCTCTCCTTATTGATTGATTGTCCCATTGCTGAGTCCTGGTACGAGAGGTTTGCAGCTATTGACCTCCTCCTTGCCTAGCCTGGGCTGATTTTTTGCTTCAACCATCACCTTTTTCCACAGCTCTGTTTCGGGGTGTAGTAACAATGCTGCCAAAAGTTGGCAAATTATCTGAATGAGCAAACGATTAGCAGATGCTCGCAGGTGAGTTATTGTAAATCAAATCCAAAGTTGAGGTGTAATTAGACCATCTGAGTTCATATTTAGTTGTCAATAGATAGGTTTAACCGTTACTGAAAATTGTACTCTTTGACCTGTTATTGCAACCTTAATTTTAGTTTGCAGAAAAGTTTTTCCATTTAATATTACATGTTTTCTTTCTTTTTTTTTTTGGGCGAGTCACAGTTTATTTTATGGATTTTATATAATCTACGAGTTTAGAAATTATTGATCGTTTTTGGCCATTTACATATACACCAACGTCCACAATTATTATTTTGTACGGCTGGTTTATACTATCTAGTTATCTACAGAAAACACAAACAAATGGACGGGCAATTGCACTTCACTCCTATTTTGATCAATTGCAGTAAAGTGAGCTAAATATTTTACTAATTATGATATCTGAAACTATACGAGAGATTAGTTTGCAGAAAAGTTTTTCCATTTAATATTACATGTTTTCTTTCTTTTTTTTTTCTTTTTTTTGTTTGGGCGAGTCACAGTTTATTTTATGGATTTTATATAATCTACGAGTTTAGAAATTATTGATCGTTTTTGGCCATTTACATATACACCAACGTCCACAATTATTATTTTGTACGGCTGGTTTTATACTATCTAGTTATCTACAGAAAACACAAACAAATGGACGGGCAATTGCACTTCACTACTATTTTGATCAATTGCAGTAAAGTGAGCTAAATATTTTACTAATTATGATATCTGAAACTATACGAGAGATTAGTTTGCAGAAAAGTTTTTCCATTTAATATTACATGTTTTCTTTCTTTTTTTTTTCTTTTTTTGTTTGGGCGAGTCACAGTTTATTTTATGGATTTTATATAATCTACGAGTTTAGAAATTATTGATCGTTTTTGGCCATTTACATATACACCAACTTCCACAATTATTATTTTGTACGGCTGGTTTTATACTATCTAGTTATCTACAGAAAACACAAACAAATGGACGGGCAATTGCACTTCACTACTATTTTGATCAATTGCAGTAAAGTGAGCTAAATATTTTACTAATTATGATATCTGAAACTATACGAGAGATCAGTGTTTACAAAGTGATTTTCATAAAAAAGAAAGCAAAAGAGAAATCTTTGATTTAAATTGTCATGCGTTACTCTGACAAGTTATTAAAGCGTTAAAGAATGGAGTATGGGTTCATCTCATTTGATTGATTAGACAAAGAGGAGTCTGTGATTCCACTTTGTGGGGAACACCAAGTCTTCTATAAGGGACGAAAAAAGAAAGTCCTCTATAAGGGCGATTAGGTTAAATAGTAGCCAATCGGATTATTTGTGGTCCCACTAACTTAATAGGAGAAGACATGTGAGGCTCAAGTGGATGTCCAACTCTCCGCATGAAAGTATATTAAAAAAAGGAAAAAGGAACGTATATGCCCTTCTATTTTGTTTTATTATTGAAACCTGTGCTCCATTAGGTTATATTAGCCCTTGCCGCTAAGCAAAGTTGTAAATATGCCCCTAATTCTAACAGGCAGGAGACGTGTCACCCGCTGAAATACCCAATCCAATAAAATTCACCCCGTTCATAACCGGATCCGACCCATTTTTTTATTTTTGAAAAAGAAGTTTATTTTCGCTCCCAACCTTGGCGACAACCCTCTGGTTCATTCCCAATCCTTTTCTTCTTGCTCATAGTCACCACAGAGTTGTTACACCAAAACACCATGTGAAATGCTGCGAGATCCACTTAAACAGCCTTAAAGTGCAATTGTCGAATACCGGAGGGACAATCATAAATTTAATTGATTATCCGAATTTGAGGTAAACAGTTTGGCGTCCATCGTGGGGCTAGTGTCACGACCCAACCCCGTGGGCCGCGACTGGTACCCTAACTGGGTACCCGTACATACCTACCTGATAGAACTTCGTACCATACAGATTTTTTTTTCAAACAGATGTTTACAAAATCAGGCCGATACAGATACGGCACGCGTACACATGTGCAAACCTGAACATACTGAAATCCACAGATAAGCCGATGAGGCTAACATACATACGGAGTCGCAAGATCGTTCGTACCTACCTGAACAGATGTAACCCGTAACCCACATATCTATCTACAGGCCTCTACAGACATACAGAATCAGATGACGGGACAGGGCCCCGCCGTACCCAGAGTAACCATACATACAGAAAATACAGAAGACAAAAGATATATACCAAACGTACACGCTCCGGATCAAAGGGAGCTCTTCCAAACTGCAGAATCGATGCCCTAAACTGGCGGCGTATCTCCAGGTGCGTCTGTACCTGCGGGCATGTAACGCAGCCCCCGAAGAACCGGGGGTCAGTACAAAAATGTACCGAGTATGTAAAGCAGAAATATATCAAACATAATCATGATCTGGACCAGAAGCACAGAAATATAATAGGCAGAATCATAAGCCGGACGGACAGAGCCATGGTCCCGACAGACGGACAGAATCATGGTTCAGACAGACAAAATCAAAATCCATACGGACGTACAGAATCCAAACCCATACGGACAGACAGAATCATAACCAGTCGGACAGATAATCCAGATGGACAGACAGAATCATAACCAGTCGGACAGATAATCCAGACGGACAGACAGAATCATAACCAGTCGGACAGATAATCCAGACAGACAGACAGAATCATAACCGGTCGGACAGATAATCCAGACGGACAGACAGAATCATAACTGGTCGGACAGATAATCCACACGGACAGACAGAATCGTATATAGGGTATAGGAACGTGGTCGCCACTCCTGCCATTGACACCACAACACAACATATATCAGAAATTCTTCTCCGATCTCCGTCATACATCATAACATAACCACGGTACCCGGGGGCGGACAGATAACACAACACCCCGAGCCCGGACACATCATACTTCATAATATATCCTCGGTAATCGGGGACGGACATATACCACAGTACCCCGAAACCGGACACATCATACTTCGGAATTCACATATGGGGCTCGGCGGCCCATCCGCACGATATACATACCGGCCCGGGATCCGGTGAAAGGAATCATAGCACATGCACGAACTGATTAATGAAAAACCACATACGTACAGATCGTCGTACAGATTCAACGGAACAGAAATAGGCCAACTGGCAGATCGAATCAAAGTATTCAGATAGTTTTCAAACTACGCACCTACACGTCACTTGGGGAGGCACGACAGATCATAACTCGAACTAGATTTTCAGATATCAAAACCATATTGTGAGATTTATATAAAAACAGTCATATTATGTTCAAAATGATAGTTCAGATGTTGCCTGTGAAAAACGGACGGAAATGAGGCAATTTAGATCATTCACGGGGTATCGGGGCTCCGTGGGCCCACCTCGGACCAACTCGAGGCAAGATACATAAATTACTGATAAAAGACCTTATGAGGTCATCCATAATCATTCGAAAGTATTCCGACTCCGTTTAGGAAGGTTTCGTACAAAAGCATACTTTAAAGATATTTTATAAGGACATAGTTTCAATCTTACTGAAGGAATTGGAGCAGATTTCCATATCGAATTCCGAGGAACGGAGTCGTATTTAAGGCTCGCGGCCGAGCCTATTATGTTCAGAACATGCCTAAGAATGAAGGGAAAGACTTTACATACCTTAGCTGCGTCTTACGCTTGTCCAAATTCAATTCCCGTTTCGCTCAAAATCTACAAATGGTCACATTTACCAATTGTCAATAGTAAGACTTTTAGCATTCTTTAATTCACTATTTGTCTACAGAAATTTGGGCAGCATCTCCCCTGCTTATATGCCTAGCCCGAATTTTTAATTCAGCAGTCAACAACACAACAACAATACCAACATCAATAATATCCTTTTTCATATCAACATATTCCATAAAACAGCCCACACGCTGTTTTCCAACTTTTATAAGTAATTAACTCAGTATACAATTATTTAATCGCGTTTTCTTCGTAAATAAACTAGTATTAACACAAATAGGAAGAGATTCATACCTTTCTCCTTTTAATATTGTTGTATCTTCCCTTTTTCACCTTAGTTTTATGCCACAACGCACTGCCATACGATTCTGCAGTGAAAACTATACGCTATCCGGACTGAAATTGGGAAATTATACCTGGTTTGGGCTAAAATTTGGTGGTGGAAAGTTGGGAAATTTTCTGGGATTTTTGGGGTGGTGTTCGTGGTTTTGGACTGAAAATGAGGGGGTCTCCCCCTCTTTATAATTGTTTTGGAAGCTGCCAGAAGCAGCTGGAAAAGTGCTCAGCGCGATCGCGTAGAGTTAAATGATTTCCTTCTGCGCGTTCGCGCCCCCTCTGGGCGCGTTCGCGCAGGGTTAAAATTTCTGACTGGATGTTCGTTAAGTAAAACGGTCATAAATTTTGATCCCGATATCGTATGAGGGCCTACGACCTATGGATGGAAAGATAATTCAATTATCTACAACTTTTATTTCTAGACGTTTTCCCAAATTTCAAACTTATAATACCGTTTTTGCCCCTAGAAGTCAGATCATCCGAAAATGCTTCCTTAAATTGTCCTTTTGGAGGGCTTCCACTTTGATTTGGCCCAAGGGACCTTCTTGAGTTGTGTTTAACTTCACATATGTGATTCATGTAATTTTTCACATGTCCCAAAAAAAATCTTGACGTGTGGGCCCCACCTCAGCTTACAAATAATTCGACGTTCGAAAATGCAGGATATAACAGCTAGGATAATAGTGGTCTTTGATCTTGATCTCTATCTTACCCATCAAAATCAAAAATATCTTTTGTTCGTCTCTGTAAAAACGGACCAAATGACTAACAGTGGACAATATGGTCATATCATTAACAACGAGATTGTTGCCGAAAATGAAGACAGCGGGCCACGAGGATTACCAAACCCCGCTGACCCGAACCCCGTTAACTCGAGGGAGGGCCTCAACCGGCAAAACACCGTGAACCAGGAGAATGCCGCCCAGCCAGCCACCGATCCTTTAAATACCCACAATTCAATTACTTTGTCCCAGACACAGGGCCGGAAAGAACCGGATACCCCGAAAGATAATATTGACTTACGTTTAATTTTTGAAATGTTGCAGGAACAGAGAGCAGCGATTGCCGAACAAGGAATCGCAATTGCCCAATTGGAAAGCAGAAGAGATACAACGACCCCGGAGAAGACGAAGGGTGTTGCCGAACCCAGGAGGGATGAGGCATGAATGGCTGAGAGCAATGGGTCCGGAGCTGGTTCCTCTACCGAGGTTCTGAGAATGCTCGAAACTTTGGCAAAGCGGGTAGACTCGACCGAAAAGAGGGTGGAAACATACAACTCTCGGGTGGACCAAATACCGGGGGCTCCGCCTATTCTGAAAGGGTCGGATTAGAAGAGGTACATCCAAAGGCCTTTTCCTCCGAGTGCGGCTCCAAAATTGATCCCGAAGAGGTTCAAAATGCCTGATATCCAGAAATATGACGGCACAACGGACCCTCACGAACACGTGACCTCATACGCCTGCGCTATAAAGGGAAATGATATGGAGGAAGATGAAATTCAATCCGTGTTGCTGAAAAAGTTCGGGGAAACTCTGTCAAAAGGAGCATTGACGTGGTACGACCATCTGCCCGAGCATTCAATCACTTCTTTCGAAATGCTCGCCGATGCGTTCGTAAAAGCACACGCCGGAGCCAAAAAGGTGCAGGCTCGGAAGACGGATATTTTCCGTATAGCCCAAAGAGACGATGAGTTACTGCATGAATTTGTCAATCGATTCCAAAGGGAACGGATGGAGCTCTCCCCGGTTCCGGAGGAATGGGCCGCACAAGCTTTCACAAAGGGGCTCAATGTGCGGAGCTCGACGGCTTCGTTCAAATTAAAGGAAAGCTTGCTGGAATACGAAGCTGTGACATGGGCAGATGTCCATAACCGATACGAGTCAAAGATTCGGGTGGAGGATGACCAACTCGAGCTTCCCCCGGGGCCAATAAATATGAACAAAAGTTTTGAGAGACCAAGAAAAAATTACGAACAGGAGGTCAGATCATCGAGGGAAAGGTATCGGCCATATTCTCATTCGGAAAAACCAAGCTTCAGGTCGGAGAAATCCAGTGTTGGCCTGAGCCATTTCTCCAGTCAGGGTGATAAACGGGTTGAGCGCGCGCCGAACAGTCGAGGTCTCTCATTCAGGAGCGATGTCAGAAGCTCTGCTGGCAACAAAGACTTGCCGAGGATATCGGAGTACAATTTCAACGTCAACACCTCGGACCTCGTCTCGGCTATTGGCCGTGTCCCGGATGTAAGATGGCCGAGACTTTTAAGGTCGGATCCGGGTCAACGGGACCCGAATATGATGTGTGAATATCATGGAACCCATGGACACAGAACTGAGGATTGTCGCCAGTTAAGAGAGGAGGTAGCTCGGTTACTAAAGAACGGCCACCTCCGAGAATTGTTGAGTGAAAGAGCCAAAGGTCACTACAAGGAAAGGGAGACTCATAAAAGGGCCGAGCCAGTAGAATCCCAGCATATAATCAACATGATAATCGGGGGCACCGATACCCCACGAGGGCCGGTAATGAAACGAACCAAGGTTTCTGCTGTGCGTGAAAAGCGCGGCCGGGATTATATACCGGAGGGTTCCATCTCTTTCAGCAACGAGGACGCAGAAGGCATAATTCAACCGCATAATGATGCATTGGTAATCTCTATTCTTATTTTTAAAACTCAAATTAAGCGTATTTTGATTGACCCAGTTAGCTCGGCCAACATCATCCGGTGGAGAGTGGTCGAACAGCTAAGGCTACTCGATCAGATTGTACCGGTAGCCCGGGTACTCAGCGAATTCAACATGGCGAGCGAAACCACAAAGGGGGAGATCTCATTGCCGGTAAACATCGATGGCAGTATCCAGCAAACGGTGTTCTATGTAATCGAAAGAGATATGAAGTACAATGCATTACTGGGTAGACCCTGGATACATAACATGAGGGCCGTGCCGTCGACGTTGCATCAGCTGCTAAAATTCCCGACTCCGGAGGGGATAAAAACCATCCGAGGTGAACAACCCGCTGCAAGGGAGATGTTTGCGGTCGAGGAAGCGACACCTCAGCCCAAAAAATCGAATCAAAAGGAAGAAGGTTCAACCGGGGGAAAGGACACCAAATAGCAATCAAATCACTTGGGGTCAGATCCGGGGTATGAAGAGGATGATTTAGGTGTACCCAGATCATTCGTCATGCCAGATGACTCGGATGCAACCAAGTCAACAGTAGAGGAGCTGGAGCAGATCATCTTGTTCGAATATCTACCGGACAGAAAGGTATACCTAGTCACGGGGTTAACCTCGGAGATCAGGAACAAGTTAATTGAATTTGTTCGAGCTAATGACGATTGCTTCGCATGGTCCCATATAGATATGACAGGTATATACCACCGGAAGTAACAACTCACAAGATCAGCTTAGACGGGAGGTTTCCCCCGGTAAAGCAGAAGAGGAGGCCCATGGCAGAAGCAAAACACGCCTTCGTAAAAGACGAGGTAACAAAGCTTTTAAAAATAGGCTCTATTCGGGAGGTAAAGTACCCGTACTGGCTAGCTAACGTAGTAGTGGTGCCGAAGAAAGGTAATAAATTTCGAATGTGTGTTGATTACAAGGATCTAAACAAAGCATGCCCGAAGGATTCATTTCCTTTGCCTCACATCGATAGAATGATCGATGCGACGACCGGGCATGAAATGTTGAGTTTTCTCGATGCCTACTCCGGGTATAACCAAATTCGGATGCACCCGGAGGATCAAGAGAAAACATCCTTTATTACCCGATATGGGACTTACTGTTATAATGTCATGCCTTTTAGATTAAAAAATGCCGGTGCGACTTACCAACGCCTAGTTAATGGGATGTTCGAAGAACGAATAGGGATAACAATAGAAGTTTATATTGACGACATGGTGGTCAAGTCCCTGGAAACAGAGGACCATTTAAAGCATTTGCAGGAAACCTTCGATGTGCTCCGCAAGTATAACATGAAGCTCAACCCGGAAAAATGTGCCTTCGGTGTCCGGTCTGGCAAATTTTTGAGTTTCATGGTGTCAAACTGGGGGATCGAAATCAACCCGGACAAGATCAAGGCCATCGAGGATATCGAGGTAGTGAATAATGTCAAAGGAGTGCAGAGGCTCACAGGAAGGATAGCGGCACTGAGTCGCTTCATATTGAGGTCCTCGGACAAGAGTCATCGCTTCTTCTCCTTACTAAGGAAAAAGAACAATTTCGTTTGGACACCGGAGTGTCAAAAAGCTTTACAAGAATTAAAGAGATACTTGTCCAGCCCACCGCTTTTGCACACACCAAAAGCGGACGAGCAGCTTTTTCTCTACCTTGCTGTCTCCGAGCTAGCGGTAAGCGGCGTTTTGGTCTGAAAAGAATCAGGTACGCAATTCCCTATTTATTATGTAAGTAGAACTTTGGGGGATGCGGAGACCCGTTACCCCCACTTGGAAAAATTGGCATTGGCATTGGTAAGCGCTTCTAGAAAACTCAGGCCTTACTTCCAATGTCATCCGATATGTGTAGTGACTACTTACCCCCTAAAAAACATCATGCACGAACCAGAATTATCGGTTAGACTAACTAAATGGGCCGTAGAAATTAGCGGATATGATATCGAATACAAGCCTCGGACGGCAATCAAGTCCCAGATCTTGGCCGATTTTGTGACAGATTTCACCCCGGCTATGGTCCCCGAGGTTGAAAAAGAATTTCTGCTGACCTCGGGGAAAGCCTCGGATATTTGGTCGCTACACACGGACGGAGCCTATAACCTCAAAGGTTCCGGGCTAGGAATCGTCCTTAGAACCCCGGCCGGGGATGCCGTTCGACAGTCCATTAGAACTGTTAAATTGACTAACAATGAAGCCGAGTACGAGGCTATGATTGCAGGTTTGGAATTAACCCGGAGTATGGAGGCCGAAATAATCGAGGCGAAGTACGATTCTCTTTTGGTCGTTAACCAGGTGAATGGCGTCTTCGAGGTCAAAGACGAACAGATGCTAAGGTATTTGGAGAAGATCCAAGTGATACTACACCGGTTTAAAGAATGGACCATGCATCATATACCGAGGGAGCAGAACAACGAAGCCGATGCATTGGCCAATTTGGGATCTTCGGTCGAAGAGGAAGAAATTAACCCCGGTACTACGGTGCACTTGATGAATACGGCGATAGAGAACGGACATGCCGAAATAAACACAATGGGTTTAACTTGGGATTGACGCAACAAGTACATCGATTACTTGTGTGATGGAAAGCTCCCGAATGACCCAAAAGAATCACGGTCATTAAGGACGAAAGCTGCGCGTTTCTGCTTGGTAGACGGCCAATTGTATCGACGGTCTTTCTTCGGACCCCTGGCCAAGTGTTTGGGTCCCGGAGAAACGGAGTATGTGATGAGAGAGGTGCACGAAGGAACCTGCAGCAACCACTCCGGTGCTGAAGCTCTGGTCTGAAAGATTATCAGGGCCGGTTATTACTGGAACCGGATGGATGAATATTCAAAGAATTTTATCCGGAAATGTGACGGGTGTCAGAGACATGCGCCGATGATTCATCAGCTCGGGGAGTTGCTGCATTCGGTGGTGTCACCATGGCCTTTCATGAAGTGGGGAATGGACATTGTTGGTCCATTGCCACGGGCACCAGGTAAAGCCCGATTTATTTTATTTATGACTGACTATTTCTCCAAATGGGTTGAAGCGCAGACCTTCGAAAAAATTAGAGAAAAGGAGGTCATTGACTTCATATGGGACCACATTATTTGTCGTTTCGGCATCCCTGCCGAGATAACTTGTGATAATGGTCCTCAGTTCGTGGGCGGTAAAGTCAACGATTTTCTCGAAGGGTTGAAGATCAAGAAAATTGTATCAACTCCGAATCACCCGTGTGCGAAGGGACAGGCGGAATCCACGAACAAAACAATAATCCAAAATCTGAGGAAAAGACTTGAAGCATCAAATCATCACTGGAGGGAAATATTACCGGAGGTATTGTGAGCTTACAAAATCACATCGAAATCAAGCACGAGAGAAACTCCTTTCTCTTTGGTCTACGGGGCCGAAGCCCTTATCCCCGTAGAAGTTGGTCGACTCTCCCATTTAGCTATACCACCGAGGAGTCGAACGAGGAGGCCATGGCCGTAAAACTCGACCTCACGGATGAACTTCGCGAAAACGCGTTGGTCCGTATTGCAGCCCAGAAACATAGAATGGAAAGGTACTACAATCGGAGAACCAATTTTCGGCATTTCCAAGTCGGGGACTTGGTGCTTCGGAAAGTTACCTTGAACACCAAGAATCCCAACGAAGGAAAACTGGGTCCGAATTGGGAAGGACCGTACAAGATAACCGAGGTAATGGGAAAAGGATCGTACCAGTTGGAATCCATGGACGGGCAAAGGTTGCGCAATAACTGGAATGTGGCTCATCTGAAAAGATACTACTACTAAGGTATGGACTCCCCGTGTTTTTCTATTAACCTTTCTTTTTTGCAGGAAGTCAAGTACCGGATAAAGTTAGAATCTAGGCCTGAAAACACGTGTTGCACTCTTTTCCTTAGTACGGTTTTGTCCCAAAATGGGTTTTCCGACAAGGTTTTTAATGAGGCAACAAGTACAACGTGTTACTCTCCGAAGACAAGGACAAACGCCCGGAAGCTCGGGGTCACACCCTACAATTGGGGACTTAATAACGCTTACCCGATCTTGCAGCTCGGATAAGCGCTAGGGGACTATTACACCCACATCGAAGTTTAACCCGGTTAGCGGAAATCGGAGGAGCTCAACAAACCAAAACCGAACCTTTTATATTAGGTTTCGATGTAAGGACCAAACGATCAGAATGAATCGTGTCCACTCAGTAGTTGCTACGGTAAAACCAAGAACCGAACCTTCTGCATTAGGTTTCGTTGTAAGGACCAAACGATCAGAATGAATCGTGTCCATTTAGTATTTGCTATGGCAAAAGCAGAAGGAAACAAAATTCTCATATCTTGTACAAATACTTGCAATACAAATACCATTGAAAGTTCGATAGCGATATCTCGGATGTCTTATTGTTAAAACACTCTGCCCTGATGATTATCGCCGTATTTCGGCATTACTTCATTCATACACCCTACTCCGGGCACTACGGTCGAAATTCGACAAAGGCAACAAGGTCATAGCGAACCGAGCCTAAATCGTTAACCCCAAAAACGGGGAATGTTACATCAAAATTTAGCTAAGGCTGAGATTCAGGTGTCCGAAAAATACCGGCCCTAAAAATGCCCATTGTGATTCGAAGACGTCTGAATCCACAAAGCATAAGATAAGTCCCACAGGTAAAAACTCGATCAAATTCCTGGACAAAATGTACCGGATGAAGAGAAAAACCGATATTTAGGCACAGTCCGAAATAATGACTCCTTAAAACGGACCGACAATTCGGGCAAAAGTCATAACAAACATTCAAACAGAATAAAGAAAATCAAGAAAAGTGCATGTTCCATTCATATAAAGGTTTTTTACATCGAAAACCCTACAAAGGCAAAAAAAAAAAAAAAAAAAAGAGAAGAACAAAGTACAGGCCCCGGTCTATCCGGTATGGCTGGATCCGGAGTGTTCGGACACTGTCCGCTCGGAGTCGTCGGATTCAGCCCCAAGGGCTCCCTTAGCATCTTCCTCGACCCTTTTAGCTTCAAGTATCAGGGCCGGAAGATCCGCAAAGCCACGCTCGGCTTGCTCATGTGTAATCCTCCGAGATTTCCACTTTTCATACTCAGCAGCAATAGTAGTCTGAGCCTCGGCGGCCTCCATGCTCTTTAGAGCTTCTTCCTAATCGGCCTCGGCCTCGGCCTAGGCTAGCTTTGCCACCAGAACATCCCGAGCCTCTTCGAGGACATTTTGCATTTGAGTGGCCGACTCGAGCTCGACCTTGAGAGTGTCATTAGCACCAACCGTCTCCTCAAGCTCGGTCTTTAGATCATCACATATCTGGGCTCTCTTCTCCGCCTTCTCTTCAAACACCCTCATACGCTCTTTGCACTGGGCGCTCTCAGATTCGAGTAGCCGATTCCTCTCGGCCAAGCTCGTAGCATCGGACTTCACCGAATCCAGCTCCCCCCGGAGTTGAGAGATGGTGGTTTCGAGCTCATCGAGCCTTGAGGAAAAATGAGCGTTGTCTCGGCTAAGGTCGATCTTATCCGCTTCGAGACGCCGGTTATATTCGACCATCTCGGCCAACTCACCCTTTAATTGATGATTTTCGGCCTTTGTTGCATCGAGCTCGGGTCGGAGGTTGGAAAAAGCAACTGCTTGATTCAACTCATCCTCCTTCACCCGCAGAAGGTGCAAAAATTTATACGTTTCGCGGCTTTGAGCATCCAGTTAGCCCTTGAGATTGTCCACCTCTTGCTGGGCACGAACGAAAGCCTCGTTGACGAGCACCACACTCTGCAAAGGAAGCAAGTTAAAAACTTGAATAAACGAGATTAAAATTCTCAATGAAATTATGCAAGGATGGCTGATGAACTTACTTGATTGCCCGCGTGCATACCCTCGTTGATGAGACACTGCCAAGGGACTCCGTTCATCTTTCGTTTGTCCGAGTTCGAGACAAGGGGCCTCAGGTAGCTCGCCACACCCATCGGGCAAGAAAGAAAGCTGCAATCCTCGGGAACGGTGATCATAGCCGACCTTGTCCTCCTCGGTTCCACTCTTGGGGCCGGAAAGGTGCGCACCAAGCTATCCCTAGCACCGGACTCGGTGGTCCGACCAGCCTCCCTCGTGGCTCGAGGGATCGGGAGATGTCCGAAACCAGCAGCTTCGCCGATAGCATGAGGAGTGTCCGAGAACATGTCATCAAATTCATCCGACCTTGATGCTGGAGTTGGAGAACTCGGAGGGACCTCAGCAGCTTCGAAAAAGGCAGGGGTCTCCGAAATTGCGGCAGTCTCATAGCATCCATGGGGACTTCGGTCTCTGAGACCGGCTCAATCGTTTGAACGGCTTCGGCAGCAGGTGCCTTCACGGATCTTGTCCTTTGCAGAGGGGATTCTTCGGAAGAAGCGTCACCTGAAATATCAACGAACTCAATCGACCTTAAAGGAGCCGGGTAATGAATTTCTTCCCCACATGTATATAATGCCGGAACTGAAGGTCCTTCCCCGGCTGAAGGAGATGGTGAAACGGTGATACCCTCCTCCGGAATGGGATCCACGGAAGGGGCCACACTGATACTCCGAACGAGAAGCTAGGGCTCTGCTTCATCCCTTAAAGTCCTAACGACGCTCCTCGCCCTTTTCTTCGGATTCTGCCCTTTTTTCGAGGGCCTTTTTGTCTTGGCGGCAGCATCAAGGATACGAGATGCACCCGCTGAATCGAACTCGGGTGCCGACGTTGCGGGTTCAGCTGCTGACTCCGGCCTTGGATCCACCGAGCCCTTAGGTAAACCTGAAAATCGAAGATGTTACAGAAGGGTAGAAGATGCAATGAATACGGATAGAAGCAAAGCATTACCGTGGTTCTGGGCGACCCATCGGCCACGTGAGGTGTCCCCACGTCCGATCGTCGTGGGCATATTGGATGAGAAGAGCAGTAACCCATTCGTTGAGATTCCGGACGACCGGAGGAATCCAACCCACAGCTAATATAAATAAGAAGACATGTGGTGAGAAGGTGGAAGAACTGAAGTTCGACAAAACATACAAGAGCAATTATTAAGAGAGTTCAGACTTACGATTGTTATTCCACTTTTCCGGAAAAGGCATGTAGCTGTCCGGAATAATGTCTGAGGTTCGCACCCGGACATACCGCTCCAACCAGCCCCGGTCTCTATCCTCGTCCATTTTTGAAAAAATTGGATTCCGATTACGCTTGGCGAGTTTTATTACACCGCCTAAGAACAACCTCGAGGAGTATAACCGTATTAACTGGGCCAGTGTGAACTCCTTTTCAGTATTATTGGCCAACAGCCGGAGGCAGGCCAGGACCCTCCAAACAATCAGACCAATCTGTGCCAAGGTTACGTTATAAGTCCGACACATGTCTAAAATGACCGGATCGAGCGGGGGGTCGAACTTGAGGGTAAAAGGGTAAGTATAAACGTACAAGAAGCCCTCCCGATGGTCGGTGACCGACTCGTTTGGCCCGGGGGCAAAAACTTGGACTGAACGGTTGTCCCATCCACAATCAGACCGGATTAAGTCAAGTTTATCCTCGGTAATGGATGAGGGATATCGTCTCACATCGAACCCTCTATCGGATAGCGGAGAAGGTTTTTCAACCTCGAAGTCTTTGTTGAAATTAGGTTTGGCCGGTACAATGTCCGAAGCGATAGGTTCGAAGGAGACCTTCCCCTTGGCTGGAGAAGTTGGCTCGGTTCCTTGAGAAGAAACCGAGGGAATATCGTGGGAAGTGGTTTCGGTGTTGGCAGACATTTGAAAATATGGAAAAGAGAGATTGGGTGATTTTGAAAAGGACGTTAAAAAGTGAAGGGGACAGTCAAAGAATTCAAAAATGGTAAAGAACAAGAGGAAGAAGCAGCAACACACAAGAACGACCAGTGGAGAAGTTTGCAGAATTGTTCCCTTTTTACAACTATAAGCAACAAATCGACGAGAGATGTGAATTTGAAGATGGTAAGTGAGAAGATGAAATGAATAAGAAATGAAGAACTGAAGCTGTGAGAAATGAAGTGAAGGATTGAAGATGAGATTAAAGGGATCGTAAAATGAAAAAATGAAGTGTTGGAAGACGTTATATAGACATGGGGTCGAGGCGGTTACAGTTCCAGCCAGCCGGGGAATGTCAGGTGTCCCATAATTAATGAGGAATGACTTGAAGTGACGTGCGTTACAGCGGTTGTCAGAGCTGACCATCCGGGATGAGAACACGTGGCCGATGACAGAGGGACGTGACACAACTGTTCTCGCCAAAATGAAAAGATAACAACGGATACATTGAGCCACCGATTTCTTGATGCATCCACTTCCCGTTACTCAGATAAAACTACAGTCCGGAAAGTGTGGGGACTATCTGTATACGGTAAAAACCGGATATATGTTAAACCGGTAAGACTAGAGACCTAAGGAAGAGAGGGACGAGCACTTGCACGAAGACTTTCTTTCTGGACCGGAGGAATGTTTGGACCGAAGAGAGGGAAGAGCATCATTTGGTCCATTCTCTCCATAGCTGAGTGGATCGTGGTCGTTAGTCCGTTTGATCGTGGTCGTTAGTCCGTTTGATCGTGGTCGTTGGTCCGGGAGATCCGTTACGCGATTGGCATGCGTCGATACCGTCCTGCCATGTTTAACTGCCAATCGTACGGGTGTCAGACCGTACGACCAACCTAATCCAACCTAATCCATTTCAGAGTTTTTCTTTATTTTTTAGGGCCTCATGTTGTATGAAGCCCATGGGGCAATACTATAAATAGGGGTCATTGCCCTACTTTTGGGGGGTTGGCTTCTTGAACTCTAGAACATTTTGTATTAGCAAGATATATACAAATCTCTCTCTCAATATCTGATTTTGGTCCGGATTTGTTGTGTTCATCTTTAGATTTGTGCTACCAAACAATATTCAACATAAAAGCATACACGTTCAGTGCATACCATCAATTGTTATTTAGATTATTCATAGTTGATTCTATTCCATGTCTCTCAATCAAAGAATAGATTAAAGTTTACCACATATCCTATACCTCACTCATAAATTTAATTGATTATCCGAATTTGGGGTAAACAAGTATAACGGAGGACAGGTAGCAACAGCAAAACAAAGTAGAGGGGTATATTTGACCCTTTTCCGTTAAAAAAATAGCCAGGAATTCGAAAATAAAATCTTCATTTTTTTTAAATGAAATTTACATACTTACAAACTACATAAGTACTCACAATAGTTAACAATCTAAAATATTTAGAAAGTATTTAAAAATTATGGCAAAGAAAATAATTTTTGATTGTCTAAATTGTAACTAAGACAAAAAAATTAAAATGGGTGAAGGAGCGAATAAATTTAATCATTTTATAATGTGATATCAAATTTATCTCACTTTATAAGAACTACAACTTGAGCGATCCAGATATATAACTAGTAAGTCATTAACCCAAAAAACTTAGGCGACCGACTATGTTCGAAGTTTTAGAAAACGGAAAAGGGCCAAATATACCCCTGTACTATCGAAAAAGGGTTAAATATACCCCTCATTATACTTTGCGTCCAAATATACCCCTACAGTTATACTTTGGCCACAAATATTCCCCTTTACCATTAAAGTTGACAAAGGTTAATATTTTTAATGAACAAAATGCCATGTGGCATGCCACCTCATTGTCCAAATCCAATTTTAACCGTCTCTCCTTCCATGTCATCTTTCACTATTTGCACCTCCCCTCCACCACTACTAGACCACTATAACCACCATCATTTTCACAAACTCAAAATGCTTTACAATAGGAAAGTTGTAACGTGCAGTGACCTCTAATTGAGCAGCCAAGGCTTCTATCTCCCTTATCCTTTTCTTGGTAGGAGCACGAGTTACATGCCGTGCCTACCAAATGAGAAGTTACAAATAAAGATAAATTAAAATTGAACCATCTCTTATGAACATAGCATTACCCGACAGTAACCTGTCAAAATATTTCCTTTTATATCAGGCACAATTTCCATATGAAAATTCAAATTCACATCTGTGAAAATTCTACGAAGCAAATGATGTATATGCATTTTCCATTAAAAAGTTCAAAAGGGAATGAGAAGCACATAAAGTCCCAAATTATTAATTGACAAGGATAACAAGAAGATTGAAACGGAAAGGGAGAATAAGACTTGGGACACTCAAAAATTGAGAGTCATACTGTTCAAACTTCTGAAAAGTCGAAGATTAGTAGCTACTGCAAATAAGTGACATTAATCTTCGGATTGAATCTTTTGGTGAATAAGACGACTTTACTAGCAATCTAGATATATGGATACTCTGTGCAACTTTCCTATTGTAAAGCATCCTCCAAAACTTAACAGAAGACGGTTTTTCTGATTGTTTTACCCCATTGTAAAGCATTTTGATTTCTTCCCCTGTTCAAGTTTGTGAAAATGGTGGTGGGTATAGTGGTGGGGGAGGTGCAAATGCTGAAAGATGAAATGGAAAGAGGGAGGGTTAAAATTGAATTTGAATAATAAGGTGGCATACCACATGGCATTTTCTTCATTAAAAATATTAACTTTGGTCAACTTTAACGGTGAAGGGGTATATTTGTGCCCAAAGTATAACTGTAGGGGTATATTTGGACTCAAAGTATAATGAGGTGTATATTTGACCCTTTTCCGATAGTACAGGGGTATATTTGGCCCCATTTTCGTTTAGAAAATTATAACTAGACGGCGTACACGGGCCCAACACTTTGGATTATAATGTATCTACGTGTATGTAGTTGTGTTTGAGTAGTGATAATATATACATATATATATATATATATATATATATATATATATTATATTATATTGCTAATAAACATACATAAGTTTGCAATTTTTTTATGCTAATATATCTATTAATATATATATATATATATATATATATATATATATATATATACTATATTCAAAACATGATTAATATAACGTTGTAGTTTCTGCTCCGTATTCAAAACTTTATTATATTAGTGTTTGCTACGAATACAAAGTTGGCAAAAATTTATTAATACTTTTTAAAAGAGAAGACTTGTTTAAAAGGAAACTATTTTCCTCTCTTTGAGTTAAAACAATAGGAATATTTAAGCATTAGTTGATACTTTGAATTTTAATTCGATTAATTTAAAGGTGTAAAATATTTTATTGTTAATGTATGTAGATTGGACCTAAACAATATGTCACGACCCGACTCGGGGCCGCGACAAGCACCCGGTGCTAGCCCACCCGGGCACCCTCTTAGCTTACTCTTATGCTTACATCTAGGTGAGCCACATAATTATACATGCATTTCCATTCATTCGTCAACTAGTCCCATTTGGAGAACAGCACATTTATATCATCATAGGCATCTATGCCACATCAATGTACACGGGCCAACGTGGCCGACAAAATGATATACAAAACATAGGCCGACAAGGCCAAACACATCTACCCCCACACACACATGTCTACGAGCCTCTAAGAGTATACATATCACATTAGCGGGACAGGACCCCGCTATGCCCATAATTATATACACAAAAGAATGAGTACCCAAAAGATATGGCTCCGAAGGAAATGGAGCTCTCTATGTAATCTCCGAACAGACAGCTATGGATCAAGTCTGTCTCCCTGTGCACCTGCGGGCATGACGCAGCGTCCACAAACAAAAGGACGTCAGTACGAAGAATGTACTGAGTATGTAAAGCATGAGCAATATCAATAAATAAGCATCATGAACAACATATGAAATAGCATAGGAGGGGGAGACAATAATATCATCGTCATAGCACTTACCTTCCTTTCGTAGGACTTTCCATTTTTCATACGTATTTGTACACCTGATACGCTCAAATTATACCTATAAATGGTATAACGCGGATGTTGTCAAATATAGTAACCCGACAACGTTGGGGTCGAATCCCAGAGGGACTATGGTGTGAAAAGGGTACTAAAGTCGTAGATGCTAAGTTCTAGGTCTAATATCTTAATCCGATAATTTGTGTAAAAGTTGGTTTTTCTATGACTAGTTGCTAAATTATTGCTTTGTGAATATTTATGGTAAAAGAAACTAAGGTTGTGTCCCCGCTAGATAGAGTGTATAATCATGGTTATTGATCTTGATATACATGTAATGGATCATTATATGAATGCACTTAATTTCTATGTGAATCTCTACTATTTCCCAATAAATAAAGATTATATCTTTCTATGATTTTCCCAAATATAAGAAAGTGATTATGAAGAACGATTAATAATGCCAAGTAAATTCCTCTTATTCCTAAGTGAATTTATTAAACAAAGTTTAAAACTTTGAGTTCTTGTTAATTATTCTTACCAACCCTAATTATTTTTCCAAATAAATTTAGGGTTTATGGCGTTAATCAATGTTTGCAACCATTAATTATGAATGAAGAATGAAGAATAACTAAACCCTAATAATCCATTATTTGTGTATCAATCACAAACCCAATCACAAAACACCCATTATTGGGTTCACAACCCTAGTAAGGGAATTTAGTTACTCATGACAAAGAACAAGAAATAAGAAATTAAAGAATTCATAATTGCTTACTTTGGAATAAAAAAGGAATTCGTAATACTTGAATTGATGTTTGAATCTTCAAAAACTAGAGAGAATTAATATTCTAAGTCAAGAGACAACAAAAATAATGAATGATGTCTATTAAAAACCCTACAAAGGCTATTTATAGGTTTTGGAATTACAGAAGTTTCAGATTTGCACTTTAGTCCCGTCATGGCGAAATACGGTCCGTAAATCACTTTACGGACCGTAAATTTGGTTTACGCCCAAGTTGGCTGCTCAGTTGTGTGCAACTTTCCCTTTTGAAATACAGACCGTAAAGTAGTTTACGGTCCGTAAACTGCATGGTCGTAATTCAACATCTAATACTTCGACTTCCTGCCAGATGCTCAACTGGTTAAATACGTGATGGAATACGGACCGTAAACTGAAATACGGTCCGTAAACCTAGCTCGTAAACCACCATCTTCTCAGCTTGACTTTCTGGTTCTGTTATCCTTAAACACGACCATGGAATACGGACCGTAAACATCACTTTACGACCTGGTTCTGCACTTCAACTGTGATTGTGCCGAATTTGTTCCTTTACCTGAAAAACACTAAAAACCACGTAAAATCACATAGGCTTGCTTAAAAACAAGTAAAACTTAGAGTCAAAAAGCATCGATTGTGGCGTAAAACCACGCCACATCAACACCTATGTCGTCATCCGTATTCCATAATAGTACTCGTACCATACTTGTGCTCATATTCGTATACATGTCCTTATTCGTATTCTTATACATAGTCTTATCACATTCATATTCATATTATATACATAGTCATTTCATATACATAGCATTTACATAGCATACCCGACCTCATAGGATCGGTGTTTCATACATACTTGGCCAACCAAGGCTCAAGGTTACTCATACCTGGCCCTACCAAGGCTTCAGGGTTATCCGTACCATCTGCAGAGGTGTCCGCGCGTTTCGTAATCGTATACATACTTTATACATATTCATATACCTATATCCTACCCGGTGTTATAAGCTGGGGGTGTCATTATAGCCCTTCATAGGCACATGTAAGTATAATAGCCCGTAGGCACCTTTAGCATCATTATTATTATCATTGTCATCACTATCATCATCATTTTCGCTACATCTATATCTTATGCTTACTCGTCATATGGGGTGCGTAGTACAATCGTAGCACATATCGAGGATCGTGAGCTTATGAGCTCGGAGTGTCAATCATTTGAATACAACATACTCATATAGAGGATTTAAGAATTTGGCCAAGGAACCATGCCTTATGAAAGAAGGGTTAGCCTTACATACCTTTTCGTCGGACTATTCTACACTTGCACGCTTCCTTCCAATGCTAGCGTCTATACCTTCATTAATATCATAACAATGGCCATTAGTCATTCACATTATCCACATTATCTAGATTCCTTAATTTGCCTCTAATTCACCCATATTCATGGTCATAACATTCAACTTCGTCCATTCGTCTAAAGTGTCAAGTTCATGATCCTAGTACCATTTATAATACATTCATATCACAACACAACAACATTCATGATTCAATTCAAACTATTCCTCAAAATGTCACTATTCATCATTCATGACCTACTTGACCATATTTTCTACAATCCATGTATTTCAACTCTTCAATACCTTAAACATCATGTAAAAATCATGAATCTTACCTTAGAAGTTGTAGGAACAAGCTTTGTTTAATAATACTCCACTTTGAGCAAAACCCTAGTTTTTCTCCATTTGGATTTCTTGACCTAGATGATCTTTGATGATGTTCTTACTCTTGATCACCTTGTTTTATGTTGTTGATCCTCAAATATCCTTGAAAACTTGTATAATAAATGTAGAGAGAGGTTTTAGAGAGAAGTGGTGAAATGTTGTAATGAAATAAAACAAGTGTTGGTCCCTTTATTTAATGACTTGCAAAATCTGTGCTGAGGTGAACAGTAGTCGTCCATCATGGTTTACGGCCCGTATTGCAGTTTACGGACTGTCCCTCGCGATCGTCTTTAACCATTTCCAGAACCAGAAGCTTTGGCTGCTTGCATGGTGATTTACGACCATGGTTTACGGGTCGTAAATCACTTTACGGTCCGTCCTCCAGGTCGTATTTTACCATTTCTCGGCTGGCAGAAAGTTGAAGCCTTGCATGGCAGTTTACGACCTGCTAGTTTACGGACCGTATACCAGTTTACGGTCCGTCCTAGCACTTTACGACCATTGGGCAGTTGCAATTCTGCAACTTTTCATATTTCTTAGACTTCTCATTTTAATCACCCACGTCCATACACATGCATTGCTCACCTTATATCTCATCTTAATTTAGCCAACTTTCTCATCTCACATCGGATACCTTCGAAATCTCGCCTAAGGTCATCAAACGTCGTTTCTTGCTCATGGACATCATGCACTCATACTTATCACTAGTTCGTTCACTTACGTACCAACGGAAAAATTTTCCGAGGTGTAACACAATACTTATTATTTTTTATCAAATTTTGATTTGGATAATTCTAATTCAAATTATTAAATTAATTTTACATGTTTAAAACGAAACAAAATAAAAACTTAATTTTCTATTTAAACGAAAAACTACTATTTTTAATTTTTGGTAAATATTCTTGGTTTAGGTCATTTTACTTGTTATATTGTCTTTTGCATGGTTTTTTAAGGAAACGTCAATTAGAATTATAATTTGACTAATTTACCTTATTAATTATTTTATCTCCATTTAATATTATTTTTTCTTTTATGACATTAATCTCTTTTCACATTTATTAGAGTAAGAATAAAAATGAAAAAGTAATTAATTTCTATTTTATTTTAAAATATAAATATTTTAAGTATATTTATTTAGTAAACATAACAAATAAATGACATGGCGGAATAGCAAATACAATAGTTAAATATCTAGATTAGATCTTAGGCTAATATAAGAAAAGAAAGGAAATTGTATGGTTTGACTACTTAACCTTTTGAAGAAAAACAATAATATGGAGTCCATATTTTTTAATGTACAATAATTTCATTTGCTCCTACTAATGGGTTGATATGTATGTGGCAATGAATCCACCATTATTGACTTAATGGGGATACTTTGGGAATTACATGAATATTACTTGATTTTTTAATATGGGGTGCACGTTTTTTTTACATTGCTTGTTTTTTTAATATGGTGTCCATTTTTTTTTAAATGAGTTTGGAGACGGTGGGGTCCACATTTTTTTTTTTAATATTACCTGATGTTTTTAGTATGAGGCCCACCTTATATATATATTTTAGGGTGACTGACGACGAAGCATGGGTTTAGTAGAAAATATGTGAAGAAAAGGAGAACAAAGATACGGGCGATGGTCGTACAGAAGATTGCTCCAGCCTCCGAGTGTTCTTACTCTCTTTCTCTTTTTGCAACTTAGTCCTTGATTATCCTCACCTAAAACAACTTTATAACTTACTAGTTAATTTATCCGCGCTTCGCGCGGTCATGCATTTATTAATTCAGTTGATGTACAAAGGATATTAATTTGAGGCATGTAAGGAAGCCACTACAAAAAAATCAAATATATTAGAAGAGACTACATATTTTAAATTAAAATATAACAACAAACCCAAATAAAAGAATTACATACATTTTTCTAGTATTATACAAATAATGTTTTTTGAGGAATAAATATAGATGATTAGATGGTAAGGCTGAAATGACGCAAACATGCATAGAAGATAGATTGAAACATTAAAAACGGGAAACAAAGTTATCAGACATTGTTTGTTGTAGACTTTTAGAAATCTCTTTCCCGTAAATAATTTTTAAACTTTCCACAACTTCGTTTTTCCTTGTTTAAACTCTGAACTTCCTTCTGTAGTAGTCCGAGAGCAAATTATGTACTTCATTATTATCTTTTAAAGAATCTTCAATTTGTAAAGTCGGACGCATTGTCATGATATCATCCCTGCAAATGTTAACACTATAGATTTACAAATAGTTATCTTGAGGGATATACATAACATGCATGCCAATAGTAAGAGTTTGACCCGTAATAAAAGTAGATCATGTTGATTTAACAATATGGAGTTTTTATTCAAGTACGAACACCGGGCTCCTCAATATGAACGCTTATACGGTAATATGTAAAATAAAATTATTATAAGACTTATTTCATATTATCCAATAAAATAATAAAAACTCATCATGTTCATCACATATAATTAGTTGCAAAACTCATAAAGTTGTATTTAACTCTATCTTCTTCATATGGTGCTATTGCAACCAAATTAATCACTACAAATTTACAAAAAAAAAAAAAAAAACAATTAGGAGAGGAACCTAAACAACCTAAGGAAGCAAGGACAAGGTACTTCATAAAACTCCAATAACTCCGTCATTAATTTATTAATTTAGTTGATGTACAAAGGACATTAATTTTGTAATACCGAAACTAAAAAATAATAAATATATAACATAAGCATACATATGATTTTTTTATTTTTTTTGGGACAAAAAAACCAAATGTATTAGAAGAGACTACATATTTTAAAATAAAATATAACAATAAACTCAAATAAAAGCATTACATACATTTTTCTAGTTTTATACCAATAATGTTTTTGAGGAATAAATATAGATGATTAGATCATAAAGCTGAAATGACGGAAACATGCATAGAAGAAAGATTGAAACGTTAAAAACGGAAAACAAAGTTATCAGACATTGTTAGTTGTAGACTTTTAAAAATCTCTTCCCCGAAAATAATTTTCAAACTTTCCAAAACTATGTTTTTTCTTGTTTAAACTGTGAACTTTCTTCTTTAGTAGTCCGAGAGCAAATTATGTACTTCATTATTATCTTTTATAGAATCTTCAATTTGTAAAGTCGGACACATTGTCATGATATCGTCCCTGCAAGTGTTAACACCATAGATTTACAAATAGTTATCTTGAGGGATATACATAACATAACAATGGTAAGATTTTGGCCCGTAATAAAAGTAGATCATGTTGATTTAACAATATGAAGTTCTTTATTCAAGTACTAGCATTGGACTCCTCAATATGAACGCTTATATGGTTATACGCAAAATAAAATTATTGTAAGACTTATTTCATACTTATCCAATAAATAAAATAAAAACTCATCATGTTCATTAGTTGCAAAACTCAAAAAGTTGTATTTAACTCTATCTTCTTCATATGGTGCTATTGCAACCAAATTAAACACTACATAATTTACAAAAAAAAAAAAAATGAAATTAGGAGAGGAACCTGAACAACTTGAGGAAGCAATGACAAGATACTTCATAAAACTTCAATAACTCCGTCGTCCATTTATTAACTTAGTTGATGTACAAAGGATATTAATTTTGTAATACCGAAACTAAAAAATAATAAATATATAACATAAGCATACATATGATTTTTTTATTTTTTTTTGACAAAAAAATCAAATGTATTAGAAGAGACTACATATTTTAAAATAAAATATAACAATAAACTCAAATAAAATCATTACATACATTTTTCTAGTTTTATACCAATAATGTTTTTGAGGAATAAATATAGATGATTAGGTCATAAAGCTGAAATGTCAGAAACATGCATAGAAGAAAGATTGAAACGTTAAAAACGGAAAACAAAGTTATCAGACATTGTTAGTTGTAGACTTTTAAAAATCTCTTCCCCGAAAATAATTTTCAAACTTTCCAAAACTATGTTTTTTCTTGTTTAAACTGTGAACTTTCTTCTTTAGTAGTCCGAGAGCAAATTATGTACTTCATTATTATCTTTTATAGAATCTTCAATTTGTAAAGTCGGACACATTGTCATGATATCGTCCCTGCAAGTGTTAACACCATAGATTTACAAATAGTTATCTTGAGGGATATACATAACATAACAATGGTAAGATTTTGGCCCGTAATAAAAGTAGATCATGTTGATTTAACAATATGAAGTTCTTTATTCAAGTACGAACATTGGACTCCTCAATATGAACGCTTACATGGTTATACGCAAAATAAAATTATTGTAAGACTTATTTCATACTTATCCAATAAATAAAATAAAAACTCATCATGTTCATCACATATAATTAGTTGCAAAACTCAAAAAGTTGTATTTAACTCTATCTTCTTCATATGGTGCTATTGCAACCAAATTAAACACTACATAATTTACAAAAAAAAAAAATGAAATTAGGAGAGGAACCTGAACAACTTGAGGAAGCAATGACAAGATACTTCATAAAACTTCAATAACTCCGTCGTCCATTTATTAACTTAGTTGATGTACAAAGGATATTAATTTTGTAATACCGAAACTAAAAAATAATAAATATATAACATAAGCATACATATGATTTTTTTATTTTTTTTGGACAAAACAATCAAATGTATTAGAAGAGACTACATATTTTAAAATAAAATATAACAATAAACTCAAATAAAATCATTACATACATTTTTCTAGTTTTATACCAATAATGTTTTTGGGGAATAAATATAGATGATTAGATGATAAAGCTGAAATGATGCAAACATGCATAGAAGAAAGATTGAAACTAAACCTGTTAACCGGTTCGGTTTAACTGGTTAAAACCGGTAACCGGACCGGTTAAACCGGAACCGGTTCTACCGGTTCCGGTTCACCGTGTTGTTTATTACCGGTCCGGTTCCGATATTTTGGAAATCGGAACCGGTAAAATCGGAACCGGACCGGTTTAACCGGTGAAAATTAAAAATAAAAAAATAAATAAACCGTTGGGCCGCACAGTGTCCGTTAATGGACCGTTGGCAACGGTTCATTTGCAAAAATGGTCGTTGCCAAACGGTCATTTTGTTAATTTTTGGCCCCCAATTTTTTTTTTTTAACACTTTAACCCATCCCCACCCCTATATAAACCCTTCTTCATTTTCAACAGCTAAAGTTTGGAAATTTATGACTAAGAATAGGGAAAACCAATCAGCTACATGTAACATATGTAGACAAGTATTTAGTTTTAAGCAAGGAACTGGTAAGGATGGTGGAACGGGTACACTAAATGCTCATATGAGAACCAAACATATGGATATTTGGGGAGAGCAAACAGGTTCAAATGTGGGGGGGATTCAAATGACGATAGACCCACGAACCGGTAGAAATTTTAAGTATGACAAGAAAAAAGAACGCGTAGAAATAGCTAAAATGGTAGCTTATGATTGTTTACCATTTTCCTTTCCCTCGGGTTTGGGGTTTGTTACTTACATTCAACGTTGTTATAATCCGTTATTTGAGGGTATTCCTAGAAGTACTTGTAGAGCTGATGTTATAGATTTGTTTAAAAAATATAGATTTATTTGCGCCATGTATTTAATTCTTTAAATTGTAATGTTTGTCTTACCGCTGATTTGGGTCTTAGTATTAACCATTTAGATTTTTTTGCTATTACATGTCATTGGGTTGATGACAACTGGGTTATGCAAAAAAGAATTATAGCTTTTTTATATGACGAAGGAAAAGGTCGTCACGATGGAAAAAATTTAGCCGATTCAATGTCTACTATTATGAGATTTTTTAACATTTATAGAAAAACACTTTGTATTGCTTTAGATAATGCTTCTAATAATACAAAAGCGATAGGTCTTATAAAAAGAGAACTAAACCCTCCGCTAAGAAATATTTTTCATGTAAGATGTAGTTGTCACATTTTAAATTTAATTGTTAAAGATGGTCTTGCGCATTTTGATGATTCTGTTCAAAAAGTTAGAGATGCGGTTGCGTTTCTTTTTTGTAATGCTAATAGGGGAAAAATTAGAGATTTTAAGAATGCTTGTGTGGAAAATAACCTTAGACCTAAGAAAATTCAAGTAGAAATTGAGATTAGGTGGAACTACACTTACATTATGCTACAACAAGCATATGAGTATAGGATTCCCATACAACAAGTTCACAACAAATATAATACTGATAGTGATGATTGGTTAAATTATGCGCATTGGGAAGATGTTAAAGAATGTGTTGACCTCTTAGAAAAATTTTATAATGCAACTCTTGCTTTTTCTAGATAATTCTATCCCACGGTAACCGGAATTTTAGCCTACTTAGCGGAAATAGCTAGAGTTTTACAAAAGTATAAATATAAACCCGATTATCAAGTGGCTATTTTTGAAATGATAATCAAATTTAAGAAGTATTTTTTTCCCATCCCAACTTTATTTATATTGGGTTCCCTTTTAAATCCTTGTTTAAAACTGTCTTTTACTAAAAATTTGGTTAGTCAAATTTATACATTTTTAGAAATTGAAGAGGGAGTTCAACCATCTTTAGCTGAAGCCGATCTCGCTATTGATGATGAATTTAGAAGAGTTTTTACTCATTATTCTAGTTTGGAAGAACGTGCTACACCCGTTGCTCCACGCCCTACTACTTCTCAGAGTAGCAAAAAGGGCTTGTTGGGTTTAAAAGTTTTACATTCACAGCCAACTTCTTCTTCTCCTGCAAACTTTGATGAATATAACTTTTATTTGATGCAGTCAAATGTGGATATCAACCAACAAGATGATTTGGACGTCTTAGCATGGTGGAAAAAGTACAACCGTGGCTTCGGAGAACGCATTTAGCTAAGGAAGATAGCAAATTGGAGACCATAGACATTCATTATCCGGATTTAGCTTGCAAGTACTAGTGTGCATTCGCGATTGGATTAGATCGGAGCGACGCAACCAAAACTTACAAGCGGAGGAAGGCGAAGAGAAAGAAATTGAAGATTTGATAGCTAGTGGACCGGACCAAATGGAAGACTTTGAAGATATTTCCATGACCGAATATGATGTGGGGGAAATTAACGAAATGGTTCAAAATTGGTGATTTTATTATTCTACTATTTTTGTACAATTCATGTATTATTTGCAAGTTAAAAAAAAATACAACTTGCAAATAAATGTTATCCAAGAATGAATAAAATATATGACTCATTGAGCTTTCTTCTATTTACTTGTGTTCATATTTTTACTTTTATTAAGTTAGGAATATACCTAAAATATACTAAGAATATACTTATAATATATATATATAGTATACTTAAACATATATAAGTATATATAGTATATAAGTATATATAGTATATAAGTATATATAGTAAGTATATATAGTATATAAATATATATAGTATATATAGTATATAGTATATATAGTATATAAGTAAGTATATATAGTATATAAGTATATATAGTATATAAATATATATAGTATATAAGTATATATAGTATATAAATATATATAGTATATATAGTATATAGTATATATAGTATATATAGTATATATAGTATATATAGTATATAAGTAAGTATATATAGTATATAAGTATATATAGTATATAGTACATATAAGTAAGTATATATAGTATATAGTATATAAATATATATAGTATATATATTAAGTATATATACTATATAGTATATATAGTATATAAGTAAGTATATATAGTATATAGTACATATATATAAGTATATAAGTATATATTGTATATATATATACTATATACTATAAGTATATACTTATATACTATATATAGTATATAGTATATAAGTGTATATAGTACATATATATACATATATATAGTATATATATTAAGTATATATAGTATATAGTATATAAGTGTATATAGTACATATATATACATATATATAGTATATATATTAAGTTATACACTTATATTAAGTTATACATATATATGTATACGAAAAGCACTATTCTGTATTGCTGACTTGCTATTAGCCTGTTAGTCAGTAAATATTTAAACTTTAATTATAAAGTTGTATAACATATGTAAATATACCTACAATATACTAATAAATACTATAATATATATATATATATATATATATATAATACAAAAAACAAAAAGGTTTTAACCACTTAAAACCGGACCGGTTCCGGTTTGGAGTTTCAAACCGGTAAATCGGAACCGGCCGGTTCCCTAACCGGTTACCGGTCCGGTTCCGGTTGGAACCGGTTGCCAGGCTTAATTGAAACATTAAAAACGGAAAACAAAGTTATGTACTTCATTATTATCTTTTATAGAATCTTCAATTTGTAAAGTCGGACACATTGTCATGATATTGTCCCTGCAAGTGTTAACACCATAGATTTACAAATAGTTATCTTGAGGGATATACATAACATACCAATAGTAAGAGTTTGGCCCGTAATAAAAGTAGATCATGTTGATTTAACACTACAAAGTTTTTTTATTCAAGTACGAACACCGGACTCCTCAATATGAACGTTTATATGATAATACGTAAAATAAAATTATTGTAAGACTTATTTCATATTTATCCAATAAAATAAAATAAAAACTCGTCATGTTCATCACATATAATTAGTTGCAAAACTCATAAAGTTGTATTTAACTCTATCTTCTTCATATGGTGCTATTGCAACCAAATTAAACACTGCATAATGTACAAAAAATAAAAAAAAATGAAATTAGGAGAGGAACCTGAACAACCTGAGGAAGAAATGACAAGATACTTCATAAAACTCCAATAACTCCGTTACAAGAAAATTCGTACTCCCTATGCTTGTCTTCTCTCCTTTGCCCACAAGCCATTATATAGTCCACCTCCCTACATTACAAATCTAACGTTTTATTTCTATAACCCCTACTAAATGGTTACAACAACAACACAAAAACATACCTAGTATAATCCCATCATGTGGAGTCCGAGGAGGGTAGAGTGTACACAGACCTTATCCCTATCTTTTAAAGGGCAGGGAGGTTGTTTCCGATAGACCCCCGGCTCAAATAGAGATATAAAAAAGCATTAGTAATAATAAACAGTGATAATAAGCCGAAATAGCAGAAATATAATAGGACGGCGTGGTAAAGAAACAATTAGATAGTGCTAAAGGTAATAACAAGCAATCCAAAGCAGTGTAGAAATAAAAGTTTCTGATCGTTTCTTTTGCAGTGCTCCAAATATATAGAGCTAATAGTGATAACATTGAAAGAAAACGTTTCAACTCTACATTAATTGATAGCACATGTTTAGTCTTCCTTCCGGAAAGAAGAAAAGATGAAACTATAACAAAGATTAAAAAGTAAAAACGGAAGACAACGAAGGCAAATGGAGGGTTTCTAGGAAAAGAAATAAATAGTACTAATAATGAGGAAAGATAAAAATTAAGAGCACCTAGTTTTCTTTAAAAAAAAAAATAAAAAAAATTAAGCATAAAATAAGGAAAAAATTAAAAAAATTGAGAAAAAAAATAAATAGAAATGGTGGTCATAGAGAGATATGTCAACATCACCCTGTCTATGTCTAACTTTATATTATATATAGATTGGTGCATCTACAAAAAAGAAACAAATAAAAAATGTTATACCCAAGAAAATTGCTATAGTGAGATGCCAATTCATGTAACAATATCGGACAAAGACAGTTTTATCTTAAAACTTTAGCTTGGATAGATAAATCAAAAATATCTATGACCACTCACTGGCTCCCTGCACATTTCATACCTCATCTAAATTATCTTAACAATAGATGTCTCTTAAGTCAGAATGTTTTCAAGTAGTGAAAATATGTTGAGGTAAAAACAGGTGTGAAGACATGTATTTACAAGCTAAGAAATCATCTAAGAATTTAAATAGTTGAAACTTTAGAAAATGAGAAGTTGGAAAACGTAAATTATTTTACATAAATCCACCAAAAGAACGTGCCCCTTTATTGCTCTCACATTTAGATCACATAATTGTATTTTGGATAACTCTACCATTTAAGTGCTTTAAAGAATGATGAATATAATAATAATATGTAAGAGGAGAGGCACATAAAAAATGAAAAAAATGAAAAAAATTGTCAAAAAAAGAAGAAAAAAGATAAATAGAAATGAAGGTCATAAAGAAATGTCACATCACCTTGTCTATGCCAAGCTTTATATTATATATAGATTTCCTCTAATCTAAAATTAGTCGCATTTGCCCAAGTGGTAAACAAGTATCAAACTGAAATAACGAGGTTAACTCGGGCGGGGAGACAAGAACCTATATTGTGCTTCAATTAACCAGATGAAACAAAAGTGTTAACCAACTGAAATTAAATCTCTATAACTAAATACCGATGAGTGCAAGAGATGGAATGCACTAATTACATACTACAATTTGAAGTTTGTACCCAAAAGAAAACAGGAGCCCACGTTGCAAGATTGTAGCGAAAAAGGCTCCCACAGTCCAACTTTGAAGTGTCAAAAATTATCATAATTCATATGGACAGCAATATTTACACATTTACAGCCCTGTGGAATTGTCCAGATATGTCATCCAAGTCAATGATTTCTTCCTTGTTTTCTTTTTCCGTTCTAAGAATCTCCAGCTCCTTGTGCAGTTCAGCAATTTGCCTTTGTATCCTCAGCCCTTTATCAGGTAACTTGGAGATCATTTCCTGAGAAGATAAGATGAAATGAGATATACTACCCCAAGAACTTTCCAATAGAAACACAGCTTATAAAAGACTTCCTAAGATTGGAGTATTTTTTTTCTCCAAGAACTCAGATTAATACATACAAAAGTTACATCGAACTGTCCTAATATTGAGTCTACTTTTTTGTAATATGGTTCTCTTCCTCTTTCACACGATTTAGACTATCATATAAGAATTCATTATGAGCTTCATCAATATACCTTGTTCGCAAAAATTTGATAAAGCCGCCTGATTTTGTCCTTGATCTCAGCTTCTGTAGGACCAATTCTTGTAGGTACAGACTTCACCTGCGATTTCACATCCTTTGGCTTGAAAGCGTACTGCCCCCTGGAAGAAGAATTGATTTCTAAGAATTAAATTAAAAGCCAATATATAGAGCTGCAGTTAATAATCGAAGTTTATAGTCATACGCATCAACAGCACGTTCAACTGATGAGTGCGAGGATGAGTTCCCAACGAATGTCATCCTCTCTCTTGCACTGCACGCAAGTAGAAAACAAAAACTCTTAAATAGTGATGGTAACAAGAAAATGATTTGTCTTGTCCAGTTTGTCATTCATAAATTGTAAAACCTTCAATGTATATTAATATAATCTAGAAAATGCAGCTATTGAACTAGTTGTTCGTGCCATTCTTCTGTTGCCTCAACAGCTTCTAAAGAAACGGACACACTGATGCATGCTTAGCACCAGGGTTTTATGATCTTACATTTTTACTTCGTCCTCATCTTGGACAGCTGTCACGGGCGCTGTCTTTGAGAAAAGCAAACTATGGCTACTAACTCCAGCTATACCCAGCGTCTCCAAAAACTTCACATGGGCCTTCAAAGCATCTTCCCTGCAGCAAAATGAGTATATCATTGTAAAAACTAGTTGATAGCAAAAGTACCACTTAAATAGATTAAGAGGCACAAGCCCCCAGAAACAATCTGAAATCCTATCAAACCTCAACAACAAAACAATCACTCAAAATTATATGAGATACAAATACATTACATTTTGTGCTCATGATCATGCTCTTCATTCAACTGCTTTCGAGTGAGTGATATGTCGAAACCACCATCTTTAGGAAGGCTGAAAAGTTCCCTAAGATCCTGAAAAGTTGACCACACAAGCCGATCAAAGCATTTAATTTCGGCAGCTAGATAAACCAGATATAACTTTTAGATTATCCACCTAACCATATACCTGTTGACTAAAATAACGGATCTGTTCTTTGTGCTCAGTTGCTGTCTTGAACAATCCCCCCTTGTATACCTGTACCGTAGGTATTAATATATGAAAACACAGATGGGAAATAAATCTCATCTTCTTCGAAATGTGCATTACAGAGTAGATAAATTAACAAAACAATTGCCTTCTGCCAAAGGATGTGGCCTCACAGATTAATAAAGTTGTTGAAGTTTCTAAAAAGCAAGGTCAGATCCTCAAATTGAGAACTTCTACGTTTATCACTTATTCCGAATTGCCTTTGCTCCTGATCTTAGAAGTAACTTGAATATAAGTCAAGAGAACAAATGGAATTAAAAGTTTAAAATGAGTTTAGATTCACAATAGTTGAGATCCATTGATAAGTCGGAAAATATTATGTAGAATACTTCATAAGATATTCTATGCTTAAATTTTAGCAGAATAATGACCTGTACTATTGAACATAAAAAGTAATTACTTATGTTATGCATAGACTAAAAGTTTCAAAAACTCAAGCCCCACTTTTGTGAACAACCATTTCAGTAAGAATTTCTCTTCGCAGCTCATTTCACGCGTATAAAAAAGCAGGTCTTTGATTTAGAGTTCTTAATGACAAAAGGACCATGCAGTTAGCTACAGCGACTATAATGTTAGCCTACACTCCATCAGAATAGGCATTAGTGTAGTAGGTAGTAGCATCAGAGAATGGTTACCATACTTCTCAAGATAGCCAACCATAATAAGCATTTAACAGTTGATGCATTAAATATTTAGGGTCACAATTATTGAAGATCACTGATTCATCATTAACGTATTGCATCTTTATCACAACTCAGTCAAGCGTAAATACAAAATATGTACCTGTTTCCTGTAAATTTTCTCTTCAACTGTGCCACAAGTCATCAATCTATAAACAACAACATCCTTCATCTGCCCAATTCTGTAGGCGCGGTCAACACTTTGGTTATCCGTGCTGCAAGGTTGAAAGTAAATGGCTATTATTTAATCCCTAACAAAAAATTAAGACTATGGGAAAACAGAAAGAAGAAGAAGCACTTTACAGCAAGCACTTAGATAGCTATTACAGGCCTGGTACAATAATTAGTAGCAGAATATGGAGCAACATTGTCTTCCAAACAATGTGCATCCTGGATTTAACAAATAATAACACAAATAGAGGAAAGATATCAAGTGTCATTTGGATCAATGTGGTCAAATGAGATCTCCTATTGGTAAGTGCATTTGATTGTGACTACATCCTCACCTTACAAGATAAATACAATCCCGAATGTCTAGGGGTGGGATTATAGCCATATTATTCGGAATTTGTTTTTTAGAAACTACTTTTCTATCCCCTGCTTGTCCCATGGTATGAGCAGTCCGAAGTAAACAAATCGATGTCCAAATTGAGATCAAAATGGTTTGACACTTTACTCCGGACCCCATCATTCTTTTCGAAAAAGGAGTATTCCTTCTTCCACTACTATTAACACAATATTAAAGTTAAATCTTAGATTCCATTCCCAGAGAAACACATTTATCTAAAAGGGCATGGAGGCAATAACACAGGACATGAAACTGAAGTATGAACACTCTTTTTCAGAAAAAAACATATTAAAAGAAGTGCAACCAAGTCACAATCAAAATCCAGCAATAATAACAAATAGTATCTATAATAAAGATAGCACACAGTTAAACAACCAGAACTCGTACTAATCATGGAAGACACTAGGAACATTGTCACAAAGAAGCTTTATTATCTGCATGTAGCCATTTAGTAATGTCTGGTAGACCATCCAAACCTTCCATTGAAGAATATTCCAGTTAGTGTGTGGCATAAGCGAGAGATAGTAATTGCTGGCTTATAATCTTACTAAAAAAGAAGGCACGGGATGACCAATTCTTCAACTAACATAATAACATCTATGCAATGAATAAATATGAAAAACAACTAAAATAGATTATGACATCACATCATAAACAATCCAGATATAGCAAATGGCATTCTTAATGGCGCCTTTTTTGACAAAGATGGTTTTGGGTACTGACATGTTTTGAGGATCTAACGAAAGAGGACCATTAAATTGGAAGAAGTTTGAAGACAGAGCCTTACTTGCATAATAAAAATATTACGTTTAAACAAAATTATAGGACATCATGAAATGGGAAGACTGAAACTTCTCTGGATAGTCTAAAACATTCATTTTATCCAACCAACTCTAAGAAGATATTAAAAAGGCATTCAAAGAATGTACCTTGGATTCCATGCTGGATCAACAACAATCACTCGATCTGCTTTTGTGAGAGTAAGACCTAGACCGCCAACTTGAGAAGTTAGAAGAAATATTGGAGCACCACGACCCTCTTGGAAATCCTATAAAATAGGCATAAATATCAGAATGTAAAATATTATGGAGGATTAATAATCAAGACCAAGGAGAAGACGAACATTAACAATCTTCAATCTGTCAGTAGCTTTGGTGGTTCCATCTATCCTCATGAACTGGAAACCATTGGATATTAAAGCATCCTGGGGAAAATTAAGTGATTGAATACAGATTAGAGTAACAAAAATTTAAAAAGTCATGCAAAAAAAATATGCAAGTATTAACATATGCAGGTCATGTGGAAAACCAAGATATGAACATGACAATAACCTGGAGTAGATTAAGCATCTTGCGTGTTTGAGAAAAGATAAGCACATTGTGCCCACCGGGAATCAAATTGTCCTGTATGAAGAAGCATTTGAATTACAAAGACAAGCTATTATCAAGGTAGGTAGAACATAACACTTCTGTTGTTGACATCTCACCAATAAAGCCAGTATAAATGTTATCTTGCAGGACACATCATGGTTCACTTCCTCGTCAAGTTTCTCAGTGACATTTGCCATTTGCATAACCAATCTCTCTGCCACAGCACGGTCATCCTGGTTTGATGTTGAATCCATCTCTTCCAAAACTTCTTCTGCTGCCCTCTTTGTTAGTAGTAGCGGATGGTCGCATATTTTCTTCAAGATCTGTTCCATATAAATTGAGTGTCATTTGACAAAAATACATGAATATGCCTTCTGCAAAACTAAGAAATAAAAGCTACAAGCTTGCTTTGAGCCAGACTACAGAATGAACATTAAATTACAAAGATAGATCACCACCCTCAATTTTGAAAGATTAGGGAAGTTACGTGTAGATTTTCAAATAATGAGTTTACTTCCTACAGCCACACAAACAACATTCAAGAAACATCAATGCTACACCAATGTATCTTGTTTATAATTTAGTCTGATTCTACTACAAATGCCCCTAGCAATGATAATAAGACTAAGCTAAGTTTAAGAACAAGCCCAGCATCCTTCAATGAAGCCTAGTCGAGCCCAAGAAAAATATATATACATATATATGTGTGTGTGTATATATATATATATGTATTTATGCAGGTGAAAGGAATAGAGATATACCTAGAGAAGAAAGAAAAGAGAACAATGGAAAAGGTAAAGCGATTCGGATCTTTGAAATTCATGTATTACAAATTGAGAAGTACCATGAAACTGGAGTAGGGATATAAACAACCAGAACATTTGTTGGGGATGAAGAGATGCGTCAACAAACCTTTTGCAGTCCCAATTTCAAGTCCCCTAAGTGTTAAGATCAGCGATTCTCTGTCTCACTCTTTCTCTTGATAAAGGATAGAGTAACTAGTCTGACCTGCCTTCTCATTTTGATTTTGTATTGCAGCTATGAATTTTGACCCCAAAATCTGGCTTCTAAAAGGGGATTACAGGTATATGTGTCTCCAACCAATTATTCAAATTAGAGCTGTTCCCTAACAGCTCAGCTGTGTTTCTTATTATGCTTCTTCTACAGAATTTCTCATCTTCAAGTTGTGAAGAATGACAGTCGGCGATGGATAGAAACTGAAATACCATGTTATGCTTGCAAAGTAATTCTTTTAGAATAGTAACTTCAAATTTTATGTTACCAGTTTCAAAAAAAAAAAAAAATAGTAACTTCAAATTTTTGATCTGTTCTTTTACAAGAGAAAGAACAGTTGGAGATATGAATGCGGTGTTACCAACAAGAAAATAGGAAAACAAAAACTTGGTTTGGCGGCTGGGTACTTAATCTGGTGTTTCAAGGTCGTAGGTAAAAGTATTGCTGTGCTTAACATTCTTTATAAGCAATAGAGAGAGAGATGATATACATAAAGCAAATTCCAGATGAAAATATTACTACTGATCATGTTGCATATATCCACTAAACAAATGTGAAATAACCGGAGAGACTAGGCATATAAGAAAGTTCATCTGGAACATTACAGTAAGTGCAGCCAGTGGGGAGCTATCAAAGGCTGAGAGGACGATCTCACTCTTCAAGAAAGCTGTGTAGAGTTGCCGCTGAACAACGCAGTAAGGTACAATATTAGGAACAAACTCCAAATAGTTTAGCAGAAACATAAGGCTAACAGAACAAGTTACATTGAGAGACAAATCAAACTTATACCTGACAATTCGTCAATTTAAGCCATACAATAATCTCATTTTTCTTGGAAAGTTTTGCGCTGGTCGAGGAATCATCAGAAAATACCTCACTCTTGAGACGTCGCAAAAAATATGGTTGAATGTGTTCCCTCAATTCCTGTATAACACACGATAACAAAATTTTAGTGGGACTAAGCATCTGCTACAAGCCAATAAGCCCACATGGATTTCAGAAATAGAGATAAAAAAAAAATGAAATCAAATATATATCACAAAGGCATATACTGACCCAATACCAGGTAATTACACGATTCATTAACCATATAATGCAATATTAATCTACAATATAGCACATATTAATATAAACATCCTTCCTATGGGTATTCTCATACATCGTGACAGAGCCAGAATCATGTATCTTTTTTTGAGTTTCCTTTCATGGATAAAATGCAAGTACCCTATGATTTAAGATCTGGTATTTCTTGGAGAACCAAAATATATTTTGATTAATTGGCATTTTATTCGTGAAAAAGATCCAGTCTAGACTGATCTTGAGCGAGGTTTTTAGTTCAAATGAAGACAGATAAGCTCACCAAGGCATTTCGACGTCTGAGAAACAAGCATAAATGTGGAAAGCTTAAGAACCTATGACATATATGCTCCAGCTTTTGAGGGAGTGTCAAACTATGTTCAGATCAGTTCTACAGAATCCTGCAGAGTACTAAATAGGTGAAATTATTGGATCCTTATTGGATCAGTTCAGATCAGTTCTCTCTCCTCTGCTATCCAACGGTAAGATCTCCTCCCTCCCTCCCCCACCCCACCCCGTCAGGCGACCAGACCGCATCACTGTTCAGGTAACTCCGGCGACCAGGTAACACCGGCCACTTTTCCGGCCAGATTTACTTTTTTCTCTCTTCCCTTTTCTTCTTCTCCTCTCCTTTTTAGCTGCTTCTGGCGCTGCCAGAACACAGCTGCGTCATCGCCGGAGACTTTTTCCAGCACCATTTTCCGGCCAGCCCTCTTTTTCTCTCTCCTTTTTTCTTTTCTTGTTCTTTTTTTTCTCTCCCCCCCCCCCCCCCCCCTCTTCTCCTGTTTCAGGTCTCTGTGAGCAGAATTCCGGTAGTGAACAGTAACTCGGACGTTGAACAGTGTTTTCCGGCGGCGACCAGGTTCAGTTCAACTGGAGTTGGTACCTCCGGTTGCCATATCCATTATTTGTCCATACACTTGTAGTTACATTTTGCTAACTTTAGACTTTTGAATAATTTATTAGTTCATACTCATTTTCGTGGCTTTGCTTAGTGATGGTAGACTAGGGTCATGTTCTCGTTCGGGGACGGGGGCGAGGGTTAGGAGGGGTAAGTGGGTTAAAGGAGCATCTAGGTTGAGAGTAGGATCTTGGAACATTGGGACGTTAACGGGGAAGTCCATAGAGCTAGTTAAGATTCTTAAGAAAAGGAAGATTAATATAGCTTGTATCCAAGAGACCAAATGGGTAGGTCCTAAAGCTAAGGAGGTAGACGGGTATAAGCTGTGGTTCTCTGGTAGGTCGAAGTATAGAAATGGGGTGGGCATTTTAGTATATAGTGAATTAAGGGATCAGGTGGTAGAGGTTAGGAGAGCCACTGATAGGATGATGTCGATTAAGGTGGTCGTTGAAGGACTCACTTTGAACATTATTAGTGCATATGCGCCGCAAGCGGGCTTAGGCGACGAGGAGAAGAGGCGCTTTTGGGAGAATTTGGACGAATTAGTGGGAGGCATACCGCCTACTTAGAAGCTATTCGTGGGAGGTGATTTCAATGGACACATCGGGCCTATTTCGGGAGGTTATGATGATGTGCATGGAGGCTTTGGCTTCGGGGACAGGAACGGTGGAGGAGTCTCACTTTTGGATTTTGCAAGAGTTTTTGGGTTGGTGATAGCCAATTCGAGTTTCCCAAAGAAGGAGGAACACTTGGTAACCTTCCGTAGTTCGGTGGCTAAGACTCAGATAGACTTTTTACTCCTTAGGAAGGATGATAAAGGTCTGTGCAAAGATTGTAAGGTCATTCCGAGCGAATATCTTACAACCCGACATAAGCTCTTGGTGATGGATTTAGCGATCAAGATGACGAGGAAGAAGAGGATCGTGGAGGACCGACCTAGGATCAGATGGGGGAGTTTGACCACGATTAGTGCCCTGGAGATGGGAGAGAAATTGAAAGATATGGGGGCCTGGGATAGTAGTGGGGATGCGACCAGTATATGGGATAAGACGGCTAGTTGCATTAGGGTGGTAGCAAGGGAAGTGTTGGGGGTCTCGACAGGTAGTCGTGGTCAGCATCGAGGGGACTGGTGGTGGAATGGAGAAGTTCAAGGGAAGGTGAAAGCAAAGAAGGTGGCGTATGCGAAGTTGATAGAAAGCAAGGATGAGGTGGAGAAGTGGACGAATACAGAACTTTATAAGATGGCGAGGAAGGAGGCGAAGTTGGTGGTTTCGACGGCAAAAACGGCAGCTTTTGAACGCATGTATGCTGAACTAGAAGAGAAAGGAGGGGACCAGAAATTGTTCAGGCTAGCCAAGGCGAGGGAGAGAAAGGCACGTGATGTGGATCAAGTAAAGTGCATCAAGGACGAGCATGGAAAAGTATTGGTAGAGGAGACTCCCATTAGACGGAGATGGCAGTCATACTTCTACAAACTCTTGAATGAAGAAGGGGACAGAGACATTGTATTGGGAGATTTAGAACATACCGGAAGGCGTCACGATTTTGGGTATTGCAGGAGTATTAAGGTTGACGAGGTTAAGGGTGTTGTTCGTAGGATGCGCAGGGGAAAAGCGACCGGACCTGACGAGATTCCTGGGGAATTTTGGAAGAGCGCGGGCCCAGCAGGTTTGGAGTGGCTGGCTAGGTTGTTTAATGTCATCTTTAAGACGGCATTGATGCCCGAAGAATGGAGGGCGAGTGTAATGATCCCTCTATACAAGAATAAGGGAGATATCCAGAGTTGCAACAACTATAGAAGTATCAAGCTGCTAAGCCATACTATGAAAGTGTGGGAAAGGATGGTGGAGATGAGGGTAAGGAGAGGTGTGTCTATTTCAGAGAACCAGTTCGGATTCATGCCGTGACGCTCAACTACAGAAGCCATCCATCTTGTGAGAAGGTTGGTGGAGTAGTATAAGGAGAGGAAGAGGGACTTACATATGGTATTCATCGACCTAGAAAAGGCTTATCACAAAGTTCCAAGACAGATCCTATGGAAATGCTTGGAGGCTAAAAGTGTACCTGTGGCGTACATTAGGGTGATCAAGAACATGTATGAGGGAGCCAAAACCAGGGTAAGGACAGTAGGAGGAGACTCAGAGCACTTTCCAGTTGTGATGGGGTTGCATCAAAGATCAGCTCTTAGTCCGTTTTTATTTGCCTTGGTGATGGATGGATTGACACGGCAAATTCAAGGTGAGGTGCCATGGTGTATGCTTTTCGCCGACGACATAGTCCTGATCGACGAGACTCGTAGCGGAGTTAACGCTAAGCTGGAGGGTTGGAGACATACTCTGGAGTCTAAAGGGTTTAAGCTGAGTAGGACCAAGACAGAGTACTTGGAGTGTAAGTTCAGTGAAGCACCTCAGGAGGCTGGCTTGGAAGTGAGGCTTGGAACCCAGGCCATCCAGAAGAAAAGTAGTTTCAAGTACCTTGGGTCTATTGTGCAAGGCAGCGGGGAGATTGACGATGATGTCACACATCGTATTGGGGCAGGGTGGATGAAATGGAGGCTTGCTTCTGGAGTGCTATGTGACAAGAAAGTGCCACCAAAACATAAGGGCAAGTTCTACAAAGTGGTGGTTAGACCGACTATGTTGTATGGGGCGGAGTGTTGGCCAGTTAAAATCTCTCACGTTCAAAAGATGAAAGTTGCCGAGATGAGAATGTTGAGATGGATGTGTGGCCACACCAGGAGTGACAGGATTAGGAATGAGCATATTCGGGATAAGGTGGGGGTGGCCTCGGTGGAAGACAAGATGCGAGAAGCGAGATTAAGATGGTTTGGGCATGTGAAGAGGAGAGACACAGATGCCCCAGTGCGGAGGTGTGAGAGGTTGGCCTTGGATGGTTTCAGACGAGGTAGGGGTAGGCCGAAAAAGTATTGGGAAGAGGTAATTAGACACGACATGGCGCAATTACAGCTTACCGAGGACATGACCTTAGATAGGAGGGTTTGGAGGACCCAAATTAGGGTAGAAGGCTAGTAGATAGTCTCGTTTTCCGTTCTTATTAGTAGTCGCATTATCGCAATATAATTTCTTATGCTCAGATTTCTGCTATTATCTGTTATTTCCTGTGCTTTGATTATCCTGTGTTATCTGTGTCGCTTGCATTATTTCATTTCATATTGCTTTGAATCTCTTAACCTTATCTGACTTCTTTTTATGCTTTTATTGAGCCGAGGGTCTTTCGGAAACAGCCGTCCTACCTTGGTAGGAGTAAGGTCTGCGTACACTCTACCCTCCCCAGACCCCACGATGTGGGATTTCACTGGGTTGTTGTTGTTGTTGTTGTATTGGATCCTTGTATAAAAGATAACTCACCTTATAAGAATAAGGCAAAAACACCTATACAAGAAGCCATTTTGTGAAAAGTAAATTTCTCTCTTCTTTTTTCTCCTTTCATAGAGAGTAATTTAAAGAGAAAGAATGTGTTGAGTAGAAGTTGCTTTTATGTCCAAAAGTGACGAATATCAATTTGCACCACTCAGGCTTGACTGACCAGTTTAGCTGTTAAGCCAAAAACTGAGAAGAATGCTGGGTTGAATTTCTATATCCAATGTACATTCATCAAATGTAGAGTAAATCATTCAAGCTTGGGAAACCTGGCAAGAAATCATCTCAGACAAACCGCCATCACTGAGTTGTGTGTTGTACCACTCAACCAACTTCACAACTCCAGACGATTAACAAAGAACAAAAGCACAAATTTCATGTTACCAGTCTTAAAACAAAAAGCACAATTTTCCAGCCAATGTCACAGTATTACCAGACCCAGGAACCCCAACTTAACAGATTCCAGAATGCAACTCTAAAGCTTGAGAAGGCAAATGTCAATCAGCTATCTTCTCTGATGAATGCCAATCAGCTATCTAGCTTAATTATTTTTCTGATTTTGCTCAGAGGAGAGTTAAATGAAAAAGATGAAACTATTAATTAGCTTTGTCAAAAAAGACTTATAGTGTATTTACTTCTAAGAGCAACACCAATATTTATTCCAGAGTGAGAGGAAAGTTCTCAGAATAAATGAATATGCAGAGTAGTCGTCTTGCTTTAATGTTGTCTTATTGATTTCAACTGGTAGTATGAAATATATAAGCGTTCATGGTAATCGAGAAATATAAGCACACAGAAGAAACTAGCATATGCAGAGTATAAAAGATTGGGTTAGCAATTACCTTTGCAACTGCTGAGCCAATACGCTTGTCTCTGTCATAAGCATTTTTATCATTTCCACGAAGAATGAGATGCTCATATTTCTCTTTGAACCTTTAGACAAGAAGTAATATCATGTTATTCGAGCCCAGTGTTTTAATATAAGCAGAATGGATTTGAACATATTGGTATACCATTGTTTGTCACCCAGCAGCCCAGGGCAGCAGAAGTTGAATAGTGCCCATAACTCCTATTTGGGTAAGGAGGGTTAGAAATAAAGGAAAACAGAGCAAAACACAACATTAACTTGCTTCTATAATTTCAACTGACATCAAAGTGTGATAGACATCAAAAAACGTAAAAGTATAGACACCTTGAGGTTGTTCTGAAGAGGCGTGCCACTTATAATGATACGATGAGCACATGGAATCTCATGCAAACTTTTAGCCCTCTGAGTACTGGGATTCTTTATGAGATGACCCTGATAATTCAAAAACTCAAACTTTAAGAGGCTTATACATTCACACCTTGAAACTTGTAATAAATCCGCAAGGATATATATTTGCCATGCATGCATATAATCTTTCTTGTCAAAAGAAGAGGTTAACAATAAAAATCAAAGCTTTAAGACAAATGATTGAGATGCTTAACAATTCAAATCAAATTTAACACACAACACATTCAAAGTCAAGTAATAAGATTAGGGTTGAACACAACCTCCAAATACTCAGAGGTAGGTCATGACATATTTATATATTGCCTATGAACTTGCTGCAGCAGCAAGCAACTAGGGTCATAACTGGATGCACCCTTCCCAAGTTAATAGGTCTAGGAAGCTGGTCAAATCATGTTCTCGTAGAGCTATGATCATGCACCCATGGGAATTAGCATATAGTTTCAGATGGGTCGATTGTTGAACCGCATCAGATATGCAATGCACCAAACAAAAAGTCCTTTTGCACATAGCATAAGAGTTAAATTTCCCTATTTCGGATGTGTCTTTTCCTAAAAAGTGTCTACAAGAGATGATGTTTTACTTTGGAATTGAACTAAGATTTCTTAATGCGTATTCGTTCAACCACACCAATATGGAAGTAGTATCTCATTTCTGCTAATTAACTGATACAAAATGTCAATTGCCATGCATTGATATTAGAACAGTTAAATGGTAATCAAGAAGTACCTCATCAAGGATCATATAATCCCATGTCAACTCCTCGTCTCTGTCAACGTACTGATCACCACATAAATACTTTACATTATTTCTTACAATGTCGTATGTTGTGAGGAGAATGCCTTTGTCCTGCATAAATGAAAAAAAAAAACAAGTAGGGAAGAATTAACCATAGATTAGACATACCATAATACACAAATTAATATAACCCAGATTATGAAAGTCCATTGAAGCTTTAGATACTCAACAGTTAATATGTCGAGTCAACAACTCCAAACAAGCACCCACAATATATGAAATGCATGAAACTGTGTCAAAGACTCAGTTTCATACTAAAAGGTATAATCTAACAGAAAAGGAGAGAGGAAGAGAGAATTAAAGCAGATGCAAGTAGTAGACTCTTCTAATTCATTTTTGCATGCAGTCCCAACGAATTATATTATGATTAAGAAATTTCTATCTGCACAAGCAGTTGAAACATTAGCATGGAATGGAATCCCTATATTATATAGGCCCAGCATGAAACAAACTAAACGTGAAGCTTTACTGAGTATAGAAGATGGAACCTGAAGAACGTATTGAAGTTCATAATTCCGTAGTTTTGCACTAGTCGCAAAATATCTGCACCAAGAAAGTACCATGAACACTTACACATTTCATACTACCAGTTGAAGTCAAAGTTGAAATCAATAAGACAACATTAAAGAAAGACGACTTACTCCCTTATATTCTGAGAAAGCCCTACAGCAGTTAATTCCTTGATCCAATGGGGCAACAAAGTTTTGGGAGCAACAATCAACACCCTCTTTATCAACTTTGAATAAAATAAACCAGCTAAGTAGCCACATATCTAAAACATGGCAAAAGTAGAAAAAGTTAATTCAGAAATTATATTTTGGAAAACATTAATTTTGAAGATGGACGAAATACAAAATTAAGACCTTGACTTTACCTGCATGGTCTTCCCCAAACCCATATCATCTCCTAAAATACCACCCTTACCTAGACAGTGAAGAGACCAAAGCCACTTCAAACCATCACGCTGGTGGGGATACAACATTTTGGCAATTTTACCAGGTAACCCGTAATTGAACTTTGGTCCACTGAGAGTGTAAGTGTTATCCTCCTCTGAAACAAAATCATGTGAATCAAAGTCATCTGAATTTTTATGCTCATGTCTAGCCTTCCTGTTATGTCTTCCCGCTTGAGTGACAGCACTCTTGTCACCAACAACCACACAATCACCATCACTGTCATTACTGTCTCCTTCTTCCAGAAATTTGTAGGCAGAAAGAGAGTTCTTTATGGGCTGTGATTTTCCAACCATCTGCTTAACTTCTTTCCTCTTTGGTGCTCCAACAGAAGATCTTGAATCATTGAACTTCTGGACGACACAGTCGTTCTTAGATTCATCCCCCAAATCGACCTCCTTCAGACACTCCTTGTGAATTTCTCCTCCAATCCTAGACTCCTTGGTTGAATCTTCAGAAGAAGGTGAAAAAGAGGAACCAGCACTTTGGTATTCCGGAATTTCATTCTTCTTAGTCAGATCACTGGGCTTCGGCGCCCTTTTTTTCTCAATGGACAAAATCTCAAGTCTCGAACTTAAATCCTTCAGTATATCCCTTATTTCGTTCCCACAACCACCGTGTTCATTCTGAACTACATTTTTCACCTGGGGAGGAGGTGAATCAAAATCTGTTATCTCTGCAAGTCCGGACTCTTCATTATCCTTTGGCTTCATTTCCTCACTGTCATTGCTATCCTCTGAAATTTTGCAAAGGCGACGACGACCTTTGATCTTCACCTTAGTTATTTTCTCCTCTCCTATCAGACAATAGGCTCATCAGCATCAATGAAAATAATCAGAAGTGCACAAAAATTCTCAGCATACATCATATCACAGTTTTGGCACACAAGCATATTATTTCTCAAAGGGACAAACATTACCTTCATTTGATGTTTTCTCATAATCTTTCTGGCCTTTCTGAGAGAGTTCACAATTTTCATGCACATCTTTGGACTGTTCCATATCCACTGCAACATCGTTTACTGATTAATATCGAGACAGAAACATACTGGAAACCAGTCGAAATTAAACAGGGAGAGGACTATATAAATAAGTTTTAGTTTATCTACCAGACAGGGAAGAACTGTTATCATCAACTTTAGATAAAAGTGGGTCTTCTTTGGTTCCACTCATGGGTTGATCAATCTCCTTTTCCCCTACAAAAATTCAGATGTTCAAAAGAAAAAAAGGGTTGAGCAGCAGAACAAAGGAAAAACTGTAATAGAGACATAAGGAAGCACAAAATCCTATTTTCAGCACCAAAAAAAAAAAGGAATTTTAGAGACTAGTAATTACCAGAACAAGATGAGCTATCAAGATCACCAATTTCAGAGCAATGAGAATCAAAAGAATCCTCGGATGGTGGGTTACTTAATTCCTCTTGAATTCCATACTTGGGTTCATCAATCTCCTTTTCCCCTACACAATAATCATATCACTTAAGGTAATCATAGGAAATTATTTAACAAGCATTGATTGCTAACTAAATGGAAAATTATTTAACAAACATTGATTGCTAACTAAATGGAAAATTATTTAACAAACATTTGACTGCTAACTAAATGGTACTCCCTCCGGTTGTCCACTTAACCCCGTAAGAAATATTAATTTTGTGCAAAAGAGTGGGTATTTTTATTAAACTACTCTTAATTAAAATTTACATATTATTATTAGTTTGACACATAATTTGTTCACTTACAATAAGGGCAAGTTGGTATTTTTACTAAACTACTATTAATTAAAATTTACATATTATTATTAATTTGACACATATTTGATCACTTATAATAAGGGCAAATATGAAAAAGAATAAAATTAATTCCTTCTTGATTATGTAAGTGGTGGACACTTATTTTGATTCAAAATAAAAAAGCTAAATGTACACTTAGTATGAAGTGGAAGAAATAAATAACTTGTTATTATAGGTTTAATTTTTGCTGATGGTGTTAAAAAAAAAAAATTACACCATCATTATATATAACTTAAAATTGCATAAATGATAAATAGCATGTTATAATAAATTAAAATAGTATGGTACTAAAAATTTCTACTCCCATCAATGTAAATAATTTACTGCAAAAAGAATTGGAGATACACTAGTAATTATGAGTAATCAATCTTTACCGATTCCAGAGCACTGATAATCGAAAGAATCTTCGGGTTGATCACTTAATTCCTCTTGAATTTCATGCTTGGATTCATCAATCTCCTTTTCCTCTACCCAATATTTAAAAGGAATAAATAGAGATCTTAAAAATGGGCGTTTTAGCTCCTGTTTTAGACAATTTTCAAAATATACAGCCCAATGTCGCGTAGCTGAGTATACAATATTATATCTGGGAGGAAAGCATTATACACAATTTATCAACCTTATATAAAAGTGTATAATAGTATATAAAATGTTTATACGCAAATATAAGCTAAATTGGGTAAACAACTCAAAATATGAGCTATGTAGTGTAAATATTTTCTCCCAGTAGACATAGAGGTAATTTTCCCTAATTTTTAATCCTTGCAAAAAGGATTTGAGAACTGTAAAAGGAATTGGGGACACAATACCACAAGTAATTACGAGGAATCATTTAAGTAAAGAAAAAAATAGTTACAAGCAATCAATATTTACCGATTCCAGAGCACTGATAATAGAAAGAATCCTCAGTTTGACCACTTAATTCCTCTTGAATTTCATGCTTGGATTTATCAAACGCCTTTTCCCCTACACAATATTTAAACGAAAACAAATACAAATAGATAATTTTTTTTTAAAAAAGGGCGTTTTAGGTTTTTGACATAAAAAGTATTTAAAATTATGAACAGCGTCGGTTTAGAGTTAAGGGAGAAGAATACCAAAAGGAGAAGATTTAGCAGAGAAATTAGGAACGGCGTCGTTCTCAAAATCACTACTAATAGTGTTAATCTGTGATTGATCATCAATCTCTTCTTCGTCTCCTATACCATTTGAAGAATAAAATAAGCTTTTGAACAAGGAAAAATAATTCGGAAAATAGGTTAAAAGAGGGTACCAGAAGTAGCAGGTTCGGGGCTGAAATCAGCAATCCCAGAGAAATTAGGAACGGCGTCGTTTCCTATATCATTTGCAGAAAATCGAACTACACCCACACACACCAAAAAAAAATCAGGAAAAAACATAGAGTTAGTAGAAAAATAAGGGGGTAAAAGAAGAATACCGGGAGAAGGAGAAGAATCGGAATCATCTAAGGTAAAAGAGAAGGTGGGAACGGCGACGTGATTTTGATTGAAATGTGGCCTAGCTTCCAATTTTGTCATATCATCTACATAAAATAATGAGTAATAATGGGTTAAAAGAAATTTACTAGAAAATAGAAGATGAAGGTAGAAGTAGTTACCAGGAGGGGGTTTAGAATGGGAAGCAGAAAGGTTAATGAGAAGGCGTTGATTAAGGCTTCGAGGTTGCTGCTGCCACATTTTGCTGTGACTAGTAGTTGAAGCAGTGAGTTTCTGCACAGTGAAGAGAATGCGAGTTACCCTGCCTCTTATTCCCGCTTTCGGGGACTCTTTTGAATTTCAAAAACTCCCCTCTACTTTGAAAAAAAAAAACTAAAAATATCCTCCGAACTTATTTTGGATCAAAAATACCCTCTCATCCTTAAAGTTTTCAAATATACCCATGTCTTGACGGAAATTATCCCCCAAAATAACCCGAAATTATTTTTTAAACTTGTTCCATCATTTAAACCTGACCTAACTAAATAATAACCCATAAGATCTCTTTATTCCCCCAATTCCCTCAAGCTTCAAACCTACGTATTGGGGGAATAAAGGAATCCTATGGGTTATTATTTAGTTGAGCCGAGTTTAAATGATGGAACGGGTTTAAAAATAATTTCGGGTTATTTTGGGGGATAATTTCTGTCAAGACAGGGGTATATTTGAAAACTTTAAGGATGAGAGGGGTATTTTTGACCCAAAATAAGTTCGGAGGATATTTTTAGCCCTTTTTCCAAAGTAGAGGGGTATTTTTGACCCTTTTCCCAACCTAAATTGTCTAATAGCCTCTTTGGTCATATTTTTAAAATCTGCTTAATTTTGAAAATATGATTTTAGTAGCACTTTGTGTTTGTTTAATCAATTTGAAAATTACTTTTGTCAATATTCCCTTTGGTCAAAAAGAAGTGTCCACTTAGCCTTATTTTTTTGTTCAAAAAAAAATTATTCATTTATCAAATTAAGAAAGAACTAACCTTATTTTTTCAGATTTGCCCTTACTAAGCGTTAAGTGACCAAATTTCAATACCTATTTAATTATGGGTAATTTAGTAAAATTACCTATTTTTGTCTAGGAGTTTGTATTTTCTTAATAGGTGTGCAAATAGCTAAGTGGACACTCTTTTTTAACCGAAGCGAGTATTACACTAGGAATTTGTGTTTGACCAAGATTTCCCTAAGTGCTTATGGAAAAAGCTATTTTTTCATCTTTTGAAAAACAGCTTACGTTGCTACTCAAATGCACTTACTTTTTCCTAAAATCTTGGTCAAATTACGTAAATACTTTTGGTCAATTCTCTAATATACATAAATACTTTTGGCTTCCCAAAAATTTGAGGTCAAAATAACGCATTAATATACTGGGCTATACTGTTATCTCTGACATAACACAGTCAAATGGGCGCACTCCGTACTTAATTTGACTTGACGTAACGTTGCAAGACACACTAATTGCATGCCTTATATGATTCAAAACCTTATCTAATAAAGATTTTGTATGAAAGGAAAACACAGTTTCTAAGTTTCATCCAATTTCTGTATTTTACACAAATTCTAAGCTTCATCCAACTTTTGCATTTTGTACTCCTAAATTAGTCAAAAAATGAAAGATGTTCCAAAAATTAGGGTTTCTTTATTCAGGGATGGAGAAATTATATTCGAGGAAAATAGTTTGCGTTATGGCTCTCCCCTAAAATACCATGTTAAGTTTTCACTTAACTTAAAATTCTTAAAACTACTCCAAGTCTTGTATAATAGACTATAAGTGAGTAGGGGTGATTTTGATTTAAATATAATTGGAAGATATTCAATATCATTTACGCCGCAAGGTACAGTTAGCTATGGACAGTGGCATATTCATGATGATGATTCTTTGACGGATTATTTGAAGGCGCCTTACGATTATAGGGAATGCATAACTTTAAACGTCCTTGAAATGTACGTACAGAAGGTCCTCGTTAATCGTCATGAAATCATGGCTATAGCTCCTCGGGAAGCTCGAAATAGATCTCGTCGGAAAACCCCATCTAGAATTCAGGCTAAAGTTACTGAAGCGGAACCTACTCATGAACACAATTACCCTGACATGAGCACTTATGAAGGCATTTTAAGGAGTCAAATGCCACTGGAAAGTTTAAGTCAGCAATTTGATGGGCAGTGATGATTATTATTATTATTATTATTATTATTATTATTATTATTATTATTATTATTATTATTATTATTGTTATTGTTATTGTTATTGTTATTGTTATTGTTATTGTTATTATTATTATTGTTATTGTTATTGTTATTGTTATTGTTATTGTTATTGTTATTATTATTATTATTATTATTATTATTATTATTATTATTATTATTATTATTGTTGTTATGATTATTGTTATTGTTATTATTATTATTATTATTATTATTATTATTATTTATTATTATTATTTATTATTGTTATTGTTGTTATTGTTATTGTTGTTATTGTTATTGTTATTGTTATTATTGTTCTTGTTCTTGTTATTGTTATTGTTATTATTGTTCTTGTTATTGTTATTGTTATTGTTATTGTTATTATTGTTATTGTTATTCTTATTATTATTGTTATTATTATTATTGTTCTTATTGTTATTCTTATTATTGTTATTGTTATTGTTATTCTGATTATTATTGTTATTGTTATTGTTATTCTGATTATTATTGTTATTGTTATTGTTACTGTTCTTCTTCTTCTTCTTCTTCTTCTTCTTCTTCTTCTTATGTGTAGTAGCATGTGTTTATTACTTCAATGCTACAAATGATGTTGATTATATTTTTTAGGGGTAATACACCTACTCAAAATGATGGCCCTTCCTCAAGTTTCGGTGCAGTTGATTACTATCGGTACGTCTATTTTCTTATCATCAATAGTATTATTTGATGTCTAGTAGTTAAAATACTCTAGTTTCTTATGTAGGGAGAATGTGGTCGTCGCACAAAATTATAGGTAAAGCCATGCTCTGGATAATCCGGATTATCCGAATTATATAGTAACATCGTCTAGTGATAGTGAGGAAATACTTAATGGGGAGGAAAGTGAAGATGAAGAAAGTGAGAATGAAGTTGAGGTTGGTACTAATCCTCAATATCAAGTAGAACTGTTGCAAGACATGATGAATAGTCTGGTACACCAGGAAGAATTGAATTCACAGCACCCATTTGATCAGCAAGGGCCTATGCCACAAAGCCAATTTCAACAGCAAGAGTCAACCCCGGTGCATTGACATTCCGATGAGATCCCCTATCTTGATCATCTTCAAGATCGCCCCGATGCCTTTGTCTTTACTAGGGATATTGATTATATTTGGCGAAGTTTGTGCAAAGAGCCAGTGGATCTTGAAAAACAAAAGGTTCATATTGAAAAATGCACGATTTTCAACTTGAAAAAGTCATTGCAAAGAGCTGTTAAGATCTATTGCATCCAGGGGATGAGGGAGTTCAAAGTTGACGATTCCACTAGAAAACTTTAGCAATTGGTCTGCAAGTGAAAAAATCTAGGTTGCCAATGAATGCTCCGTGGTAAGGAGACTACTGAAAAGATATGGACTATTTCAAAGTTCTACACAAGGCACACTTATGATATGGGTGACCTCCCAGATGATCATTGCAATCTAGATACCAATATGATTGTTGTTGTGTTAGTTGGCGACACTGCAAAAAGCCCAAGGTATCCCCTTCACCGAAATTTATTTTAATTTTGATGTTAATACGGTGTTCCTCGTTGATATATGTTGTTATATCAACTTATCCAGGTACCCTATTAAAAATTGTATTACAACCATCCTAAAAGTATATCTCAAAACCGTTAGTAAATGGAAGGTGTATCTTAGGCATAGACATGCACGAGAGATAGTCTACGACAATTGGGAGGCTCTTTCAAGACGTTGCCGAGATACATGACGGCTTTACAACACTTCAATCCTGGTATTGTTGTTGAATAGAAGCTCAAATCGAAGCCTGGTGTGCTCGTAATATTTTTGAGATATGTTTTGGGCATTCAAACCATGCATTGATGGTTTTGCTCATTGTCAACCAGTAATATATGTGTACGGGGTATATGACATAAAGCTGCTAATTGCAGTTGGAATGGATGCAAACGGATCTATTTTCCGTCTAGCTTTTTGCAATTGCAACTAATGAGAGCACTATTACGTGGGGTCTGTTTTTAAACTACTTGAGGCAACACGTTATTAAGCATTGCATGGACATATGTGTTATATCAGACAGAAATGCTGGCATATTGAGCAATATGCTTAATTTGCATGGGTGGCAACCACCCTTTGCCTACGATTGTTATTGTTTAAGGCATTTGAAGGCAAACTTCCAAAAGGCATATCGAAGCCCAACACTTTGCAATTGGATGTGGGCGGCTGCGATAGAGCATTAGGAGAAGAAGCTTCACCTGCAGGTGGAGATTATTAGGCGGGCGGATGAGGAAGCCTTCCACTGGTTGAATACAATTGATAAAGACAATGGTTGAATACAAATGGACACAACACCAGGATGAAGTTAGGCGATGGGGGATGCTGACAATAAACAACTTTGAGTCATTCAATGGCTTGTTGAAATCTGAACGGGGACTACCCGTCACTGCAATGGTGAGAATGACTTTTAAGTAGGTTGTGGAGCGGTTCGTTATTAGATCAAAAGAAGCCAAAAGACTTGCGGCAGGCCGCCTAAAATGGATGCCAAAACCGTTACAATTGTTCGAGTATCACAAATTTAAGGCTCAGCAACACGACCGGATAGAGTACAACTATGCAGAGCGCATATCTGAACTCACAACAAGTGTGCACCAAGGTAAAGGAGGTAACGTCCACACAATTTGAGAGATTCCAAGAACATGCACATGTGGTAGTGGCAATCATGTCACATGCCATGTTCTCATGCCTTCAGTGTTTTATCACAATGGGAAAGAACGCCTCCACGTACGTGGCTAAGGAATATACAGTTGAAAATTATGTAAAAACGTATGCTGGAAGGTTCTACCCACTTGGTAGTGAGAGTTATTGCCACCGGATCCATTTTCCATGGTTGCAAATAAAGTATTTATCCCTAAATTCAAAAATAAAGTATACTCCTGTATTCCTAATGAAATGGATATTCCACCGGGGAGATACACTCGAAAATGCTCATTTTGCAATTATTTTGGTCATGATAAGCGCAAGTGTCCCTTACATTATGGTGGTCAAAATACATCTCGTGGTGGAAGTACCTCTCATGGCGGAGGAAACTTTCGTGGTGGTGGCAGATCTAGTGGTGGTGGCGGCAAATCAACTCAAGGGCATGTGTAGGCTCATGTATTTTAAGTTTTTTCTTTCTTTGATGATTATATTTTAACAGATTTGTGTTTGTTATTGATGAACAAGTTTAAGTGTTTTCATATTGTTATGAATGATGCAATTTTGACTAAAAAATAACGCGCTTAAATCGAAACCCTAAAACATAATAACTTACAGCTAAACAAAAATGGACTTCGAGCAATTTTCAAAATGACAATCCAAAATTTTGCTTATCCTTGATGTATTGAGCCTACCTTATTAATTGCACAAAAATAAGTAGGATTCTATATAAAATATTGAAGTTTCGGAGTCTCGAAGCATGATTGATCTATGGCTAAAGTACGTAAAAAAGTGTAAAGATTAGCCAAAAGAAGAAGAAAAAAAAAGGGGGCCTCCTTTAACGCAGTAAATTACTGCGTTAAAGGTACGTTAGTAACATTTTTTTTTGTTGGGGTATTTTGGTTCAAAAGGTATTTTTTTAGGGTCATTTTTGTTCCGGACTCAACTTATCCATGGATAAAAAACTAAAATGACAAAATTAGCCTTGTTTTGTTCCAAGAAACCTATAAAAGGCCAAGCATTCAAGGATATAATTGTATCAAATTATTTCTTAAATTTTAAAAATAAATAAATATTCAAATGGTATCTTTTGTGTCCAATTTTAGTGCAATGAACCAAACACCCAACACAAAGAATCCTTATATTACTAATTCATGTATTATTAATCCCTGCGTTATTAATCCATGTATAACTTGTCTTTGAGCCAAACGACCCCATATATGTTAGGATTGTAATGCGGACTTGAGTTATATAAGAGTTGCAATGAGGGATTATTTACTTAGATATATCACAAATTTGTATATAATGTATAATATAAAATATGTGTTTACTTTTAAAAAAATAACAAAGTAAAAGTTTGACCATTGTTAGTTTTGTCACTTTAGTATTTTAAATTCATGTATTACAAATATCCACATTATCATTTTACATTCTATCCTGCCATAAAATAATACATACGTCTCAGCATAATTGTGCAAGTATATTATTTATGGAGAAAAGAAGAATAAGATAGGGGGCTTGCCTCCCCAAAAACACGGGAAGTTGGACACCAAGAGTGTCACGCCCCGAACCTGGGCCTGAACGTAACACGGCACCCGGTGCCTGACTGCATGTGACCGAGCGAACCAACTGGCTGGCTGAATCAACATGTGATACCAAAACATAACTAATTTATAAAATAAAACTAATACATGCTGATTAACTAAAAGTCTCACTGAAATATCATAATGCGGAAATACTGCCAACAAGGCTAACATAATAAATATATGACTGTCTGAACTGTGTCTATGAAGCCTCTAAGAGTACTGAATAATAGAACTGTCTATAAACTGAAATAACTGGATAGCTGACAACGCCCCGAAGGAATGTGGGGCTCACCAGTAGCTGATACGTGCACTCCTAATTAACTGAGTCGTCAACCTGTGTATCGTTACCTGCATCGCGAGATGCAGGCCCCCAAGCAATAAAAAGGGACATCAGTACATTTGAATTGTACTGGTATGTAAAGCAACTGAAGCAATAAAATACTGAAACTGAAACTGAAACTGATAACTGTAACTGTAATAGCAAGGAAGTAGAGATATGAATACTCCCTGCTCTGTATCTGAATCATCTGTATTATCTGTGTTTGTTTATGTGGGGCCTCGGCCCAGTAATAAATGCACACAATGGCCTCGGCCTAGTAGTGCGTCAGTCAATGGCCTCGGCCATGTATACGTATACACAAGACTGTGCTGTGCCCTCGGGCAAAATCACATATGTATAATTATGGTTAATTAATAAGGACTGAGACCATAACAACAATGAATAGTGCTGAACTGAAATAGACATGCTGGACTGAATTGAAAACACTGACTGTTTCTGAGCATACTGAATTTCTAGACTGAGACTCATGTGGTAACAATACATAAGTCTATAAAGATTACGTGCTGAGTTCATGATATTCAAATTGATAACCATGAACGAATTCTGTAACTGCAACCCTAGAAGATAACAGTTCTACAACATACCATAAAACTGGGCTAAACTGTATTCCGAGTCAAATTACTGACAAGTATGAAGAATGAGGCGTAGGGAGAATCATGAACATTCCCTAACGTAGATAGTTAGCCTCACATACCTTAATTCCAGCCTTTGAGCGTAATACAATGTTCGTCAACCCTTTCAACTTTGATCTATATCAATACAAGTCAAAGGGATTCTATATTAGCAATAATATTCATGTTTTGGTCATCTAAGCATTTTATCAAACACTTAGTGGGCACGAAGCTCCACAGTCTCCATTAATGGTGATTTCTTCACCCAATTCCCATTCTATTACTTCTAGGTGATTCTACAATCTTAATTAGATGTAATTAACATCATTCTCCATCACCCATATGAATACTACAATCCCAAGTCAACAATCCAAAAACCCTAGCATAGTTCATATAATTCTCTTTATCAAACCCAATTATTATTCTCCCAAGAACTTATCAACACTTTAATCATCATGAAACATCATAAAACTTACCTTAGTTATTGTAGGAATAAGCCTTGAGTTGAAATGCTTCACTTGAACAAAACCCTAGTTCCACCTTCTATGGAATTTCTTGACTTGAATGGATTTGATATGTTTCTCACACTTAGTTTTGTGGATTGATGAAGTGGATCTTTAGTTTCACTTGGATTCTTGCATATGAAGTGTTTGGATGGCTCTAGAGAACCCTTGAGTCGTGTAGGAGAAATGAGAATGAAAAAAAATGAGTTTGGGTCTCTTATTAATATCTTAGAATCTGACGCATCGGGCAATTCTACGCCCATTTTTACGGACCGTCAAACTGTTTGACGGACCGTCAAAATGGTCCGTAAAACTACCCAGCAAAAAATGAGTTTCTGTGATCATTTTACGCTGACTTGAGTCAATTTTACGGACCGTATAATTGTTTTACGTACCGTCAAAATGAACCGTAAAACTGCCCAGCAAAATTTGGTTTTCTGTGACCATTTTACGGACCGTATAATTGTTTTACGGATCGTCAAAATATTATACGGACCGTAAAAATGAACCGTAAAACTGACCAACAAAAAAATTATCCTCTGTGACCATTTGACGGACCGTATAATTGTTTTACGGACCGTCAAACTGTTCTACGGACCGTCAAATGGTCCGTCAAAATTCTTCTGCTCGGACCGTCCGTCATATAATGGGCATAACTCTTTGCACAGATGTCTGTTTGAGGCCCATAATATACCGTTGGAAAGATATTTCAAGGGGATACAACTTTCATCAAGGAAGTTTTCCCAAAATACAAATTAATAGAGGGTTTATGGTCGATGGAAGTAAGACCTTCCATAAACTCACTTGCAAACATGCCCCGTAGAGTGGCTTCCAACTTTTCTTTGCCCAAAGACATTTCTTATGACTTAATTGGTTTTCAAAACACTTCCTATAACCCTCATATTGGTTCCATTATATTATCATCTTATGAGTCAAACTTTCGTCCGAAGTTACGAGGTGTTACAAAGAGTATACTCGATGCACGGCGCCTCCTAGGAGACACTAGAGTCCGCATTTCCTGGCCTTTCACTCACCAAATGGTGGGTGTGTTATCCCCTTTTGGATATGGTTAAGCGCAATTACTTATAAACACTTAACCTCTTATCCTGGAGAACAGTGAATAGGCTAGGTGAGACATAAAGATTGCAACTAACAACCATCTGATAAGAGATTTTTTTAGAAAGCAAAAATCCGAAGTTTAGCCTTACATGAACTAGGGAAGGATAGACTTAACTTCACATTAGTTAGCAAAATAGAAAACGTCCAACAACTACCTTTGAGTTTGAGAAGAAAAGTCCCTCCTTTTGTTGAAGTTATACATTCTAAAACAGACCCAAATTGAAGTTGAAGACCTATTCAATGTGTTTATGCTCCATTGAGGGGTTGAGGCACGAAGGCTAAAAGAAAAAAAAAACAAGGTGCACTTCTTAAATCGCTTTATAGTTGAAGATAGAGGAAAGGGAAGACAAAAGGAATATCATGATGAGTAGCTTCTTGCAACATTCTTTCTTGTATTAGTATAAATAAGACTAAAAAATAGAATTCCTTTTGATTAAGATACATATTTATGGATTGAAGCGAAAGAAGTCGTAATACATAAGTAACAACCAAGCATTGTATAAATTGGTGTTCAATTTCAAGCGCAAATTAAATATTCTCAAACTCCAACCAAACAACACTCAAGTACAAAGGTTAGGTTTATTTGATCCATGTTATATAGTTTTCATCCGTTTTAATTAATGTGATGGTTCTTAATTCGGCACAAACTCAAAAAAAAATAAAAATAAAACTTATGATCTTAAACAAAATGACAGTTCTATGGTTATAAAATTGGGCAATTAGCATGATTGTTCTTATTCAGGGGTGGTCTTTAATTTTTGACCCTCAAATTGCTGGTCTTTAATTTTTGGCCTTTGCCTAAAAACCCATGGGTTCCAGATTCGAACCCCCGCTCAGTCAAAAAGTTTAAAAAAAATCGCAAGGCAAAATTTGCTACTTGATTATGCTGAGTTTGCCTTAAGGTAGCAAACTCTACCTTAAAATCTCCCTTATAAGGCAGAGTTTGCCTTCAGGCACAAGGCAAGGTAGAGTGTGAATCCAAAACTCTATCTTGCGAATTTTTTTAAAAATTTTTGACCGAGCGGGGTTCGAACCATGAACTCATGAGTTTTTAGGCGAAGACAAAAATTAAAGACCGGGGATCCACGCAAAAAAAATGTATAAAAATATCATTAAGTCTTAAATTGCAGGCAATGTTGTTTCAAGGAGTACTTTGAGGATACAAGATTAGTTGGAAATTAGGATGAAGGGTCACATGTAAGTGAAACATAACCAATTTCAAACTTCAAAGAATGTGGACATGGCTTCTAAAGGAAATATCCCTTTGAAGTTTAGCTTCCAACGACACAAAAACTTTGTAAAGGAACGGGGTAGTGTTCTGAAAAGTATGTGTACACGACCTGTCTAAGATTGCTAATGTGATGAGATACAATTTCCCGGTGAAGATCTGTAGTTGCATTTTCCAGGTAAAGATTTGGACTTGCAACCCCCCCCCCCCCCCCCCCCCCCCCCCAAAAAAAAAAAAAAAGAAGACATTTTTAATCCATGTACTATAATATTTTCTAGATTTTTTATTGCATGTTTACATTATTAAGCATTTGCAATTAGGAGAACCTTTAAACACAGAGAGTAATTACGCGGTTGCTGCTGCACGTTTATAAAGACAGTAAATATGTTACAACTCGTGTACGTATAGTACATAACCTTTGGCTTCGTTTTCAACTACAAGTATCTCAAATGAAAACAGGAAGACTATCATGCATCCTAGGTGGTGATGATTCCCTTGTTCATTGATCTAAAAATCATGCAGACAAGAATGCTGCTGGTTTTAAGAGACAAGTGTCATTTGAAGAGGACTTTTAAGCCGATCATATGTATCCTTCACAAAAGTACTGCTTGTTCTCTACTCTGCTCTTTGGCTTTCCTCCTGTTAGATTCAAGAATAATGAGGAGTGCTGTAATGTCAGCAGGATTAACTCCACCAACTCTACTTGCTTGCCCAATTGTTTGCGGCCTAACCTGTACATAAAGCAGATGCAATATGGTAAATGTTAGGCAACTGGCAAAAGACCCAATCCTACAAGCAAGAACCAACTGCTCCCCGCCCCAACAAACAACCCACCCACACCCCTTTCTCTCTCTGTCTTTCTGCATTTGTCCAAATGACACAACAAAGTCCAGCGATGCCTATGAACTAAGAAAAGAAAGAAAGGAGGATCAAAACATCATTTTGCCAACATTACCAGAACAATTGAATTTACACCAAGTACTTACTACCATTCCCTCCACTATGTACCTTGGCGTAGGTGCATGAAATATTAGCCTGACTTATATCAATAACAATTGAAGTAAATGTTAACCTAACAAGTGGGAAAGTTAACTTGATGGAGAAAACATCAAACATTAAATTTGATTTGTATAAAGAATTGGATTTAAAACTTTGGAAGTTGTATCCAATTATACTATTGGTGGATGGTATCAAACAAATTAGAACATCTAAAAAGAAAAATTAATAGAGAGAATAATTAGGCACAATATGTCATCTTTGTGCAGAAAAGATCTACACCATTAAGCTTGTGAAAAGTAGTAAGGAAATAACTAAAAGTTTGTGTGTGCAAGAAGACAGCAATGCTATGCAAATGAGGCAGAAAATACCTTTGAGAGTTTTTCACGTGCTTCGAGCGACAAAGTCACCATTGCATAATAATCTATGTCCTCGGGAATTGGTTTGTGCTGTTGATGAACCATCTACAAGCAGAAAGTCGACATCACAAAGATATGACATACCAACCGATTAGAGATTTAGAGGGGTTTTTGAAAGCAGAGAGATATAGGATCAAAAGACCAATGAGTGTGTAGATACAACAGACCAGAGTCCCTATCCTAGTTCTAGTAAATAAAGCCCAAGTGCATCACTGTTTACCTGTTGAAGTTGGCTCTGCTGGCGCACAATGAAGCCTTCGTATTTGATATCAATCTCTACGCACTGTTTCTCCATCCTGGACAGGGTAGAATTTCCAAACCCATGCTTATCAAAAACTTCGTATTGTATATGTGGTTTCTTAAGCAGGCTCTCTAGTGTTGATGAATCCCTTACTGGCTGACCAGAGAGATGAGTAACTTCAGTGGCCAACTCTCCACCTAGAAGCAAACGAAACAGGCATTGAGTTAGACAGAAAATTTGAATGAACAAAAGACTTCATGTATTTACTTCTAGAATTATGATTTCCATATAAGCACAAGTAATAAGGTTCGCACAGTTTTACGTCCACCAACAAGCAGAGGGACAAGAGAAAGAAACAATGCTGACCAGAAATTCTAACTGCTTTCAACCGCTTTTTCTCCTCCAAGATACGAGCTTGCTTCTCCTGGTACATCATCCACCTTCGATCATCTATTAAACCGATTTCACGACCAAGTGGAGTGAGACGGCTATCAGCATTATCAGACCGCAGAAGCAGACGATGTTCTGAGCGGCTGAAGGTATATGAGACTTATTAGCAAGTAGAATTACACATGAAGATAAGAACTATCATCTACAATGACAAGATTACAGTAAGGTTAATAACAGGTTATGCAAGGTTAATAACACGTTATGCACTTCGTTATCATTAAAAAGATCTACACAGAAAGATGACATCTATCATAGATAATTACTCAAGATTTCTCAGTAATGTTAATAACAGGTCATGCGCGTAATGTTATTATCAGGTCTGCTGACGACATGATAAAAGTATAAATTCTGTAACAACTTAAAACTTTAGATAGTCATGCAATTCAACATGATATTTGAAGTCATATCCATCCATTTTTTTTGTTTCCTAAGTTGGACCTCCATGTTATAGTCTGAGCCCATGCAATAGTCTCATATTTTTGTATTTTTTTTTTAATTTTTTTTTTAAGCACCAGATGTCCAGTTTTGCTCGTGCGAGGCTGTGTTAAGTGTCCTACATTGGTTGAGGAAACTGACTGTTGTCTCTTTATATGGTCTTTGCCGATCCCTCACCTCACAAACTAGCTTTTGGGGTTGAATTAGGCCTGGAGTTCATTTTCTTAGCATGATTCTTTTATAACCGTGATGTCCGGACTGGTTGCACACACGTCGACTAATTCTACGCGGTACTCTCTACCTCTCACCAACACAGGTATTTGGTAACTCTGTCCACCAAGACTTGGATAGATGGGAAGAAATCACCAAATGTTTTTGCCTCCAATGGTATTAGAGCCAGAATCATCTCTATTATAGGTTTCCAAATGTTATATGCCCCCATGTAATATTCTCCACACACTAAATGCTAGCCTTGGCCGTGCAAAGTATCCTCCATTGGCAGAGGAAATGGGAATGGACTGTTGTCTCTGGTCTTGGACAATCTTCACTCCATGAAGTAGCTCTTGGGATTAAGGCCCAACATCCAATGTCCCCTTATATGCTCTTGGACAATCCTCACCACATGAGGTAGCTCTTGTGATTGGGTTCATTTTTTTCCAGCCAACAATCAAAGCAAAGAAAATTTTAATTTGACTAGTCAAAAGAATGGCAAAAAGAAATATATTATTGGATTTTGTATGTTCCATGACATAGGTATTAGTCTAAACAAAGACATAAGCAAAGATTTTTTTTATAAGAACTTTCATGCAACTGCTGAAAATATAAATCTGAAAACATCAGGCAGTAGGTACTTTTCAAAAGTTGAAAATAAAAAGTGGCTAGGAGAACAACAGCTGTACTTAAACATGGAAAAATACTTCACAAGAAGGCAAATGGAAATAATCGATGTCTACAACAACGGCAAAGGCATCACGATTTCTTTTATCTCTTTCTTCATTTTGGGAAAGATGCACCTTGCTTACAGAAGGTCCAGAGATTAAATTCACTATCTAATAACAATGATAAACAGGAAATAGCTAAGCCAATAGCAACACGGAAAGAGGAGAAGGTAAAAACAGACAGATCTAAGGCATAGACCAGCTCATAAAAAAAGAAAATGTAGTCAATTATCTTCAAAATGGCATTGCAGATCTCCTAACTCACTCCAGGTTATATCGCTAGCCAATACTGTTAAATAAAGGTTAAACAGAAAATAAGGTGTGTAATCAATTAAAGGCAAACGACGCGCACTGTTAATTTGGACAACAATGCAACCAAAGAATGTTGTAGTTTCATCAGTGAACTTAACAGTATGCAAATAATAGCTATTGCATGCTTGCTTAATAAAAAATAAAAGAGGTCATCGCTATGACATGACCATTCTTACTTCACTTCACCTTGTTAACATGCGATAAGGCTCTCGAAGATCTTTGGTTACAAGATCATCGATCAGAGTCCCTATAAAACTACTTTCTCTCTCAAGAACAATAAGTTGCTTGCCATCTGAGTGTCTAGCTGCATTAATTCCAGATATAATCCCCTACATCAGGAAAAATTTACCGAAGGAGGCTTACAAGAACTTATCAGATAATAATCATAATGGCCTAGTTAAAAAGTAGGAACTAGTCTAAACATTTCCTATATCTATTGGATGCATAGCTAAAAATACATAAGCAAAAGTGAGCATATTGGAAGATAAAAACCTGGGCAGCAGCTTCTTCATAGCCTGTTGTCCCATTGATCTGGCCAGAAAAGAAAAGACCCTCGATCCTTTTAGTCATTAGGGATCTGGAGCACTGATAAGCAGGCAAGTAATCATACTCTACGGCATAGGCTGGCCTGAGCATTGTACAATTCTCAAGTCCGGGTAATGTTCGTAAAAGTGGCAACTGTAGTCTCTCCGGCAAACCAGTAGAGAATCCCTACAGATGAACGAATCATTACACTATGCAAATAGCATTGGAGTATTTACTCAGCAATACAGTGATATATAGCATCAGAGTATTTCATTTCCAAGAGAGAGCGTACTAAGAAAATGAAATTTTAACTATAAGAAATTAGTCAACAGAGAGCTTTAAGTAGGCTACATATCTTCCTACCAGCACATCTCCATTGGTTCTTTGGAAATGACCAAGTCATAGCAAATTAAAATCAATTTTATGGATATCACTAACCGGCAAAACCTTAGCACATTATACTCGGGAATAGGTAACAGACTTGAATACATTATTCTAAAAAGAGAACCACAAAAAGCCGACAAGATCCTAAGAGTGTACACTTCTTCGAAGTTCGAAGTAAAGCACCCAATTCTCCGGAAATACAAAAATTAGCTATATGTATGGATTTAGTACTTGTAACATCAAATTACAATAAATATTACTAATTTCAGCATCTAAGATGTAATAAATGACAATATTACTCCAACAACTCATATTAAACATCAGTAAGGGTGTGATTGGTATGACCAAAGATGCTTTTCTTAAAATGTTTTCTTGATGAATTGTTTTTGAGTATTCGGTTACTTTGACCCCCTTTTTTTTTTTGGATAAGGTAAGTGGTATTATTAACAATGGGAACGAAAACTCCCATATACAGGAGGTATACCAAAAAGTAGAGAATCTATATGAAAACATGACACTCTACAAAAGACACCCAATCATCTATACAAGAAGGAATCACGAGGGTGCACCAAAATGCAATCAAAGAGAAAAGGCTATTTTTTAAGTGTGCAAACTCATTTTCGACCCCCTCAAAAGCTCTCATATTTATCTCTTTCCATATGACCCACATAAAAGCTAATGGAGCAACCTTCCAAGCCTTTTGCCTTCTTCATCTACGTCTTACAGCCCAACTGTGCAGAACATCTCTAACGGTACCCACCATTGCCTGTTGTACACCAAAATCATTCAGAAGCACCCTCTACAAACTCGACGCCACTTTGCAATGCGCCAATAGATATTTTTACCCCAACAAAAATAATTTTTCTTGATAAGGTTATTGAAGGAAAATATTTTCCTCAAACGGGAGAAACCAAAGTCATTCATTTATAGGGAAAAGTCATTTTTCTTTGCAGTATATCATTTGCTTCAATTGCACAGTTCGAAACTCGGCGGATAACAGTTTGACATGTTATTTTTGCTTCTATCGTTCCTTTTTTCCGTTCTAATATTGTTATTAACCTTAGTACTAAAATATTACCCAAACATAGTCATCATACACACTCCTCTACCTTCACGCCTATCATACTTTACCTAGTACACATTACGGGAACATGATGTGGGAAATGATTTCCCAAGGTAAAACATTTTCACAATAAGCATTCCCTTCAATACCAAAAGCACCCTATTAAGTAATTCAACAAGGTCACATAAAGATAGCTCCATCACAAAATTAAATTTTCGATTTTCAGTTAATAAATCATAAAAAGAATCAATTTGCAATATTCAATTCGTATTCAATTACTCTAGTAACTGAAAGGGTTGAAGAGGAGTTGCACAATAAAAAAGAAAGAATCCTCACTTGAAGAAGAAAATAAGAAGTAAATTCAAAGTAGGCAAAAGGTACCAGTAGGAAAGGCATTGTAAGGCTGAGAAGAATAAGAAAACAACGAAAAATAGAGTGCTACAGCTGAAGTGTATGCGGGGAGGAGTCCGAGGACCAAGAACTCAAAAGACAAAGGCCCTTTTTTTTACTCCTTTTTTTTAAAAAAAAAAAATACAACTTTTAAAGTCAAAATCGAAATATTTGCTGCTTCTAGCTGGGATCACTTTGCGCCTGACAGTTTGAAGAGCCTATAGTAGCTCACCAATGAGGCGATAACCCCTAGTCAATCAATTAATACACTGTTTGAATGTAAAGGATTTATACCATAAACACTGCAGATTGTCAGCAAGATGACAATCAACGAAAAGCTGTTTTCCTCGTGTAAGGCAGTAATTAAATTAACTCAAAGAGTCAGCAAACCTGCACATAGAGTTCAGGAACACTTCGACCCTCAGGTTCAAGGAATATTTGATGAGACTCTTTCTCTTGAAATCTTACAATCTGAAATAGTCAAAAAGATAATCATACTTTACATGGGAGAAATAAAAAGAAAATAAGAACAAATAGTTTTCAAATCTGGAGCCATGATATTTGAACGAGGGAGTTGGTTACTAAATTTACGTCAACTAATACTCGTCACATACTTTGTTACAAGCAAGGATTCACCCTCCACTCACTAGATAAACTATAATAACATTAGCAGATTCTAGTATCAGATGGAATTAAATCTTCCCTCCACTTACTTTCTTTTCCCTCCAATAGCACAAGGAGCTTCCAAGTTACACAACAACTACTAAGAAATTTCAGTGGGCATAAATTTCCTCTTGTTGAAATATCAGGATATAAACTTTTTGCAGGAAAAACAAAAAGGGACAACATTAACACTTCATTGGAATCATGATCATTAACATTTCATCGAGATAGTGATCATTAATAGTTTCAAAACATAGCTAAGGTGTATATGATTCCACGCTTGGGAAATAGTATAATAGTAGCCTCCTTTAACAATTGCACCATCTTAACAGAGCATTCGACAACATAGAATAACACCCTTCTGAGTAAGTGGTAACTAATTTGCACAATCCATGATGGATATCCACTTTAAGAATTTAAAATGTGAGGGGATTTTATCACCAACCATATCAATCAACTTTCAACTATGCCTCAGAATCACTCTAACCCACTATTGAACAGCACATTGATATGATCCTCACAAAATAGTAGACAAGCAACTTTGAAATGCTATACGCCTAAATGTAATAATCCAAATAATTACCCTTTTCTGTTGCCATTTGAGTTGAATCAAAGAAACATGAATATCAGGAAAAATAAGATGGAGATAAAAAATCCGAAGTTACAATTTATCTGTACTTCATTTGAAATTCTCCGTAACTCAAAATAAAGATATGCTGATATAAATTTGTCTCTGGAAAGTAAAGTTCGAAGGAAGATTAATCCTTTCCATTTCACATTTTTGGCTAAGAAATGTGCAGCATTCTCACATCAGTAAACGCAAGCATTCCGCGCATTAGGTGATATTAACAAGAAAATAAGAGCTAGAACGGAGAATTTAGTATGAGATGCCTCAAAACCAGAGAGAAGCTACATGGTCTGCAACATCATATAATACCTTATCCTCAATGGAGGGGCAGTATCGAGGGCCCTTAGCTTCCACCCACCCTCCATAAGTAGGAGTTTCGTGCAAATTATCTTTAATTAGCTGATGAGTACTCTTTGTGGTACGTGTAAGGTAGCAGCACATTTGTTCCCTTTCTATATGGTAATTAGCATCAAAACTGAACCAGCTTACCTGAGGATCAACGATAAATGTTGGAGCATATGAATGTAGACCCATGAGCATGTATATATATAAATTACAAATGAAAAAAAAAAAAATATTTTAAGTGAACCTTACCAACAAATATATCGCACACTCTAAAGGGAATTTCAAGCCTCCAGATCTTAAACCCTCATGAGATAAAATGAAGGCAAGAAGCAAAATAAAAGCTCTACAAGTAGCTACCTATCAATAACGCAAGCCCCCTCACAATGTATATACTATACTCTACGGTCTATCCCACAGAAGAGGGGAGCTGGACATCGTGTAACTTGTATTATATAGCACATAGCACTCAGAAACACATGCTTGCAGTTCTGTATTAGATATAAAATTGCTTATAATAAATTGGTTTTTGATCAGACAAACTTAAAATCTATTATTATCAGTAAAAATCAAGAAATAACTGTTGGACTAGGGGAAAAGAGTATTAGATATCGCCTATCAGAATACATTTGGAGGAAATCCTAAACCGGATCTAGGTTCAGAGAGATCCAGAGCATTTAAAGTGACAAATAAGTTTATCCAAAGACAACTCAAATAAAAATCACATGCACTTGCAAGTGAAACTAGCTTATACTGTTATACAACATACTTAATAAATGAAACTCATCCAGAAGCATGCAATATTTGCAACTCACCCACAAAATACATTGTCATAAGTAATATGCTATTGGATTGCACAAGTAGTTCAGCATGGTTAGAGATCATAGATGACAGTTAAGTCTACAGAACCTACACATTAAGAATAAGCAGAAGGACCTCTTCATCTCCATGTTGGGGTTCCAGTCCTGCGAAATCTACAGTACGACAGTCTACACGTGCAGGGGTTCCTGTTTTTAGCCTATCAGTCTCAAAGCCAAGGCGCTGCAAGTTTTCTGTTAGACCAACGGAAGCTGATTCACCAGCTCTTCCTGCAGGCATTGAAGTTCTACCAATCCATATTTTCCCACTCATAAAGGTCCCTGTCGTCAGAATCACCGAAGGTGCATAGAAGTTCATTCCAAAGAAAGTACAGACCCCCTCAATGTTGTCATTTTTCCCCAACAAAATATCTGTTACCATTGCCTCTCTGATAAAGAGGTTTGGGGTGCTGGAAATGGGAGCGACAAGTTAAGTTAGGCTCAAAAGATATAAAGGCCACCAATATGTTTGAGATATATAATTTGAACGCAATGGAATAACTTGCAAAATCATGCACCAATGTGCAAGGAATTAATTGAATTTCTCCATACTTCTCAGTTTTCTGGTAAGTAAATAGATGTTTATAGCTCAGCCCTTTTTCCTTTTTATACCCAAAAAAGAAAAAGAAGGAGGCGAGAGAAATGGATTAGTTCGCCTCGTAATAAAAGGTGAAAATTACATCAGCACAGCAATCGTCCCAGAAACCCTGAGGTGAATATTTTCATAGCACTTTGTAACGCAAGAAGATGACATTGTACAGGTACAGGTTTATATATTTCCAATAGTTTGTTAAATGAAGACATTGTACAACTTTAGCTGAGAAGTATATGAGATACTGCTAGAAAGAGCATCCAAGATGCCAGTCTAGTATAAGTGGTCCATGAACCTCTATAGTGCGGACCAGAATTACTAAGCTTTCCATCTTTATTTCTCCAGGAATAATAGATCAAAGCTTAAGAAAAAAAGTAATATATTATAAAACAAGACCTATTTAGCACTCATAAAATACTTATTTCACTGTGTAGTTCAAAATGAAACGCAGGATAACTCGTAACTACAGTAGCATGATAAAGACAAGTTACTGAATGTATTATGGCCTTAATGAATTTATCTGCACCGTGTTTGTAACATTTTTAAAGCATACAAAGTTTAACTAGAACGATAAGTATCCAATATGTCAGCATAGTATACAAAGTGATCCATGAAACTCTATAGCGTGGACAAGAAATTACTAAGCTTTCATCTTTATTTCTCCCAGAACAATAGATCAAAGCTTAAGAAGGAAGTTCATATAATCATATAAAACAGGATCTATGTAGCACTCATAAAATACTTATTTCACTGTGTAGTTCACAATGAAACACATGGTAAGTGGTATCTGCAGTAGTGACAAAGACAAGTTACTGAATGTATTATTGGCTTTGATGAAATTTATCTGCCCTGCGTTCATAAAATTTATAAAACAGCTTAATAAGCACATCTGCCCCATATGGTAAAAAACTTTGAGCAGCTTACTCATGAGCACAAGTCATTCTTGATAACAACTGTATTCTATGTTGTGACAATAAACTTACCTCTCAACAATCTTTTTCATCTCTAGAGCATATTCTCTCTTATCCGTCTGTGCACGTAATGCCCAAACAGCAGGGCCCCTAGAGATGTTAAGAACACGTTTCTGCAAATAGCACCTATTGGAAAAAGAAGCTTTCATCAGTCTCCTGAATAATGATAGGTGGATTTAAGGAAATATAACTCCAAGAATATCGAATATTATAAAAAATAAGCCTCACTAAACTATTCTTTTCTACTAGATTTATCTCGTCCCATACCCTCTCCATTTTCTTGCCAAACTTGTTCCAAAGATGTTTTCATGCTTACAAGCTACTTTGTTCATTGTTTTCTTTTTTGTCCTATTTGGTATTTATCATAGTTCTTCAGTTATTCTTCCTTTCAGATGCAGACAAATTTGTAAGCCCGCCACGCTTTATATAGTATTCCTGTCCCCTATATTTTTCTAAGAACTTAAAAAAGATGCCAAATTTAATTAGTTTTCTTTTAAAAGACACAAACATGGTTTTGTTTCCGATTTTTCAGGATTTAAAAAAAAAATGCTTCCACTGAGCCAGTTACCAAACTAGACCAGATGATTTCTTTAATAGCAGCTGGAATACTTAGGTTTACCTATCCGCTATTTTTCCAATATCACCACCCAGTGCATCGACTTCATGCACCAGCTGAGACTTTGCAGGGCCACCAACTGCAGGATTACATGGCTGCATAAAATTAGTTAGTAAGATTACAATCATGAAATGAAAGCAGATTTAGATATAAGAACCATCCTTGGGTTGTAAACTTAATAGTCCTTGAATTATAGCTTAATTGATGCATAACATCACGAATTTACAAGTTCTCTTGGAAAGCAGAAATGCATGTCCTTCTATTCCAATCTTTTCTTTCTTTTAATTAATCACGCAGTCGTAGACTTCCTTCGGTTCCAACTTATTTGCCACTTAGTGGTTATCGAGGGTCAGTTTGACCATTTGGAGCTAACTCAGATTAGATTAATTCATTCTACTAATATTCAAGTTTCTATTCCTAAAAGTCACAATTTTCGTCATTTCAAAAATAGCCAAAGAATACAATTTAAAATGTTATTATACAATAAACACCAAGAAAAAAGTACATTGCACGTAACAGAATTAGTCCAAAAAAAAAAAAAAAAAGATGAGTTCCCATTACCTGCCATGCGATGCGATCAAGATTAAGAGTAAGAAGCAGCGTTTTCGCCCCTAATCGTGCTGAAGCAAGGGCAGCTTCACACCCTGCGTGCCCTCCTCCCACCACAATCACGTCATATCTTTCATCACCCACTTCAGTATAACTACTCAAGCCTGCCAAAATTTTGACAAATCATCGGACATTTTTCGGCAGAAAACACAGACTGACTAGTACCCTAGTGAGTTGTCTGTTTTGGATTATCGAATCAAACTGTTCCCAAACTATCTGCATAACTACGTACTCCCTCCGTCCCAAAATAAGTGTCGCTTTAGCAAAAAAAAAAAAGAAAGGTCCCAAAATAAGTGTCGCTTTAGGAATTCAAGACAAAAAATAGTAATTGTTTCCAACTATACCCTTATATTAAAGAACTACTTCTTCTTAATAGTGCTAAATTCTCAAGAAACATTTAATAAATAGGCGTAACTTAGTAAATTATACCTTGTATTTAATGCTTTTCTTAATAGGCGTGAAATAAGCTAAAGCGACACTTATTTTGGGATGGAGTTAGCATTAATCAATTCTACCAGGAGTAATAACTCTCACAATCAAGGACTAGTTACGATCAATGATGCAGATTTGTTTATAAGTCATGAGAAATTTAAATGTACTAGGTCATCATGTTAAAATAACAAAAAATTTCCACTACTGTAAGAATTCATGTAGTTCCTGAATTTTATTCCCCATAAAGAATCAAACTAATGCATACATGAATATATCAAATTGAACTTATAGTACTAACTCCGTCCAATTTATGTGACACTCTTTCTTTTTAGATTGTCTCAAATATTTAATAACAATTTAACTTTAAACTTACCATTTTACCGTTAATGAAATGTTTTCTAGCCACCGAATTACCTATGATTTATTTTGGACCACAAGTTTCGAAAGGCTTACTTTCATTCTTAAACTCCGTGACAAGTTAAACACTCTCACATCAATTGGGAGGGAGGGAGGGAGCAATAATTATTTCAGTTTATAATGAATAAATATGATTATAGTTAAATGAAAAATGATGTGTTTTACTTACCATTAGACTGAGAATTGGAAGCTACGACAGTGTAAGGGCGTCTAGAGGAGGAATAAAGAGTGCAGAAGCTACCGGGAAACCGGAAGCTCCGGTATAATCTGATGACGTGGCGGTTCTTTTGAAGAAAAGGGAAGGGAAAAGAGCGAGGAACTTGAGAAGCGAAGCGAGTCCAGTTTATAGAAAGAGCGGTCGCCATTGGAAATACAGAGGTGTGTAAAGCTGTTGAAGCTCACATATGGAGAGATAATTTCATTTCAAACCCCTCTTTATTTTGTATAAGTTTTGGTGTGCACCCTAGAGTTTATAGAATTACAATGTGATCCAACCTCCTTTCAGTATTTGTCCATGAATAAAACGTCAAATATTTGAGTTTTTTTCAAGTGTTTAGTTATAAGTTTGATTTATTATTTCAACTTTGAATTCAAATATAGAATTTAAAGTTCGAAAAATAGGGTTGAGGAGCATTTAAAATTTAAAATTCTCCATTTAAAATTTTCATTCACAACATTTTAACCTTTTTTAAAGTAAAATTTATGTCTAAATTGTTACGTCCCGAATCATGGGGTGTAACACGCTCGGTGTCTGACTGCATGTAACTGAGCAACCACATGGCTGGCTTAATCAACATGAGACATTTACTATCGTGGAATATGACTTAAACATGAAAATCTGAATAAAGCACGGGGTTTAAATATAATACTGAAGATATTGTCTAAGAGTATATATGCAGAAGTAGTCTGAAAACATAATAAGTACGAAGCCAACACGGCTATATGATACTGAACATCTGACATAACATGGTAGACCAGTCTATGAAACCTCTGAACATGAGTCTGAATACTAAATTGTTACCAGGACAAGGCCCCCGGCATACCTCTACTGCCTAATATGACATGAACATGAAATAAAAATAACACCCCGAATGAAGTGGGGCTCACCAATAGCGGATACGTGTGAGATCCTAGCGAACAGTCTTGTCGTCCTGTAAATCAGTACCTGCAAAATGCAAGCCTCGAGCAATAGGGATGTAAGTACACTGAAATTGTACTTGTATGTAAGGTAACTGAATGAATAAACGCGCTCACATGAAATAATAAGAACTGAAACTGTAACTGTAAAGCTGGACATGAACATGAGCATAATCTGACATGCATATAATATAATATGAGTAAATCATTTTAAGTGGGAGAGCCTTAGTATAACTGACATGTAACCACCACGTGAGCACGTGGCTTTTGATCTCTGCCCGATCAGCTAAGCCATCTCATACCTTGTCGGCTTACAAGACATGAACATGACGTGACTGGATCCATAAAATAACCGGAAATAGGTAACATGAAGGAATTGTCCTTACAGGGCGGATCGATCCTTATCCTACGATGGAATACGTAGTTTCAGGTATTAAACCTTCTCGATAATATGTGCAATTCCTAAAACCATGAACATGAACATGGTTGGCTGAAAAGCTCATGACTTGTAAACATGATTTGTATGTATAATCTAACATGTATATAGATATCTAATATAACTTGTATGAAGCATGGAAACATGTAAAATCTATAGAACAGAATAATATTGATTCCTGACTTGTATTTGATAACCCATGGAGTTCAAAACATGAGTATTCATGGATTGTGGAAAGATTCATAATAATCGAAATGATAGTCATGAACACAAATAACCGGAATGAGCATGATAACATATAACTATTGACATGTATCTAGGGTTTATTATGAACTGAGACATATTTTCTTAATTTTGAGGAAAAATCGTGTTTTCATGAATTAAACGTGGCGTGGGGAAGAGCAATGATGCTCCCCCACGTAGATAGAAGCCTTACATATATTAATTGCTCCAAAACACCCAAAGAAGAATCCAAACTTTGAAAAAGAATCCCAAAAATCTGAACTTGAATCCTTGAGAAGGGTCCTCTAGAAAATCCTATGATTGTAGAGTAGAATCTTGTTAATAATCTCATGTATAATAGTTAGAATTACTTAGAAATATTTAGGAGGGACTTACCTTGGTGGGAAAGTGTCACGACCCAACCCCGTAGGCCGTGACTAGTGCCCGAGTTGGACACTCATATCACCTGTTAACTATAATCATCTACAGCTAGCATATCGAGAACTTATTTGTATAAAAGGCAAGATGTTATTTTAAAGCTGTCACATATATGCATGTCATAGCCACCTGTCTCCTGAGGAGTTACAATTTCCAACAACAAACATATATATATCTACGCAAGCCGACAAGGCTGCCACTACACGCAACATCCCAAATATATATATATATATATATGCAAGCCGACAAGGCTGCCACTACGAATGGGTACACCCCAAACATAAGTCATATCCATACAACAAAACAACAACTATATACAGACCCACACAAATGTCCACAGACCTCTAAGAGTAATGACAGTGTCATATGACGGGACAGGGCCCCGCCGTACCCCGAACAAACACATATATATACAACAAAAAGGATTTATACCACAAGCTAGGCTCCGGAACAAAGGAGCAATCCCAAGTAGCTGAATAGATATCCTAGGCTGGCGGATCTCCAAAACGAGCGTCTGTACCTGCGGGCATAAACGCAGCCCCCCGAAGAAAGGGGGGTCAGTACGGAATATGTACTGAGCATGTAAAGCTTGAAATATAGTAAATAGAATCATACTGAGACAAGGAGTGGAGGATCTAATGCAACAAACAGAAATCCATAAAACTTACCTTTGAACATAATTCATATTTATCAACCTCATACCAATATCAATATAGAGTTTAGTAGTCAAAGCTGAATAATCATTCTGTACATAACATATATAACGTGTCCCGGCCCTCTAGTGAGGGGCTCGGTAATTAAAATCATAGCATTATAAACATGTACATATTTGTGTCCCGGCCCTCTAGTGAGGGACTCGGTGAAATAATGATCATATGCCATCCTGGCCGCCATCCCCATATCATCATGTCATCATATCATCATGTATATATATAACGTGTCCCGGCCCTCTAGTGAGGGACTCGGTGAGTAATATAGTAAATATGCGCACGAAAACGTGTCCTGGCCCGGGACTCAGTGAAGGATGTAACGGTAAGCATGAGCAGAATAATAAGCAACCACATACATACCAATCATCTTTTGAGACTCAATAGATAAGTAATCTAATCAGCTCTCAAGTACCAGGATAATGTTCATATTAAGTTCTTTATAAAGGTCATTACAAACTATAACAAGGAACGTTTCAGAATTCATATGCAGGTATCAGTTTAACATGATATAGCTTGTGAAAGTCAAGTATACCTCTAATTATGCAATTCTCTAAGAGTAGGAATTTTTATACATCATTTATTAGTCAATCATATAGTAGGCTCCTGACAATAACATTAAGGAATGAATAGAATCATAAGTCATACTTGGAACTAGAGAGTAGAATTTACCCCAAAACTCATATCATCTCTTACTTACATCTAGGACATGCCAAAAGAAGGAAGGGATAGACTTTACATACCTTTAGCGTTTAGTCGTATTATAACTCGTACTCGCTGCCCAATAGTACCTTATCCTATATCAAGATATCAAGAGTTACGATTAGTCCACGAGGGAATTCGATACGTATTTTAACGTTAGTAATCCCTTTCTAACATTTAGACGGCGTTTCGTTCGCATTCAACCCAACTAGTACTCCAAGCTAATATTGTTAGTCATGCTTTCATGTACCAACCCGAGATTATTTAAACATGTTTCGAGGGAACTTCGGACAGCCCGTATATTATTCAAAGCAGTCTCTTATCCGCGGCCAAAACAGCACACACAACATTATCGTTTACAATTCGAAATTTTTCCAACTTCAACCATAACAACAACAACAACAACAACAACATTACTTATATGATTATTAGAACTGTTTTAGCATCATTTTAACTCTTACAACAGCCCACAAACCATTTCAATTTCAACTTGAATCATTAACTCCATCTTCACTAAACGTCCATAACAACAATCAACATTCAAAATACACTAATCTACCCCTTTCATTAAAACAGTCCACGGTTTGGACTGTTTTTCTACTTCAACATAAATCATTTCCTTTACACCTCAACTCACATATTCATAAGGCATACAATGCACCACAATGTCCATAACAACAACAATTAAAGCATCACATAAAACAGTCCATTAATTCCTCTAAACCAGCCCCTACACGGCTTCAACACAACTACAACAACTTCATGAATTTCATTCGTTTATTCATACTATAACACATTCCTTCCATTCCTAATACATGTACAAGAAGATTAAACATTATTTCCTATAAACCTATAGCATACGGCCCACTTCAACTTCAACAACAACAATCCAATACCAACATGCACAATCATATACATTCAATTCACCATAAAACATATGAGAAGTGATCAATTCTTACCTTGTCACTCAATCCTTCAATCGGCTAGCCCTTCAAATTCACTTCTTGAATTTTAACACTTGTTCTTGCTATTCCAATGAATGCTACACGTTATTATGCACCTTCAAAGGAGTTGAATTGCTTAAGAAACTGATTTTTTTTTGATCAATTTCACAACCCCATTCTCGGCTAGCTCTAGCCGAGACCTTCTCTCTCTATCTCCAATATTCTTGACTTTGTGAAGATGAAAATGGTTTGGTTAGTGATGAATGAATCAGCATTCTTACTATATATATGATGTTCATGGGTTGGACATGTGTCCCACTCAATATTTGAGTCAATTATCATTGACCATCTCCACATTACATACACGACCACTTATGGCTATTTTAATGGACTGATTTAGTTTTTAATCCCACTTAATAATCTAATCATGGTTAATTTAATCTCAACTTTCCATTAATACTACTATACCAAACGAAATTTATAGGCAACTTGTGACTTGAAACGAAACCGGAAGTTAAAGTCTCTACTTCGTACCTTAAAATAGTCTTGTCTTTAACTTGTCACGTTTAGCTTAAAATGTCCCAATGTATAAACATACGGGATATAACAGAAAGGATGAGGAGAGGAGAGAAAATTTGTGATAGGATTTGAAGAAGTGAAGAATAGAATGAAAAATTAGGAAAACAACGTATTTATAAATGTTGCAGAGATCGCAGGCCATAAAGGGTGCGTCGCGTGCCCAGCAGCGTGCGGTACCTTGCTGTGCATGTGTGTGCTCGCACTCACTCAATGATCCTCACTTCGCTGCCCGGACACGCAGGACATGGCCCTGGGACGTAGTCTAATCATGTCGCGAGCCCATGGACGAGCACCACTGACAGCTCTATAGTAAAACGTACATAACTTTTTTTACAGAGATCTGTTTGACCTAATCCTTATATCGATGGAAAGGTATTTCAAAGGGCTAAAACTTTCATCAAGGAAGTTTTCCCAAATTCCTAACTAATAAGGGAGTTAGAGTGGCTTGAAGTAAGTCCTTCTACAAATTCACTTGAAAACATGGTCCGTAGTATAGGTTCCAACTCTAATTTGCCCAACTACTCTTCTTATACCTTTTATAGGTTTCAAAACACTTCCTACACCTTCCATCTTGATTTCATTATATCCCCATATTATGGATCACATTTTAGCCCGAAGATACGAGGTGATACACAAATATGGATGAAATAATAAATAACTACGTCAATAATTTTCCTTGTAAGTGATTTTGATATTTCATCTTTTTCTTATTTCTTTTCACCACATTTGGGAGTACTACAAGCTCAATGATGGCTCCTGCATTGGAAAGCACGGGGTAGGGGGTCTGGGAGGGATTATGAGAAATTGTAATAGTGACTGGATGGTAGGCTTCACCGAAGGAATGCCTCTACACCAACACACTCAAGTCTCAGCCCTCTTAAAAGGGTTAACCATTGCTTTCCAATACGATCTACACCCTCTGGCGGTGGAGTGTGACTCAACTGAGGTAATACACATGATCCATAATGGCCACGAAAACTTACAATGCTTTAATCTATGAATACAGGTATATGATGACAAAGTTAGGAAGCTCTCATGTAAGACATCTGTACCGGGAGCAAATAAACTTTTTGGTGACACCCAGATGCTACTAGTTCCTCTAGAGTCTGCAAATAATGTTTTTTGGGTGAACATGGAAGGAACTACCCATTCTAAAAAACAAACGCTGTAATATTGATATTGGCCGACCGTTTTGAACAATCTTTGAGCTTGCCTCCAACTAACATGTAGTTAACTATATTTATTTTTAATTATAATATCCTTTTGACCAAAAAAAAAAAGATTAAACTAGAGAGTATATACTCTTCGTCCTTATAATTCAGAGGTCCCCAAATTAGATTCCTCAAAGAAATTACGATAGTAATCTAAAAATCATGCCAAAGTGAATTCATTTTTTTCTAGTTGTCCAACCTTTGATAATGTTTTTCAAATGTGTGACATTTAATTTCTTTATTCAGTTCTACTTTCCTACGCAAAATTCCTTTGTATTCTATCTATTTCTTCATGAAAAATAAAATGATGGCAAGCATTGGGCAAATCCCAAATTAGGAAAGTGTCCAAAAAGAATGTACTCTACAATATTTGAAGTTGAAGTGACATCTTTATACTCAATTCAAAGTTCCCGAATTAATTTGAAATACATCGATGGTAATGAACTAGTGAGTATGTGAGGCTTGAAAGAGAAATACTTCACAGTACGCGATTTCATGGAGGTTCAAAATGGAGCAACAATTCGTAAATCGATAATATAATTTAACTTCATAGAATGTTGCATTTTTATGGAGGTTCAAATGGACCAACAATATTAAAACCAATAGTTTAATCCTTACCGGTCTTGTTAATTTCAGAAATATCACATTAGTTAGTTTGTCACAGCTGGCCTATTTAAATTCTCATTCTAAATCTTTCCTTGAATGTTAAATGCTATTTTCAGCTTGTAAGTAGGGGATTATGAAATGAATGAAATGAATCCTCTTCTATATCCCTTTTCCCTCTTCCCCAATCCCTGCCAACTCTTCTTCATCTGCAATTTAGCTCTGCTCTTGAGCTAATATAGACCAAATAAAAGTACAATATCTCATTCAAATTTCGTATCATTTTTGGAACTCGAGTATAAGAGATTGCTTTATTAAGTTCAACTGCATCGAAAATGGTCAAGAGGCAAATAAATACCACGTCTCTATTGCTTTCAATTAGATAACAGTTTACCATTATAGCATATTTCCAGGTGCAAAGAATTATGTTGCTAAAATAATAGTAAAAGAAGAAAAAAGGAACTGACCACAACAAAAAAGTTCTTCTCTCGTACAAACTCCATTGAACCCTACATGGACACTGAGAGCTTCTCTTTAATTGCAAACTCCATCCAACCAAAAACACAAAAAAGAGAGGAAAAGGTTAAAGCTTTTTTCTGCTTTCCCTCTCCTCTCTGTTTGCTCCCACACTATATCTCAAGGATATTCACAAGACCACCAAAAAGAAAGAAATATCCGAAATATTTCTCGTGCAACTTTCTCCCATGGCCAGAGCTGGAGATATGACCACCACTCTAAGCATCTTCTTTCCTCTCCTTCACCAAGGCTTTCATGCTGCTCTGAACCTTTTTGATAAATCATGATAGTATCCTATTTGCTGCATCCACAAACAGAAACAGAATAATAAGAGACCATGATCGGATTTAGTACACAATGATAAATACCTTAACTGTAAATGATACCAGGTCCCCGAATCAGATGTACCTTGTCGGAGACAGATGGAGAAATTTTCTCCAAAGCACGTTTGAAATGTGACTCCTTGATGGTCGATGATATGTCACCACAACTTGTATCTATGGCTGTCAATTTATCTTCAAGTGCAACCATTGCAGCTTCATTCATCTAGCACATTTAAGCAATTTGGAAAAGTCAATAAAGGAAACACACCTTTGATAAAAGTACCAACCATGAAAAAAAGAGATGTGACAAGTTCCACTGTTTTCAAGGGGTGTGTGTGTGGTTTTTTTTTTTTGTGTGTGTGTGGTGGGGGGGTTGGCTGGGGGAGGGGTGGTAAAGGCAGGTAAAACAAGTGGGTTAGAACAAAAGCTGAACAAACCAGTGCAGCTAGGTCTGCTCCACTTAAACTTTTACAGGCATCATCTCTTCCAATAGCCATCAAGTCCACACTAGAATCTATAGGTTTTTTCCGGGCAAGAGCTTTTAAAATTAGACCACGCTCATCTGGAGTAGGTAGAGGGACATATAGGAGTCTCCCTAACCTTCCAGGTCGAAGAATAGCTTGGTCCATGACTTCAGGCCTGCAAACATAATAACATGAATAAGAACCAAAATAGGAAGTGAATCATTTACTTCCAATGTTCATTCCAAAAACAAAAGGCACAAATATCCAGAAGAACAAAATATACCTATTTGTGGCACCAATCACATAAACACCTTTTCTCTGATCTGCACCGTCTAGTTCTATTAGTAGCTGCAATAATTAGAAAAATTTAACATTTGCAAAGGTTAAGAAGAATATAATATCCACTTTTATCAAGAAAATATGCTCCATCATACAAACCTGATTCAAAAGCCTTTCCACAACCCAACCTCCTTCCTTACCACGCTTAGTTGTCAATGCATCCATCTGTAAAAACATGAAAAAATAAAAAAGAATGTGAAAGAAAATAAACAAGAAGGTTGACAATCATGTGTTTTTCACAGAAGTTCTATTTTCTTTTTCTATTATTCCCTTATTTTTTTGTGTAATAAAACCATCAGTACAAAACTTAGCACTCATGTCTGCACACTGTACTATGTATTAGACTTCGTGGCAATCATCTTATAAGTGCACAAGAATTCCGAAAGTTTCTACTTTTGTCTTATTCTATTACTAATTTTGGGTACTGAAGCAACAGTGCAAAACATACTCTAATATCTGACCACTGTACTATGTATTAGTCTTTGTAGCAAGCATCTTACAGGTGCACCTAAGTTTTCGAAGGAAATAAAAATGAGTAAAAGCTTTCTGCAGTACTGTTGAAGGTGAGTGGATTATTAGACAAATTTAAGAGTGTTTAAGTTGTAAAGAGTGACAAGCACCTCATCGAAGAATAGAATGCATGGAGCACATGTTCTTGCACGGGTAAATAATGTCCTTATAGCTAACTCACTTTCACCAACATACTTGTTCAGAATTTCAGGTCCCTGGAGGAGATCAGTAAATGAGAAAACATGTCATGTTCAGTAGTGCAAAACTTTAAGAAAAGCAGTCATTAGGAAAATAGAAATTTGCAGGAACCTTAATGTGTATAAAATTTGCTCCAGCTTCATTAGCAACAGCCTTGGCAATTAATGTTTTACCGCATCCTGGGGGACCATAAAGCAAGAATCCTGTTTCCAAGTCCACTCCAAAACCCTGAAATATAAAACAACTTCCAGAAGTACTATACTTCGTGTACTCATAAGAAAAATTAACAAAAAAGTTGAGGTTAAGGCACTAAAAAGCCACACAGAACTGGTACTAACTTTGGACTTTTGCATTCATCAACTGATAGCTTACTAAACTTGTAACACAAAGGATGCTTGCTAAAGGAAATGCATGAATTTTACAACCAAAGGGCAAGCATTTATTTGATGGTGAATCCTCCCAACCTCGTAGCAGTGTTCCCGATGAACATAAGTCCCACCGGACACTTGCAACTACAGTTGTGACAAAGTTGGACGCATTGGTAGGACCAAGGACACAATAATAAAGTTAAGAAAGTACAAGTGATCACACCAAAAAGAACACATAGTCTTCCAAGCACATTAAGATGCTCAGGAATGTGGGAGAAGAATTACTCAAAAAAGATACGTAACAGTACAACTCTAGTATTCCCCATGCCACAGAAAGTTCAATAAAGATGGCAAGAAAACTCCACCTTAACATTGATAATTTAAAGATCCTCTGCAATGGAATAAACAGAGGGCAAAGAAGGAGATAAATGCCCAAAGAAAGATCATGGACGAAATAAATAAAAGCGCCCAACATGAGATAAAGGGAAAGGAAAAGAAACATAACATAAGGAGGTCTTAAATGAAAGTTATCAGCTCAGTCAGCTGACACACCAGTGCGGTATTTCTATCTGAATATTCAATATAATTTAAGAGAATTACTGACCATGTAATCATTAGGATTCTTTATACGCCTGACGATGTAACGGTCAAAGTCATGTCTTAATGAATCAAGGCCTCCAACATCTTCCCACTTTACATTTGGGATAGCGGAGAAACCTTCTCTTCTAGACGAGGGTTGAATCAGTTTAGCTGCTTCCTGCAGATTATCATAAGATTATTAGCAGGCTATATGAAACAGCTTGTTTCAGATTTTACATGGAAGATAATCCCATACCCAGAAAGACAGTATCAGATACTAGATCACTACAACAACAACAAGCCCAGTATAATCCCACCATGTGGGGTCTGGGGAGGGTAGAGTGTACGCAGACCTAACCCCCACCATGAAACGAAAGACCCTCGGCTCAAGAGAGGAGAACAAGAGAGGAAAAACAAGACAAAAGGTCAGATAGGACCAAGCATATCGAAAACAATATGAAAACAAGGAATAACAAAAGCGAGAAAGTCATGGTAGAACAGTCCGGAAAGAAATGAGCATTAACTACTATAGATAAATAAGATAACCAAAGTACAACGGCCCAACAAATACAAGCAGCAATCAAATGGCAATAAACAAATGAGCAAAACTACAACTACTATGGTGAAAGGATAAGCCACCTAGCCTTCTATCCTAATCTGAGTCCTCCACAACCTCCTATCTAAGGTCATGTCCTCAGTGAGCTGAAACTGTGCCATATCCTGTCTAATCACCTCTCCCCAACACTTCTTCGGCCTCCCTTTGCCTCTCCTGAAACCGTCCATAGCCAACCTCTCACACCTCCGCAATGGGGCATCTGTGTCTCTCCTCTTCACATGCCCAAACCATCTCAGCCTCGCTTCGCGCATCTTGTCCTCCACTGATGCCACTCCCACCTTGTCTCGGATATCTTCATTCCTAATTCTATCCCTAGGGAGATGGCTTTGACATATTAAGATATTATGAATCACATAAGGCCTAGAACTCACTTACAATCTAAATCCCAACTTATTGCTAGTTCATGTTGTGCTTAGGTCTATCTTTGATACTTTTATAAACATAGATAAGCAGCCATTTAAGATCATGGAAAATGAATCGCGCATGTACAACAGAGTTAGGTAAGGCACAGAGTACAAGTTTTCCCATCAGGATACTTCCAAAGAAAATAGCAGGATTCCCCAGATCATTAACCACATCCACAGTTGCTAAATTCAGGATTTATCAAACCTTTCTTGCCTGCCATTTTTTATCTTTGAAAACTTAAGGTACTGAATCATCAAAAGAATGCAAGTCTTTTAACTTAGAGTAGACATCATAGGAGCATATAAGGGTCTGGTACATTAGGTTCAATTCAAAACTACCTTTAAATAAGGCCACATGTGACCATAGCCACATAATATCAAAGCAGGTATTAAGAGAAAACTACATGTGCACATAAGTTTCTGGCCTCCCTCATCACTTTTTAAAATGCCAAAACTAATCACTTAAAAGATAGGAAGTGTCATTTTGAGATTTTAAAGACCAAAAGGTTCAAACAAATTTAGATTCAGTCAGGGATTGTTACAATTACACTCTTTGATTCAATAAAAGGCCTTGTCATACAACATTTAACCACAGAGCCATAGTTTAGGGTAATAGATAATGGTTTAACTTAATCAGACAAGCTTCACAGCCATAACTGGTTTCAATACCAGATAAGAAAAATAGGGATAGACCATCTTAAAATTGCTTAGTACACTATATGCCCATAGCAAACAGGGGACAATATAGGGGGTTTAAGCCATAGTCTTTAGAATTAAGAGAATCACAGACTCAACAAGCTAAAACTAAAACTAAACAACATAGAACAAACTTACTTCAGACCTTCCTAGAATTTTATGTAGCATATTAGTGGTAGGATTTAAATAATGTAGGCAGTAGGCAGGGAAACCTCAGAAGGTTCACATGTGTAAGCCTGGTTAGTAGGCACACAACATAGCTCTCAAAGTCTTTTTCACAACACCAATAAAACTTATCAAGCACCATACTCAAATAAACAGGGCTCAAGATAGCTACTCTTAGGGTCTTTAGATAGCAAAGATAAATTCAAGCAAATGACAGCAGGACACAGTTTTATCCAAAGAAAAAGGGCTAAACAAACATGATATCACATAGACTGTCTATTCATACACTAAATCCTGTCTTGATGATCCTTGCTCTTTTATCAGACAATACATGGGAACAACACAACAACTCACCTTTACTATTACACCAAAGATTATACAGAGTACTTAGACAGATCTACAAATGTTTATCAGCTAAATCCACCATTTTTGAGATTAGGATTCCTAGCTATATTAGACTACCCTTGGATTGACCATGAAAACAGATAAAAGGTGCTCATTGAAGATAAAATAGGTTGATTTATTCAGAGCAGCCGAAAAAAAGGTTTTTATGCCAAATTAAATGGGAACAAGTTCAAAAAACCCTGTTTAAGCTTTTCAATGCTACTTAAGTTTAGCCTACACATAAAGACTCCACATAATCAGTTGAGACCTCACCTTTTTATTCTATTTTCTTGGACTCAGCTACTCAGAAATTGCTCAAATGATGAACTAATGTGATACTTCAACCAATCAAGCATTCAAAAAAACACCTTTAGATACATACTAATACATATTAATCTCTTTAATCACCAAGTTAAGCTAATCCCAGTATTATGTTAACATATCTACTAACTAAGGAACAACAGGTTCACACCACACAAGAAACTAATTTAACCCAACCAAGCAAATCATTACATATTTGCAAATAATCTAGGCTAATATGGAACTAGGCAAGAACTCAAACATGAATAATCATATACCCAGGCCTACATCTAGGCTAGACTAAACACATCACTAGACAGAGATTACATTGAGTCAAACCATAAAAGAAAAATAATATCTACTACAAACGGCTCATGAATAACAAGACAGGAAAAAATAGAAGGGATATGACAATTACCTCTTCTAGGCACAGCCTTTTGTCAAGAATGAATTTAGAGATCTTTTTGCTCCTCCACCACACAAACTCAACCACAAGAAGGAATAAAAAACTAAGATTTAAACTGGCACTCGATCAAAACTGAGAAAATTCAACTAAATGTCCAATTCTAATGTCGGTCACTCGTTAAAAAACCAAGTATCGAGTTTTATACGAATATCTTGCTTCCCCCCCCCCCCTCAAATGTAACTTGGGGTCCATTTATATAGAAAACTCCCAAATCTTTCAAACTCGAATCGCATCGATGTGGGACAAGTCCATTTTTTGGACTTGTTTCCTCACAATCGTCATTGTGCGGTGGGGATTGAGTATGAAAAACAAATAAAGGGTCAGATTTCACCCAACCTCAACAGATCCTCATGGTCACCATTGAACCAATTACGTTTAAGGATTCAAAATTCACAAAACAAATGTAATTAAAGAAAATCAGTCATAGACCGTTGAAACACCGTAAAAGTAAGAGAGAGAAGAATTTTACCGTGCTAAGGTAGCGTTTGGTAAGATTAGGAGACGAGGCATTAATTGTTGCCTCAAATGATAGAACCCTCACTGTAAAAGTGAGTACTCACCTGCCATTTCGCCATTTTAGGCAATGGCGACGAGTCAAATAAAAAAATGAAAATAAATTGTACTTCTTACTTTATGCCTAGTATTCAAGAGGGAAAGATACAAATAATAGAGCAATTATAGAATAGGTGAACACTATGGATTAGGTCATCAGGAAGCCAATCCTGTGCAGATTCAAAAACGGAACTAATTAAATATTCATGTTTTATCCCTCAATACAATATCATTTCAAGTCCAGCTGTACTCATAGAAGCAGATACTTCAAGCACAACATTGCACCCCTTGCATGGATCTCTGTGCTCCTCCCTAGCACCTTTTTCACTACATAAATACATGGCAGACAAAAGAATTTCAATCCTGGACAACATAATGTTTCCCTTTTTCCAGAGGCACTCCCTTTGGTGAATCTAGCTCTACAAGGAAAACTTTACCTCATAAACCATCTCACAAAAAATTAATCGAGCAACAAGGAGGTGATATTGCACACCCTTTTGCTTAAGCAATATCACTTTAAAATTGAGTCAGCTTTTAGCACATTAAGAATAACTGCATTCCGGCATTAGACATTTTAATCTCTAATGTATCATATTTTAATTAATTATCTATCTATACCAACAATAAAGTGAAAATCACACTGAATCAGTCTTGTGATCTCTCCTCAACTTCAAAAAAGTCTTGTGATCTCTTCTGACTGTTTAAACACAAAGTTGTCCTCAAGTTCCACTTTAACTCAAGAACATGGTTAACTGTTTTAGTAGCCAATATTGAATAATCAAACTTATTCTGTGCTGGGATAGATGGTGGAACAAGGAGAGGTTATACAGTATGACTGGTTTTGCAGAAGGGGTCTTGCCTATAAGATGTTTGGGCTTGCCACTCTCCCTAAAGAAATGGAATGGAGTTGATTGTCATTTGCAGGTGGAGAAGATCAAACAAAGGATCACAAGTGGCTATTCTAAAACTTTATCATATGCAGGCAGACTATATACAATTTTTGGGGGGCAGTGTTTATCTTGCCACAGAGCATACCGAAAGCAGTTTATAAGGTGTTTAGTAAAATATAAAATATCTAATAATCATGCCAAACTTAATCCACTTTTTTATAAAGGCAGTGTTCGAGCCAACTTTCATGCACCTTATTAATTCACTAGTTACCTGCTACTTCCACAAGAAAAGTTCCAGGGTAACTCTGTACACCAAAGACGAAATCAACTAACTTTTTTGTGCTTTTGTTGGAATTTGAACCCTGGTCTCCCATGGTCCACTCTATCTTCATTGGTCGCTATGCTATATCCTTGATCGCTTTACACATATATGTATTGTTCAATTCTCTTAACACGTATAAACTTCACGTGATAATGCTCTTAAAGGATGATGCACCCTCCTCCTTTTAGACTGCCAAACTTGATCTTAAATTTCATAGTCTAAATGGAGTGTGTATCATCCTTTAAGAGCATTATCATGCAAAGCTTATAAACACTAAGAGAATTTAAAACACGGGTAAAGCAATCTATTATACATATTAAACTGTGAAACTCAAAATCAACCACTACAATTTTGAGACAATAGAAAAGCTGATTTTTGAATATGCATGTAAATGAAAGCCATGGTTCTTCTACTTGCATAGGCTGGTGTACGGGAGGAGCATCTATAGTTTCAGCGACAGGGTATAAAATGCCAAATGCCAAATGCCAATTAGATCCAGCAATTATGGGTCACAACCAAAGGAATATTTCTCATAAAGGTAAATCAAGATTCTCTGCGGGTTCCCTCGTCATCAAAAAGATTCTTTGCATCATACCTCAAAATCAGCCATATTAATGCTGAGCTTTGCCATCTCTTCAGGTGACCATGGCTTTTTCCACCATTCTTCGGCATCTTCGCCTTCTGCCAATTCGCTTGAAAGCTCAACCTTCCTCACGTCTATTATCCTCTTCATTGCCAAGTTACCTGCCTTGTTAGTTAGAGCAGCCAAGTCTGCTCCAACAAATCCTGGGGTTGAGCTAGCTATCTTCATGAGATCAAATGCACCCTCAACTCTTAGGTTACGTGTAAGCACAGACAAAATTTGCACCCTTGCATTTTCATCTGGAATACCCAAGGCGATTTCACGGTCGAATCGTCCAGGCCTCCTCAATGCTGGGTCAATAGCATCAGGTCTATTTGTGGCCCCAATTACTAGGACATAACCAGGTTCACCATTAGATCCGTCTGATTTTACTTCACTATTTCTTTTATCAGTAGGTAGAGTAGTTCCCTCTTCATCATCAGGTTTTACAACTCTATGTGACTCGTCCATGCACGTCATCAGCTGTGTTACAATGCGCCGCTCCATTTCTCTCTGTAAATTTTCTCTTTTGGAAGCAATTGCATCAATCTCATCAATAAACACAATAGATGGTGCAGTCCGGTATGCTTTTGAGAACAGTTCCCTTATGTTCTCTTCTGATGCACCTGAAAAGGAGAACTACCCAATTAAATCCACCCAGAGAACAATAAAAAAACATGCAAAAGACCTTAAACTAACAGCAACAAGAAAATACACACCCACTCCTCCTCAGAACACTCAAAACTATCAAATATTATTAGTAACTCTATGCTACAAAATTTCCTTGAGTTGAGGGTCTATATGACACAACCTTTCTACCTCCCAAGGTAGGGGTAAGGGCTCCGTACACACCACCCTCCCTAGACCCCACTTACGGGATTACACTGGGTATTATGTTGTTGTTGTTGTTGTCTATGCTACAAAATGCCTGCTAATAGGAAATAGTAACGCGAACGAGATCAAACGTCAAATGGTTAGCTCCACCTGTAACTCCAGAGACCAATTCTGTGACAAATTATGCTGTGCAAAGATAAAAACCATGATGTAAAAGAATCAAAAAGATGAAAGAATGAGTTTTCACCTGAAACTCCAGAGACCAACTCAGTAGCAGAAAGTTTGTAAAATGGAACTCGAGTCTCATTGGCAATAGCATGAGCTAACTTTGTTTTCCCACAGCCGGGTGGGCCATGAAAGAGTATCCCTGACATGGGCCTAACCCCAAGATGCTTAGTCAGCTGAGGAATACTTCAAACATCAGTAACTCTATGCTATAAAATGGCTGCTAATATAGAAAAATAGTAACGCGAACGAAATCAAACATACAAACAGTTAGGTTCACCTGAGGATGGTACAACGGAACAATAACCTCCATCTTCAATTCCTCTAAGACTGCATCCATTCCACCTAAATCCTTAAACTTTGGCCCATCAACATTCCCAGCATTAATATCACCAAACTTCTCCTCCTCTCCTAAATCCCTCGTGGCAGCTCCGTTCCTTTTCGACATATTAATCGTCTTCCTTTTTTCATCATTATTATTGTTGTGAACCACCTCGTATTCAATCTTTTTTGACTTAATGGGAGTATTATTATTATTATTGGCTTGTTGTTGATTGTAGGTATGTCGAAGCATAGACTTCATTAAATCAGGCTTCTCTTCAGAGTAAATAGCATCGGAATCCTCAGAAGAAGAGTAAGAGTCACTACTGCTTTCTGAGGTGCTGGCGATAGTAGACGAGTCTCCATCACCATCGCGACGATTCCTTATGTGTTTGGCTTCAAGGAGCTGTAAACGGCGTTCAGTGCTGTTACTTTTGAGCTTCTTTCTGGGAGGAGGAGTTAAAACAACTTCTTCTTCAGTTGGATTCGGGTTAGGGTTTTGGCGGAATTGGAGGATATTTTGGACCTGTTTGGTGAAGGGAAGTAGCTTTTGGCGGTTATAGTCAGAATAAGAAGAACGGAGGTGGTCGACGATATCTTCAACGGAGAGGTATTCGTTCTTACAGGAATCAATGCGCCGCCGAAGCTCTCTGTCGAACGGCGATGACAGTGGCCGCCTGCGTCCTCCCCTTCCCATCGTCTTTTCTGCCGCCCGCCCAAGCTTATACCTATTTTCTTCCCTTGGGTTTAATTCTTTCCCTTGAGTTTTAGACCTAGAGTTGACCTGTATATATTCCGTCTTGGCTCAATCAACGTCTAGTTAGGCTCCAAGATTTGAAGGTGCTATGGCTCTATCAATGTCTGGCTAGGCCAGGACTCAACAAAGACTTATCCCTGTCGATGCCTGCCCAGGTCCAACGAAATGGATCGATCGCTGCCTGTTAGGTGACTGGACAGTGTGCAAACTTTTTTATTTTTTGTTTTCTCACGTATTAGGCCCGACTAAATTTGGATTTTGCTTTTTTTAAGCTAAGTCAAACGGGCTTAATTATTTTTTTAGGTTTATTTTAAGTAAAAATGACTTTAAGTTGTCCAATTAAACACTCAAAAAAACTGAAAACAGCTTATAAGCCAATCCAAATGGGCTCCTAACTATTTTCTATTTTTCTTTTTGGCTGAATTTCGACGGGGCTTAAACTATTTTTTCTCAGATTTTCAGCCTTTTTTATTTTTTTATTTATTTCAAAAGATATAAATATTGAAACATGTTTGGTCAAACTTCTAAAACCAACTTATTTTGAAAAATATTTTTGGTGAAAATCAAATTGTATTTGTTCAATTAATTTTAAAAAAAAAAATTAAGCAGTAACCAGTGTTTGATCAAGCTTTTAAAAAGTGTTTCCAAGAGTATTTTTCTCAAAAGTGTTTTGTGCAAAAGCTATTTCACTTAGCTTCTTAAGAATTGTTTCTGCGGCTCACCACAAATACTTATTTTCTCTCAAAAACTTATCCTGACACCTCACTATTTTAAAATACGCATTTTTTGGGACAATTAAACTTGGCCAAATAAGCTAGAAGTCTGCACTTGTTTATTTTGATGGGTGTTTCATGTGAATTTCATGTCGACTAAAATATTTTATATGTAATTACAAATAATTTATAATAAGGGAGTGCATGTTGTTTTTTGAGTACGGAACAGAGTCAAAAATGCTCATAAAGTATTAAAAATTATTCAAAATGACCTCCTTTCATTTACTGGATCAAATTTACCCCTTTTTCCACTTAATGCCCTTAACGTTTTAGAAATGGATCAAAACGCCTCTTTGCCCCTACATTGTGGTTGGGATCCCCTCCGGTAGATTTGTCAAAACTCCTCTCTCCCCCTACATTGTGGTTGGGATCCCCTCCGGTAGATTTGTCAAAACGCCTCTCTCCCCCTAAAATGTCATTAAATCTGTTAACACTTTATAAATTGATTATTACTAGATTTTAATTCTAAAGTTATTTTAGTACAAGTTAATTTATGTTTTAATTTATTTTAAGTTATATATTTATTAGATAAAACTAATTTTATTTATTAGAAGTACTTTTCCCTTCACCAGACTATTAACCCACATTATATATTGTATTCATCGTTAAAGAAAAATCGTATAAACTTGTCATAAGCATAGTTGTAGAAATTGCTAATAAGGTAAATCCTAGTTTAAGCATGTAAATTGGGTAAAAAGCATCTTCAATTTCCTCTCTTTTTAGCTTAAACGGTTTGCCTTTTGCTGTCAACAACTGAAGGCATTTTTTTTTTAATCTTTGCAAACTTCACTAATTAGTGGAATGAGATTTAAAAGAAGAAATTGGAGACGTCTTTTATTCTAGTGTCATTTGGCCCGTACTATCGACATTAAAATTTAATTTGTAGATATTTTAAAAAAAAATTATGCTCTTGGTTCTCTATTTTTCTAACATCAGTTTGACACTTTCGAAAGACTTCTAAAATACTAAAGTATAGAAACGTATCTGAAAGTTAATTAAAAATATTTTCTTAATTTATATATTATTTTTAAATAAAATAATTGAAAGCTCTTCTAATTTCTATTTTACTAAAAAAATTCAAGATTAAAGTCTTGATGATCCAAATCAATATTTTTATATGTTAACTTAATCTCGTTTGTTTCTTCGACTTGACCCATATTGGTAAACTTATTTTTTACCAAAGGATATTACAGTACCCAATTAATATCAAAAATATTTAATGCGAAAATATTGTCTGATGATATCAATAAAGTTAACTTATAAAAAAATATAAATAATTAAAAAAATTGATACTACAAGTACTTTGTATATGTTCGTTTCAAATTAAACCACACAAAAATATTGAAAAGTCAATAAAATAAAGTTTTTTATGTTTTAAGCTTTCTTTTTACTTCCAAAAGATGCATGTTAAAAAATAACATTTTTTTTCTCTTTCTTATTTTTAATTAACTATTTTTGGAAATAGTCGAACTTAAATATTTTATCCTAAATTATGTAAAATATTGATTATCCGATATTTTACAAAATAATTTTATAAGTAAAAAAATATACTTTTTGCAATTGTCTAGTTTTATTATTTTGGAGATCTAACTGTATTTTCTTTAATTACAAAAATTCTTCAAACTTTTTCATAATATACATATTAATTTTTTTTTATAGTTACTCTTTTAATATAATCATTTATTATATATATTATGTTACAAGTGTGCGCATGTGAAATTTGACTAATGAACTACCGTACTTCGGAATTCTTTTTTCAATTGAGACGGAAGGACTATAATTTGTATGTTTGATACATTTTAAAAGTATTTAACAATGATATAAGTTATTTGTGTTTATTTTTTTAATTTAAAACTTAATCCTACTTGAAGTGAAATCTTTGTTAATCACTTATGTTTGCTTGCATGTACGACACAAAATTACTGGAAATAAAAAAACATATGTTTAATCGGATGAATGGAAATTTAAAATAGAAAATGATAAGGGGTAAATAACATCAATAAATTATATATAATATTATAAGAATAATATTTTAATTCAATAATTAAGCCTATATTAAGATATAATTTAAATGACATGATAATTCTTTACATGTCTATAATAATGTTTTAAGGAAAAACATTATTTAAAATAAATTAATAATATTTCCACAAAAAAGACTCAAATATGTATGAGTGTGGGGATCACTATAATCTTATCCATGCCATCATCATTTTATTAGCATGAAAAAGGCCTTTAAAGTTCTTAAAATTTACAAAAATGTGTGAACATTCACAAAGGTATAAAAACTTTAATTAGGGGTAAAAAAGAGTCAATAAAAAATTATGCAAGGACTACAAAAAATGGGGATTCTCTCTTATATATATAGTAGTAATGAGTACTCCCACCTGAAATCAGTTGAGAAATGGTTGAAGGAATAGGCGTAGAGGAAGAAAAAGAAGGGTTAAATTTGTAATTTACTCAGTCAAATCTCAAGTGCTTTTAAGCCCAAAAAAAAAAAAAAGTTGGTCCCTCAATTTTTGACTTTTGACTTATTTTAAGCAATTTTTAACTTATTTTAAGCATTTTCCTATTTTATCAACCACTCAAAAAGTTAAAAAGAACTTATAAGCCGGTCAACTTATAAGCCAATCCAAACACCCTCTAACTATAGTAAAAGAGGTGGGTTAATTAGATATCATCACTGCATCATTACCCCCGCCTATCCCCTTCTTCCTTTCATTCCATCACGGATAGATACCAAAAAAGGGCTCACTATTGCATAAAAGAGAGTTAGCAGCAGAAAAAAAAAAATCTTTCTCCTATATAAGAAGTGAGAGTGAGCTGCTGAAGCACACGCTACTTCATTGACATGCCAACTTACACTCAGGGTAATATCGTCATTTTTCAAGGTTCTATGGTTGAGAAAGTTGTCCTCGCTGATTCAACTGTGTCACATTGAAAGTTGAAAAAATTGAAAGCCCGCTCATTGCCTTTCGTTTCACTCCACAACTTGTTGATGTCACCAGTGTACTTTTTTTCTTTTTCAAATCAAAGTACTTTAAACTGTTCATTTCCAAATTTGAATAAGGACCTTTGGAGGAAAATAACAGAATAAGGAAACAAATTCTTTTACGCTTTGATACATAATACTTAAGATAAACAATTGAGAAAGAGCTTACAATTTAAATTGTTCAAAAAATTCAGAAATTCATATCAAAAGTAAATTTTAACTCTTTGTCATTTGATTTACAGACAATCACATTATTCAGAAGCAGCTAATATATACACACACATCATAAATGGGCATTGATTATAAACATTGTTGTTTTTCTTAATAATACTTTTACCAATTTTAATAATATGTATCAATTATTCATTTTAATCTTTAATGAGATAATTTACTATCACATAAATATATAATTTATTTGACCATAAATTTAACATTATTTAATCAATACCTGCTTAAAAGAATTAAATTTATAATTATATATTGGGCCCGTGCACAGCACGGGCTATTAGTGTGCACGGGCTTCTCACTAGTACATAAGAAGTGTGTTTGTACACCAGTCCGTGTAACCCAATCTAAGTTGTCGGATACCAACTTGTATCACAAGTTTGTCAACAAAGAATACTAATTTATTGCGTTTCAGAGCCTTTCACCGTGTATACTCCCAAAGGTCACAACAAGGCGTAAACACCAAATACTAATCAATATTAATTAAATTAATTGCACAACTCTGCTTTGCCACTTCAACTTGTGAATTTATATCATATATAGAAAGATAATAACTACAATTTATAGATTTATTTCTCTAAGGTCAGAAAAGAGGGAGATGCATTGTGTGTGCCATTTTATTTTTAGCAACATTGCTCTAAAATAGCTTCTCGACGGAATAATCAAATAGTGTTCTCTTGTTGAGTAAATGGAAGAAGGGGGATACGCCAGGTAATGATCGGGATGATATCTAACTAGTAAACTAAATCGCGCTTCGGGCGGTCATGAATAATTTCATAAAAATCTTACTTTAATTAGTAGCACATGTATTTTAATTTTTTTAGCAGCATGTAGATTTTAAAAAATAATAATAAATGCAATTTCTGATTTAAGAGAAGTGTCATGTCACCACTTTAAGACCACGTTTTTTTTTTTGACAGAGCATATACATAAATGTTAAATTATTTAGAATAAATAAATAACTATAGGGACAACAAAAAGGTGAGATGTCGTAAAAAAAAAAAGCACATAAATGGATGTTCAATTAAGTAATAGATAAATAATTACAGAAGAATGAGAAAAGTTGAGTAGTTGACTCTTGGGTTTTTAAAAATAAGGTGGTGAAAAAGGTCAGGGAAATACTGTTGCTACTGCAGCAACAACGTTGCTACTGCAGCAACAACACAACAACAACAACAACAACAATAATAATAATATAAAGTAGTATTTGCTGGCTTACCCAAAAACTCTTGTGACTTGTAAAAACATTGCAGCATTTTTCTCGTTTCTCATCCAATTAAAAACCTCTTTTCTTGGACTGTTATCACCAAATATTAGATATTCCAACATTCATATGCATCTGTACTATATATTTTGTTTAAGATTAGAGGAATAATTTTCAAAATACTCTGTGAAAATAAAGGATCACAATTGTGTCGTCCCCTTTTCCTAAGCGAAAATACTATTCCATGAAATACGTGAAAGAACATCTATGAAAATGCTATATTATTCATAAGTCCATCAATCAAAATAAGTGTTGAGACACACAGCCACCAAGTTGTTTCATAGCCATCTCAGAATGAAACGAACCAAACTGAAACCATGGTGAAACCTTAATCCCCTATGTCCATGGATAAGTTTTTTTTTTCTTTTTTCCATGCATTGACTTTCATAAAAAAAATGAAGTATTTTCCTATTGGTTGTAAGATCTCAAGGTTTAAGAGACGGGATCAATGAAAATCGAAGACTGGAGATATTTTTTATAGAAGGAGATGAACTTACCTCAAACATATCAATAAGTTATTGCTGAAGAAGGGTGATCAGTTGAATGTCTTTACTGGAAACTTATACCGTATATATATTTGTAATTGGAAGGAAATGTTTTCAACTATTATATAGTACTATGATCAATGCAATTTTTTAGGGAAAATTATTACGAATATATGGTGTTATCTTGTAATTAAGTTGTCGTTTCTTTTCAGTCGTGGAGTCTTGAAGTTTACCCTTGACCACTATTCTTGGAGCGTTACGAATAGAACACCATTACTCTAAAAACCTGTTGAATAAAGAATGAAAAAAAATCACCATATGATAGTAACGCATAAAAGGCCATGCGAACGATGAAATGAAATTCACTTTTGCATTATATTTGAGATCATGAAACATCACATTGAAAATGAAGAACAAAAGTTAATGAATCTCCTCAATGATGTGATCATAATCATATATAGAAAAACTTACCTTAAATATCCTTCGTCATTGCTATAGATTGTTGTCTTTATGGATAGTACATAAAAAGAGGAAAAGAAGTAGAAGAACATGTTTGAGAAGATGTCAGAAGGTGGAGGTCTGTTATTAAATTTTTGTGGTTATTATATGAAAAGAAATATAGCAAATTGGGGAAGATGAATTATCCTCTACCCTCCCTGCATTACACTTCTTTTTCGAAACGTCACCGTTCTTAAAATAATTAAAAAGGAAATTAATGAGACTTATTTAGAAAAGACTTAAGGAAATATAAAAATGATATAATTAAAGGGGCTGAAGGGTTTATTAGGTTGATTTATCTCAAAAAAGAGGCAAAAAATTGAGAAAAAAGATAAATATGAATTCTAGCCAAAGAGAGATGCCACATCACCTTATCTATGCTTAGCTTTATATATATAGCAAATTGTCTCCAATAGATTTGAAACATAAATAGGAAAAAAGTTCTTGGCAAAATTTCTCCAATCTATAATAACAGTCACAACAAATTCACCATGCCATACTAAAAAGGGTTATACCGTTGTTGCAGTGCTACTACTAACAAAACATAGCACAATATGTTACCAAAATGAATATTCAAAAAACATATAAAAATCACCATATATACATAGATAAATAAAATGCTACTAATAAAAAAAAAAATAACCACAACAAAATTTATCTTCAAGCTGGTAAAGAAAATAAAAATTACAAAAAGAAGAGTATCAAAAGGAAAGCATACTTATCCTGTGTATCTTGAAAGTAATCACTATTCCATGAACAAATAATCGCCATTAAAATAGCATTTTGCTCCAAATTTTAACCTTCAATATCTTAAAAATTCAAGAGACATCTCTAAGATCAGAGAGACAGTGCACAAGGTGATAATTTGACACAACTCATATTTTTTATATTGAAGAACAACTCTTAATAAAGGACAACAAAAACTTATGCAAGAGCACTTAGTACAACCAAATCAATTAACAAAAAAGGAAAAAAGAAATGTAGGAAAGAGAGGAATGAAAGCAAAGAGATATCCAAAAATCTGGAGACTCAAAAGCCTCCCTAACGTTTCATGATGCGAAATAGGCAAATATAAATGGAGCCTTTATAAATTCATACTAATGAGTACCGGGTAGTCTTAAAATCCAAAATTAATGAGTAATAAGTACTCCATGTAATAAAGAAGGTTAAATGATAAGTTTCTTCACCTAAGTAACCTGCCTAAATGGAATAAATAAGAGAAGATAAAAAGTCATTGTTAACCTGCACATGTGTATAAATCAAACATTATAATTTAGAGAAGGCAACGGAGAAGGTATACAGGCTGCATTAACCCCACGATTACAAGCATGAACCCCCACGAATACACACATTAACCCCACTTTAGTAGAGGGACTTTATGGCCTATAATTAATAGAATAAGTTTAATTGAATTATAATGATAAAAAAAAATAAAAAAATAAAAAAGGAGAAAAAGGATAAATAGGAATGGAGGCCATGGAGAGGTGTCACATCACCTTGTCTATGCCTAGCTTTATATTATATATAGATTACCCCACCTCTTTTACTATAGTTAGTCCGTAAAATAAGTAGGCGTTTTCCCATAGACACCAAAAAAAAAAAAAAAATTACACATTTTTTGGAATTTTTGAAGTTAGAGTTGGAATTGTGTTTGGCCATAGTTTTTGAAAATAATATTTGGTTGTTGAACTGTACTTTTTCTAAAAAACATGAAATATGATCTATATCTCCAATTTCTAAAAACTAGCAAAACCACCCAAAGCAATAATAAACATAACCATTGCGAGAAATATAGCAACTATACTCGAGATATGGAGTGCTCAAAATTGATGGTCTATTTTCATCAAAAAGTTGCAACTGGGAGGCTTATTGGTGTGCACAGAAAATATAGCATCTCTAAATATGACTTTGTTGCAAAATTCTCACCTGCTTCTTTTCTTTTAGAGGCTTTTTAGCACATGATGTTGAATGTTGTTGGAGTGGAGAGCTACTCAGCAACATAAGTTACCTCTGACTAGCAAAAAAGGTTGTATGAACTTTTAGGGTAAAAATTGAGTAGCATAAAAACTTTTAGGGTGAAAATTGAGAACATAAAAATAAAAGTATTGGTCCAAAAGAGAAAATGAAAAAAGTGAAAAACAAGGTTTTGGTTGTTTTTCAAATTCTAAATACAACTTCAAATTGTATTTGAAATTTTATGGCCAAACAACATAAAGTAAAAAAAAAAATCCAGAAAAAAGTAAATAAGTCTCATGACCAAACGGGTCCTAAATTAACACCATTAAAATTCCTATTGCAAAAATGGCAACCATCTAACCCCCTATTGAGAAAAACCGGACAAAAATTTACTGGAAGGGATCTCAACCCCCTATTTTGGTCAAATCCTTAAAGTTATTTTCAATTGTTCCTCAGTTAATGACACAATTATATGACATTTAAGTGAACATTAATTAATTAAACTGGTGACATTTTAGTTCACATAAAAATCTACCCAACTCAAAAGGACACGCTGCTTTCATAGCTCAACCCAACACAAAACTAGTTACGCAGCAAAATGATAAAATATTTACTCACCTCCCATTTTCAATTAAGGGAAAAAGGTTCAAAACACACTCTAACTTCAATTCCAAGATTACTTCACTATGAAGTATCCTTCTAAGCTACTACATACAAACGGAAGAACTAAGCTTCAACAACAATCCGGAAACATTTGGCACTTGGTTCTCTCTTTTAATCCTTGATTTCACTTGGGGGTTGATCAATATGTTGGAGAGGTTTTTCAGAGCTATGGACTTGGGAAAATGTTGGAATGAGGTTAAAATGAAGAAGGGTCGAAATATATACAAAATAAACCTGCCACCACCAATGATATATGGTCCAATATATGGATCATAAATCAATATACGGTCTGTATATTTGTACCCTAAATTAGCAACAGAAACTCACCCCCACTGTTATCAATATACGGTGGGGTTTCATCCAATATACGGTCCGTATATCCCGCCGTCAAAACGAAACTTCGACGAAACATATTCTTTTCGATTCGTTTAACCTCTAATCCTTCTAACACATACTAAACATGAACTGAAACCCTCGTATAATTAAGATAGACATGTCTAAACTCATAAAACCTCGAATATAATTCAGGTCTCTAAACCTATGACGACCAACTCACGAAGAAACTCAACGTACAAAAGTACGAGGTGTAACAGGTAGCCACCAAAAAAAGGACTCACTATCGCATAGAAGAGAGTTAGCAGTAGAAAAATAAAATTCTCTCCTATACAAGAAGTGGGAGTGATTGCGGACGCACACACCGCTTCATTGACATGCCAACTTACACTCAGGGTAATGTCTTCATTTATCAGAATTATTTGATTGAAAAAGTTGTCCTCGCTGATTCAACTGTGTCACGTTGAAAGTTGAAAAAATTGAGGGCCCGCTCATTGCCTTTCGTTTCACTCCAAAACTTGCTGATGTCACCAGTGTACATTCTATTTTTTTTCTTTTTCAAATCAAAATACTCTAAACTATTCATTTCCACATTTGAATAAAGACCTTCGGAGGAAAATAATAGTACAAGGAAACAAATTCTTTTACGCTTTGATACATAATATTTAAGATGGACAATTGAGAAAGAGATTACAATTTAAATTGTTCAAAAATTCATATCAAAAGTTAATTTTAACTCTTTGTCATTTGATTTACAGACAATCACATTATTCAAATGCAGCTAATACATGGATCTCTCTCTCTCTATATATATATACACACACATATATACACACGCACACAAAACATAAATTGGCATTGATTATAAACATTGTTGTTTTTCTTAATAATACTTTTACCAATTTTAATAATATGTATCAACTATTCATTTTACTCTGAATGAGATAATCTATTATCACACAAATATATAATTTATTTTAGCCCATAAATTTAAAAATTATTTAATCAATACCGCTTAAAAGAATTAAAGCGACCTTTGTGTTGGGTTGAGCTATGAAAGGATTGGATCCTTTTGAGTTAGGTCAGAATTTTATACGTGTTCAGTCAAATTCCATCAATTTGATGTAACCATCCGGTGGAATAAATATTTACCCTAGTTATGACAATATTCAAGTATACCATTATTTGGTACTCTCGCAGCAAAAGTATTTTAAAAAAATGTTTTTTTGCATTTGAAATTCCAATGGTTACCTTTTCAAATCCCTAAAAAAGCTCACTGTCATCACCAAATACCAAAAGAAAAAGAAAATACTTTCCTTTGCCTCTGAATCGCAAGGGTCACAAACTCACAATAACCTCTTTTAAGTTCTAAATAATCTTTAACCCCCTTTGTGTGCGCCAACTTTGACTCGTTATTATTTTGTTTATTCAGACTTATGATTTATGGTTCCACGCTTTACTTAAATTATGCATGTTTATCGTTTATCCGCATCAGTTTATGCCCATGTTGAGTTAGCAAGTCATGTGGTTCGCTCAGTCACATGCAGCAAGGCATCGAGTGCCGTGTTACGCCCAGGCCATGGTTCGGGGCGTGATAGCCATGACCACGGTAATTATTTTGCCTTTCAGGCTTATCATAAGCTATTGCTGCATTCACTTCAGGGAATGGAGCAGACCCAATGAGACGGGATTCATGATTTTTCATTAATAGAGTATTATTTTACTCAGCCACAAGTAGACATGAAATTAAATCAGCATACTTTTTGAACCCTTTTTCACGGTATTGCTATTGTAGCAACACACTTGAAGCATGAAAAGTGGTAAAAGTTTTCTCCAGTAAATCCTCATCAATTATAGTTTCTCCACACAATTTTAATATGAAACTTACTTGATGAATAACAGAATTATAATCAGTTACAGTTTCAAAATCTTGGAATCGAAGATGCATCAGTCATATCGAGCTTTTGGTAATAATGTCAGTTTTAGATGTTCATATCGATCCTTCAAATTATTCCACAATTCAAGTGGATCTTTCACAATTAAATATTCAATTTTTAATCCTTCATGGAGATGATGACGAAGGAAAATCATAGCCTTGGCTTTATCTTGACTTGATGCTTTATTTCCTTGTTTAATAATACCCCCAAGGTGAATTTCAGCATCAAGGATCCATGATAAATTTTTTTTTGGTGATATCAAGTGCCATAAATTCAAGCTTTGATAAGTTCAACATAGTAGCTTAATAAAACTTAATTTTGGCGGAATTTGATTAGAACTTTGTGTTGATAACGTGTTATAAAATAAAATTGTGTGCTAAAATTAAAAAAGCAACAAAAAGGCACAGAAAGAAAGAGAAAGCAAGGAGTAGTACTTTTTTTTTTTTTTTTGGATGTCGTTTTCATTTACAAAGCATGGCTATTTATAGCCTAATGAAACTTGGGCTAGAGGAGTTGCTACATTGATAGCCAACATGGCATCCACATGTCATCCATATTTGTTCACAACAACAACTATATTAAACATAAACTAATTAAACTCATGACATTTATTTATTAGTTCGCACTTCGCATAAATTCTTCCAAACTCAAAAGGACCCGCCACTCTCCTAGCTCAACACAACACAAAACTCGTTACGTCGCAAAATGATAAATTATTTACTCACCTCCCATTTTCAATTAATATGTGCTACTGCAAGACACCACATGCTAGTTGCTACCTTGTTCACAATACTGTTTGGACAATTAAAGGTATCACCATAGAACAAGTATTAAATCTGTCAGAATCTATAGAAGTTGAGAATAGAAGGATACACCTAAAATTGGTTTTTAATACATTTTTGTAAGTGATGTTGACATTTAAAGAAAATAACAAGTTGAACAAACTAAAGGGTAGAATGAATAGTTTTTTAAACGTTAGGGTCTTAAGTTTAGCTTGACTAATCCAGCTAAAAGTTGGTTAAACAAATTTAATGTCTAGCACTTATACAAAGTGAATCTTGGTTCATTGGTTTTATTTGATCCTCTGAGGAAGGGTCTGCGGGTTCAAATCCACTAAGAGCTATTTCGAACCTCGCCAAGAGAATGCTACATAACATACGCACTTGGCTAGTATGTTGTGGATTACTTTGTGCTAAGCGGTGTCATTTGCTAATATGTGTATGTATTTTGGTTATTTCAGAATATATCCACATATATATTGATTAAAGTTTTTGACGAAGAGTTGTCGGATGACATCTCTTGCCCTAGGGTGTGTCCGCCTCTGAATAGAAGTAAGCATGATGAATACCTCTAAAGGTGTATTACTATCGCAACGTCAGAATACATCTTTCTTAAGAATATGAATTCTTATTCGGAGCAGTGAAATCGAAACCTTTTCGAAGCCTTAAATTTATGTGTCGAATATTAATAGCTTGTTTGGTCAAGTTTGGGAGGGCAAAAGTGTTTGTTTTTTTTTACAAAAAGTGATTATTTTAAAATAAAAAATAAAAAAGGAAGAAGAGGTATTTGGACAAGCTTTTAGGAGAAAATAAGTGTTTTTGAGGAGTAGCAAAAATTGTTTTTATAAGTTAAAAAAGTAGTTTTTCTCCAAAAAACACTTTTGAGAAAATACACTTAAAAACATTTCTTAAAAGCTTGGTCAAATATTAATTGCTTCTCAAAATTATTTTTTAAATTATTGCACAAACACAAACTACTTCTCACGAAAGGTACTTTTTTGAAAAATAATTCAAAATAACCTAATTTTAAAAGTTTGGCCAAACAAGCTGTAATTAATTGACACCGAGTGGTGGAAATTTTTTTATCACTTAGTTGCATTCATAAAAAGGGACTTTTGTGTTGGGTTGAGTTATGAATGAATTGGATCCTTTTGAGGTAGATCAGAATTTTATACAGACCAATAAATAAATGTCACGTGTTTAATAAAATTACATCAATTTGATGTAACCATCCAATGGAATAAATATTTACCCTAGTTTTGACAATATTCAAGTATACCCTTATTTGGTACTCTCGCGGCAAAAGTATTTTAAAAAAATATTTCTTTTTTGCAGTTGAAATTCCAATGGTTACCTTTTCAAATCCCTAAAAAAGCTCACTGTCATCACCCAATATATCAAAAGAAAAAGAAAACACTTTCCTTGAGAAAAGGACCAAAATCATCCATAATGTTTGGGTTTGGATCAAAATCATACATATTCTTTCACATGGTGCACTAATAGTACATTATGTTTGCATAAATGGTGCACTTTTAGTCACAATCCCAAATAAATTTGACGGAAAAGAACAAAAATGCCCCTGAACTTTTAGAAAAGGTATAAAAATACCCTTTATTCATCTATTTTGCTAAAACTACCCCTCAATTCAACTTTTTGGCTCATTTATTCCCCTTGACTAGCGAACAACACTATTTTTTTTTTAAAAAAAAAAAATTAAATTGCACATGACATTTTATTACTGAAAAATTGATTTATTCTTTTAAAAAGAAATCTGAAACCTTGGAATTTTTTTAACGAGTAAAACCTTGACTAACGGACAACACTAATTTTTTTTCTTTTCAAAATGTGAAAAATTGGATTTTTATAAAAATCTGAAAAAAAATAAATTTTTTATGGAAAAACTGTGTTTAAAAAAAAACCAGAAAACTATCTTTTTTTAAATCTAGAAGAAAATTATGGAGTATTAGTTTTGCACATTTTACTTAAAAAAACAATCAGTTTTTCAGATTTAAAAATTGAATTTTCTAAAAAAAAAATGGGGTTTCCACCCGATAATTTTTTTTTTCCAAACTTAAAAAAATTCCACATGTTTTAATGAAAATCCAATTCTGTTTTTTATATATATATATATATAAAAGGCTTACTACATTTGTTTTTTTAAAGAAATGAATGTTGAAAAATTATTTTTCCTTATTGTACAAATAACGATTTTTCAGATTTCTTTTTAAAAGAATAAATTAATTTTTCAGTAATAAAATGTCATGTGCAATTTAATTTTTTTTTTTTTAAAAAAAAATTAGTGTTGTCCGTTAGTCAAGGGGAATAAATGAGCCAAAAAGTTGAATTGAGGGGTAGTTTTAGCAAAATAGATGAATAAAGGGTATTTTTATACCTTTTCTAAAAGTTCAGGGGCATTTTTGTTCTTTTCCATCAAATTTATTTGGGATTGTGACTAAAAGTGCACCACTTATGCAAACATAATGTACTATTAGTGCACCATGTGAAAGAATATGCATGATTTTGATCCAAACACAAACATTATGGATGATTTTGGTCCTTTTCTCCACTTTCCTTGGCAAGGGTCACAAACTCACAATAACCTCTTTAAGTTCTAAATAATCTTTAACCCCATAAATATTACTCATATTCATTTTCATCTTGCTGCTTAGTGCAACAAAAAATAAAAATACAAATAATGGAAGTGGCAAGTTCTTCTTGTGCTGCGAAAATAATAGAGATCGCCGACGATAACGACGACGTTTTAGTAATATTTGAAACCTCAAAAGCTTCGAAGAACAAAGGCAAAAAGCTTACTGATATTATTTCAGTAGAAGAAAACTTGTATTCAAAACCCAGCTCTAGTGGAACAAAAAAGGTGATGATTGATCTTTCTGAAGAATACCCAGATGATGATATTCAGTTTTTGGGTACCCAATTTGTACAAAATTCAAATTCAATTCTCATAGATGATGATGATCATGATAATTTCACTTGTGATATTTGTGTTGATGAAAAATCTCTGAGTGAACTTTTCAAAATTATGGGCTGTTCTCATTCTTATTGCAATGAATGTATGGCTAAGTATGTTGGTTCGAAAATCCATGAAAATATTTCCCGTATTTCTTGTCCTGTTTTAGGGTGTAATGGACAATTAGAGCCATATAATTGTCGTTCAATTTTGCCTAAACAAGTGTTTGATAGATGGGGAGATGTGTTATGTGAGGCAATGATTTTGGGTTCTGAGAAATTTTATTGTCCGTTTAAAGACTGTTCTGCCCTTTTGATTAATGAAAATAGTACTAGTACTAGTAGTAGTGGGGATTTTGTTGTCACTCAAAGTGAATGTCCAGAATGTAGAAGGTTGTTTTGTGCCAAGTGTAAAGTTGCTTGGCATTCTGGGATTTTATGTGAAGAGTTTCAGAAATTGAATAAGGATGAAAGGGAAAGAGAGGATTTGCAGCTTATGCAACTTGCTAAGGGTCAAGAATGGCAAAGATGCCCGAGGTGTCGGATATACGTCGCGAGGTCCCATGGTTGTGCCCAAATGCGATGCAGGTTTGTCATTTCTTGTTTGGATGTTGTTACACATCGTTTCATAACATAATCTATTGTATTGTATTGTATTATATTTTAGTCTATTGTTTTGACGAATAGTCCAATACAATATTTTGGATACTTAATGTCACACATCAACCATTTGAAGCAATATTATTTAAAAAAAAGTAAAATACAACAACAACAACAACGTACCCAGTACAATCCCACAAAGCAGGGTCTGGGGTGGGTGGAGTGTACGCAGACCTTGGCCCCTACCTTGGGAGGCAGGGGCGGAGCTAGGTAGGTTTGAGAGGGTTCATCCGAACCCCCTTCGGCGGAAAACTATATTGTATATACAGGGTTCAAGTTATGTTTTATGGGATATAGTTGATGTTGAACCCCTTGGCTTCGTCGTATATTTACTTCTTCATATTTTTTAACATCGTTAGTGAAAATAATTGCTCCGCCACTATTGGGAGGAAGAGAGGTTGCATCCGAAAGACCCTCGGCTCAAGAAAAATAAGGATAAAATATAAATAGAATTATTAAATAATAAATGAAGGCAAAATGAGAAAGACAAAAAAGGTAATAACGCGATCTGACCAAATCGGTCTTTACATAATGATGGATTTAACAATACAATAAAGTTTAAGTAGCAATCAAAACAAACATTATGTAATACAATACGTTACAATAGGTAACAACCATCCAAACAAGCTATTAGTTTGTCTGGTTTTCATGTTATCTGTTTGTCCCGGAAGATTTGTATGATGAATGATTTGTAAGCTTAGACGTTTTAAGTGAATGGTACAGTCAAACCATTAACCCGTAATCATATTGCAAATTATGTATATGTTCTTTTATGTCGTTGTATGAGTTCTCTGCTGCAATTTTGTTCTGGTTATCAGAAATAACAGAGTGCCTGTGATATACGTATGTATGTGCACAGAAATACTTCATATTAGCAAACCAAGTTGCAGTATGAACCCAAAACTGTAGATTCACAGTTCAAATAAGTAATTACTATCATAAAGCTGCTTGATCAGCAGTACGATCCCCCCCACCCCCCCACCCCCCCTTTTTCCTTGTGTGCGCCAACTTTCTTATTGTTTACTTTAAGTTGGTGTTCCACAAGATCTTCATTGCTAATGTTCTTTTTCATATTAAACAACAATAGAGCCGATAACTTGGATGCTTTAATTCCACTCATGGGCAACATGGTTTAATGCTGACTTTATCTCTATGTAGTCAAATTCTGATACATCATTGTTTTAACATTTGCAGGTGCGGATGTGACTTTTGTTACAGATGTGGAGCGGAGTCATCTAATCACTACTGCAAACGCTGTGGTACTTAGCAACGTATTTGCTTAAACTTATTAGTACTATTCTTTCTTTTTCTGTTTGTTAAATATGAGTCCACTATGGATGTAGCGCTCTGTTTAGAATATAATCGTGAGTTATACTTAATGGTCTCTTTTCTCAATTTTGATCGCGTATTAGGATTAGAACTTAATTGGATCTAGTGGTGAATGCATGGAAACATGTCCACAAATATGCATCTATATATATATAAGTTAACCATTCCTGGAAGATCGATCGTTTTGTACAACAACTATTGCATGTGAGTCTCAAACAAAGGGGTTGACTATATGAATCCTCACCCTTCATTTAAGGTCATATCATAAGATAGATTGTTTTGTGTTTGACCAAAAAAAAAAAGAAAAAAGACAGATTGTTTGATCTCTGTGTCCTTTTTTTGATCTTATGATGGAAAATGTTGTATTCAAGTCTTTGTGCCATTAAAGATATATGCGATCCTTACACTAATAGCTGACCCGAAACATTGTTTACTTTTTCTAGTCGGTTATATATAGATTATACGCTGATGGTACTCTGTAGCTATTTAGGTCAATTCTTCAAGATATATTATCTTCCAGGCAGACGGAAACTAACAGAACTAATGCTGAGATGCGCTTTGGTATTTTCAGGTAAACTGGACAGATTGTAGACATCTCCAGGGAGGCAAAAACTGCAAATGCGCGATTTCTTCTTCTGATTTTTGCTTAAATTGTTGGATGTAGATTTTCAAATTTTGGCTTACGAGATAACTGAAGAAATAGCTGAAATCTCAACATAGAAATGACTGTCTTCTAATTGTTTGATCTGAAATTCTGCTTGTTACCTTTTGTTTGAATGTTGTTTATAAATTTGGTAGCTTCTTACCTAAATACACTACAACTATGACTTAGTTGCAAACAAGTTGGGTCGGCCATATGAATCTCACTGATCACGTTACTTCTTTTAAACTCGTCTTAGGCTAATATTGTATAAAATAAAAGCTAAAATAAAGTAATACAAGTTCTTTAGCTTCTTACCTAACATATAAGGAGTTCACCAAACTAATGAATGCAAGATATATGTCTTTCATACAATAATATTCACTTAATCTTAATTAACTGGTGTATATTCTCATTCTAATTGGATCCAGTGGTGAATACATGGAAACATATCCATAAATATGCATATATATATATATAGTTCACCATTCTTGGAAGATCGAAAATTTGCCGGTGAACGCTATTTCTATTGAAATTAGCATTCACAAATAGTAAACAATGTCGACCCATATCTAAAAGAAGCAGCCCTTTAGTACGCAACTCAACCCTATGTTCCAAAAAGCACTTAAAATAAGTTCATTGACAAATTGGACTCATTGTTTTCTAGAATAGAAGTACAAAACAAATAGAGAAGTCTTTTAAGTACCACAGCTATTGCAGTAGTGATCACTTGAGTGAGCTGGCATTTGTAACAAAAGTCACATCCACACCTGCATCAATAATCTATCTTTTTTTTTTCCTTCGAATTATCCTTCGAAGGCACTGGTCTTTAATTTTTGCCTTTCAAATTGTTAGTCTTTAATTTTTTTCCTTCGCTTAAACAAGTGACAGAAAATACCCTGAGGTTCCAGGTTCGAATCCCCACTCAGTAAAAAATTTAAAAAAAACGCAAGGCAGAATTTGCCTTATGCTTAAGGCAAACTTTGTCTTGCTATTTTTTTTTTTAAAATTTTTGACTAAGTAAGGGTTCGGACGCTGAACCCAGGGGGTTTTAGGAGAAGGGAAAAAATTAAAGACCAGCAATTTGAGGGGCAGAAATTAAAGACCACCCCCGAATAAGGGCAATTGTAAAAATTGCCCATAATCTATGCTTTATTAAAAGCACGAACGGCCTTAGAAATGCTGATTGAAATTTTTGCCCTTCATTAAAAGACACTACAATAGACGAAATTGTCATTTACTAATTTCCTTAAGTTATTATTTTTATAATATTTCATTTATGTTTTTTAAAAGTAAAAAATTTACCGTTATTTTTGGAATAACACTAAAAATCAAAGTAGGAACTTCCGTGCATCTTAGGTTTCCTTTTATGTTTAGAAGTCCTTACATACTTTGTTATAGATTTTGTTTATGTTGCAGATCGGCATAATTCATCGACAACTGGCTGTGACTTGATGATTTATTGAAAGCTGCAACTAATCTTCGATCATGACTTGTGAGTTATGATATGTTGATAATATTTGTTCAAAAAGATGAAGTACATTGTATTAGAAAGTGATAGCCTTACTTTGGACAAGCCGTACCTACCTATTATTGGAATCCACCTTTCTGCAAGTAATTTAATTTCCTTAATCACTTGAATTTTCTCTCCAAAATTAATTTGTTGTATCTACTTGGATTAAAAAGACAGATCTTACAAAGGCAGAGAAAAATCTCATATATATTACACATTTAGTTGAAGTCCTAAATGTTAGGTAGAATTGTGTGTTTATTTAATTTCCATAATCACTTAATTTTTCTCTCCAAAATTAATTTCATGTATCCACTTGGATGAAAAAGGAACGTCCCTGTTTTTATTTTGAATAAGAAATTTTAATCATATCAAGTTCACTTAGACTTTGAAGAATAATTTTGACATGATACTAATTAGAGATTTGGATAAAAACTAAGAATCATAGAAGAAAATTAATTCTACTAAAAATGTTATTTTAAGTTTATAAACATATAATGCGGAATTCTACTAAATAAACATGAATTAGTGACAAAAATTTAAATAATAGCATTCTTCGCTAATCCTATTTAGCCAAAAATTAGTAACAAGTTATCAAAAAAATCATAGCTATGTACGATTTAGGACCGGATCAACAAAATAGCTAAGTGCAATTTTTTTCTAAATCGTACATAGCTATTTGAAAAAAACAAGTCCGTATAATAGGCGGACACCATTTGAAAAAATATGATACGAGATAAATATCAATTTGGAAGAGGAATAAAGTCTTAAAACCACCACTCATCTTAAACTCAGACCAACTAATGCAAGCTGACATTATAATTGTAGAGCGATACTTAAGAAGAATTTTGCATACGCCACTAACTTTTAGGCCAGTAAGCACCCCATCTTCACCTTTTTCTGTTTTTTTTTTTTTATTCCTTTGTTTCGTATTTCCAAAACTATAAGAAACTAAAGAAATCCACAAGCGTGTTAGTTGCAGAGATTATGGGCGTTCGGGAAGCTCTCAACTGGTTAAGAGCGGCTTTTATTTTTTTAGTAAATCAGATACTAATATATATTAAGAAGCTATTACAATAGCTAAATTGTTTGCTGGAGAGTTACTCCAATTTGGTTCAAAAGGATCATCAAATGTATCAAAATTACAGACATTAATAGTTCTTGTGAAAGTAGTTCCTTCCATGGCTGTCCAAAAACTTGCATTCACATACAACGGAGGAACTAGCATCTGCATTGTAGCACCAAAAAGTTCTTTTCTTTGCTCCTTCCTTAGCTAGAGCATCCGCCACTTGGTTATGTTCCCTGTATACGTTCATGACCATTACTGCTTTCCACTATGATTGGTTTCAAGTTTTATTGTACTGCTATGGTGAGGCTCTCCAATAGCGCAACAATTTCAGTGTGTAGCCAGTAGTAAGCTCTTGGTGAAACCAACTACCCAGTCGCCATTGCTGTTCCTAATCACCCCACCCTCCTCTAAATCCAGGATTCCCTGTGCAGGCTCCACCAGTGTTGAGTTGGTAGTACCCTCTATCTGGTGGAATCCATTTTATATGGATGTTTATGCTGGGTTTGGTGAGGTGTAGGTTACTTGTGAGTGAGCAGTACTCCATGGCTTTTGACCATGTGTCTTTGTGATTGATGGGATCCTTTTTTTGGTTGAATTGGTTGCTATTTCTGGTGAACCATCTATGCCAAAAACAAAAGGGGATGATATCTTTCTAGAGTAGGTAAGAGTTAAATTTTTTGTTTTTAATGTTGTCAAGATTGGCAGCCCAATTGTGGGGGTTGAAAAGAGTCTTGATTCCTAGGTTATCAGGCTTGCTGAGGTTACACATATTTTTTCCAAAAGATCAAGGCATTAGGGTAGTCGAAGATGATGTGTTGAATACTCCCATTGGTGCCATTGCTGAAGCTGCAAATGTCTTGGATATTCAGCCCTATGGAACAGAGGTAGTTGTTGGTTGGTAGTCTTCTATGATGAAGGATCCACATGAAGTATTTAATTTTGTTTGGAGTGTTCAGCTTTCACATCGAATTAAAGCTTGCGTGGTGGTTTTGGGGATTTCTTCTGGTGTTGTTATCAATGAGACAACATGCAAACTTGATGGTAACTTACCATTACTGTTAAGACTCCAAATGATGTTATCAGTTCTACTGGAAATTGAGGGAAAGAAGACATCCTTCATCAAGCTCTTGGAGCAAACTTTTCAAATAATTCTTATTTTGATTCTCTTGTTTATGATTGTAAGACACTAATGAAAAATTTTCAATAAGTTTTTGTTTCTTTAGTTAGAAAAATAACGAATAAGCTGCTCACGTTTTAGGTAGGGAGGATGTTTCTATGTCTGGTTCGATGGAATGGGGGTCTGTCCCACCATCTTTTATTTCTTATGTACTCATTTTTAATTTGAGTAATAATTGAGAAGATATCTTTTTTTTTAAAAAAAACAATAATTGTTCAGGTAATTGCAAAATATAAAAATTTAACTATCTTCACACATTTGAACTGAAATCAAATAACACAACGACCAAAAAATATTGGAATAGCACAACATTAATTTCATAGACCGAAAGTTGCCACTATTTTATCTATTTAATAATATCATTGCACTGAGAGATGACTGAGATAGTAATCAATAAACCTACTAAAAAACCGAATATATCATAACTGATTGTACCATGGGCTAGCCCGTATAACCTTTGCATGGGTCCAATACTCTTTAGCCAAGTAGAAAAGGCCAGCCGCGATTAAGGCAAGCAAGGTGCAGGCTGAGACTTGCGACTCGAATACCAAGTCAAAGACTATTAACTGGATGTCTTGCAAAGAGATTCTTAACTGAACGTTGAGGCTATTTAACAGTTTTGCCTTATATAGACAAATCACTCAAAGCCAAAGGTGCATGCTAAGAAAATTTCTCTGATCTAGTTACTCTCAATAAGGACCTTAGATATTTCGTAGAGCGACTCTCAACGAGGACACTAAGACTGCATTCGAACAAAAAACAATTATTTTTTTGCCCTGTATAAACAAACCACTCAAAGATGCCTCGTATACCTTCTATTTCCCTTTCATCTTTGTTCAATTTCTCAAATTCTTCGCACACAAATCCTGAATGCCAAGGAACTTCACACTTAGCGCAACCAACCTTCTACATTCCGGGCACTCCGACAGACTAATAACCATCTTTTCACCTGCGCATCCATCAATCAAAAGCGGGGAACAATCCTTAAACGGACAATAGAATATCTGCTCACACAGCGTGTCTCCTCACTTATCGAACACGTTATTAGGCAAAATTAATTGCCCATTACACCCCGTAACGAAACACAAAATTCAAGAGATGTTCTCTTGGATTTTAGAGCCTATGTACTTAGCCATGTAATCAGAATGATTGCAGCCCAAAATTTTGAACATATCAGTACTTGTAGATTTCTCATCAGCACAAATATCACACGTGGAAATGTCATTTGGGCCATCTATATGAACAGATAAATTTGTACTTGTTGTGACTTCCATCGATGCTTAACTAGTAAATTTAGTCGTGCTTCGCGCGGTCAAATACAACATTAATAAAAAAAAATCTACCTTATGAAATTTCTTATTTATCTAAACCTTCTTATAATTTACACTAAATATTAAATTACAATTATATATAAGTCAAGACATACATATGAAAATATATCCCCTTCTCAACTATCTTTCTCTCATCACTATATAGAGTAGATTTTGATGAAACAAAAAAACTTAGAATAGAAGAATTGCTTCGCTCAATTTAAGATGACCGATTAGGGCATAGGGTAAAAATTTATCCCTACCGAGTATTACACTAAATCATAGTTATAGACTTACATAGTTAAGTGCTCTTTATATTGTTAGTATCATAAAAAACATATTAAGAGAATTGTAAAAGTTAAAGACTCTAACACTAGTACTTTGGTCTACTTGTAGTTTGGAAAAGGAAATACAAGAGAAGAAAAAAGGTCGCACAATATTGGTAAGACACGATTGAGAATTGTTAACATCAATTACTTTGGAGAGAGGAATCAGGCCATCGCTCTACTTGGATTTGTTGCCTTTGTGAAACATTACTTTAGATGTGAGAATTGGCTACTCCGTTGACTTTGAAGAGATCTATCATAATGTTCATACAACGTGTTTCAATGTCAATCCTTCAATATTCGTGCAAAATAAACATCTTATTATCACCAATAATATTGAAACACCAATAGAACCGGATAACAATTTGTCTTTTTGCCAATTTTATTCGATCTACAACAATAAAATGGCTACAACAAATTGAACACTCCAGACTAAAAAGATTATACCATTATGCCACTACTACAAACAAAAACATAACACAAAAAATTACATCATACATGTAGAGAAATACTAATATGAATACAATCGCAACTGAGTGTACTTTTATGCGGTAAAGAAAAATATAAATTAGGAAAGAAAAAAAAAGAGTATTAGAAGGCTATAAAAATATTTATCATGTACGTGGACCTTGATAGTAACATCATTATTCTATCGTCATCTTCTCCATATCTTGTTGTTGCCTTTCATCTTTCTTTACAGTAAAACTGAAGGAACATGAAATTTTATCAGAGAAGAGTTAGGATTCTTAGCATCAATTAAAGTAAATAGAAAGGCAAAGTTACTTTGAAATTTAAAATTTTACTAAAAGTAAACCAATTCAGTAGTAGGAGCGTTATTTATGCTTCAAAAAGGCAACACATATATATTCATAGGAATCGGGATTAATAGATCAACCCCATGATTTAAACCACTGCAAATTTTGCAAGAACCAACGATAAGTTTCAGAACCCTATATCACATACAGGGTGGAAAAAAACAGAGGCAAAACTTCCTCTGATTTAGCATGAGTGACGGTTAGCCAAAGAATACTCCACCTGGGCAAAACTTTCTCATTGCATAAATTATTATTTTCATGGCTTTTGGCTTCGTAGTGGAAGGGTAATTAGAAATGGGGTAAAACATAGGGAGGGAAGATGAAGAGTGTGCCGTGGCTAAATAAAATTTACAGAGTATTTATACTCATTCATTTATCACGAGTTAATGAAAATTATCAGAGTTACAATAAGTCATTTTGGCAACGTATGAACCTGTATCATTTTGCCTAATGAAGACCATGTTTTAATAGCATTAACTGTATTAGTGGAGTAATTAAACCTTACTTCAATAAACGTACAATTGTTGAGAATGGAAGAAAAAAAAATAAGTTTTTACAAAGAGGAGAGTTAAATGAGTGACTGTGATTTGTTTTTAATATAGAAAAAACATGGGGAAAATAGAAAAAATGCCAAAAAAGGGAGGAAAAGGATAATTGTGTTTCTACACCATAGAAAGATGTCACATCATTTTGTCTATACGTAGTTTTATATTATATATACATTTGGTTTTGCATTAAGCCACAGAATGAATATTAAATGAGGGTTCTGGGACTCTTGAGATTTCAAAGGCAAATAAAGATTTTCTAAATTTGGTGATGGAGAAGACGAAGAGTTTTCTTTTTGGGGGCAATTCCTATTTGGTAATTAACTTTTCAACATCTATGCTAAATCTTTTTATAATGAGAGTTCACAACTCCCGTATAAATATCTTTTTGTACAAATTGCAGATAAGTCTCTTTAAAATGTATGATTTGTAATCTTGAAAATAAGACAATTATCTACCATAACAAGTAGAAATGATTTGATGGTATAATTTTTTAACTTCTATTTAAGTAGTTTATATACCCGCATTTTTTTATACTAGTGTCCGTACCCGCGCGATGCGCGGTTGTAATAAATTACAGTAACAGTCATATCCTATTTTAGTATCATATCTAATTGCTTCAAGTTTGAAATTGACATTTTTGCACAGATCACAATTTTTTCTTTATAAGTGATTATACTCCTCTTATACGTGAAAAAAAAAACTTTTGAAACTATTTTTATAGCGATTATATTATATAAATATTATTTTCAATTATTTAACTATTTCAATCTATAAAAATATTCTTTGAGAAAAATCTACTCTAATATTTAAGACTTTCCAAAAATATTACTCCAACCTTATTTCCTTTTTATAGTAAAAGTAAACTTTTTTTATCTTTTAATTAAATAAAGAATTAACTACATTCAATTTAAAAGGTTTATATTTCAGATCAAATTCAAAATTAAAAAAAAAAAACACTCAATTCAAAAAATAACCACAGACCATGTAATTGCATTGCCTGTCAATGGGATATTATCCAAAACTTGTCGTTTGATATTGTAAAAGCCACTCGACTAAAATTGTTATACACTACGCACACACATCCCATACAGATATTATGATTGAAACTTGTTAGATCTCCTTATAATTAACCAATATGGTTATCACATATTCCTTGACATAGTAAAGCAGCAAAAAGAGTATAAATTTTATTGAATAAGAAAAAAAGTTTCTTTAGTAATTGAATAAATTTGTATACTGAAAAATTAGAGTTTACATTTTCAAACTGTTAAATAAAAGATGAGCACAAATTGCTTAAAATAAAAATGCCAATCAATTTCGATAATAATATATATGCATTTTTGGACGCAATCAATTTGAAATCCTCTCACAAAAAACACATAACTTCCCATCATCACTCTTATTCTTTCTTTTCCTAAAATTCAAATATTGTTGGTCCCTTCCCTTCTAAAAAAATAATAGAGAAATCAAAGATGGGCTTATCAATGCAAAAATCAAATTAATTAAGCCAAATTGAAAAGTATAATGAATACTTCCTCTGTCCCATATTAGTTGTCCATATTACTAAAATTATTTGTCTCAAAATACTTGATCATTTACAAAATCAAGATAAAATTAATTAAATTTTTCCTATTTTATGCCTAACATTAATTATTTTTTAAAGTAACCAATAATGATTAGAGTGCAATTTATTGAAGAGAGATAAGGGCGATGTTGTACAAATACATTTTTATTTGTGATTTTTTAAATAGCGTGCAAAGGGGAAAGTGGACAAATAATATGGGATGGAGAGAGTATATGTATTCATTACTAAATTTTTATAATTTCTAGTCTCAATATTATAATTTCTTTCCTTATATTACACGTATAATATAAATATGAAAATCTTAAAATTAACTCAAACAATCTATGATATGTATTCACCAACTTAAAATTAAATCTAAACATCGTTGATACGTATTCACCAACTTAAAACTAAATCTGAAAATCGTTTCCAAAATACTTTCGTTTGTATTTATTAGGAGAACTCTTCCTCTTTTAAGTAGATCAAAATGTATGTTTCAATTGTAAACAGTGTACCAATAAAATTGTATCTTATTCAACTGGTATGAACTATACTACCAAATCAATTATAAATTCTAATACGAACTATACTACCAAATCAATTATAAATTCTAACTCCAAGATTATTTACACATCTGATTTATTTTAGAGAAATCTACTAAAATAATACATAAATTAGAACATATAGCATCACTTATGTAGGTATTTCATTTTAAATATACTTTATATTTTCAATATAAAGTTTGAGTTTAATTTAAGTTATATAAATTTCTATGTGACGTTTCTTTTTTAATTAATTGTAGATTCCATTATTTATTTGTATGTGTAATTGTCTTAACAACTATCTAAGCGGAGAGATTATCCTAGATCTTATAATGAGAGGCATAACTTAAAAGTAATATTTTTTGTTATCTTTCAGTTTTATCGCAATTCAAATTGTATGTTATATTATTGCTCATAGTAAATATTATCGTAAAATTAGCAATATTACACGTATTTCTTCATAGCTATTGTAATGCTTCAAAGGTAACTCCTTCAATTGTGGTAATATATTAAACCCATTCAGTATACACCTGCAAAATGCTTTATTGTGTAAAAGGAAAGACAATATATACGTTCCTCTAACTTATCTAACTTCTGAGCCAAACCAAGTCTTTTCAAGCTCGGCATCGGAACCTAAACCTAACTCATTGATTGTCATACATTAATAGCAATTTTTAGATGGTTGACAGAATTAGTAAATTTCTAAAAAGGACATGTATATCAATATATCATTGTTTCAAAAAAGGAACTCCATAATGATTCTCTCTTATTTTAATAGTTTTAGATTTCAATAGTCATTTTCGAAGGATTCCCTAATACTTATGCTATGGAATAAATTTGTTTGTTTTCTTGTAACTCCAAAGAGAAATTATGTTAGGAGGTTCTCCATTACTTAGACCGTGGCAAAAAAAAAAAAAAAAAAAATTCCACTGAATATGCTTTGAACGCAAATTACTCAAAAAGAGTAGCAAGTATACCTGTAGGAAAAAGGGTTACTGCTTGTGAGTGTACTCTCGCTATTGCATAATGAAAACATCAAGTGAATGAGATATCCTTTCAAGGTAATGTAGCTCCAACAATATAATCTTTGCGACCTATACCATAAATATTTCAAGAAACTTGTAAGGACAAACGAAGAATAAAATAATGAAGCTAAGAACAAATAAACCAACTAAACAAATTTCTTGACAACATTAAAAAAAAAAAAAATCAATTTCACAATATGATAGACTTTTCTAAGAAAGTTGTGTTGAAGTAGAGGTAAGTAACATTTTTATAGCGGCAAACTATAATGCATTATGAAATAATAGAAAAGAGTCCTATTAATAAAGAGTTTATCTGTGAAATTTTGAATTTGAAAACTACTATTATGGCATCTGCTGTTAGATAAACGATAGAATTGAAGGATAAGCTTAAAAGAGTTTTAAAATAAAGTAAATAATTTGGTTGAAATTTGATTTTGAATACTAAAATGGAATAATGTACGTAAGGCTGCGAAGAAAAAACAATAAAATTAAATCATATCTAGTTAATTACGATATTACTACGGATAAACTTCACCACATTTTATCTTTTAATTTAAGTTGAATGTGGCATTTGGTTAATGGATTACTCTTTTTTTTTCAACGATATCTTTGAGTTTGAATAGTCCTATAATTACGATAAATTTAGTTGTGGCATTTGATTAATGGATTACTCTTGTTTTTAAAAAGACATCTCTGAGTTTGAATAATCCTATAATTACGATATTGTTAAGGATAAGTCTAACACATTTTTATCTTCAATTATATTTTAATTAAATGTGAAATTTGGTTAAGAAATAACTCTTTCTTAACATATGTATTTGTATAATCCTATTGAGGTGATATGTGTTAAGGATAAAGCACAAAGCTTGCAAAATGCGGATAAATATGGTTTGCTTTAAATTCAAATGCTTAAACTTTTTTTTTTTTTTGTGAAACAAATGCTTAAACTTTATTTCTCACAAAACAATTTTTCGTTTTTGGAATTTGATAAGAATTGTTAGGAGCTTTGTCCTAATTATTATTATTATTATTATTATTATTATTATTATTATTATTATTATTATATAGATTATTACTATTATGGAATATCAATGGCCGTGCATTTTCATGAATGTGCAGCATATATAACACTTTTTGTTTATCTTTTTACTTGTTAAGTTAATTATAATTTTTGAATTTGAATTGAGTGTGATTTTGAATTTAATGTTGTTAGTGCTTATCTTTCAATTCAAATTTAATAACTTTATCTTTCAATTGTAAAAATTATCTTTAAATTTGCTTTGTCCTAATTCTCATTAACTTTGTCTTAAAATTGCCAAGTGGCTTGTTATTAGCTTGCCACTTGACTTAACCACATTGCTTGTACCTCTCCTTTTTTATATATATAGATTGACAATGCGTATAACTTAAACTCTGAATAATACTTTTACTAGTTAGCTTGGCTACAGAGGAAGCGGAGTACCAAATAATCTATCTATCAATACTATTATATTACAAAAATGCGAAATTCCTATGTGAAATGTTCATATCAACTTTTTTATACCCTTACATGTTGGATGGAATTGTGTATTTCAATTAATTTGTAATTAATTAATTGGATTTTGTAAAGATATGGAAATCCTAAAAGTAAGGGTAATTGAGAGTTTTGGAATGGAATGACTTAAAAAGAGAATGATCTAAATGCATAAGGAAATATTTTGAAAAGATTTGGAGCCAAATATATGGAATTTTTAAAATCTGGAAGAGCTAAAAATAAGAAAACATGATCTAATTAAATTTCAAAAATTGAAGAATTCACCTTGACTCATACAATTGTGCCGTTAATAGAAGGGCAATTTTAAGCCTGGAAATAATATTAGGGCAAATTTGATCCGATAGGGAGTTAAGCCTAAAAATAACATTAGGGGCAACTTATCCAATAGATGAAAGGAGTGCATCTTTGAAACATTTCTAATAAGTTAAGGTCAATTTTGAGTAACAAAATAGCGTGATTAATTAATGATGTTTTAATTTAAAATAACTAAATATTGTTGGAATGTCCAAAGATGATCAATTAAATTAGTCATATAGAGTTTGTAAGAGCATTTTATGTGTGTGAGAGAGAGAGATGTAATCACATATCACTCATTTATCTATAACTAATGATTTTGATGTATAATTTCTTTTGCCTTAGAGAAATAAGTTGATTCAACGAAAAGAAGCAAGATGACTATTTCCATTCATCTCCTAGACTGTTATGAGTTATGACCAAACAAGTATATTTTAAATACTATTTTGGATTGATATATGATAATAACTAGAGGGCAAATTCCAACTCAAGGAACTGCATTTTCTTTTTCTTTTTATTTATTCAAAGATTTTTTAAAATGAGATACTTTAATAGAATACAATTAATTAATTGGAAGAAATTAATATTAGGAAAGGAATATTTGTCTATTTTATTTTATTTATATTAGTAATAAGTAGACTTAAAGAATTGTTACAAGAAAATGAAAATAAGAGAGGTAAACTTAATATCATACGTCACAGTGGAGGGGAGTGTGATAGAGCGAAACATGGAGGGAGGTCTCTGAAATTATCCCATTAAAAGATATTAAAACGACACATTGAAGAAAAAAGTATGCACTCGTTTGTTTGAGGTGTGTTTCATGTGTATTCTACGTCAATCAAAATATTTTATATCTAGTCGCAAAGAGGTTATAAGTGTACGCATATTGTTGTTTTGGGTAACAAAATAGAAATGAGGTGAAAAGAAATACAACTTTTTCTCAACAATATTAACGTGATTATTAATGTGATGCTTTAATTTAAAATAATTAGATACCATATGAATGTTAAAAAATGATCAATTAAATTAGTCATATAGAATTTGAAATAGTATTATGTTTAATATATAATATATATTATATAAAGAATAAAGGTAATATAACTGCATATCACAATTTTTGGTGTATATATATATATATATATATATTTGCTGCTTTATCCTCGGGAGTCCAATAGCATGAGAATCAAGTGAAGTAGAGACATAAGCGGATTTAAAGAAAAGAAGCAAGACGACTACTTCTATTCCTGATCTGCTTAGATATGTAATGTTATGACGACACAATTGAGGTGTGTGTTGTATAATATTTTGGGTTGATATATGATACTAACTAAAATTATTTGACTGTTATATTTATGACTAGTGAATTTAGCCGCACATCACACGGTTGTAAAACCTCCTTAAATCTATAATACTATTAAATTTCAGTTATCTAAATATTAAAATAATCACAAAGTATAGTTTTTGAAACTTAAAGTAAGTTATCATTAGTTTATCTTTCAAAAGATAAACTTGAAAAAAGTGTAAATCAATGTGTATTTTGGATGCGAAAAACAATGGCCACTAAGTTACATGTTCACATTTCAAGGAAATGAAAAGTGTAAAGACCATAACCCCATGATTACTCATATGATTTCGCAATGTCAATCGTCGATCCCTTTATGATTTGCCTCAAAATTACCAATCAGTTCTGTTGTTTTGCATCTCATTATTTTGTACTTTATTCTGTTTTCAATATAGTTTATAATGATGGTTAACTTTCACGGTTCTCAAATTATAAGTTGATATCAAGCAGGATATACATTCAGCTACACTGTAATAGAAGTCCATATACTAAAAGTAAGAAAGATTTATTATAAGAAACATCATGTCAATACTTCCATCTTTTTAAGTTTCCGTTGTCCTGAAACAACCTCTTGTGGAACTGCAGGGTAAGGTTGCGAACAATAGACCCTTTTATGGTCTGGCCCTTCCCTGATCTCGCGCATAGCGAAGGATTAGTGCACTGAGCTGACCTATATATATAGGGCTTAATCAAGCAGATAAAAATAATAAGAAGAGGGAAAAGTTAAATAGAGGGTAATATAGTGTGAGATTCTGATCACTGTGGATGATCTTAATTGTCTAATTGTTGGTTACCTGGACTTTCACCTTATTGATCAGGAGTTGATTCTCTTGTAATTCCCTCACTTATTTTCCTTTCGTCTCTCCCTTATATTTACATAAAAATAAAAAAAGATTTTTATCTTTGTCAATAACCAAAAAAAGAAAAGAAAAAGAAAAGAAAAGATGTAAATTAGAACATTTAATCAAGGAATAACTACATATAGTTTTCGTTTGCTAAATAAAATATTAAAGAACCTAAATTAGTAGAGCAATCAAGTAAAGCTAATGCAAAAAGGATTTTATTGGTTTCTCAGAACAAATCTAATCAATAAATTATCATTGTAAAAGAAATTAAAATAAATTCATACAGTAGAATAAAATTATGAATTTAGAGACTGGTCAAAATTACCTCAGATGAAATGCATTCAACATTGAGGTAGATGCTACCAAGCGTACCAAGCTCCTCGATGGAAATGGCATAGCACGAATCACCAACATTTCAAATACTGAGTAAGAAATAATGAGACGTAAGAATGTAAGCTTTTCAACAAAAACATTGACAAACCTTTGCCCGTAAAGTAATGGTTCCATTTGATTTTTTTTGCGAAAATAACACAAAAATAAGGTCAAAGATATTCACTAACACATGAATCTCACAAAACAAATTGTTACTGTGAAAATTAAAACAGAAAAATTGTACAATGGACCTCATCATGCTGGAGAATTTCCTAATGCACGTTGAAGCTAAAATGGATGATCATAAATCACAATTCACATATGAATAGCTCGGTAGTATAATGAAAGGTTGGCTCTTGTCCTTTTATATCATATCTTTAGCATAATAATACACAGTAATAAAAAAATAATTAAAGGGAAGCAAGAAGACCCATAACGTTTTTTTATCTCCTACCCTTTGCACATTACTATACACACTAATAAAAAATTAATGAACATAATGTTTACAGAATTTAATAGAGATTATAATCTTTGATTAGCTCTCGCATTTCAAAGAACTAAGACAATAATTTCACTTTCCAAATTATGAATACCACATCAGTATATATTAAATTCACAAACAATAAAGTGTGAAATTTAAGAAGAGTAATTAAAAGAAATTAAGAAAGGAGAAGGCACGATTGAAATACTTGAAAGCTGATGGTGGCCTTTCAATTCCCCACTAATATATACATTATTTAATAATTAATACAATAACTTATACAAAATGAATAATATAGTTGTTACAAAATTTAATGAAAATTAATACTCAAAAATGGAGAAAAGGGCCTCACAACTTCCTTCATATTATAGTTAACGTTTTCTCTACAGATGAATGTTTAGCTTTCTTTACGGACAAATGAGCATTTAATTGCAATAACTACTCTTTTTATGCTTGTATTGAATTAGGGGTCTTCTCCAATGAATATATTAGATTTTCTTAATAAAACAAAATGAGGTAAAAGCTCAAAAAAATGACAAAAAAATAAATAACAATGGTGGTCATAGAGAGGTGCCACATCACCTTGTCTATGCTTAGCTTTATATTATATATAGATATAGATTTAACCATGTAAATTCATGGCACCCAAAACATATTCCTCCTCTTTGGATTTATGAGAATTGAGTTTTTTTGTTGATTCTAATTGAGTTTGGACTTAATTATTTGTTGGATTCTATTTGTACTTAATTCGATAAAATATTTTATTTTTAATAATAGATTAATAGTACTTTTGGTCCTCCAGTTGTTGACAGTTATTTTTCTAGTCCATATGATACCTGACTAAGCATATTAAAAATTAAATTACTTAAATTGTGTGTTTTTGATTCCTTTGTTTGTTAAGATTCACAAATTTCCTATAATTGTTAACCATTCTACCGTTTACTCATGCGTTATGTTAATTTGTATTGATACTCTATATTTAACAATAATATAATTGTATAAATAGTCAAATATAAAATATTTTTACACGAAGGGACCAAAAATACACATTTTAATATATTAAAAGTTAAATATACCGAGTCCTAATATCTCAAATTGCAGAAATGACCCTAAAATTTTCCACCTATTTTTTGCAAATGATCTCACTCTCTTTGCCAGAGCTAACTTGAAGAATTCCACCACCATTATTAACACCCTAAATAGCTTTTCTAATAGTTCTGGCCAAAAGATTAATATCGCTGATGTGCCGTTAAATTATGGCACATTTGATAAGAAGTTTTACTTGTTTTTAAGCAATTAACTGTCGTTTTGATGTGTTTTTGTGTATTTCAGGTAATTGGAGGTTTCAAGGACAAAAACAAGAAAATTGCATAAACTGGCACAAAAAGTGGAGAAGTACGGATAATACATATTTGTATGGGCCGTATTCTTGGTCGTATAAAAGTGAGAAAAGGACCAGCGAGTTGAACTTCCCTCTTGGGCATGGGGACGATGTTCGAAATCCAATCAGAATAATCATAACAAGTTTGGAATATAAAAAATAAATAACTGCAATCACAAAACAAATATGAGCAAAAATCATTTTATGAACAACTATGGATACGGTCAAGGAAATACGGAACGTATTCCTGTTCGTATTTAGCAGAGGCAAGAAACAAAAACTCAAACTTTGATGATGAGGAATACGGTCGAGTTTTACGGACCGTATATGTTTATACGAGCCTTATCTTGGCTCGTACTTTGAAGAGTGGAAAACTGAAGAAGACAGATACGGACCGTACTTCGGAATATAAGTTGCTCATATATCTTGACCTAGCTGAGGAGTACAGTGATCGTATTTCGATATACGGTCCGTACTTAATTGTACGGACAGTATCTTATGCCATCACGGGCAATTTTATGAGTTCTAATTTCGTGTTTTTGAGACCTTACAAATTTTTTCTCATAGGGTTTCGTGTACGATTCATTATATGCTTTATTCTTTGACTTCACAGTTGAATACTTTATTGCTTTGAAGCTTTTGAGACACATTACAACTTTTTCATCTTTATTCAATACGCAAGCATTATGTTTCTTTAATATTTTGTTGTTCGTTCTTCAATATGAGTAGCTAAATTTTATACTAAGGTTGTGAACCCAATGATGGGTGTTATGTGATTGAGAATTGGGGTTGATATATGCATATTGAGTTGTTAAAGTTTACTTATTCTTCATTCTTCAATGCTAGCTGATGGTTGCAAACATTGGCTTACGCTATAAACTTTGCTTTATTTGGGAAAATAAGTTAGGGTTTGGTAAGAACAAGTAACAAGAACTCGGGGAGTTAACCCTCGTTTAAAAGATTTACTTAGGAATAAGAGGAATTTACTTGGCACATATTAACCATTCTCCACATCGACTCTTTTATATTTGGGAAATCATAAAGAGAAATAGTCCTTAACTATTGGAAAATATTAGGGATGCAATTAGATGTTAAGTGCATTGGTATAACAATCCATTTGAAGTATATCAAGATCGATAAACATAGCGTACACTTCATCTAAAGGGGGACACAACCTTGGTTTCTTTAATCCATTCTATTACAATCAAAGCAAAATCAAAGCAAAATGGTTAGTAAACAAACAATCTTTTACAAACTCAACGGAATATGAAACTAGACCGCAAGAAAGCACTCAACTACATTAGTAACCTTTTCACACACTATTTCCTATCGCATTCGACCCCAACCTAGTTGGGCTACAATATTATACAATGTCCGCATTACGCCATTTATTAGGCGTAATTTAAGCGTATCAAATTTTGGCGCCGTTCCGGGGAATACAGTTTGAAATTACTAAGTTGTGTGTGCTTTACTTCAAGTCTTTTTCTATTCTATCACACCTTTTTTGTTGTTTTTTGTGAACCAGGTGATCATGGCCAATAAAGGAGAAGCACGTGGAGCAGCTGGTGGTAGGGGTGTGTAAGTAGCAGACCCAGTACAAGAAGTGAAAGATGAGAATGTCTTTGCAGACATGATAGACGAAGTGGAATGTGCATCTGCTATTGTTCTACCTAGGGTTAATGCCGCAAGTTGCTAGATCGAAACTACTATCTACCAACTGCTCAAACTTGTGGGATATTTTCGGAACTCTACCGATGATGACCCTCATCAACACTTGAAGAATTTCGTAGGTGTGTGTTCGAACCACATCCAAAATGTTGTTTCTCCTAATGTAATTCGATAAAGAGTTTTCAAATACTCTTTAGCCGGTGAAGCAAGAGTTTGGTTTGAAAAGTTACCCCACAATACTATTCATACGTGGGCAGAGCTGGTCGTTATTTTTCTCAAGAAATGGTTTCCTCCGAGCAAGAAAGCTGAAATCCGTGATAAAATCTATGTGTCACACCCCAATTCTGATAGGGCATGATGGGCACCCGACCCTCAATTAGAGCCGAGCGAACCCACTGGTTCTCGTTATACTCATAATCTTACTGTACTCTTAATCATGAAATGATATGCATAATGAAAGCTTTTCAAAACATTCTTTTCGTCTTTCTTAACTCAAGTAAAAATCTGTAATAATATGAATCCGTAAAGTAATGCATAATGCTACATCGGCTTGTATAGCTGCTTACAAGGCTAATGTACTGTATACATGACTCTGTCTGTAAAAGTCTCTAACATAAGATATGATATCAAAACCTAAGTTGGGACAGGACCCCAACATACCCATAATGTGCATGACTCAGCTCATAAGGACATACTCCAACGCGGTATCATTCTGAACTGAATGGAGTCTACCAATCCAGCTAATGGCCTGGAACATCCTATAGTCAAACTCCCGGAAAACTTTCCTGCAAAGCAATATGGGGTTGTGTGGCATGAAACACAGCGCCCCAGGCAAAGGGACGTCAGTACGGGTAATGTATTGAGTATGTAAAGCATAATCAATAGCATAATGTAAGCATATGAAGTAACATAGTATGGACGAGTTGTAAAAAATGAAAGAGCTAGGTATACCTCTAACAATGCTCGTTAAACTTACTTATCCTCTTTCTACTAGGAAGCTTCCATTTCATACATTTGAACACACAGTAGTATCATACCAGACCATAGAGGTTCGGTGTCTTATGTACCCAGCCATAATAAAGCTTGGTGTTAGACGTACCTGGCCCTACCAAGGCTCAGTGTTATCCGTACCTGGCCCTACCAAGGCTCAGTGTTATCCGTACATGGCTCTAACACTTCATTAATAATCTAAGGGGCGTTATAACTTCTCCCCAAGACATTATTAAATCAACATTAGCTCGGTACTCTGCAAACCCTTTTCCAAGACACAACTTAAGCTTGACATTCTTCAATGAATTCTCTTCTCTTGCCTCAAACTTCTTTGGAATCTTAATTAGAACCGTTAAGTACTACTTCTTAATCGTAGGAACATTATATACTTCTTACCCCGCGTTAGTCTATTTACTGTGCAACGACATGAAATTTTCCGAGGTATAACACTATGACTTCAAACAGCTTCCGGGGGAGCAGTTATATGAAGCTTTGGAGAGATTCAAGGAGTATTTGCAGAAGTCTCCAAATCATGGTTTTCCAGAGCATATATTGATGGAGAAGTTGTATACAGGGTTAGATCTGTTGACGCAAGCAGTCCCGAATAATGCAGCTGGTGGGTGTTTCATGGATAAGACATACGCCCGAATCACTCAGTTCCTTGATAAATTGACTACTCACAATCAGGCATGGCATTCAGGCGGTACTGATGGCGTAGCTGTTGTAGGTCGTGGTCTCACCAAACAGTATATAAGGGACCTAGTTATGTACCAGTTCCTTTATGCAATGCAGTAAGTAAAGAATGCACGATTTTACCGTAGAAAACTCCTTGCTCAAGGGATTAAAAACCACGACCTACCCCGGTAGGATTTTAGCTCCACTAACCGAGCAACTTCAAGTTACAACCCTATCGTAAGCTAGGAATTAACTCCCATAATCCTTCACCCTTATAATAACGCTTATGCAACCTATGAACTAACCCCCGTAGTCCCTTCTCACTTGCAATGCTCCGATTGCAAGCACCTCCACTTGACTAACTCTAGCCAAAAACTACGAATACACCTAGACTAACTCTAGCCTAGTGTACCACTCAAAAGCTTATGGAAACACACTTCCAACAAGCACACTTTGAGAATTTAAGACACCTACAACCAACTTCTAAACAAGAAGAGTAGGTTTACAGTTTAAGCACAAACGAACAAAGACTTATTACAACATAAATAACTTAGACTAAATCTACTTTTGGATCGGGTTCTTCAGTTTTGCAAGTGACTTGTTCTTGAGAGAACTTGTGACGGCAAAGATTTGCTCGATTTTGATTCGGTTTTCAAGTCTACTTATTATGTTGCCATCATGTTGTATATATAGTAGGAGCATATGGGATGGATAGAGACCACTTGTTCACTTTGACCTAAAGCATGGGCCAGCTCACTGCTGTACTTGTGTGCAGTAAGTGTTACACCTCGGAAAATTTTCCGTTGATGCACAGTGAATAGACTAACGAAGAGCACAAAGTATACAATATTTCAATGAGTGAGAAATAACATTTGATGAACCTAATTGAGATTGCAAAGACATTTGAAGTAAGAGAAGGAAGTTTGCTAATGAAGGCAAGGTATACGTTATGTGTCGGGAAAGATTTACGAGCAACACGTTAATGATGACTTAGTGATGTTTTGTAGAAGAGTTATAACGTCCCTTATATAGTTAATGAGGTGTTAAACAAGTGTTAATAAGGTTCCATGAGGATTGAAGATCAAACGAACGACGGAGATCATTTCAGAAAAAATGGGGTTATACGACCGACTTATACGATCCGTATAACATTATACGGTCCGTATAACACCCAGAAGAGATGGTGTTTGCCTGATGTGAATCACGACCACTTATACGGTCCGTACAATGTTATACAGACCGTATAAGTGTCCGTGGAAGTCCCGACGGGCTGAGTTAAGTTCAAGTACTTAAATGTGATCCCACTTCACTCATTTCATTTTCCACACTTCTCCATCTCTCTCAAGGTTTCTAGAGAGTTCCACACACTTTTTCCACAAGAATTTAAGAGATATTAATGATCAACTTCATCAAACTAAGAGGATCAAGTGTAAGAAACTCATTAAAGTTCATCCAAGACAAGGAATCCAAGTGGAAGTGGAACTAGGGTTTTGCTCAAGTGAAGTATTTCCACCCAAGGTCCATTCCTACACCATATAAGGTAAGTTTTATGGTATTTCGATGTTGTTTAAGGTATTGAGAGGTTGAAAGACTTGGATTGTAGAAGTAGATAAGAAATGGGGCATAAATGTGAGAATAGTGTCATTTTTAAGTAGTAGCTTGGATTAAGTCGTGATTCTTGATATGTTGTGATTATGATTATGTTATAAATGACATTAAGAACATGGGATAAACATTTCATATGAGCGAATGTAATAGTGTGTTATGACCATGGATATGGATGATTTGAAGTGAATTTAGGAATATGGATAATGTAGGTGAAGGAAGACTATTGCTATGATGTTGTGAATGTTATTATAAATGTTTGGGAGTTGATATATGATATGGGGGAAGTTGTATAAATAAAGGGGATGCTGCCCAATTTTCTCTAGCTTTAGTCTAGTATGCAAAGCTACCGATTTCCTAATGTTAGTATATACTCTAATGAAGGTAGAAACGTGAGCATTGAAGGAGAACATTCAAGCATAGAATAGTCGAATGAAAAGGTATGTAAGGCTAACCCTTCTTTCAATAAGGCATGGTTCCTTGAGCATATATCTATTCTTTCATGAGCCTATGATGTCCTCCAAATGATTCTATCTTTAAAAACTACTAAAGCGCACAATTTTCGTTGTGTTACGATTCTATGAATTCCTTATGTGATGAGTAATCCTCTAAGGATAGATGTAATAAAACGATGATAGTAACGATGTTAAAGATGCTTATGAGTTTTTATGTATATGTGCCTATGCATGACTATTATGCAACACCGAGCTTATATGGCCGGGTATGATATGTATCACACACACACCATTGCAGTTGGGTACGGATAACCTTGAGCCTTGGTAGGGCCAAGTATGTATAATCACCGAGCCTTGCCATGGTCGGGTATGTGAAACACTGATCCTTCATGGTTGGGTATGCTATGAATATGAATATGTAAATGGATACGAATATGAATACGAATATGAATATGGATACGAAATGTAAATGAGTATGGATACGAATACGGATACGGATATGGATGTATGTACACAATCACGCACTAGAAATGGAAGGTCCCTATGAAAAGCAATTAAGTGTTTATGACGATGGTTCTACTACCTCTCATCTTATGCTATTTCTTATGTCGTCTATTATGCTTCTATAATGATGTTGATTATGCTTTACATACTCAGTACTTTCTTCGTACTGACGTCCTTTTGTTTGTGGACGATGCATCATGCCCGCAGGTGGCCAGAGAGACAGGCTTGATCCATAGCTTTATTACTCAGGGATTACGTAGCGGAGCTCCATCTCATTCAGAGTTACAGCTTTTGGTATCAGTCCTTTTGTGTACATACTTACGGGCACGACAGGGTCCTGTCCCACCTATATGATAGGACATACTCTCCTTAGAGGCTCGTAGACATATGTATATGGTTAGATGTATTTAACCTTGTCGGCTTATATTTTGTATATCGTTTTGTCGGCCTTGTCGGCTTATGTATATGGATATGGGCATAGTTATTGGTGGTGATATAAATGTATTGTTGTCCAATGGGAATAATATGAATGATGGATAGGAAGTATTATTTAGCTATGTGGCTCACCTAGATGTAAATGTCTCACGACCCGACTAGGGGATCGCGACGAACACCCGGTGCTAGCCCACCCGGGCACCCCTTTGCTTAATCTTATGCTCGCATCTAGGTGGACCACACAATTAGATATGCATTTCCTCTCATTCATCAAACTAGCCCCTTTGGGCGACATTACCGTTATATCGTAATTGACATCTAGGCCACATCAAATGTACATGGGCCAACGTGGCCGACAAAATGATATACAAAACATGGGCCGACAAGGCCAGACATATCTAAACATATACACGTGACTACGAGCCTCTAAGAAGAGTATGGCATAACACATGAGCGGGACAGGACCCCGCTATGCCCATAATCATATATGCAAAAGAATAAGTACCCAAAAGCTCTGGCTCCGAGGGGATGGAGCTCTGCTATGCGATCTCAGAATAAGCAGCTATGGATCAAGTCTGTCTCCCTATGCACCTGCGGGCATGACGCAACGTCCACAACAAAAGGACGTCAGTACGAAGAATGTACTGAGTATGTAAAGCATGATCTATATCGATATATAAGCATAATGAACAACATATGAAATAACATAGGAGGGGAGACAATAATATCATCGTCATGGCACTTACTTGCCTTACATAGGGACTTTCCATTTCTCATACGTATTAGTACACATACGTTATCATCCGTATCCCATAATAGTGCTCGTACCATACTTGTGCTCATATTCGTATACATGTCCTTATTCGTATTCATATACATAGTCTTATCACATTCATATTCATGTACATAGTCATTTCATACACATATCATTTACATAACATACCCGACCTCGTAGGATCGGTGTTTCATACATACTTGGCCAACCAAGGCTCAAGGTTACTCATACCTGGCCCTACCAAGGCTTCAGGGTTATCCGTACCGTCTGCAGAGGTGTGCGCGCGTTTCGTAATCGTATACATACTCTATACATATTCATATACATATATTCTACCCGGCGTTATAAGCTCGGGGTTGCATTATAGCCCTTCATAGGCACACATAAGTACAATAACCCTTAGGCACCCTTAACATCATTATTAATATCATTATCGTTACCATCATAATCATTATTGTTACTTCTATATCATAGGCTTACTCGTCATATGAGGTGCGTAGTACAACCGTCGTACATATCAAGGATCGTGAGCTTATGAGCTCGGAATATCAATCATTTGGAGACAACATGCTCATATAGAGGAATTAGGAATTTTGCCAAGAACCATGCCTTATGAAAGAAGGGTTAGCCTTACATACCTTTTGGTCGGACTATTCTACACTTGCACGTCCCCTTCCAATGTTAGCGTTTCTACCTTTATCAATATCATAACAATGGCCATTAGTCATTCACATTATCCACATTATCTAGATTTCTCAATTTGTTTCTAATCCACCCATGTTCAAGGTCATAACACCCAACTTCGTCCATTCGTCTAAAGTTCTAGTTCATGATCTTAATACCATTTATAACATGTTCATATCACAACACAACAACATTCATGATTCAATTCAAACTATTCCTCAAAATGTCACTATTCATCATTCATAACCCATCTTACCATATTTTCTACAATCCATGTATTTTAATTCTCCAATACCTTAAACATCATGTAAATATCATGATTCTTACCTTAGAAGTTGTAGGAACAAGCTTTAGTTGATAATACCCCACTTTGAGCAAAACCCTAGTTTATCTCCATTTGGATTTCTTGACCTTGGATCACCCTTGATGGTTTCCTTACTCTTGATTCACTTGTTTAATGTTGTTGATAACTTATAATCCTTGAAAACTTGTATAATGGATGTAGAGATATGTTTTAGAGAGAAGGAGTGTAATGTAGAAATAAAATAAAACAAGTCTTGGTCCCCTTATTTAATGACTTAAAAATCTGTGTTTGGGGAATGAGGAGATTTTTTTGTTTGGGGAATGTGGAGATTGTACTTTTTCACTTTTTGTTTACGTGGTATAAGTTATAACCTACTCTTTTGAAATCGAGTCCTGGCGCCATTTCAACTCCTCCTTCCATCACATCACAACCCACCCAAGATAAAATTCAATATCTCCAAAACCCGAACCGATTTTGAACCAAAACTGCAACATTGGAATGAATGATTTCTTCAAGAGCTAACATTGGAAAAGACCCAAAACCCTAGGTGTTGGCTCGAATTGAAGAAACAAACATGGAGTATCAAAAGAAAGTGGGATGTCCTGAAAACGAAGAGTTAGCATTATATCTGTGGAACAAGAAGGAAGAAATGGCTCAAAGCCCTAAAGGGATTTCGGATAATATCTTAAAGACTCTTCATAAAGCCTACACTAATCTCTGCAAGTCCAAAACCCCTATTAAGACTCTCAAAGAGTTTAACGAGATCAAGTGAGTAATATCTTGAAACCCATTTAATGGAATTGTGAATATTATTTGACTTGCTTTCGATTTATAGGGGTGTTGGAAAATGGTTGTTGAGGCTAGTGAAAGGGTTTTTTGAAACTGATGGTGGTGGTGCTTCGTCATCTGATGACTCCACTGACAAAGGTAAATCTTGAATTTATTTTTACTCTGCCCATTGTACTACTTAGAGGAAAAAGATGGAGTTTGTGTAGTGCTAGTGCTTAATGGAGTGTATAAAGGTGGAGCCTTTGTAGTGTATTCTTGACAGAATTAGCTTATGCTCCTTTTGTCTTTTCAAATGCGTTTCGTTGTTTGAGTAACTTATTTATTGATTCACGTGAGTTTTCTCAATAAACTGATCGACTATGGTCTATGGACGCAGCTTATGAACTCAGCAATTTAGTTAATGGCCAAATTAGCTTACATTTGTATGCTCGATAACTAGACCCATTGATTGACTATTCTGGTGGTTTTTAGAAGTAAAACATCAATAATTGAGTAGAACATAACAATGGAAGACCTTGTGAATGTGGATTTTGAGTGTTCTTAGTTAATTACTTTATTCATCTGTCTTTTTTTTGTATTCTGATGGAGGATATGGATGTTGGATCAATTGGAAGTTACTCAATTCTTTCCCATATCTACAGGGAAGAGAAATAAGGAAACAAGGCGTTACATGCCTCAGAAGAATTCTGTGGCCTATGCCTTACTGATTACGCTGTATAGGTGAATAGCTAAATTAATGCAGTCTGCTTTGCTTCATTTTAATAAATTGCCGTTTCAGCAGTGAAAATGTCATGATTCTAGGAGTACAGCAAACGGTGAAAAATTTATGCATAAGCAGGAGCTTATTGATGCTACTGAAGCTAGTGGTCTTTCTCGTGCACCTGTGGGGTACGCCTGTTGCTGCTTAACTTATTTTCTCCCCTTTCCGTTCAGTATTTATTTTAGTATGTACTTAGTGAATTTTTGTGCTCTTTTCTCCATGTTACGTGCCATGCATTAGACCCGAGAAAGGGAAAGGAAAACCTGGACAGTTTAGCTCGCCAAGGGACTGGTACAGCGGATGGAGCTGCATGGGGAAATTAATAAGCAAAGGACTTGTTGCTAAGTCTAGCAACCCTGCTAAGTATGCTTGCTATGTCTTTGATTTATGCTCTTTTCTGGAACTTTGGTTGACTGCTGTACTTAGATTTCGAATATAATTGTCCATTTCATTTCCTGTAAAATAGTTTATGTGCATGTTAGGGAAATTTCAGCTTGCTTTTAAGATCTGAAAGTCATGGCTAATATCAAGAGGAACATATGAGTTACCTCCATCAGTTTGGGTCTGTTGCACATAAGCCCTGTGAATTTTGAAGTATCCACAAAACCTCCTCAAAGTTATGAGCTAAAATATACTGGGTATTTCTGTTCTCTAAATCCACAAAGCTTGCTAAAATTACAAAACACACCCATTTTCAGTTTATCTCCTTTTTTTTTTTTTGCCCTTCAATTTCTGTATTCCATTTTTTTTTTTTTTGGTAAAGATTTCTGTATTCCATTTTCTATCTTCTTCTTGCTGTTCCCAGCCGAAGAAACAAAGAGGGGGGGGGGGGGGGGGTAGGATGAAAGTTGTTATTGTCATTATCATTATCCTTCTTTATCCACTGGCCTTTATCTTGCTTTTAAATTGGCCCAAGACGTGGTAGTTGTGGAAGATCATTATTTATGTTATTATCCTTCGTTTTCTGTGGCTTTTATCATGCTTTTAAATTGGACCAAGATGTGGTAGTTGCGGAAAGGAAAAAAAGGCTGAGAACTATCATGTCTTATTGTAAGTCTGTCGGACACCCCTTGTATGTTCGGAAGGGAGAACTTTTGTTTGAGAATGGTAAATATTTATAAATGTAGCACAAAGATTGTGCGAGCTGTACCATTGTTACATATCCAAAAGCAAAAACCTAGTCCTCTCCTTTCCCTTGAAGGGACTCTATGAGTTGTATCAAAGATTCAGTTTTATTTACATGTTTTTTTTTTTCAAAAAAAAAGATTGAGATTCTGCCGTGAGCTAACTTTGTCTTCAAAACATCTTGGATTCCTTTTTCTCAAAACATTCCACCATACACACGCAGGGGACGATATTCCACCATTTGTTTGTTCTCCTCTGATATCTTTCAATTCCCCAACATCTAAGCAGTTCACTGGTGCTGTTTGGAAGGAGAAACTAATAATTTCACTTCTTTAAAAAGGACTAATAGTTTTACTTCACTTCGCATTTCACAACTTTGAGGAGGTTATATCTATACACAGGAGACGATGTTCCACCATCTGTTTTGTCTTCTCTGATTACTCTTAGTTCCCCAACATCTAAGCAGTTCACTGGTGCTACTTGGAAGGAAAAACTAATAGTTCCCCTTCACTTTGCAACTTTGAGGAGGTTATGTCTATATCTATATGCCACAAACCAGAACCTGCGGGACTAATTCGTATTTAAACCTTCCAACAGTACCTGAACTAAGTAGCACTAGTGACTATTTCATCGCTAAAAGAGTAGGACTAGCAACTAGTGGTTTAGGTGTCAATCATGGATATCGAAGGTGAGTTTTCATCTATTGATGATATGATTGATTAGCTGTCAATCTTTCTAAGTTTTTTTCCTTTTGACTTGGTTCTGTATACCTATTGGAAGCTGATTTTTCCATTTTTCCTTCTTTTTTTGGGCATTTGAACTCCATTATCAGTTGCAAAGTGCTTTCTTCAATTTCATCCTTTCTGACATAAAACTATAAAACAAAGTTTCAAGCTGTGAAGCAGAGGAGAAATTAAGAGAGAACTTTGCTTGATTATTCCCTCAAGCTATTGGGGTTCAAATAGCTAAATTTACATGTCCTAAAAAAGGAAAGGAAATTATATAAATCAATTCCTAATTACATATATTGTACCCGCTATATTTACATATATGCTAGAATCATAACAGGAATCTAACACTCCCCCTCAAGCCGGTGCATACAAATTATATGTACCAAGCTTGCTACATATATAACTCGTTCTGGGGCCGACTAGGGACTTGGTGAATATGTCCGCAAGCTGATCATTTGACCGCACAGACCTCGTAACGATGTCTCCTGAGAGTACCTTCTCCCTAACAAAATGACTATCAATCTCTGTGTTTGCTCCTCTCGTGAAACACTGGATTCGATGCAGTGTGAAGTGCAGCTTCATTATCGCACACAAGTTTCATTACTTTAATCTCTCTAAATTTCAAGTCCTTCAGTACTTGATTGATCCATATGAGTTCACATGCCGCTACTGCCATAGCCCGGTTTTCTGCTTCTGCACTAGACCTAGCAACCACATGTTGTTTCTTACTTTTCCAAGACAAAAAATTTCCCCTAACTAAAACACAACATCCAGAAGTGGATCGTCTATCAGAGAGTGACCCCGTGTAGTCTGCATCTGAATAGCCAACACTTTTCACATGTCCTCAGTCTTCATAGAGTAGTCCTTCCTGGAGCAGATTTTATGTATTAAAAAATGCGAATAACTACATTCCAATGATTGTCACAAGGAATTTTGAATTACAACACTAACCGGGAAGGTAATATCAGGTCGAGTCACTGTGAGATAATTCAACTTTCCGACCAGCCTTCTATATCTTCCAGGATCGCTAAGAGGCTCCCCTGATCTGGTAGGAGCTTAACATTTGGATCCGGCGGAGAATCAATAGGCCTACAGTCTGTCATCCTTGTCTCCTTAAGAATATCAAGTGCATACTTCCTCTGTAAAATGGCAATTCCTGATTTGGATCGAGCAACCTCAATGCCCAAAAAGTACCTGAATCGACCAAGATCCTTAGTCTGAAAGTGTTGAAAAAGGCGATGTTTCAATTTGGTACTTCCCTCATCATCATTACATGTGATGACTATGTCATCAACATACACCACCAAATACATGCACAAACCTGGAGCAGAGGGACGATGAAACATAGAATGATCAGGTTCACTTTGTACCATGCCAAACTCCTGAATAACCATGCTAAACTTCCCAAAACATGCTCGAGGAGACTGCTTCAGGCCAGTGCTCTCCGTAATCTGCACACCATGTTACTAGACTCCCCTCGAGCAGTAAAACTAGATGGTTGATCCATATATACCCCATCTTTGAGATCCCCATGAAGAAAAGCATTTTTGATGTCCAACTATCTGAGAGGCCAATGGCGAACAACAACCATATATAAAAAGAGCCGAACTGAAGCAATCTTAGCCACAGGAGAGAAGGCATCACCATAGTCAAGTCCAAAAATCTATGTGTAACCTTTGACAACTAGTCGAGCCTTTAAACAATCAATCTATCCATCGGGGCCAACCTTCATTGTATATACCTAACGATAACCAACTATAGACTTGCCTGGAGGTAGAGAAATGAGCTCCCAAGTATCACTAGAGTGTAAGGCAAACATCTCCTCAATTATAGCTTGTTGCCAGCCTAGATAAGAAAGAGCTTCACCTGTAGTCTTAGAAATAGACCCAAATGATAATGATGATACAAAGCAGAATGGGTTGGTGACAAACGATGATAGCTCAAACAAGTATAGATAGGATAAGGGTTACGAGTAGAGCGATTACCTTTTCAAGTGGCAATGAAGAGACTCTCTGTAGACAAATCCTCTTCAGGAAAGGATTCTGGTGGGGGGTGTGAATCGTCCAGACGTGGACGACGATGATAAGTCTTTAATGGCGGAGATGTAGCTGAGGAAGATGGAGCCGTAGGAGGTGATGTGGAAAGGCAGACTATAGCGGCATCCTAAAAGATGGAACTGGTAGAACCTCAGAAATGCCTAATTGTTCAGCGGAAGAGGATGTAAAGTAGGGTTGACCTTTAAAGAAAGTAACATCAGCGGACATAAGGTATGGCTGGAGGTCAGGTGAGAAGTATCGATATCCCTTCTGTACCCTTGAATAACCGAGAAAGACACATTTAAGAGCACGAGGAGCCAATTTGTCTTTTTCTGAAGTATGGCTATGGACAAAGCATGTGCTCCCAAAGACGTGGTGGAAGAGAAAATATGATTGACTGGGAAAACAAAACAGAATGCGGAACCTGATTTTGAATAGCAGAGGAAGGCACACAGTAGATTTGATAACAAGAGGTGAGCACTGTATCCCCCAAAACACGCAATGGAACATTTGCTTGTATGAGAAGGGTGCATGCAGTCTCAACAATATGCCTATTGTTTCTCTCCTCGACCCCATTTTGTTTTGTAGTGTAAGGACAAGATGTTTGATGAAGTATTCCATGGGAAGACACAAATTGTTGAATTTGAGATGATAAATATTCGCATGCATTATCACTACGAAAAGTGCGAATAGATAACACCAAACTGATTTTGTATTTCAGCACAAAAAGTTTGAAATATGGAAAATATTTCAGAACGATCTTTCATTAAGAAAATACAAGTACACCTTGAGTACTCATCAATGAAAGTAACAAAATACTTAAAACCCAAGGTTGAACTAACTGTACTAGAACCCCAATTATCAGAATGAACTAAACGAATAAGAGACTCTGTATGATTATTAGGACTACGTGGACAAGTAGCTCGGGTGTGCTTCCCTAATTGTCACGACTCAGTACTCACACTCTTAACTTAAGGCAACTTGGACAAGCTCTGATACCATGTGAAGCGGACGAGAAAATAAGACAAAACTCAGCTTGATTGTTCCTCAATCTATTGGGGTTTAAATAGCTAAGTTTACATGTCCTAAAAAAGGAAAGGAGATCAGTACAAATCAATTCCTAATTACATATATTCTACTTACTATATTTACATATATGGTATAATCATCACCGGATTCTAACACAAGCATTTTGATTTTGCTCCTCATCAAATCCTTTTGTCCCAGATGCATAAGATAAAATATTGGAAATCTTGCAATCTTTATGGATGACAACTTAGAGTTTGCAGCCCAAAGTACTAGGTAACACTTGACTTTTGAAAACCTGAATTACTCTTGAATGGAAAAAAAAAATCCTCTTCACATCTTTGCTCAAGAGTCAAAAAGACAAGAACACTTATGATTGACCTTTTATCAAAGCATTGCTTTTGCACTTAATAAAGCTTATTGTAAAGAATTAGGTCTCAAGTTCGAAACCCACTGGGTGCAAACAATTTCTGAGGGCCATCGGACTGGGGTAAAACCCTGAATTACCCGTGGTGCACTTGCGGGAAACTCCTTGCCGAGGGCCTGTGCACCCTCGCGATTAGTCGGGGCTCAAAGAGACCCGGACACCCGGTGCTTAATCAAAAAAAAAAAAGCTTATTGTAAAGAACTGTTACCATTCTCAAAAAAAAAAAAAAAGCTTGTTGTAAAGAAAATGAATTTCGGGCCTAGCTCAACCTGAAAAACCAGCTCATGAATTAAAATTGCCGACAATTATATAAGGAGACAACAATTCATCCCCCCACAACTAATGTGGAAGTAGAACACTCAACATCCCTCTGCAAGCCCAACCTTGACAACGTAACATGGGGCCCAACATTGGGGAACACAACAATAGAGATGGATCCGGCTCGAAACCATATGAAGAAAATGGAACTTGGGGTTCCTATTTTGGTGTACTTGGATCTCTTTTATTTAGAACCGTATTTTCTTGTAGGGTTTCTTCCTTTTTGGTATACAGCTTGTATACGGGGTTTCCGAAATTGGTAATAAAATTATTTACCTTATCAAAAAAATTGAACTTGGGCCGACTCAATTCCAAAAGCTAGCTCATGAGGTGAGGATTTCCCAAAGACTATATAAGGAGGCATAAACCCATTTTTACCTCTGCTTTTGCAATTTTTAGTTACATACTTCCTTCACCTGCCTTCTCCCCCTCCCTAAAAAAAATTTCTTGTTCAAGCAGCTCTTAATAACTGCTTTATGTTTTCGGGGCAAATACCGCGATAAAGGTTTGTAAATCATGTACAACAAAAAAACACAAAGAGAAGCTGATGTGTAATTGATGGCTATCCAAGGTAAATGCATAGAACTTTGTCATAAAGAAGTACTCGTATAATGGTTCCTTGGTAGTTTGCTAAAGGATTCTCTTTTCACTCTCTAATCACTGTCTTATACCCAGAAAGGTCAAGCAGCTTTTTGGTGTTGCTGGCAAAGTGACAACTGTAGTTCTCCACCCCCGTTCCATGAGAATGAAAAGAAAGTTCACGGAGCTGTATAAATTGACTGGCTGAAACTTAAAGCAACAAGGCACTTCCAAAGAGCCTGTACCTCTCCTAGATCAAATATATGAGAGGTGTATGTAAGGCATTTCTTGGTTATAGGGGTGGGGGGTGAATATCGTTCCTAATGGTGAACCAAATACACCCATTAATAAAACCAAATGTATTGAGATCTACCCTTCTAACTATGTGGATGTATAAAGGCACTACTTTGCAGCCATATTTCAGGAACCATCATCCTATAAACACAATGATTTTGTGCTTGAGTTGCTATGCAAGTGTATATACTTGCATGCTTAAGCAAATTTATTTTCCTGATCTTTTGACTTAGTAATAAACCAGGCATCCTTTGTCAACAAGTGCAGGTATATGCTGACGGAAGAAGGCAAAGAGATAGCGCAGGAATGCCTTTCGAGGTCAGGAATTGCTGATTCCAAAGAAATAAAGGCATCTTTGACGGGATTTTCTAATTTGAATAAAAAGGACATGCCAGATAAGTCTTTGACAACTGGTAACTTATCAAATATGGAAGTTCGACATAGTACTTCTGTGAGAGAAAGGGCACCACCATTATCTCAATCAACTGGCAAAGTGAGAGAAAGGGCTCGATCATTATCTCAATTGACTGGCAAAAAGAAAATGAATGTCATTCCATCTGAATCTCTTGACAGGGTACTTTTTCTGTTTCAAATGTGCTGCTTTGGATCCATGATTCTTAAATTCATAATAGCAATATGTAGTTTAATACCTCTTGTTATGTGTTAGTAATAATTTTCTTCCATCAGAGCCTCACTTGTCATTTTCACTGCTGCCATAGTGACGTCAAAAGCTTCAGAAAGTGCAAACATGTAATAATATGGGTATTCAATTGCCTAGACTGGCAGATAGTGTTATGATTTGTTTGATCACTGATGGGCCAGTCATCACTCATCACGAATACTCTGATTGCTTTACTTTCTCACACATGTTATACGAAATATCTAACAGGCATTAAGTAATTGAGTAAACAGAAATAAGGAGTGAAGGTGAGTTTATGATCTTCTTGTGAATTTTGGATCCATTGGTGTCCCCACAAGAAAGTACTCTGTAAAAAGGATCTTCTTTAGTTTTGCATCACGGTACGGTTACTATGAATGAGCTTTGAATACATTCCAAGAGTATGCACCAAAACATTGAACTGTTCTTAATGTAATGGAACTTCAGCCTTTTGAAGAGGGTCATGTTTACAGAGAATGTTTGCTTGCTATTGTAAACGTAACTTCACTACAGAAAAGAGAAGGGGGCATATTTCTCAATTCATTTTCTGAGACTGCATATTTCATTAGGCTGATATTAACCTACCACCCTCTTCTAAAAAAAAGGCTCCATCTCAGCTATTAAGTCCCTAGATTCTCTTACATCTAGGTGTCTCGTTTAGCAGCAACCTGGACTTAATGCTTTCATCAGTCTTCAAGATAAGCTTAAATATGTAAACATCAAACCGTTCTATTTAACGCTTATTAGTTACCAAATCTGGTACATGTTCTATGTGATTTTTATGGTCTAAGGTGATGGCTGCAGCATCATTGCCACTACCATATTAGATGACGTAAAGCAATTCCTATATCCTGCTACTAATAAGTCTATTTGTGGCTATTGTTTGCTGCAGAGGCAGTAAAAGTTGTTTTCTAAGCATTGAGCATCCAGATATCCCCTTTTTTCCCACTCAGAAATTATGCTTGAATTCGTTAAAGCATTCAATCCTTATTATATTTTCACCACTCAGTAAGTCCTTTCACCTGTTCAAGTCTTGGACTTGTCGATATTTTTAGTACCGAGTTTTCTCATAGAAACTGGAAAATGACCGAATAAATGTTAAATTCTGTAGTATATTTATCTTAGGCATACCTCCAAGCAGATGAAAGGTCCAATATTTAATGACAGTCCTCATCCTCGATTATCGCTTTTGGTTTGAGGGGGGTTGGGGGTTTGGGGGGGGGGGGGTGGAGGAGGGGGGGGGGGGGAGGTTGAAAGACAAAGCTTTGTATCTACCAGCATTCAGTCGGTGATATGGCATCTCTAGCCTATTCTATTATACACAACTATCAGTTTTGAGCAACTTTTTCTTTAATTCCATTGAAAGTTATTCCTTGAGTTCTACTTTAAGATGCTTCAAAGTTGTTTCATCTTCTTGTTTGAAGATTCTTTTTGAAGTAATGCTGGCGTTTATTGAACTTATCAATATCAATTTGTGTGTTTTTTTTTTTTTTTTGGTTTTGTTCTGTACATCTGATCTTGATTAGTTTCTTGTAGTTTGTTCAGATGGGATTCTCCAAGCAACAAGTAATTCAGGCTTACTCTGAAGTGTTAGAAACGTCACAGAACAAAGATATATCGTTAATCTGGCCATCTGTTCTGTGTCATCTTCGAGAAGATCAAGTTTATGGTTTGTTTTCTGACTCCCTTTAGATAAGTTATTGTAGATATATAGTTAATACTAAGCATTAAGAATTCATAGTTTGGATTGTTGGAGATGCTGAATGAAACAGTTATAATTAAGTGTCCATTTTCGTGACTTTAGTGCCTCTCAATGGCCAGGTCAAGCTGGTAGTACTAGAATTGAAGATAGACTATCCGAGTCTACTTGCAATGGAGCAGTAAATAGTGCAAAGCCTTCTTGTCATGCTGATTTTGCACAGTGTTCGAATGCTTTGAGAGCTTGTTCATCCACTGTAAGTTCAAAATTCACTTGTCCAGAGTGCTGCTAGCTTTTATCTGAGTCTAACGACACATTAAGATGTATTATTGAAGACTAAAGAGATGCATGGAAAAATTCGGTTCTTTTCTGTTTCTAATATCTTTCTCAATTGTGTGTTTCAGCTTGTTGATGAGCAATTACCATATCTGGAAACTAGATCCAATCTCTTGGCGGTGCCGCCATTGGCCAATGGAGAGCAATTTAAAGATGTTTATGAAGTAGTTTTGATATTAGATGATCGGGAGCAGTTTACTTCTCGAGGGTAAGTAAGCTTCAGTTTGTTCATTTTTGACAACAATTTTAGTAAGCTTCAGTTTGTTCATTTTTGACAACAATTTTAGTTTAATGTCAGTATTATTTTGACATTTGAGGATGTGGCCTAGTGTTCAATAAAGTGCGTGCAAACCTCGGATACCAAGGTTTAAATCCCAGCGGATACTCGGTGAAATAGTCGAAGTGCATGCAAAAGGCCCAGTCATGACCACCATATTAAAAACCTCAGTATTATTGCGATGGTTTGCCACTTATCCAAGGCACCATTACAATTTATTTCTGTTTCTCATGTGTGCTTAGACCACAAATGTGGTGATATATAGCTCACAAAGCTCATATTCCAGGGTGTCTGCTGAAGCCTATGTGCCACTTATCCTATTAGTTTTAAAATCTTATATATCGGCATTCAACTGAGTACTTGGTGCTCTAGAGAGGGCAGTCTCTATGGATTAAATTACGGACCCAGCTCCAAGTTTCTTCCAGCTTTTCTGCATCGGTGCACTTTGACATGCCATTTATTCGACTCTCCCTATAACAAAATTCTCTAAACAAATTTGACCTTAGTAAAGCTTTTTTTAACTTGCTGGTAATTTGAAAAGCGATCTAGCTGCAGCAACCTTGTTTTAATAAGGAAGTAGAAAAATAATTTCACTATACTTACTGAACTTCTATTTTGATCAAGTACTATATATACTGAATATCAAAAGGATATCTATATAAATATATGACAATTTATTAACTCAGAGAAAGCAAAGATTGATTTGTCCTCAGACTATGGCTTATTTTATATATCCTTGAAACACTGGTGATTTAGGGAGTAACCATTCAGATACAAGAATATCTAGAAGGTGCTGTTTTCATCTGCTATGGTAAAGTAAAAGTAGAGACTGAGAATGATATCATCAAATTTGTAGTCATTGAGCTCTCCTTTTCATTTCCTAAATGCACCCCTTCCCCCCAGGGCCTGCAAAAAGAAGAGAAGAAAAAATCCAGGATGGCCAGAAAATTAGCAAATGCATTAAAAAGAAATCCTTGATTTGAAGATCTAAAATTTCTTTTGTCCTGTACTTATCTATTTTTGAACGGATGTTTAATTGATTTTTTATTTTTCTTGTGGACTCATTGAAATCTGTGCCATTATATTTTCAGGTCACGATCTAGGAAGATAGTTGAGAACATCAGCACACAATTTAAAATTAAAATAGATGTGAGCATCTGGAATCTTTCCTCTTTAAGATTCTCTTTTCCTGCGCTTTCTTCTATTAACTAAGACAGGAACAATTGTATGAGATAAGTTATTGTAGAACACTTTATTTTGGCCAGCTTTCAATTATTTTATAGATTCTCACCGTATATCCATGCTTGTTTTTGTAAGTCGTAGATGCTTTTTCTTGTAATTTATAAAAGATTTTATAAATTTTTGCACTAAGCCAGATTGACATGACCTTGCTAAGACCCTCCATGACAAGAATAAAGAGAAAAGAAGAAATAGGATCACCTTGTGGTAGTGGTAGATGCTATTACTTTATAATTGTTGATGGGACTGCTGGCAATTTCTTCCTTTCTTTCTTTCGCGTTCTCATATTTCTTCTTTTTTGTGATTGGTAACAGATGTATGTGTATGTGTGTATATACATAAAATCAGCAGCTAGTGTAGCATCATAATTACAAAATAAGCCAAGATACTGCGCAAAAAGGAATTACAGGGATCCTATCAAGTCTATCAGGGAATCTGTCTCGTCTAATCTACTTTCTTTACACCAAAAGTAGAACCAATGAATACAACTCAACTCATCTTGAGCTTCTGTGTTGAATGCTGCTTGCCTTAAAAAATTCTAGCATTTCTTTCTTTCCGAACTGACCACCATATAAAGGCTGGCACCATTCTCCACCACCCCTTCTGTTTCACTACTCCTCTATTTGAATTCCAAGAGTTCAAAATCTCAGCAGTGGTAGCTGGTATCACCCAATTAAAACCTACCATACTAATGAAGAGCTGCCACAACTGAGCAGTTGTAGGGCAGTGAAGCAATAAATGTTTGTTGGATTCCAGTGCTGCACTACACAAAGAAGATCTAGAGCATAGCTAGACACATCTTCTTCTGAGATTTTCTTGAGTCAAACGGGCTTTTCTTGCTACTAACCAAGTGAAACAAACAACTTTCAAGGGGGCCCTAGCTTTCCAAAGAGCCTTCTAACAATTTCAATTTATTAAAACAAAAAAAGGAAAAATCAAGGAAATGGATTTCTAGCAATTTCATCTATGTTTGAATCAGATACGTCGTTAGATTTTTTAAAGGGTATTAGCACTGTAGTTGCTATACTTACTGCCTCAACAAGGCTTAGGGTCTCATATTATCTGCTGGTGGCCATGCACAATGTTTCAAGCACTAAGAAGCATATAATGTAACTTTTAAAACTACTGCCTCCTTATATATTCCACAGCAGCTGATAGGCGTAAGATTAAGTTTAGCTCTTCCACAGGTTAGGCGCTTGCCTGTTGGTGATGCAATCTGGATAGCTCGTAACAAAGTTATTGAGACTGAGTACGTTCTTGACTTTATTGTGGAGAGGAAGAATGTTGAAGATTTGCAAAGTTCAATCAGGGATAACCGATATAGAGATCAGAAGCTGCGGCTTTTGGTACTTCCTTATTTTCTTTTCTTTTGGTGCTGGTTAAGTACTTCTGATATACTGTGGGTTATATTTACTTGTGTGTATTTGACTTCTGTCTTTCTGTAACTTCTAGCTTTTAATTATTTTTCATTGTACTGATCCTTCCACAGCCATGTTATATTGACATAGGATTAGTGATAGTGCAGTTCACTCTGTTAGCAATATACCTTTTACGCCTATGACCCTAAGCCCTGATGATCTATACGAGCGTGTACATCGTTGTGCACAAGTAAAAGTGTAGTTTAATTTGCGCGGCATTCACATATTGTGCACATTCTCTAAGACCGGCTTGATTTATTCGTAAAGAAATTTAATGGTTTATCCACAACAAAGGAACACGAAAGGGATAAAACTGTCGTTTAATAACTTGTAATAATGGTACATGGGATATTGAGTAACTAGTTTTATCACACTGAGTGAGGAAGGCACTTATATGCATACTTCTAAATTTTCTTGAAAATCTTGTGTCTATTTTGCATTCTCGTTATGGGACTAACTTTTGCTCAGTGAGCTAGACATTTTGATAATCAATGGTGTTGAAAATGATATTTTTGAGATTGAATCATTTTTGTTAATATTGTTAAAGACTCCAGTAAATAAAAAGTGTCATTTCTTGACCAACTTAATTTTTTAGATGAAACTCAATATGATACCAGAGCGTACGAGTTCTTGGGTTTGGGTCTTACGTGACACCTATCATAAAAATGGATCTCATGCTTGACTCATGAAAAAAAGAATCTGATCTGGCAAAGGGGGTATGCGAAATACATTATTAAGTAAAGAAGAAGTGTACCCTGCCTAACAATTTAAGCTTTTAAATGATGCGGCCCCCACCATACAAGTGAAGTAGTCAATTAAAATGCTATAATCAGTAATTTTGATTTTGCATGTAAAGATGCAGTAATGGGTTGAGCATTATCAGACTTGTATTCGGTATGATGTTAGGTAGACTTACAGCTGAGTTTGAATTGTGTCTTAAAGTGCATTGACTCTGAATATCAGTTGCCGGTGCCAAATGTTAAAGGAGTAGAAGACATCCTTTCGAATACTAATTTTAATCATTAACTACTGCATCTGGTTAAGTGTTTAGGGGTTGTTTGGTTCAGAGACAAGTTTTGCAGAGATGGTAATATTCTAGTATTATTTCTTGTACAATGTATAATTTAAAATGTGTTTTTTAAAAAGGATTGTTTAAAACATGAGGGTTATTTGGTCATTTAGTTGCTTTAATCCATGTATTACATCCCTGTATTATTTTTCCACCTTCTATCTCGCATAAAAAAATAAATAGGATCCTGCACAACTTATGCAAATATTATTTGTGGTAGCAACAATAACGTATAAGTATTGCTGAATTTGTGCAAATAATATTTTTTAACCAAACATGGTATTGCTTATGCTGAATTTTATGTGGGTATTATCACTCTTTATAATTGAAAGTATTTGTGAACTTTATGAGATGCGTTTTGCCTGGGTTTTGCAATTGTTTTCTTGTGAGGAAAGTAGTTCCACTCCTTTCCCTTAGGAGCGGGAGTGGATCGTAGTTTCTTCCCTCAGGTACTGGTGCCTATAAAAAACTAGGGTGAATGTTTGCATAAAAATCTCCTCCTGGTATTAGACGTTTGTTTGAAGTGCTGGAAGAAGTACCGGGAGAATCTGATCTGATTTCCCTTTTTTGGGGAATGAAATCTTGTATAGTTTCCCATGGTTAATAGTAAAGACTAAAGAGGAATGCTCATATGGGCTTAACATCTCTATTTAAGGTTCTAAAAATGTAATGATCCTTTAGGAGAAGTTTATTGTTGCAAGCCCCCATTGTGGCTCCCTTAATTATTTTTCTTTTTACATTCTTAGTGTCCTTAATTGTGGCTCCCTGTGTGGGTTTTCTGTTGATTTATGCAAGGGGTGTGGACTCAAGAAGCTGATATATGTTATTGAAGGAGATCCAAATGCTTGTACTGCTGCCGAAAGCATCAAAACAGCGTAAGCTTTAAGTTTCTTTTCTTCTTTGGTAGTTGGATCCAGCAAAGACATTCTTAGCCTTTCTCTTTTTTACTTTATGTATTTTTATTTTTATTTCTGATTCTGATTACCCATGATTGCATTAGTTGTTTCACAACCGAGATCTTGGAGGGCTTTGATGTGCAAAGAACAAGTGGTTTGGGAGAGACATTGAGAAAGTACGGCTATCTTACTCAAGCAATCAATCAGTACTACCGATGCATGGATAACGACCGGTCTAATACCAGGATTTGCCCCCGGTTTAAAGAATTTATTAGGAAATGTGAAGATCTCGATAAAATGACTGTTAGCGATGTGTTTGCCATCCAACTCATGCAGGTAGGAATTTTCCCGACAAAGTTGGCATAGTTTAAGCTTCCTTATTAATAGAGATACTTATGAGTTTAAAAATCTTTGGTGGTTAGAATTTTCTGCTTGATGACAATCATGAACTTTATGTACTACTAAATCTCGGGTGCGGGTGTCCGAGGTGGGTGCGGATCTAGAGGTCGGATCTTTCATGATCTAAATTTTAAGATTTGGGGGTACGGATACGGGTGTGGAGATTCGGCTAAAAATTCAAATATCGAAAAATAGAGTTATAAAACCTAAATCATGAGATATCATGTGGGAAACTTGAGGAGAAAATATTTGATCAAGAGGAGAATCTCGGGAGATAAAAGGAAAATGAGTTACATAGAAATTTCTATATACAAGGTCTTCCATTTTCTTCAATTTCACCATAACTTTTGTTTTGATTACATAAATTATGTAATTTGTCCGGAATTTCTCCCTCAATTTTGGTCAAAGTACCCAAAGCTGACCAGATCAGGTATGGATCCCACACCCACACCCCTGTCGTGTCGACACGGGTGCGGCACCGAAAGTGAAGAGTACGAACAACATAGACTGTGTAATTGATTCATATCCAGGCGGGTTGTTTTCTGGGGGAGGGCTTGGTAGGACGGAGAGCAAGGTTCTGTTGGTGATGTTGTAAGGGGCTGGGTAGCGTGAAACGAGAGAAGAGAGTTGAATGTATATGTGGCTGACATATTTGTACTTTGGCCAGTCAGCTGTTGAGCATATTTGGCATTTCCATGGAAAGACACCTCCACCAAGTTTGGGAAATGGTGTGCTGTGTTTGCCATGTATTCGCTCAATTAGATCTATCTTAATCGAGTGATTACAATGCATGCAGGTCCCTCAGGTGACAGAGGAAGTTGCTATTGCTGTTCTTGATGTGTATCCAACACTTTCATCCCTTGCTCGTGCTTACTCTCTGCTAGTGAGTTTGCTGCTAATGTTTTCTCTTTGCACCCTCCCCCACCCCACCGTATTTGAATAAAGAAAGATGAGAATTTCCAGAGTGTTAGGGCAAACTCCCACATTTTTGGCAAAAAAAAAACTCCCACATTTTTGGCAAAAGAGAGGAAAGAGATAAAAAATGGGGCAGAAAACACTAGAATACGTCATCCATTTAGAGCTTGCCAACCTCACATGATTGGGCTAATTCTTGCAAAATGCTTGTTCTTGCCCAGACAGAGATGCTTGGACATCCCTCAAGATAATAAAGGTAGTACGTCATTAGGTCATTAGGACATAGGAAGGCTATGTGCCTGTATTTCAGCTTTGGTGCCAAATACATCATAAAACGGATGAATTTGAAATGAAAAATCCTAATAAGCGATGCGACTTTCTGTAGGAACATGACTTAGTACTGCCAACTTTAGGTGTGTTCTCTTCCTTGTATTATTGCGTTAGTAAAAGCAGTCTGTGGGGGAGGGAACTCAAAAGGTATTGCAGTATTTGCTCGAGGAAATACAATGATCAAAGCTTACTTCCAAACCAACTAAACCGAGCTAATTTACTATTCTGTGCAAGAGATATTTATGAATTTTCTAGATCAGCTAGGAGTAGCAACCAAATGGGAAGTAATATTGGGTTGAGCAGCCCTTTAAAATCATGTCTCGGATATTTGTGAAATTTATCCTTCAATTTGGCGACAAATTCCTTCGAATCCAATATGCACCATTCCTTCCGTTATATAGTGTATTAAAATGCCTGGATCTTCTGGATCTGTAATCATCCTCTTTGCAAATTCTCAAACCAGTAGTTCTCATAAAGATCATCCAACTACTGTTTCTTATTTGGGTGATTCCTATGTGGCCTTTTGAAGGACGGTGATGTTCGTGCACAAGAGGAAATGCTCAAGGAGCAGAGCAACAACTTAGTGAATGCAGCTGCTAGCAAAAACATTTTTCAACTGATTTGGGGCAGTTGATTCTATCACTCAAGATAATTGATGGAGATTTATGAGAGTAGTTGATGCCAGGAAAGTAGAAGAACGCATTGCAGGATTTCTAATATTTTGTGCATATATACGAAAATGCCTCATCTTCTCGCTGATACCCTTGTATACAGATAGATAATGGCTACTTTCAAATTTGGTTAGATTTGTCATTCAAACTAGCAATTAATGTGACTTGCTGGGATCACTACATTAGTGCTGATAAATCAAAGTTGTCCTTAATATCAAGGCTTTTCTTGTTCTTACTGCATCTGATTTGTCTTTGTTCATATTTTGTTGAATTAGAGTGAATTCAAGAATGAAAAGTTTGGTTATCCCCCCAAAGTTTGGTTGTGTTCATAGTAATTACAATGTACTCTTTTTAAAATCAAGTACTCATACTAATTACAACGTGCACAACCTTGGTGAACTTTAAGTACTCTTTTCCCCCCTTTCAATTGACTTAAATATTGTCCAAATGTTAGCTTGAATATCTTGTGAAAGAATATTTGCGTCCAACCTAGAATTATAAGGCTGTGGGTGGATTGACCCAATACTTTCATAAGCATTTTTGGATGTTCTTTTATACCCAATTTCATGAGACGCAACATAACTCGGTAATTGATTTTGCTTATGTATTTAATAGTATGATTTATCTACTAGGCCAGTTTGAATGGTTCTAGAGAATTGGAAAAAAGCAAAAAATTAAGACAGTGAAAGTCAACAAAGAAACATCTTTGCTAAAATCAAACTATTTGAGACATTGTTGCTGGTATAACAGAATAAAAAGCTTTTGCATGTATTTCACTATGAATTTATATAAACTTTCCCTATACTTTGTATAACACAGTTTTGCTGTGCTAGTGTATAGTTTTCTTTTCATCTTTTATGTGCTCAGCTTCTGGTGATTTGAAAACTGTCTTCTAACTTTCTGGTATTTGCATTCACATACTGCAAAATGGAAAAGAAAAATTTAGAAAATTCTAAGACATGAATATGCGTAAAAAAAAAATATACAAGTTCATGTTTGTAACACTCACTTCAATTGTCAACGAATTCCTTGTTGCATGAACTCGCACATATCCAAATTCAGCTCTTCTTACCAAACTCCACTTTTCAGCCTGTGTATATGAATAAAGTTCAGTTACTTTAACATAATAAAAAATAATTTTATAACTTTAATATCACAGATTTACCGTAAAGTTACTTTATTCTTACCTGTGAAGGGAACTGGTCCAAGCTAAAGCCAGCCATTCCAATAACTGCATGAACTGGAGCACTATAATTGGTACTATTGTAAGTGTCAATTCCACTTGCACCATTAGTAGGTAATGCTTTACATTCCTTCTGGTAGACTGCACAAGTCCTCTCATAATTATGAACATGTCCCCACAATGCTAGATCAACCTGACACATTTTTTGACCAACACATTAATAGGTGACCTGATAAAACTAATAACTTTACTATCACAGATTAAATTAAACTGCTTGAGGTTGTTATAACCCAAACAACCCCACTGCATGACCCTTTTGATGTTGCACAAAGGCCATTATTTTTTGTTTAACTAATACTAAGGATACTGATCAATTGTTTGTTTACGATACAGAGATGGATAACAAAAAACTACGTCTTTTTTTTGTTTTTGTAAATCGAGCGAGATGATATGCTGAAGCGAGTCTCTTAATAGAAGTGGAAGAATTAATTCGAGTATTCCAGCTGAAAGAACTATACACGTATTTTTTTTTCCGATTTACTCGTTATCTGATTAACTGACCCAATCATGTATATATAACTTAAATCCTTATCAAGTAAGATGCTTACCTTGTTTGCCAGAAGTAATGGCTCAACAGCTTTGACAAAATCATCATCAACACTTTTGAGTATCCCCCCATTGATGGAAGAATACATGGGTCGATGCCTATGAAGAAACAACATATGATTTATTAGCAACTTAATTTATTTTAACTGTCAATCTTTCTAAAGGAAGGGCAAGACAAATATGTAATTATCTTGTACTATTTTAAATTTGTTGTGACATCTTGTCAGTTTGGTCATAACTTATGGCCTTCGGCTTATAAGTCAAAACCCATAAGCCCATCCAAACGGGCTCTAAGACCAAATGATCCTCATCTTTAATTTTGGAGGCAAGGTCATCCCTTATGTTTGAATATTGCTACACTTTAGTCCCCTGTCTAACCTCTATTTATATTTCGGAAAAGGGTCAAATATACCCCTAGTTATATCAACTATTTCACCTTTAAATAAATCTCACCGAATATAACAGTATATTCAAATGTTTTATTCTTAATATATAGGTCAAATTGGGTTTGATTAATCAATCAGGATGGAGAAAATACTAGGATAAAGCCAAACATGTTAGCGAAAAGTCACGCACAATAGAAGAAAAAGATCTATGTGTTTCCAATTGGCTAGGATTAAGCTCTACATGTGCATGTTTACTGTAGGTCCAATATTTTCATATAAGTCTTTTAATCAAGTCAGAGATTTATATGCCAATAGAAAATATCCTCTAAAGCATTCATTTCTTTTGTCTTTTTATATAGGGAACTATATTGAACTGGATGAGTTTGAATTGCGCGATGTGGAGAGAGTGGAAATTTATATAGTCGATCTCATGCTAGGAATTGATGCGTATTAGTTGTTGCATAACAAACATGTTACATCTTATGAGCACTTTGATTTAGTAAATAGAAAACTATATGTTGACCTTGAACTAAATAGTAACATTAGTATATATTAGTAAAAGGATAGTAGGAGACTGTATATTTACTTACCCAGTAAAAATTAACCAAGGAGTTCTTATTCGGTTAACTGAAGCCATGTCTTTCTTCATCCATTCATACTGTTAGAAATCATTATTTCACAAGAAATTAGAAATTGCAAATAAATGGAAATTAACAAGTAAGAAAAAGCTAAAGTGTATGTTGAATTATACCTGCTCTGAGTTGAGAGACCAATTATGCTCAGTTGAAATAACAGTGAAGTGAACACTTCCCTGTTCAATGGAGTACCATGGCTTATCTTTAGCTGGTGTTGGCATTTGAAAATAAGTTTCATAAGGCACACCACATTCTCCACCTGAATCTGGTGTTATATACACTGATCCTGTTCCTATATAATCCCTGAATGTTTTTTTGAACACAAAAAGATAAGAAAATTGTTCAATTGTCCCCCTAAACTTTCATTTATAAAATTTATGAACATGTCAACATCTTGAGATGGTTTCTTATTCGTCACAAGAAAAGATTTATTTCAAGAAAATACAAGAATATTATCACACCTATGATTTAAATTTGTGACCTAAAATAACTTTTGAATCCCCTCTGCCACTACACTAAAATCTTCCCTTGAGTCGACAGGATTTCAACAATTTAATATAATTAATAAGTTATTTTTTTTTCCTATTTTTGCAGTATAATTTTTGGCGAGTGAGATTCAATTCAACCCTTTGCTAACACCTAGCTCCCCCCCCCCCCCCCCCCCCCAGCCGTTCTTAATTTCTATTGGGAATGGTCCATCCAATATATTTTATACGACGCTCATATCTTTTTGAGTATACTCCAAAAAGAACGATGCTTTTATATATAAAAAAACTTTTTAATTTTAGCCTAGATCACAGATTAATCGTTAAGTTTTCCGTGCTGATAAAGGGTATTATAAGATGTCTTCTATTTAGATTTGGGGCAATCCTCTTCCATTTATAAAAGTGTTATACTAGCATTAGTGATCACATGTTTAATTTTAAAGATAATTCCGACTTTACTATTATATTTGGTGATCATATTCATACGTGAAACTAACTCCAGTATGCTAGAGTTCAATAAGTAGAAATTTAAAATACCTTTCATGATTCCCAATAGCAGTCATGTAAGAAACATGAGAAGCCACTGGAGTGATTAGATGAAGAAAGTAGTCCCATTCTACAAGAAATCCAGTGGCATAACTTATGTCACCTATGTGGAATACAGAATCTACATTTCCAGCAGATACTTCATCAGCCATAGCCTTTACCACTGACAATGATCCTGGCTAAATATATATATATATATATGCACAATAATTAATTCGAATAAAATTGATGAAGTGCTAATGAATTAATTAACTACTAAATATTTCTATTAGACATTTAATTAATTACCTGAATATAATGTTCGGCAGAAGGATCTCGAGGAGCCTTTCCCATATCTCCATATGCCAAAAATCGAACCTCATTTGATCCTCCAGCTGGTGGTGTTTTGAAGCTTATTTTTCCACTCCAACCAGTTGAATCACTATAGTGGTTGAGCCAGGGAAAAATTGTAGTTACATCATTAAGTGAAAAAATTGAAAATGGACCTTTCTTTAATAACATAAGTTTCTAGAATAAATAAATGAGGTGGTCACGCCTAAGTTACTCGGACTCTTCAAAAGTGTTGCCGCACCCGTGTTGGATTCTCCAAAAATACACTACTTTCGAAGGATCGGACACGCACCCGACGACATTTTAGGAGAGTCTGAGTAATCACGCAATTTAATATATGTGGTATTAGAGTAGAAAGAGGTTCTAGTTTCAAGTCTTACTATATATCACCTATGATAAAGAAATGATTTTAGGAGTAAAATATATGCAAGAGCCCCGTGTTGAAGCATAATTAAGTAAAAATAAAAACGAATAATCATAGCATATGGAATTATATATGGTACCTTCCATATCTGTAGGAGTTTGCGCTTGAAGGAATAAGGCCTGTCATTACTGCTGAATGAACGAAGCCAGGGTCATGCCACCCAAAGTCCTTGGCTGGACTCTTTAAGAAAGAACCTTAGGATTTACCAAAATGAAAAATTATCAATTTAAACTCCAACAATAGAGGCCAAATAGGGCATAAATATTTTAACATTGGTCATTGAGCCATACTATGTTAATGCTGCGTTTTATTCTACTCGATGTCCCTCTTAAAGAATGAAGATAGTACCGAAACGTAATGAATGATGATGGAAGGCCATAATTTTGATGCTTGATATCATGAGGTGCTAGAGAAAACCAATACCCATAAGACATAGAGTATACAAGTAGCTTTAGAAGTTGGATAAAAAAAATTGGCTTGGTGGATTTGATACTTATAATGTTCTTAGCTTTAAACTTATTTTGTTTTTAAAATTATGGCTTCAAATATGATATTTATTGTAATTTTAGTGGGTTCTCCATGTCCAAAGCACTTGGTTGTAAAGAACCCGGTGCCAAAACGCTGATTTTGCCTCTAAGTTGTACGAGGTAATAAAATTATCTTATTCGTGTAACTTTTTAGTTGTCAATCACTCATCACAAGGTTAGTTCTAAGCTTAAGTTTCACTAAAATGACCAAATATATCATTAGGCTGGTTTTATTCAGCCACTAATTACAAGTGAGGTCAAGTCAGATTAAAAAAAAAACGAAAGTATATAGGGACTGAAATAAGAAACTTACTGCACATGTCTTTTTGGGTAAACGTTGAGACTTTTGATGTTACAGATTTTCCTTTTCCATACTGCAGTTGTTGAGGTGCTTTATCCCCACTAACCCATCTTACTTTCATCTAAATTTGACCAAAGATAAGGAAAAAACAATTAATGCTTGCTCCAATAAAGTACTCCCTCGTTAGATGTCTACCGTACTAAAAATATATTTTCACTTTTACTTGTCACTTTTAGTATATCAAAAGATTTTTTTTCTTCATATTTTACTCTTATCATTAATTACTTATTCGGTATTCCCCAAATCATTACCTAAGACTAAACATAAATTAATATGTGTATTGTAGTAAAATTCTCATATCAATTATTTTTTTAAAGAATGTGCAAAGGATAAGTAAAAGCGAAGAGAGGGAGTATATATCATTTACAAATGAGGTTTCTCTTCTTTATATGATTTCTTCTTCTCATATATTTTCATATAATTCGTTTCAATTTATGTGAACCTATTTAATTTGACTGAGCACATAATTTTAAAGACAAATGAAGATTTTTAAATTTTTTGACTTTAAACATGCCATAATATTTGTGTGTTAGTATAATACTTTGAAACTTGCAATCCCAAATATTCCATAAGGTTTGTGCGGCTATAAAAGCTTGTTCTTAAGGATAAAATAGAACGTTTAACTTAACATGTTTCCAAATTTAAAAAGAAATCATCTATTTGTGTGGATATATATAAGACTTTTGAAACGTGTGATTTTAAATATATCATAGTAATATTTATATGGCTTAAAAAAGATTGTCATTAAAGGTAAAATAACAAGTTCAATTTAAATTATTTTCAAATTTATAAAGAGGTCAACCGTTTTAGAACAAATTAAAAAGGAAACAGAGTCACAAAAATGGGAGTAGTACTTACAGAAGTTGCAGTGGAGTCGATGCTAGAGAGATGGCCATATAAAGGCTGTTTAGGATTAGTGAAGCTCAGTGTACTGTTTGATCTTTTGAGGATGCAAGGAGTCCTAAACCCACCAGCAAACAGCACAAACTCAATATCTGTCCTAAAATTAACCACATGAAATGAGAGTGTGGCACTACATGTTCTCACTGCACAACGTCCATTCACATGTTTCTTGCACTCTTTCTTCTTGCAACTTAGATAGCCCGGATCTTTGCTCAAATATTGTGCCTGCAGTCATATTAATTAATAAACTAATTATAACCAATATCATCTTTTTTTTTCTTGAAGGAAGGAAACAAACACATTAAAGAAAAAAACTAAATTAGACTTGCTTCATTTAGCCCCGTTGGCCCATTTTATAAATTCATTGTACTACCTATTATCGGGTGCAAGGTACTAAGCTACATGAATTTATTCATTTTAAATACTTTAAAAACAAACACTCGTCCTAAAATTTTACAATTTACAAAATTTAATATAAATTTACGAGCATACATTCATATTAGTGTAACAAATCGCAGAATTTGCATACAACAAGGCTACACAGATTTCCAAGATTAATGTGGACATGTTTTTGGGTCATTGAATTGTGCAACAAGTGTTAGGCTGAAGATGGCTATTGAAGATACGGTCCACATGTTAGACCAAAGAAATGTTGTTATGTAACACTGTTATGAGAAAGCTAACCAACTTGCTCATGGTTTAGCTAACTTTGCTACTACTCCAAAGGAAGCTAAATATTTTACATATTTCAGTTAAAGGTCTTTTCAATTAGATAATTGGAAAATGCCAGATCTTAGATGTAGATATGACAAAGCTATTTTTTTTTTTTAAGGTAATGTGTATTTAGGAATTGGCCTAGCTTATGTTTTATACCATAGACCTCTAAGGGCTACTGGTCTATCAGTGCCCAACTTCTTTTGCAAACTGCAACTAATGAGTAATATGCATGACACATCTAGTCAAGAGTGACTTTTTTGACCAAAAAAATTGCAAAACTTAATTTTATTAAACAAAAATTTGAGCCAGATACTAAAAGGGAATTTAAGAGAGAATACTTAGTGTCACGTTGGGGTATATCTCAAGGAATTATTTTTAGTTCACAAAACATACCTGAATCAAATCTTAATTTTACCATGCGTAAGTGCTCTTTTTATTTATATAATTTTTTGTTGTTTTAATTTGTTTAATAAAATGAGACTTTTTTATATTTGAAACTTTTTAACTTTAGTTTTTTCATTTTTTCGAAACGATAAATATTTCTATAATAGACTAGTCGTTATATAAAACTATCATGGCAATTGGCCGTTTTCAAACCGCAATTACTTAAAAGTCTTAAAGCACTTTTCCCACATGTCAAATGATTTTTTCCTTTCAATGTCGCGTCTCGGTCAAACGCTGTCATATAAATATAAAATTATATGAAAGTAGTAGTTATTAATCATGTGTTTAAATATATGTGGTATTTATTATGAAAAATTCATTCAATTTTAATGAAGTTTCAAGTAGATCAGATATATATATTCACCAGTGTGTCATTTCTTATATAGTAAACGATTTAGTGTATACAGTTTTAGCTTATATATATATATATAAGATTAAACAGACGATTTTTATAAGTTTAAAGTTTATATTCACAACCTAGGATGAAAATTGAACAAGCTATTGGTATGATTGTAGCACAAGATTCAACATAATTAATCTACATTTATTATAAGAACAATATAGTTCCAACTTCGTATGCTACTATATACTACACATTGTGTATGTACCGAACAAACCAAGTAAGAATAAGTGGTATTACAGTGCTATATAAAACAAATTATTTGGTCTATTAACGTACTTATATTCTTAAATCTTAATTATTACGAGCAGTGTATATTTATCTATGACATACATATTGTCAAACGGATGATATCATGATAACGTAATGTTGCATGTATCACAAATCTAAAAACATTCATTCTGCACAAATAATCGTAGGTCCGCCAAATCAATCATGAAAACATTGTGCAATTTGAAGACGATAATATATAACAAGGCGGTGCCAAAGAAAATCGGCACAAGTGTTAAATGCTGAAAGATGGAAACAGTTAGAAGCTTCAATATTGATGGAAAATGAAAGGTGGGGTCTACCTAGTGATGTGATTTATTTATTTTAGAACATGGTAATGTGAATGAAGTTAGAATAAAGGTTGGTTAAGGAGGCAGTATTGCGTGACTTATTTCAATATGGTACGCTTTTGGCGGAGAAATGGGCGTGGTCACTTCCCACTATTATTTAATACTACTACTGATACTCCATAACTTATAGGCATATTCCCACATCTTTATCAGAAACTCCACTTTCTTTCATCTCTTACCTCTCATCTTTTCTCAAGTCTTATTAGAGTAGTAATATTTAAGTTATATATACTTGTTGTTACTATATAATTTAATTTGTTATAGCTAGCAGGCATTGTTTTAGATTATCAACCAATGCGAAGTATTAATTAAATTACTTACAATTTATACAATTGATTGTATAAATATTATTTATAATGTTGGCGCATATACTTAGACCTCTATCTATAGAGAAAGCACACCCCGGTTTACTTTTCTGTTATCTTGAACCTTGAGAGTTACTATTTATTTTGTTTAAATAATCGCTGAAGTACAATCACTTTTATTAAATACTACTAGCTCCCACAATTATTAAATATTACTACTATTTACTTTCATCACTTTTTTTTTTTTATCTCTTTTCTCTGATCATCATTTTTTCTAGTTTCTTATTCTCTTAATATACTTTTTCAATAATGATTTCTTATTATTCGAATGAGGGACAACTTGAGTTTATTAATTGTTGAGGAACATTTTTTGTTGGAATATATCTGACGTACCAAGTCACTTGTGCGCACACACAGACACAAGCGTACACTTGCGTGTATTTATATAAAAATATACAGAGAGAGAGACAGCACAATGACCTTTTAGTTTTCTGTTATGTTGAACACTTTCTTTATTAGCTTAAGAGTTAGTATTTCTTTTGTCAAATAGTCGCTGAAGTACAATAACTTTTATACTATATTTGGAATTTAGATGATAACAAACTTACCTTAACAGGATAATGGCAAAGGAGTGGAAGTTTAGTGAGATCACCAGTCTGTTGATATTGTATGGCATTAAAGGGGCAACTTGATGCGCTGAAACATGGGATATAATAACAACCCAAAGTCAATAAATATCGAACTATATTTAAAGGGAAAAAAGGAAAGAATTTTATTGAGTTCCTAGTTACTTCTACCATTTTTCACATGCTCCCTATGTTCTTCTTTCTTTTTATATTGGAAATAAATACTAGTATACTTTCTCTCCCTCAAAAGTGGACGACTTGGTTTAGTATACTTTATGAAAAAGCTGTCTTTTCTCCACCATGTATTCAGATATTTCTAATTTGCAGATAAAGGTTTAATTATGACCCACCAATAAAGGAACAAAAAAAAGTTATGAGCCTCAAATATTCAAATTCAGTTTCACTATAAGGAATTTTATTTATTTATTTATTTAAATCGTGAGAATATTGTCTCCTTTTCGTTTATTCGTTTAAAATTTATGCACTGGAAGTATACAAATATTTATCATCGTGTCATTTACTAATTAGAAAAAATTTAGATTGCCAATGTATATAACTTAAAAAATATTTATACTCTCAATATATATTTTCTAGATGATGTTATGAAACTTAAAAGGTTTTATGAACTTACTCAGCATAAGAAGGTGAGATCATGCCAACCCAGTCTCCTTTTGAAGGAACCATAATTCCAGAAACATGAACAGTAACAAAGGCTTCATCAGAAAGGCTTGAATTTGAGGTTGTACTTATACTGAGATACGGGTTTGGGTCAGGGCATTTGGATAGAACTCTTCTGTTCAGTATCCGAAATTCGGATATTGCAGTATGGTTAATAAATTCAGTTGTTGAATTCACAACTATGTTTGATAAAGAATAATTTGAATAAGAAGAAGAAGAAGAAGAATGAGAGGTGAAGAACACCAGGAGAATTGATAATAAAAAATTGGAGGAAGAAGCCATGGCAGAGAACATTGATGGGAGCTTATTAAATGAAAAGGATGGATATTTATAGGTGTCATGTTGGGGTTTTTCTAAAAAGTTTTCCTTTTTGTTTAAAGTTTTGTAGTATACTGATAGTGATATGGTAGTATAATTTTTTATACGAGAAGTTTAATGCTATGTTTGGCCAAGTTTATATATGGGAAGCCAAAAGTTTTTTTTTTTTTTTTTAATTTTAAAAAAATGCTTATTTTAAAGAGGGTTGGGTGTTTAGCTACTTTTAGGAAATAAATGAAGTACTTGTTTTTTAGCAGCAAAAAAAGCGCTTTTCAAAAGTTAAAAAAAAATAGTTTTTCTCCAAAAATAATTTTAAAATTTGGGCTAAATACAAATGTTGTTCTAATATTGTAAAGGTTTTTTTTTCAAACTGATTAGTCAAACACAAATTGTTAATCTTTAAAAATACTTTTTCCGAGAAGCACATTTGATAAAAAATACTTTTAAAAAAGTCAGATTTGAAATCTTGGCAAAACAGATATATGTTCATGACATATCATAATAAGTTATTTTTCATAGCAAGTCTGATATATATACATACTCGCCTGAAAGTATAAAAACAATTTGTTTTATCAAATTAAATTATACTGATCGCGTAGAAAAAAACGTTGTCAACGTATATTATAAACTTTTGTCAAACTAGAATTCGTTTACATCAAAGATCAGGCGTGAAAGCAAGATGTGGAACTTGAATATTCCTTTGGTGTTTCAGTGCAAATATACTAGATTAGCTTTGACCGATAAATTAACAAATATGTGTAATGATATTTGACCTAGATATTTTTTTATTTTGGAGTTTAGGTACTTAACTAAATATTACTCCCTCTGTTCACTTTTACTTGTCCACTATATTAAATCAATTTTTACTTATCCACTTTAGCATATCAAGAAAAGACAAAACAAAATTCTTGTTTTACCTTTAACATTAATTACTCATTTCCAAATTATTCTTCAAGTCCAATGAAACTATACACCAATTAATATGTGTAATATTAGAGTAAAATATGTATTTCATTTATTAAATCTTAAGGGGCGTGAAAAGTCAAAAGTGAACGGAGGGAGTATTAGACATTCAATAAAATCAGATAATAGTAATATATTTCATTTGTATCAATAATTAATTTTCTTTATTATCTGCATCGTCAACATTAATGTTTATCTTCTTTAAAGCAAATTGGTTGAATTATTATTTATCTCCTGTTTGATTGTTTAATTAGGTAAATATTTTCTAGATGATCTTAATAGGAGATAAATCTATCATGGAGAAAAATATTTCATGATAAGTGAAAAGGAAAACTATTAAATTGAGTTAATGATCAATTAAATAGGAATCCTTATGGAACCAAACTGTAAAATCCCGTATGAAATGAGAAAAAGGATAAAGTATCATGTTATGATTTTTATCCCTTATTTTAATATGACATGTTTCGGTTGTAATATTTCGTTTTAAAATTGTTACATAAGACAAGAGGTTTTTTTAGGTTCTTTACATTTCAGATATTGATCGTAATACTAATATAAGAGTAACTGAGTAAGCTATTAAGTGTCACTAATAATATCAACTTAAAAAAAAATTAAACAAGATAAAATGACTAAAGATCAGTTAAGGGAAACACTCATTTATGAAGTACTAAATTGTGAAGATCTAACACCAAAGTGGTAAGTACTCCTTCATCTTTAATCAGATTCCGACCTTGTTAGTTTTTAAGTACTTCTAAACCACCACAAACCTTGTCAGTAGAGGCTGGAGATACCAACATGAACACTGAGTTAACATCGAGGGAAATATGAATGGACAAAAATAGAATTTAGAGGTAGAAAACTTTATTTATTCGTTTATTTATTCCGGTTTGTCAACTTGGAGCTATGCAGGTGTCAAATCAAGAGTGATAGATTTAGGCCTACCTTGAATACTCCGAATTTTGTTGCAATGTGATCTAAATCCACTTCATAGTATAACTTGTACTGATTGTCGACCTAATTTTAGAAGTTTAATCAACAATAACAGTTAGGCAAATATGTTTAATTGAGTATAATATTGAAATGCTTAAAAAGAGAAGAAGTTGAGAACTTTTTGATAGATTATTAAACAGGTAATTATTTGATAAATAAGAATTGCAGATATTTCTAACAGAAATGATAGAAAATTCTGGATTTTATTCTTTTCCATTCTCCTATTTTTTGGCATCTTTACGATTTCTTTTGCGTTTCATTATTATTTTTAAAGCACTATTCCCCTCTTGTCTCTTCAAGTTTCTACTACTAAGTAGTAACATTTTTGCTATTCAATCATAGAATCAATTTAGATCAATCTGAAAAAAGTCAGCCTTCATCTTGAATGCAAGATAGTCACTGACTCTTCCAATAAATTAATTAGATATAAAGAAAGGCCAACGCGTCGAAGTAAAGTCAAGTTAAGCAATCGACATAAACGGAAGCTATTGAAAGATTATTTGCTTGGAGTTACTTAGAGGATAAGAGTTTTTCTGAATAATCATAAGTGATTATGGGCGACATTACATATGTAGATTGTATTGGTATACCTTGTTGGTTATGCTGATGATAGTTCTTATTCCCTTTCGGCTGATAATAACTAAAATTGCAATTTTGTGTCCCTTTTGGTCGTCTTCTTTTAGGAGGGAAGCAACATAGTTAAGAAATATGTAGTTTGTTTTGTTTTCCCTTCCCAAAACTAAATTAACAAGGAACAGCTAACGACAATGGAAAGTACGTGAACGTTTCATTTTGTTAAGTCACTTTTCTCTAGCGTACGCGGGCTTAATTAATTTTGTGAATGAAGTTGAAGTTGATAGAAAGTACAGCAACAGTATAACTCAAATTAGTTGAAGGCTTTCTCCGATCTTCAAATGCCAAAAACTATTTTAAAGTTAGTAAGACCCGAAGACAACCTTAAAATTTATATCTAGACTAAGGTACTACTTATTAATATTTTTATGTTTATTGCAAATTCTATGGATATAATGAGCTCTGACGCCTTTCTTTATAAATATTTTTGCTCCATTTTATTTATATGACGATAGTTGATTGAACACAAAATTTGAAAGAATAAAAATTCAAGGAGTTGATCTATCAGCTTCGCATTAGCTATTGATCGCATTTAAGGGGTTATAATAATACATTAATTAGGTAAAACTCAAACATTGTACTGTGGTACAGTCATGGGAAAACAATGATATTTTCTCTTAAACTTTTCATAAACAACCGATTGCACACAGTTCAACTATTTCATGAGTACATGCTACCTTCTATTTGTACAGATATCGAGTAACTCTATCTTTCAAAAATTAGACAAATAGATGGAAAGAAAATCAATTTTTTTTTTCGGTTGAGATTTGAATCCGCATTTTCTAGAAAAAAAATTCTTACTTTATTATGAGTAACAATTAGGTCACGTATATATATACTCAGAGGCGTATGTAGCCTATAAGGTTGGGGTTCAACTGAACCCCAAACTTTGGACGCGGAGCCTAAATTTATGTGTGAAAAATTATTAAAATTGTAATAAATAGTAGATATGAACTCCTAACTTTAAAAATATAATGGGTTCAATGCTAAAAATCTATAGATTGAACCCATAAAATTTAAATTCTGGATCCGCCTCTGTATATACTTTGCCTTTTTATGGAGAAGAAAGCTCAAAAATAAGAAAGATACATTTTTCAATGAAGGACAAAACACAATATATAAGAAATAAGTAGCGGGATAATCTTTTTCCCAAGGTGGAGTCTATCTCAGCAAAGAAATGAGTTTTAATAGAGGCACATGAAACCTGGGGGTTCGTCAGCGGTATAGGTACATAACTGGGCAAGTTTGCTAACAACGAGAGTAACTTTGTTATATTTCTGATAATTCAAGGACATATTTCGATTAAAAGAATCAAACAGGGAGCATTTTTGATCAATTTTCAACAGTCGGGGACATTTTTTGCTCCTTTTCGTTTTTCTTATAGTCAAGGAGTTCCACCACCTTCGCATTACCCATTAATCGCATTGATTTGGGGGTATAATATTACATTAATTAGGTAAAATTCTAACACTGTATTATAGTACTCCGTCTTCCATAAAGAATATTTTTCCATGCTAGATGGCATGAATTGTGTCTTATGAACGGAACGCCAAATTCGTTTTCCTTGTGGATGGGTCTTCGTGTTGTACTATGGCATGAGCTGTCTTCCAATGAATATTTACTATGCTTTGACTAATTGTTTCTTTCGGTTGAAGATTTATTGCTGGACCCATTAATACTTCAACAACATTTAGATGCATGGCCGAACAATTCTTTACAGTAAAGCTAAGCTAGTATACTTGAGCCTGATTAAGCAAAGATGGACACTAAGCAGGACAATAATCTCGTGGAACAAAATAACTATGGTTGATTCCTAAATAAATTAGGATTGACTATATGAATCCTCGACAATTCAGATTCCTCGGGGAGCAAAGATAGCAAAAAGTAAAATGGCACTGGAGCCTGAACAGCAGAGCCACTTTATCATTGTATTTAGTATATCAATATACAGTTTTTTAACCGAAAAAATCACCTTACACGGATCATCTTCAAAAGTTGTCTACCTCTGCCACTATAGCAAATTGTGAGGCAGAATTGGAAGGAACTATCAATAAAGAAACAAAAACACCATAGCCTATAATTGCAGAACTGCTGTGTCCGAAAACAATAAATACTTAGACTTCCATGGGCTAGGACTTTGCCAAAGCATGGAAAAGTCAGTTCATGCAGAAGCTGCTACATCCTTGACGCATTTCACAAAAACCGCAGCTGAGAATGCCCGCAACTTAGCATCAATGCCAAAAGAATATGTCCAATGGAGAGGATAATCTGTAAGTTTCCTCTACAAACCAAAAAGTTGTCCTCTACCTCCTATTGCATCACTTTTTCGGACCTTTCGAAGTCATAGCTACAAGCTTTTGACCTCCTCCATTTCGCCAAACACCACGCACAGGCAAACTTTCAGGGTTACTTTGTTCATCTGATGTCTCCTTTCTCTCTGGATCTGGATCCAGATCAGGGTTTGAACCATTGAGATTTAGAAGTGTTTCAACAGATCCATCACCTAAACGAACTCTGTAAAACTTTGAAGTTTTCTTCCGCTGCTTGCTTTTCCCATCATTATTCCCTGAACTGTGATTTGATACATCTCTAGCGGACAAGTCGTTCTGACAGGCATCCAGCTTTAAAGGTTTGCCTCGGGAATTTAATTCTTCCTCGGATTCATTCAGGGTCGATTTTGATTTACCTTTAGCAGACCGATAACCATCTCTCGACAACACTTCCACATCATCTTCGGGAACCTTGTGGCTAGACTGCAATTTCCTCACAGTACTTAAAATGCTATCTGCCATGTTATCCTTTGAAGTACCATTTCCAGCATCTATTGCCTTGCCTTTACCTTTCTTAGAACTTTTACCATCTTTCAAGCGATTGCCACCACTTAGAAAATTCTGCATAGGGACGGTGCCTCCTAAATTAGCATTGTAGGTGTCAATTAGTGTCTTTTGCCTCTCAGCATCAGGGCATAGTCTAGCCAACTCAAGAACGAGATGCAACAAGCCAAACTGTTCAACATATGCCAGGTATGTCTCAGCATCTATTACACCTTGACGATATTCTGCAGAGATATCCTTAAATGCCGTGAATTTGTCTTGATCAAATTCTAGAGCGATACGCATCCTTTCTACCAAAGATTTATTTGCAGTTTGAACATCTTCCACATTTGTGGATGTCTGCTGGCCACTTGCAGGAAGTTTGCGAGTCTGCACAGCAGAGACTGGAGGGAAATCAGGGGTAGAAGAGTCAAAAGACCCGCTCTGAACAAGATTTGGGGCTGACAAGGAATGGCTCATTCTATTGCTGTGGGCCCAACTCCTTGATGAACCAACTGAGCTAGAAGATGATTCATGCACTAATGAAGATCGAGCAGCAACAGAGTTTAAATAACTAGATGATGGAGGTCTATCTGCTGCAGTTGCCGGCTTAATCTGGCTAGAGCTTGATGCTGATCCAGGAGCGCTATTAACAGCAGGCCAAGCGTCTTGAGGGGTAATTACTGGTGCAGAAGGTTTGTCCTTCGCTGCCTTACTATGCCTGGAACTAGATGATGATCCAGAAGCAGTACTTATCACTGGCCAGGCAGGCTGATGACCAATTGCTGGTGGTGTGTGACCTGTTGTTGCTGGCCAGGCAGGCTGATGACCAGTTACTGGTGTTGTGTGACCTGTTGTTGCTGGCCATGCAGGAGATGAACTAGGGAGCTTTTTTGTATTCTTGTTTTGCTTTCGGCGCAGATGTGATGCCATAGTGTTCTGGGGTAAAGCATCAGACTGAGGTCTTGGTTGACTATTAGAAGGAGGCACGGCAAGGGGAGGAAATGAGGACTCTTGAAGCTGCGAATTTCTGGAAATTTGAGACACGGCTTGAAGATATCTTGAAGCTGGCTCGGAATCAGTAGTCAAAGATTCAAAGGGTGGAATAAGGAGATCATCATCATTTGTTACCGTTTGATCAGAAGCTACCCTCCTATTGCTTGACGTATCATGAAGTCTTCTATCTGCATTAGCAGTCTCTAAACTGGCTTGAATGGCCATGGAGAGTTCACTCTCAGGGTTATCACGCCTAAATGATCGGGCCCTTCCACGACGATTATCCTGTTCATTACTGCGGCGATATCGAAAACTCGTCGGTATCTGTATAAAAAATAGAAGAAGAAATTCTTTGTAACTATCATGACTCCAATATAGTGCGAGGAATGAAATGTCCAGATAAACACAATGGGAAACTGCAAATGAATGAGGCACCATGAGCACATCTTCCTTTAGGAGAAGAATGTTTAATTACTCAATTAGTGAGAGAGTTGAAACTTGCCTGCAAGGCAGCACTGCGTTGGGAACGCGACATACGACCTCCATGCTCGAGAGTATTGTGCCTCTGAAAATTTAAACAGGAAAATAAAGCCATCAAATGAAATCTAATAAAAGAAAATTACACACCTCTGCCCATGAAAACTATGAAATAAAATGAAAGCAATAACTTGGATCTGCAAGCATGCATGTATTTTTTGTGCAGCCAGTCATAATCTGCACAAGTCCAACAAATCCTAACCTTCAACTCGGGTTCAGATTGGAAAACAACAAACTTTTTTGCAAGACAGCTCTCGTCTTCACATAAGAAATGATTACTGCGGAAGTGTATCTGAAATGGAAAAGAAACACCATCTTTAATCGGCATCAAAAGCTCAAAGAAATCGGAAAGCTTCAGATGATATAGCATAGTAAGACCACCTCTAGGTCATCATAATTCTTGTAGTATTCGTATTGCCCAGGGTGCTGCCTGTATGAAAATCAATGGATAAAACCCCCATGAGCTTTAACTGGTCAATGAGAACCAACTTATAACATGTTACTGTACACATAAAACTGTACCTCTGGCATATATGACAAGTATAATGTTCAGTCGACATATGAGAATACAACTCATTATCCCCATAAAATGGGGTCCTACAGAATTCACACAGAGGGTGACCCATGAATCCACCTCTTTCACTTTCAGTACCATCAACCTCAGAATCACCAGTGTGTATATGCTGATTCAGCTGTGCCCTTGTGTACAATTTCTGCTCACAGATAAATACCTGATCGACAAAGAAGCCACCAATCAGATTAATATGTTCCCAACAAGATTGGCATGCATTGATCTTACCATTACTAGAAATACAAAATCTGCAAAGTCTCAGAACACAACTCCTTCAGGCAAAACAGTTTCAGTATGCAATCAAATCCAACCTAACCACTCAAAATAGCAAGAGCTAAGATGTTCTTCCCCTAATCCGTTCATTGAGAGTGCTGCTAGGAGGTAGAAGAGTTTTTTTTTTTTTTTTTTTGGGGGGGGGTGATATAGTGACCAGTGCAGTTTATCTACCGCTCCAACTCATTACATGTCTCTACTCACTATTCCAATAGTCTAGCAAAAAGACGGAAAAATTTGTGAAGGTAATTTTTGCTAAACACGAACAAAAAAATATAAATAAATACCACCTAGAAAGTTGAAAGTGATCGTCAAACAAATGTGGACGGTCAGGTGTTAGAGATTTAAGGGTACTCAGTAAAGCGTCACAGGCAAATGGTTTTGGAGGTTTAGCATAGCGTTAGCACTACGAAAAAGCCAAAAAGGGATATTCCTAGAGACAGAGAGGGGTGTGTTTTATTTCTTTTTTGCATGCACAACAGCATGACAATCTATCCTAATAGCATAGAATAGAAGAAATGAAAAAAATAAAAAAATAAAAGGTGTCTAAACCGCAATACCACATAAGAGGACGACAATTATCTGTTACTTCACTGCTGGTGGTATATCAGGTGTAGTGTGCAGGGTACTAGGTTGCGTTAAGATATACGCTGTTTTCTATAACCACGAATCTGCATATTTCCAATCTCAAACTTGGTGAACAATAGGTCTGCCCTTCATCATTTAATTTGAACCCAAGACATGCATCTATGACACATCCGTGATGTACTACCATTAGAGTGTTGAGCTAAGCCATTAGAGTTTAAGTTCAAAAAGGAAGAGACCGATAAGTAGAGTATTTGAAGTATATCTTTCGGCATTTATATAGAAAAAATACGGAACAATTGTACAACAAGAACTCTGCACTTAGGAGTCATAGGCTATGTACAAGGTGAATGTTGCTCTAATCCTTGAAAGTACTTACGCTAATATAAAATGCAGATCATTCTCTGAAATATTACTAGATGATACAATAAACTTTGTCAACATTGTTTTCTTTTGATCAGTAAACTTGGTCGATATAGTAGCGATGCAAATAGTGCCACCTTTTTTCTTCTTACACATTTTTGGAACGCGTGATATTCCAATTAGTATAAGATGACCGGTTACACTTTCATAGAGAATAGACAATCACGTATGAGTTGTCTACTTTGTGTATGCATCTTATAAGCGTGATTATTCCCTCTCACATAAACAAAATATCTATATTATCAACCAAAAAAATGCAAGGGATAAAAGCTGAATCAGATATTGCAGAAAATGACCTTTCTTCCTTCCAAACATAAGCTGCACATGAGCAACTTGTGCTGGTGGAATAAATGACCTTTTAACTGCTCAATATTTCTGAACCTTGCTCTTCTCTTCATGCCATCACCAGCCGACCCCTCCATCTTATCACACACACTACAAGAAAGCCTGCACATTGCCCTGATCATCTTGTAGTGGTCTAAATCATCAAAGAAAGCCTGGGTGTCCTCATGATACCAATAAGAACCAATTCGACCTTCTTTTGGTTCAGATGGCAATACCGAGAAGTCACTAATCATCCTCGTATAATCTCCTAGAGCCTGCAACACAGAAAAGGGAAAAATAACAGAACGAAGAAAATCACAAACATGGATCTTCGGTCTTATAACCAAAATGGAACAGCAATTCAGCAGACTGAAATACTGAGGTTCCACGTAAAATTTGGCTGATCAACATCTCAAGAAATGCACATTCATAGTTATAAGCAGACTAAATGACGAAGCACAAAAGGATCACTAATTATCCAAAAAAGATTGCAAAGAGATCACTCCTGAAACTAGAAAGATAAATATATTATTCTTCTGAAGCTAAGCAAATACCATCTTGAATTAAACTAGAAGAGCAATTCAATAGAATGCACCATGAAATTTTTAGGTAAATCTCGATTGATCAACCTAGTTCACAAATAGAAAACCACAGTAATTGTAAGACTGGTCTATAAAAAGACAGACTTATCGAGTCTTTTGAGATTGCAAACTCAATATTGTCCTTCATCAAGGAGATACAAAAGGATAGCACAATTGAGATCACAAAAAAGTTACAATAGCTCCTTAAATAGTGATAGCTATTCTAAGACGAGGGAGCTAATAAACTGCAATAAGTTTTCAGCGATGGGCTACATTGTAGCAGCTGAATAAATACGACAATCATCCAAATTCGAAGTTGATAAACCATCAAAACGTCCATTGTTCCTTTCCATCCCTAAAACACCAGCAAGATGCTTGCTGGAATCATCTTCCATATGCTTTTGATGGCTTTATCAACTTTCCAGTATGTTAGACATGACCAATCTTAAAACTTAGATACATATAACATAATGAGTTCAATAGATGTATAATTTGGAAAAACCTAGATACAGCCTATACAAATAAAACTGTAAACACATAGTAATCCTTTGAGAAAACGAACAAGATCCGTCCTGGACATGGAACAAACTATATGAGGTGAAATCGAACCTTGGTGACAAAGACAACGTTAGCTTCGGTCTTGCAAATACAACAACGGCGATCATCGCAGATGAATCGCAGACGAGCGACACAGGTAGAGCAAACGTCCTTGTGACCGCAAGCTCCATAGGCAACCCATTCTAGGGTTTCAGCGCAAACAGCACAGCTATCATCCATCGCCTACAACAACAATTTCTGATCTAAGGCTTTCTTTCTACACCAACCTGAATGGTCTTGCGCCGATACAAAGTTAGGGTTCCCAAGCTTTCTTCTTCCAACAGCTATCCACCGCTTTTTTCGGTTGTGTTTTTTTTTTTTTGTCTTTCAATTTTCACACTTTGGCCAAAATAAAGAACACTCTCCAAAAAATAACAACACTCTCAACTTAACCCTTTTTGCTTTTCTTCTTTCCTTTTATTATTTATAAAATATAGTAATAATTATGAATTTGGAGGCTTTTGGTTTGGGTTGAAGGTAGGCATATATAACCTGATGTGGACTAGCATGCTATTTATATTTTTTTCTTTTTTTTTTTTAAAGCAACCACTAAATGACATAGTGACTTTTATTTATTACTATACTTTCTAAAAAGAGTTCATTACAGAACATGTACAAAACCCAAACGGCAACAAAACCCAACAACCAAAAATTAAAAGAATACTCTAGATTTGCACATTTTCCATCATCATCTTCTTCTCCAAGTGCATCTCCAGCTGGTCTTGCTCAAGATGGAGCTACAACTTCTTTGAATCTTCGATTTCAGGTTAGTGGGCATTTCAATTTCTTATCTTTTTCGATCTTGTGAGCTATTGACGATTTATGATGATTTCCCCCAAAAATAAGCTCATGTTTCTTGTTCGTGGTTGATTTTTTTTTTATTGACCTTCACTTGTATTGTTGAGCTAAGCCCGATCCATTTCTGCTAGTGATAGTCTTCTCCTTTATTGATTGTTTGAAATTTCTAGAATCCTCCTGAACAGGTGTTCTAATCTGTGAAAAATTGAGCTTGCTAATCTTGTTTAAGTAGCATTTTCTTAGCCCGTGATTGACCCCATATTTTCGTCCCTCTAAGCTCTCACCAGAGACATGGTTAACAATCACAAAGAGTATATCTCTAGGCTGTCCAATGAACTAAATAGACCAAGATTTTCACACTCTACTTTTCCAGATTAGGTAAGCCCCAAATAGAAACTCATACTAGTAATAATAATGAGGTGAAACCTTACAGACTACAGTGAATGCTATCCCTCAAGTATTGCAAACTCTTCAACAGAATGAGCCTTGGCTAATACCACACCTTGAAGGGTTTTCAATACCTGAGTTTGAGTATCACACCTGTAGTCCATTGGGTCTGCTTCTCTTTGCATTTCTGATCCTCAAATTAGGAATTTGCATTTTTTCCATGTTGAGTATCTTCCTTCCTGCACTAGGTAACTCAGAGAATGTGCTAAACTTTGATGTACCTGCAAAATCAAAAGCAATGTTAGTTAAAAAATCTGCCAAGTTGTTTCCCTCCCTATAAACATGATGCATTATCACATTAAAAGTCCCCATCATTTTCTGAATCCTTTCCACCTCTGTAATAATGCACCATGGTATTCGCCACACTCCTTCCACCACATTCTTAAGAAGTAATGAATCAGTCTCCACAACTAGTGGTTGAATCTCCTTTTCTACACAATATTTTAGACCCTCCAATATAGCTTTTGCTTCAGCTTCAACATTAGCATTGTTCCCCATCTCAGCACATTGAGCATATATCAAATCCCCTTTCCAATTCCTCACACAAAAACCATAGGAACTAGGACCTGGATTCCCCCTAGATGCCCCATCTGTATTGCATTTAAACCATCTATCATAAGGTAATTGCCAATGAACAACCTTAGTAATGATATGAGGTTGAATGTTTTCCAAACAATATATAAAATCAGGCCATAAGAAAGGTAAATTTTCTAACCAAGGGTATCTCACCCTTGTTAAAAAATATAGATTATTGTTCACTTCATGCACCACCCTCTTAAAGCTAATCTTCCCTCCATGCTTTATAGTATTTCTCCTTTTCCACAATTCCCAAGTAATTATTGCTGGCAATGCTTGAATTATGGGTTTAACATTTTCATCACACACCACTGCCCACAGATTTCTTATTGTTTGATGAAGTTGCACTCTAGTAACTTTTACTCCTGCTGCATCCAAAAAAGTGTTCCAAACTCCTGCAGCAAAGTTACTAGTTAAGAATAAGTGTTCCATTGTTTCCTGATGTGGAATTCTGCAACAGTAGCATTTTGAAACCACTGGAATCCTTATCCTCATTAAGTTATCATCAGTAGGAATAATCCCTTTCCATAGCCTCCACAGAAAGAAAGAAATCTTAAAAGGTACTCCTTCAATCCACAAATATTTGCAATCATTCAGTTCTTGCCCCCTATGCCTCAAGATTTCCCAAGCACTATTAACTGTAAACTTCTCTGTGCTTGTTGGCATCCACCAAGGTCTGTCCCATACACCATGAAGCTTCTCAATAAATATATCAGACTTGATATGCTCAACTATGTCTGCTGGAAAAGATTGTTGCAATAAATGTTCTTTCCAGGTCCCTTCTTCAATCAAATCAACCACATCCTCTAAATTCTCATTAATAGGAAAATCAGGGGGAACCACATAATGCAAAGCTCCCAACTTGGTCCAATTTTCATACCAAACATTAACAGAACCTCCTTTGATTTCCCACCAGATTTCATGTTCCATATTATCCCTAGCTTCAAGCATTTTCTTCCATACCCCGTGTTCCTCTTTTATATTGGACTAGTGTAGGAATTTCCTTTTTGCAATATTTGTTCCACATGTAATTTGCCCATAGAGAATTTGTAGTCCTGAATTTCCACCACAGTTTGGCAAATAATGCATTGGATACATCAAATAATGACTTAAATCACAGTCCTCCTTCTGTGATTGGCAAACAAATATCCTTCCATTTAACCCAATGCCTACTCCTTCCTTCTTTCTTATTACTCCAAAAGAATCTAGCAAACATTTTGTGAATCTCATTCAACACACACTTGGGGGGGGGCACTACTGATAACAAATGTAAAGGCATGGATTGCAATACACTTCTTATTAACACTGCCTTACCCCCAAATGATAAAAGCTTACCCTTCCATGAATGCAGTCTTTCCTTTATCTTCTTGATTAACTCAGCATAAAACTCTTTCTTCTTTCTAGTGTGAAAAATGGGACATCCTAGGTAAGTAAAAGGAAATTGCCTTTTTTTGAAACCAGTAATATCTTCTACTAACTGAATTAGATCATTCCCAACCTTTGAATACATATAGAAAGAGCTTTTCTCCTTATTAATTAGCTGTCCTGAGATCTGCTCATATTGATTCAATACTTCCATAATCCTCTGCAAAGAATATGGGTGAGCTGATGCAAAGATAATTGTGTTATCAGCATATGCCAAGTGGTTTAAAGGGTTAGACCACTTAGGCATTCCATACCCAACATAATTGGTATCATCAAGCACAGAGTTCAGAGCCCTTGATAGAACCTCGGCTGAGAGAAGGAATAAAGTAGGGGATAGAGGGTCCCCTTGCTTTACCCCCCTTGTAGACTTGAAAAAACCTGTTGCTTGACCATTAAGTAACACAGAGTACCAATTGTTGGAGATTAATCTGCCAATTAAGTTTATAAAGTGTTCTGCAAAGCCCATAGATCTCAGCACATGAAATAAATACTTCCAAGACACCCTATCATATGCTTTAGCCATATCCAATTTCATCACTACATTAGCAGGCTTCCCCCTGATTTCGAATATCTGAAACAATCTCCTGAGTTAAGAGAATATTCTAAAAAATACTTCTCCCTTTCACAAAGCCCGACTGATTTGGCGAGATCAAAGATGATAATATCTTTTCCATTCTTCCATGCACCACTCTAGATATTACCTTATTGATAAAGTTAGACAAACTAATTGGTCTCATATCTGAAAAGGTCTGAACAGGATGCTTTTTAGGTATGAGAACCAAATTAGTATGAGTAATTGATTTAGGAAGTTCAGCACCATCAAAAAAAGATAATACTACAACATGCACATCATTCCCTACAATCTCCCAACAATTCTGATAAAACAAACCTGTAAACCCATCTGGTCCACTTGCACTATCTCCACTTAGAGCAAAAACTGTCTGTTTGACTTCTTCCTTTGAGGGATATGCACACAATGACATATTTTGCTCATAAGAGATCATAGAAGGCACATGATTCAGAATCTCAAAGTTATTTGAGTCTCCTTCCTGAGAAAATTGGTTCTGGTAAAACCTTACTGATTCTTCTTTTATATTCTCCATATTATCCAACCAGTTCCCATCTCCATCATTTATGCCAGCCACATGCAATCTCTTTCTCTTTCCGTTGACATAATTGTGATAGAATCTGGTGTTTCTATCCCCTTCAGTATACCACTTGAACCCTGCTTTCTGTTTCCAATATTGTTCTTCAAGGCTTAAGTATTTCTTCATTTCAGCTTGAGCCTTTTGAAGAACAATCCTGTTAATAATGTTAGGCTCTTCTTCAAACAAAGCATCCTTTATTCTTACCACTTCCTCCCTTATAGCTAGCTGCTTAAATATATCTCCATATGTTTCCTTTCTCCATCTAGCTAAAGCACCCTTTAAGTTTTTTAACTTCTGTTTGAAAGCCATGAATGGAGAATCTACAAAATGAGTGATCCAATTCTGTGCTACCAACCTTAAAAGTTTCATGCTGAACCCAGAAGTTAAGAAATCTAAAAGGTTTTATACAGTTGACAGTATCTTGTCCACAAGATAAGATCAAGGGGGCATGATCAGATCCTGTTTTAGATAGGTGCTCAACCCTTATTTGTGGAAAAATATTTTGAAAGAGGATATTCACCACAATTCTATCCAACCTTTTGAAAATACAATCCTCTGTTGCCCTGCCATTCCACCGAGTGAATGGGCTGCCTTTAAAACCCATATCAAATAAACCACAAGAATTGATACAAAAAGCAAAGTCTTCACACTCAGCCAATATGGCAGGCAATCCACCCAATTTTTCCTCTTCTGCTAAAATCACGTTGAAATCACCTCCTACCATCCAAGGCAAATCCATGGAATTTGCCAAATGGTATAAGTTATCCCATAATTCCAATCTCTCCCCTTCATTGCATTTGGCATAGACAAAAGTAGCAAGTATGTCTTTGCCAATATCTTGATGAAACAACTTCAAGGTAATCTGTTGCTCTGCGTTCATTATAACCTCACATTGTACTGCAGCTTCTGCAAATACCCATATTTTACCATTAGAGTTAGCAAAAGCAGTCTCCATTCCCAATCTTCTTCTATACTTGTGCAGATGTCTACAGTTCTGAAATGGTTCCATTAGAGCTACAATAGAACATTTATATCGCCTTTGTAACATGACCAGTCTCTGAAAAGCCTGTTGAGTATTAACAGACCTAATATTCCAAATTAGAGATTTAATCATCATTTATTCTTTGAAGTTGCTACTCTCTTTGGGTTCACCCTTTTGGGAGGAATTTCCTCCTGGTTTTTTAATTTTCTTCCGCTTTTAGCAATAGCCTTTGGGGACAAGTCTGCTTCTGTTGTAATCTTATGGATGATTTTTGAACTGACTGCTTTTTCCTTTTCCTCTTCTGCTTGCAGAATCTGATCACTAGCATACTGAATTTCTTCTGGTGTTGCTTTGTGTGCCACAATGTCCTATAGCTGTTCAATTGATGATTTTTGGGTTACCAGCTGCTTTTGAATTGAATCTCCAGGATCTATTGCTGCTAACTCTCCTGGTAATGCATCAACACCATTTCTCAGCAAATATACTGAATGGAATGTCAAAGTTTGATCATCAGGTGGTTTGTTTTTAACACCCATATCATCCTTCTCCATATTTTGCTGTTGTAATCCAACTGCAAAGCTTGTTGATGTATCACTTAGCCCTGCCTCCTCTTGGACCTTAGCAGCATCAGATTACATTGAATCATCTGGATCTCCCTCCCCATAATGAGTCTTAGTAGCAACATAAGAACTGTTCATTACAGAACTGCTGATTCTTGAGTATTTGTTGCTTCTTATTCAGTTTTCTCCTTCTCCTCACCTCTGTCACCACCCTTATTAGCATCTATATCCATCTGTATTGGTGAAGTAACTTCAGTATCTGCCTTTTGCTTATCCTGTACTGCATGTTTTTGCTCATTTTGTTTTGTGTTATCTTGTCCCTCAATTTTCTTATAGATTGCTCCAAATGAGGCCTCCACCCATGTCTTTGAACTCTTTTTTTTTTGCTTTCATCTTCTTTCTCCTCTGTTTGTGACTGTTGTTCCTCTTTGTCTGCTGCTGCATTTTCTCATGTCTGTTCTTTCACATCACTCTCTGTATGTTTATCATTCAAATTCTTAATAATCACCTCTTCAGTTTGTTGGTCATCTGCCTGATGTTTATCTTCCTCTCCTGCCAATTCTTCTATTGATTGTTCTTGGTCTTCCAATGCAGCAAACTTGTTACTTGTTTGCACTGAATTATCACCTTTTTTTGCCTGCTGTCCTTCTTCTTCTTTCTTATTCTGACTCTCTGGAGCCTTATGCCCTCTATTATCCTTAACAGGATTCCAGGTTCCAGGATTTCCTAGTAATCTTCCACTAGTTAGAATTCTGGCAGAGTTATGATAACCTCTGTACCCAAAATTCTCCACCTTCTTGTTTTTACCTTCTTCCTTTCCCCCTTGCTTTTGTTTTTCATGTGTTATATCCTCTTTTTCCGTCACTGGTACTTCCTTACTTTGCTTATGACGTTCATCCACATTCCCCTCCATGTTGCGTGCTTGCACATCCTTGCTTTGTTCCTGCTTGTTTGTAGCATTGCTACTTTCTTCTTTGCCCATTTCCTTTTCTTCCCTAACCTTAGCCAGTACTGGATTAATAACCCTACATTCATACTCATTATGGCCCTGCAATCTACATTCTCTACAGTATTTGGGAATATAGTCATAATGAATCTTCACATTTACTGTCCTTATATCTCTTGTACTTTCATTTTCAATATCCATCCTGACAGAATTGGGCAGATCTGCCAGTAAATCCACTAAAACTTTGACCCTCGCACAACTAGGTCTTGTTTTATTGATTGTTGCCATATCCAAATGTAATGGTATTCCTGCTGCTGAAGCAATTGAGAATAGGGACTCCTTCACAAAATAAGTGGGCAGTAAATTTGGGAAAGAAATCCATGCCATTGCTTTAGTAGTTTCTTCATCAATTTTGAACTTGGAATCATATATGAGAGGCCTCATTTGGTATGAGTATCCTTCCTTATCAGTTATATAATATGCAGGTTTTGAAGTTAGATTCACAAAGTCTTCTAATAATGATAATCTAATTAGTACATGTCGACTTCTGAAAAATCCAACTTTACATCCTCCTTTCATTCCACATTGTGTAGGGATCAGATTGCGAAGTTGCTCCATATCTGGCATTCCATAGGAGAATTTTCCAACAACTGCATATTGTAGATTCTCAATGTTATTCATACGAGCCACCTCTTCCTCAGTCCACTTGAGATATGGTACTCCATGAAGAAAAGAAATCTTCTTAATAGGAATTGGAGTTACTGCTTGTGTCTTCCTGTGATTGATTTCATTTAAAATTGTAGGATTCAATAGATCAGCAAATGTTACTTTGTTCTCGCTGGGTTCTTTGATTACGCCTTCTGTTTGTTTTGTCATTGTGTTGTGTTGGTCAGCCACTCCGGTAGACTGACCAATGGCCATAGAGGCCATTGCCGTCTAGATTGATCTACGTATTAGGGTTTGCATGAAAATAGGATGAGAGAAGAGAGCGTTTTTAGTGAACAAAGAGTTGTTTTTTTTCCTCTTTTTTTGAGTTTTATCCCTTTTACTTTTTAATGTATGTGATATTGTAATAAGTCCAAAAAAGACCTTATTATCGGGAAGTGGAAACAAAGGCCTTCCACTATTATGATAACATTTTTTTGCGCGGATTGCCCTTCTTTTGGGGTGGTCTTTAAATTTTGCCCCTCATATTTGTGGTCTTTAAATTATGCCCCTCATATTGTTGGTCTTTAATTTTTGCCCTTCGCGTTGCAACCCTGAGCTTTCACATAGAAATCATGAGGTTCTGGGTTCGAACCCCCGCTCAAGCATAAATTAAAAACAAAATTGCAAGGCAAGGTTTGGGTCGCTTGTATGCCGGACCCGGCATACACCTATTAAGGAATTACCAAATTTATACCGGACCCGGCATACTCATGCCTAATGGGCAGACTGGGCATAAGTATGTCGGGTCCGGCATAACTTTGGCAAATCCTTAACAAGTTTATGCCGGGTCCGGCATACTTATGAGCAAACTTTTAATGGGCAAACTTTTAGTTAAGCCTTAACTAAAAGTCTTTTCCTAGTTATGCGGAGCAGACTTTTAGTTAAGGCACAACTAAAAGTATGCCCCATAAGACATAACTAAAAGTATGCCCCATAAGGCCGAACTTTTCCTTAAGGCATAACTAAAAATTTGTCTTATAAGACAAAGTCTATGTCTTAAGGAAAAATTATGCCCCATAAGGCATAACTAGGAAATGACTTTTAGTTAAGGCTTAACTAAAAGTTTGCCCATAAGTATGCCGGACCCGACATAAACTTGTGAAGGAATTACCAAAGTTATGCCGGACCCGGCGTACTTATGCCAAGTCTGCCCATAAGGCATAAGTATGCCGGGTCCGACATAACTTTGGTAATTCCTTAACAAGTGTATGCCAGTGGGGGCATAGCGACATTTAAACTCTGCCTTGCGAATTTTTTTTAAAATTTTTGACTGAGTGGGGGTTCGAACCTGGAACACATGGATTTTAGCCGAAGGCAGAATTGCCCTTATGATAATAATCCTCAACAGTCACACGTTCTTGCATTGGCCGTTTACAATTCTGAATGTAACCTACGGCTTTTCAATTTCTCTAATTATAGTAGTGTTAATAAAGGTTGTCTTTGTGATTAAGGTGCTTAACTACTTAAAAATGGAACAATCGTCTCAATCTTCTCACTATCTTTTCATCTTTTTTTTTTATTTTCTCTAAATTTGGAAGAAGATAATTATATTTGCGGTGACTTGACAAAAACTTTAAAGTTAAATCAGTTGTTAAGTCTTCAGTTATTGAAGGAATATTTCAGGTGAAATTTTGGGACTGTACAAAAAGCAGGTGAATCGTTGTGCACACTAACAAAGCACAGTTCCATTTATAAAGAAGATAGGGCAGACTTTAACTTTTCGTGTTGTTTGGTATGTTCAGGGTCTATCTTCATTGGACAAATAAATTTGTTAATGGTTTAATGCCTTTTGGGCTATCTTTGACGACATATCTTCTATATTAATAGATACACAACAATATTAGCAGATAAGCTAATATGGAAGCCCGACTATGTTGTATGGGGCGGAGTGTTTGCCAGTTTGACATTCAAAAGATAAAAGTTGCTGAGATGAGAATGTTGAGATGGATGTGTCGGCGCACCAGGAGTGACAGGATTAGGAATGAGGCTATTCGGGACAAGGTGGGAGTGGCCTCGGTGGAAGACAAGATGCAGGAAGCGAGACTGAGAAGGTTTGGGCATGTGAAGAGGAGAGACACAGATGCCCCAGTGCAGAGGTGTGAGAGGTTGGCCATGGATGGTTTCAGAAGAGGTAGGGGTAGGCCGAAGAAGTATTGGGAAGAGGTGATTAGACAGGACATGGCGCAGTTACAGCTTACCGAGGACATGACCTTAGATAGGAGGGTTTGGAGGACCCAAATTAGGGTAGAAGGCTAGTAGATAGTCTCATTATCCTTCTTTATTAGTAGTCGCATTATCGCAGTATAATTTCTTGTGCTCTGATTTCTGCTATTATTTGTTATTTCCTGTACTTTGATTATCCTATTTTATCTGTGTCGCTTTCGTTATTTGCATTTCCATATCGCTTTGAATTTCTTAGCCTTATCTGACCTCTTTTTATGTTTTTTATTGAGCCGAGGGTTTTTCGGAAATAGCCGTCCTACCTTTGTAGGAGTAAGGTCAGCGTACACTCTACCCTCCCCATACCCCACGTTGTGGGATTTCACTGGGTGGTTGTTGTTGTTGAAGCTAATATGAAAGCCAACTGAAAATCTTGAAGACTCACTTGCTCTCTATTTAGGAATTACATAAGGTTACATATGCAGTGTCAATTATTGCTGAACAAGATTGACCTATAGCATGAATATTTTGATAGTGATGAATAAAAATACAAAAGAGTTGCTCAAGATATAACGTGAAAGCATAATATAAGAACACTTCAACATGAGTCCATGACATATTAACTCGCAATTGCACAAAAAAGTATTAAATTGATTTCTTAAAAAGGTGATTTTTTTACCATTCTGGCAGGTTGAAGCATTCTTACTTTTGTGAACCGCTTGTAACTGATTTTTGTTATTTCTGATAAAGAGATAAAATGTAGAATAGCTTAGTAATTGCATTAATGTGTTTTAAACTGAAGCCCGATTTGATGAAATTGAAAATCTCGGCACCAATCTGTATAGGAAGGGAGACTTAATCAAATATAATATATGTACAAGGCTCCTAAGAGTTCATTGAATCTTAGTATCTTACACATCTCCAGCCATTAATTTTTTGTTTTGCTTTTTCATGTTCGCATATACTAAATTAATAGGGCCGCTTCATATTTGATGTAGAATGCTTCTCACACCTCATGTTGTCAATGAATTTTATGTAGGATGTTAAAAGAATGATCATGGCGATATGTTTGATATGCTTTAAGGGAAAATGTGCAAATATACTCCTTAACTTTGTGATTTATAGCAGATATACCCCGTTATAAAAGTGGTGTAAATATACCCCTGCCGTTATAAAATGGTGCAAATATACCCTTTTTGTTAACCGATTTTTCTTTTAAAATCATTTAGTTTAGTTTTTAATTAAAAAATACCACGCGACTTTAAAAAAAAGTCTACCCATTTTTTTTTTTTTGAGTAGATATATTTTTCTAAAGTCACATGATAATATTTTTTTCCTGGTGGATCGGGTCTAGTTCGTTTAAAAAAATGGGTAGATTTTTTTTTTTTTAAAGCTAGAGATATTTTTTTAAACGAACCAGACTCGACCCACCGGATGTTTTTTTTACCATGTGGCGTTAGAAAAATATGTCTACTAAAAAAAATGAGTAGACTTTTTTTAAAGCCACATGGCATATCTTTTTAATTAAAAATAAGCTAAATGATTTTAAAAAAAATCCCGTTAGCGAAAAGGGTGTATTTGCACTATTTGTGTAAGGGCAGGGGTATATTTGCACGATCCTGTAACGGCAAGAGTATATATACATCACTTTTTTAACGGAGGTATATCTGTTCTAAATCGCAAAGGTGAGGGATATAATTGCACCTTTGCCGTTGCTTTAATAAAAATCATGACATTATTATTCAACTATATTTTAATATTTTTCATCAGGACCGCGCGGACAAGTACACTACTTTTTATCATATTTGAGTAGATTCGAAGAAATTTTACTAACTATAGTCTGCGAGGACCAAGCTTGAATTGTCGTACAATTGCATTTTCATTGGCTTCGCTAGGATTCATAGTTTCATTCTGAATTTTTTTCCTTTTCCCGAACATACTCACAACTTTTTCTACTATACTATCAATAGGTCAATCAATGTTAGCAATGGTGGAAGAAAGTAGTACTGTATCTCTCGTATTAAACTCCCGATGCATGACATATTTGTATTCAGTCAACTCACAGCTTGTTATAGCAATTGATTAAGGGAAAAATACTAGTCCAATTGCTGATATGGATATACTAATAGATAGATGGTCTTTTAGTTTTAGGATAAGAAAGTAGCTTCATTGAATGTGTTTGATTTGGTCAAATGCGATGAACAACATGATATTCTCGATAAATAGTACAATCGGCTTAAGATTGGATTGCTACCAAATAGAGGATGAACTTACTTTTGATCTCTTTTTTGCCCTTTGGATCGTTAGTTGACTTGTCAATGCTTAGATTTTCAAACTCTAGAAGCGGATTTGAAGAATTTTTTCACATTCGATACGATAGCATATACTGCTTTCCATCCATCTACAAGCGTATTGCTTGCTTAATGGACAAACTCATGCAAAATACGTTTTCTTTAAATTATATAATTCATTCTCATTTTTTATTTAATTTGCTTACTCATCATTCCACTTCAGACTATCTTAAATTTACTTAATTAAATAAACGTAAATTGTGTACGATCATTGTATAAGGGGTTTAAATTAAAAAAATGAAATATGATATTATTATATTTATGTAAATTTTATAATACAAAAGTATATGTGTTTGATTTTAAAATCAGAAAATATCTCTTCAATTTAATTATATCATATAGATGAAAATATATCTTCAATTTAATTATATCATATAGATGTTTAGTATATAATTTACCCCAAAAATTATTTAAGTAACGATTACGAAAAATCATATATTTATTAACCACTTAGACGTAGCCATTATTTCGTCTCATTTGCAAATGAAATAGATTTAGATGGGTTGCGTGGAATCGGATCAAAGAATTTCAAATTGGAAGGTCATTAATATAAGGTCAGATATAACTTGTGCAGAGCAAGCTTTGCACTGTCCTGCAATTGCTTTTTCATCGACTCCATTAGGTTTCACATCTCATCCACAATTTTTTTGCTTTGTCCAAATACACTCACAACTTTTCCTTCCAATGTTATTAATAGGTCGGACAATATTAGCAGTGGAGGAAGAAAAATAGTACAGTATCTCTCGTATTCACATCTCAATGCATGATATAATAGTATTCAATCAACTAACAACCTGTTACCGCAATTGAATCCGGAAAGCGCTAATCTAATTGTTGATACATGTAAGTTAATAGATAAACGACATTTTAATTTTAGAATAAGAAAGTAGTTTATATGTCGCATTAATTTCTTTATTGAATGTGTCGATTTGGTCAAGTGCGATGGACAACAAGATATTCTCGTTACATAATACCATCCTCTGAAGATTGGATTGTTACCAGATAAAGGACGAAACTTACTATTGGTCCCCTTTTTTGCTCTTGGTTCACTAGTTAACTTGCCGTCGCTTGGACTCTCAAACTCTAAAATCAAATTTCAAGATTTGTTTTTCACATTATTTGATTTCATCTTTGTCTTTCATCTTTTTGCAAGCGTGTTACTTGCTCGATGGACAAACTCTGGCAAATAACTTTTTTTTTTTCAAACAACAATAACAACGTACTCAGTGTAGTCCCACAATTGGAGTCTGGAGAAGGATGTACGCAGACCTTAGCCCCTATCTTTAAAAAATAAAATAAATTGTCGTTTCGTTTTAGTTTGCTTACTCATCATTCCACTTCAGACTATCTTAAATTTACTTAATTAAATGAATGTTAATTTTATAGGAATTTTATTTTATAAGGGGTTTAAATGCATCTTTTACAAAAAATAGATATATGATATTATTATATTTATGTAAAATTTTATAATACAAAGGTATGGGTATTTGACTTTAAAAATAACAAAATATGTCTGCAATTTAATTATATTATATAGTTGTTTAGTATATGATTCACCCTAAAATTTATTTAAGTCACAAATAAGAAAAATATATAAATGAACTGATGCCATATAATTAGGGAAAAGGGTTAAAAATAACTCTCTACTTTCCTAAGACTCTATTTGTTTCTTCATTTTTCTGTGCATATTCTCACATAACATTTACCAAAGCTCCAAATACTCAGCTCTCTCCAAATTCAGTATTTTTTTCTTCATTAAATCTGTATTTGAAAATTATAAGATCAGTTTTCTATGATCTTTCTTTACTTTTGCCAAAGATCTCAAAATAAAATTTGATTAAAAAAACGTCATCAATTTCTTCAAGTCCTATAACTGTAGAAGAGATCTTGAAGGATTATAATGCTCGTCGTGCTGGAAACTTAGGAGCCATTTGGACATGATTATGTTTGGACATGCAATTTGGATTTCTTAAGTAGCAATTTTTTTTATAAACATAAAAACCTCACAAGTTGTGAAAATCATAAAAAAAAAAAAATCAATTATTATACAATCTTATCAAATGTGTAATTCATAGCTTATAATAAAATTAATACGCTACTAGAAGACTTTTCTAAAAAAATACAACATCAATTGATCAAACTTTAGTTCAATAAAAAGGAAAATTTAACATGAATAGTAATGTAACTACTCTTTAATATAATTCCCCCATATGGTATAAACAATCTCTTCACGCCGAGCATGCATTCCCCTATCAGATGACCGAGAAGATACTTTACTTGTTGAAATTTAATATGGTTGGTGGGAATAATTAATTATTGAAAATATTTTACCAACTTGCAGATTAATATTTAATACAAATGGTTGGTAAACATGATTGATAAATATATCTACCAACTTATGGATATTTTTTACAAAATATACACGTATGGGTTAAATTTTACATTTTTATTTTTTGAAATCATGATTTCAAATCCCAAATCATGCCTTTTTGGATGATTTGGATTGGGATTTCATCTCATGAGATGAAATCATAGATGAAATCACATGTCCAAACGCTGATTTCATCTCATGAGATGAAATCGCATGAATAAAGGCCTACTTAATTAGGTAACCAAATGTAATACCCCACATTTAAATAAGGGTATATACATAATTAGCAAATACATGAATCAAGATACAACCTAATTAATTAGGCAAAAGACAAAGATTGACCTCTAAACTATACCCCAAATGTCGATATCACATTTAAACTTTACTAGTGATCTATTACACATCTAATATATGAAAAAAATGATATTATTTACCCCTGAAAACTGATGACCAGTTGCACAATGGGAAGTGTAACTGATGACCAAAATTAAATAAATAAGGGGCATGCTGGGCCGCAACCCTTAATGAGAAAAAGGGCCTCAGAATTAAGGTTTTGTTTGGTTCAAAAACAAATTACGCTGGGATAAATTATGCTGGGATTAATTACGTTGGGATAAGTTATGCTGAGATTAGTTATTTTGGAGTTATTTTTTATTGATTGTTTGGTATGTTGGACTAAAAGTATTATACATTGGATAATTTCTAAAAAGAAGAGGTTTCTTCATTATTTCGGGATAACTTATCCTGGGATATCTTATACCTGACATAGGTATAAGTTATCTCATGATTACTAACCAAACAAGAGATAAGGAATTGCTAAATTCTTTTCATAGGACTATTTATGTTTATCCTTCGTACCGATGACCCCTAATCCGGAAACGTAGCACTATCACTCCAACAATATTAGAAAAAAAAAAACATATACCATTGAAAACTCCCTGCAGCCAAAGTTTGAAATAGAAGCAGAAGCTTTATCTGGTTCAACCACGTAATCGCAAGAGCATTCCTAATATATTTCTTCAACTTCAGTTATCAATTCAAAGGTAAACATATATTTTTGCTCCTCTCTCAATCAGTATTTTTACATATGGGATTTAGAGATTTGGGTTAAGTTAAATTATGATATTGAGATTGGGAGTATTGTTTAACTGTATAACCTTAATTATGCATTCTCATGTTGAAGCAAATTAGCACGAACGACTCTATGAATTGGGAATAAAGAAAATGGTAGGGAATAAAATTTACTAGGTCCATCAGTAGCTTAAAAGTGATCTTTTGAGCGTAATTGGGATCGTGATGCGTTACCACTTGAATTTATTGGATTTTGAAGTTAGCAGATGATAACAGAGAAACTTATATTGATTTATAGATTCACACACGAATTGAGCAGTTTGGATCGATAAAGAGTTGAGCTTTGGTTAGTTGGCATCGAGAGGCAATTTGAATTTCCATCACTTACATGGTTTATACATGATTTTGAAAATAGAATGTGTTACCGAATGTTTGAAATTGCATGGGGTGGGGGGGGGGGGGGGTTGGGGGTGGACAAGTCCTTTACTTTATATGGTACCGAACCGCTTACTTGAGATGCTTACTCGTTATTTTATATGTTTTCAATGTTACAAGATATGTTTTACCGGTACATGAGATGCTTACGGTTATTTAAGATGTTCTCATTGTTACTAGACATGTTTTACCATTACTTGAAATATGATCACATTTACCGAAAGGAAATTACATGATTTGATAAGAATTGATATGCCCTGTATTATTTTGAAAATGCTTTCATATGAGTATTTGTTGTTTACAAAGAAAAACATTAATGGGAGGAGACTTTGAAGGATCCCGTAGCTAACGGCGGGTTCGTTAGACCTGGTGCACCTTGTATTTACATATTACATTTACAGCCCTCGCTAGTGGGAAGGTAGAACTAGCATACATGCACAGTTTTCCCTTGAGTAGGGACCTACAGTTATATTTGACTCCTTTTACGAAGGGGTCCACATGATATAGATTACATGATCCTTTCTTGGAAACCTCCTAGATATAAGAGTTGATATGACAGTGTTTACAGAGTTTATCACTGAATTGTTAAATGATTTCTGCTTACATGAAAACAAACAAGATTGGTTATTGCTAGTCTTTTTTGCAAAAAGGGCATTTATTTCGTGATATTTTAGAACAACAACAACACACCCAGTAAGTCCCAGAATGTGGGGTATTTCGTGATATTTTATGAATATTATATAAGCATGTTTTCTGACTTGTCCCCAATAAAAACGGTTGTGGTTAAGCATTATTACTCACTGAGCAAGCATCTCACTCCTCGCTATTTGTTTTACAGAGGCCGCAGGTGACATTGGTGAGGATTACGGTAACTAGAGAGCACGAGTTGAAAGTTTCTGGTGAGCCCCACACATGTCCACGTGGGCGAAGAGGCTATTATTTGTTATGGTCTTTTCTTTTGAACTCTTAGAGTTGCTCCACAGTCATTTGATTTGTTCCATGAGTATTATTTATTTATTTATCATAGACTGGTGACTAATATTAGACATATTTCCTATATTTTAGAGATGTTTTAGTATTATTACGTTGAAAATGGGTTGATTGAGGATGATTGCATTTAGTTTGGTTGATTTTTGATATTTCTATTGTTGATTTTAAGACAGGAAAGTTTTGGATGGTCATAAAAAGAGGGGAAACTCTGCCCGATTTTCTGTAAATTCCCGTTAAGGCTTGCTTTGGGAATCCTACCCCATAGCGCCGGTCATGGTCCTAAATTGAGTCGTGACACCAAATTAAACCCATATTCGTCTTCGTCTTCGGTACCTCCACATTTTCCTTCTAAATACCAGCCTTTGATATCTTGGTTTTTAGAAAATGGGTTGGGATTTAATTTGGTTTAGTTTAGTGGATCACAGGTCGGGCTAAAAGAGTGGAAACGAGTAATTTCAATTGAAATCGGATTATTTGGGTGGATTTGGGGGTTCCGTCAAATGAGGGTTAGTTTTGATAACTTTAGTAACAAGGCAAAAATAACCCAACTTGTAACGGAGGATAAAACCATTTGAATAAATAAAATAGAGGGATATTTTTGACCCTTTTCACATATAATTATGGTAACAAGCCAGTCATATAACCAAAGATTGTTATAAAATAATAAAAATTAAAATGCAAGAGAACATATAAGAGAGAGACTTGAAGATTGATATGATTTCTTTCACTTCTATATATATTCCATAGGACATGAGTGGTCCTATTTATAGAAAAACTAAATTAGTAATGTGATCACTAACTAAAAGATAACTTTACTTTGGTGATCACTAACTAAAAGATAACTTTACTTTGGTGATCACTAACTAAAAGATAACTTACTTTGGTGATCACTAACTAAAAAGTAACTTACTTTGGTAATCACCAAAGTACTTGAATGATACATGGACATTCACTATTAAATATTATTTACAACACTCCCCCTTGAATGTCCATTAATAGATAATGTGCCTCGTTAAAACCTTACTAGGAAAAACCTGTGGGAAAAAGTCTTAGTGAAGGAAAAAAAGTACACATATGTAGTAATACGCTTTGATAGCTGCCTCATTAAAAACCTTACCAGGAAAACCCAATTGTGACAAAAATCTTGGTTAAGGGAAAAAGAGTGCAGCGCGTATTTTACTCCTCCTGATCAAAACTTCACTTGTTGTCTCGGAGACGACGCATTTCAATTTTGTACCTCAGCTTCTCAAATGTTGAGGTTGAAATGTTTCAATGGACAGATTCGCCATATTATCAATCAAGCGAATTTATTGAATATTTATTTCACCTTCTGTTGAAGATTGTGTCTGAAAATAAATCTAACAAAATGCTTTAACTTGTCTCCTTTGATATATCCTTCTTTCAAGTAGGCTATGCAAGCTTCGTATAATATTATTGGAATCTTCATCTCTAAATAAATATTGCATGATTGCAGAATGTGCTGAGGTATTGATCTCAGCCAGATACATTCCTGACTTGCTTCCAGATACATTCCTGACTTGCTTTAAAAGTTGCTGATATCCTGGCAGACTTGAATAAGTATAATTGACTGTCATGTAGAACGTCATATTATGGCAACATCCTCACATGCTCACATAATTTGTTTGGGATCTAACTTTATAGAGATCGTATGAATGTCCTACATTTCATAACCAACAAATCTTGATAATATTGGTTAGAATCAATACATTCATATCATTATTTGATTCGTCCTGATGTCTCCACGAATACAAGTGAGGCTATGTCTTGCCTGCATATCAATAAAAGCATTATCTCATGGATAGTACTAGCAGGATACGTTAGTGCATCAATTGCACTAAGACATGGTACTTTCTAACCATTTTCGTGAGATCCAAAATTGATCTTTCTTTATGTTAAGCGATCTTACAACCATTGGGGTACTCAATGGAATCGCTTTAAGGCCTTTTCAATCCTTTAAGAATTTTCATATAAACTTCACTGTCTAGCTAGACATGAAAATATTTCAGTATACACATTCAAGTTTTTCATGTACTGCCAGACTGTATGAAACCTCATTGCATCCACCACAGGAGAACACATCTCCGTACAATAATGTCAGGACTTTTGCGAAAAACCTTTATACCACAAGGCACGAGCCGTATTTTATATCTTACAGATTAATAATTCATTTCACTTTTCGCTCAAAAGTTTCTTTATACCCCACTAACATTATATCTTCAAATGTTTGGACTACAGATCCAAAATATTTCATATTTACCACGTGAAATCAAATATACTTGAATTGCGTATTTTCATTTGGCCAATCATCTATCTGTCCACATTTCTTGACAGATTTGAATTCAAGATCCTCGTTACCATTTATAAAGTTGAGCGCTACATTATATCAAAGATGCCATCGACGGTCATTTGATATCGGTTCCAATGCGACATAACTTATCGAGATCTCTTCATTTTTTTTCATCATTTTCAGGTACCTGAACCTTTCCCCAAGGTTTCATGAAGTGTTATGTCGTGGTGCTCTTTTAAAGCACTTGCCTCATTATTATAGCCATTTTGATCATTTGCTCCTCTCCTTCTTCAAGGAGATTTACCTTTGGAACCGATTGGTCTATCACGCTTTAGGCATGCCATAGACTCTATTCTTCATGGATTTTAATTCTAGTAGGAGCATTTGTAGCTAGAATATAATTTTCACTTTGGTCAGAAAATGCGTCTGGCAGTTAACTTGAATTATATTTTAAACGAGGATCATACTAGTGATAATTCATTATATATAATTTATTTTTCCAGCTGCTTATCATCTCTCCCCCTAATGTAAGGAAATCTAACATTTACCCGCAACCTTATTTGGGGGACCCATCTTTGTGCGTTATGGTGGAGCAATTGAACCATATACCGCACATTCACATTTTTAGATGAGAATTATTTGGTTCCTGACCTTGAACCAATTGTAATGGGGGAACCTTGTTGGCTTGATGCATATAAGCTGCTACACATTAAATAACACATCTCATACCAAAACTCTGTTTTGGAGATTTGTTCTCATAACCAATTGTTTAGCTATAATTAGAGGCATGCAATTTCGGCTAAAGCAACTTGGATGTAAACTAGCATTATCAAAATAATTTCATAGTTTGGAACCATGCTCTTAATTTAACAATTTGAGCAAATAACCGTGGAAAAAACCAAACTGCAAGTTGATACCAAATGCACATGTGACCATAACATAGATGCATCTATTAAAATCATATAATAGCAAATGGTCTACATGGCAGGTGAACGGGCCCATATTCACCTTTTTATGTTCCAGAATCATTGAGGGATTCAATCCCATCTTTAGTTGGTATAATGTTCAATTTATCATGAGAACAAGTAGCACAAGAGAATTCTTGAAGAAACTTTTATTTCTTCAATATATAATAATGTGAATTCTCAATTATTTTGCATCACATTAGAACCGGAATGGCCAACCGGTCATGCCAACTTATATTTATTTCAATAAACTTCTAGTTTACCATCGCATGTGATTCCATCATCATGCTCATATTTGTGTAGTGCAAACAGGAGGGAAGCAGGGTAACATTTCACATTTATATTTCCTACCCGTTATATGACTGTAGTAATATAAAGATATTAAATCTTTTTATCATTTATAGTCTCAATATGAATGGCCACTTTGGCGAATCTTTGAAACTCAATAAGTTTCTTTGAGACTTATTACAGTATAATGCTTTCTTGATAATCAATTTAATTCCTCCAAAGTAGTAATAAATTGGCTCTTCTAGAGCTCCCAATTAATTGTGTACTACCACATATTTCATAACACCATCCATATGGTGAACATATCCTTTAAAGGAGAAATTTATATCATTCCGATCAAATTATTATAGCAAGACTCATTTCTCTTTAACCTTTTCCTGTCAATAATTATAATCGACAAGATGATCAATGACTACTTATTCCACAATAACGATTTCTCTCAAACCTCCCCTAGAGGTGAGTTGTGGTATTAGCATATACATACATAAGCACATATTTATCCATATCTTTTATCATATCTTGCCACATTCACTTTCAAGAATGGGCCAGCATTCACGATGCTTATCATACGTCACATTCTCTTCAAGGAACAAACTATAATCATTTGTATGTGCTTCATAAATTTTCATTATAAGCTTATTGTCATGCCTAGAAATTTATCATATTTATATGACCCACCTCAACATCGCTTTGAAGGTCAAGTGCGCCTCCACTTTGTATTCCTTTCTTTTGATGGAGGGTTTATATCATTTATCAAATTAGGTCGCAAGGAATCGCGTTCCCAATGACTTTTCATACCACATTGATGGCAAAAATTACCTTCACCTTTTGAAGGACCACTTTGAGAACCCATAATGTTCTTCCCTTTTATAATTATCATAATGATGACTATTATTATTTTGTCCTTTATCACGCCCACGTTCATTCATATAGCCATAACAAATATTTTGTCATCTTTCAGACTTATCATATACTGCTACCACATTCACTTCAAGGAATGGAGCAAAGTCAGTGGGATGGGCTTCACAAGAGCATATTAATTTGCTCAGTCATAATCATATCATCAATATTGTGCATTGGGACTTAAACCCAAAGTTTTATTCATATAAAGGCATTTTTAAGCCATAATGCGATGGGACTTGAGCCTAACTTTTTGTATTATCATTATAGTGCACCGGGACTCAAACTCGAGTCTTTTAAATAAAGTACCACTCTATGATTTTACGCATAACTAAATTAAGTTTTACGAAGACATGAAATATACCAATTCATGTGGTCGAACATTTCTTGTAACCTGTATTACAGTTCAAAGTGGACCATAAAATCATGTCCTAATATCTCTCGAATTTTTCATATTGCTCTTCGGGAGCAATTTTGTGACATGATATAAATAATAATTCTCATAGACCTATCTTCAATTGTGGCCACAACAGACTTATGAAATTATTACCGCTTCTGGTGGTTATAGACATAAATGAATTTAATCATAACGATATTTGAGAGATATTATCACTTTTGATGATCAGGTATTCTTGTAAACTTTCATTCTTAGCCATTAAGGATTGCGAAATTAATATCATAATTCCTTTTAACAATATTGTTCTTCAGAATTAAAATTTGAGGCATAAATGATCCAGAACCAATTAGATTCCTATGGACCCAATAAATCCAACGAATTTTACTATTAGTAGCAAAAGTGACCGCCGTATATACTCCCTGTGGGTTATCCTTGTCATGTGAAAGCATGAAATAAGAAAATTCAACTATTGCATACCTGATTTCGGAGCAATTGTAGCTTTATAAAGCACCGCAAAACCTGCACTTCTTCAAGAATATAAATTGTAGCACCAAAAACTCATAAATCTAATGTTAAATATGATTTGGTGTACAGAGAACATGAGTGGATAGATATATTAATACTTGACTGAGGTATGCATGGTTGGTAAATAAATTAGTGATTACAGAAATGAAATTTAAAGAGAAACCCGTCAGTAGGAACATGTCTCAGGAAGCTAGGTGTCCATACCTCATCAATTCAATTTCTTTCATCACCATAAAAGTAAAACAACGAATGAGAAGTTCTCATTTATTTCTAGTGCGGCAACGGATGGTATATCATGTTCTAGTAGTGATTCAAACAAATACCATGACTAATTTAATTTTGACACAGTGAAAAGATTATCAACTAAGATATATACTTATTTTGCACCTGTGTCAAACTCCAAATGATATATCAAATAGAAAATTAAACTCAAAATGACAGAGTCTCGTGCTGATAACGTGTTATAAAATAATAAAAATTAAAATGCAAGAGAACATATAAGAGAGGGACTTGAAGATTGATATGATTTCTTTCACTTCTGTATATATTCCATAGGACATGAGTGATCCTATTTATAGAAAAACTAAATTAGTAATACATTTGGTGATCACTAACTAAAAGATAACTTTACATACTTTGGTGATCACTAACTAAAAGATAACTTACTTTGGTGATTACTAACTAAAAGGTAACTTACTTTGGTGACTTGAATGATACATGGATATTCACTATTAAATATTATTCACAACAAAGATCTCATTGGAGTCCGGAACCAAAATGCCCCCCAAAAAAACATTTTGAACCAAAATACCCCAACAAAAAAAAATGTTACCAAAATGCCTTTAGCGCAGTAAATTACTGCGCTAAAGCACTTAACGGGGACGACTCCGTTAACTGCTATAGCGCAGTAAATTACTGCGCTATAGTCCCTCCTTTTTTTTTCGGCCCTTTTGGTTAATCCTTCTTCCATTACACTTTTTAACGTACTTTGACCATAGATTAATCATGCTTCGGGACCCCGAAACTTCAATATTTTATATAGAACCCTACTTATTTTTGTGCGATTAATAAAGTAGGATCAATACATCAAGGATACGCAAAAGTTCGGATGGCCGTTTTAATGGCTGAAAAGTGCTCGAACGCCATTTTCGTTTGAAGGCTCGGTGACATTAGCTTGAAGTTCTTTACGAATACTTAAACTTGTTCATTAATAATTAATCAAAAGTTAGTCAAAATGGCAGCATTCATACAAAAAAAAAAAAAAAAACTTAATTAAATTGCATCATTCATTCATAACCTTGAGTAGATGAAAATACTTAACATACTAATATTCTTCAAAATAACAACATAATCATAAATTAAACTTAAAACTAAAATCCCAACATTCTTAATCATCATCAGAGTACAAGTCCTCAATATCGTCTTCAAAAAAATATTGGCGGTTTCTTAAGACACATCTTTTTTCAGTAGCAGTTAGTTCTCTACCGGTTGATGATGCTTGTTCTTCGGCCAACTGTAGCATGTAAAATCTATATCGTCTTGCCAGCATTCTGTTGTTTTCTTTTCTAATCCTTTGCACGGCAAGCTCGCAAGTTTCTGGACCTACTTGAGGCATGGTTAAGGAGTACCTTGTTGGGATTGGAGCGTTGAGATTTTCCAAGTCACGAACAAGACGTTCTGATTCGGCAAGCCGATGTGACTATTCTCGGCGTAAACCGCAATAATATTCCCGCGGATCTGAATGTTTCACACTACAGAAATCATCATTACGCTCTATAAGAAGGTGGGGATTTAGCTCATCTAGTTTGAAATCTCTGGTATCGCTCGAAAAATTGCTATGATTTGAACTCTCATCATCACTGCTATTTGGTTCTTTTGGAAGGAGTAAAGACCAAGCTGAGTTTCTAGTACTCGACATTGAATATGGTGTAGTCTAATAACAAAAGAAATGGCTACTTATATAGTTGCAAACCCCCAAGTACCCTGGGGGGGGGGGGGGGAGAGGGTATTTATGACCCTACCTACTTACCTTATTATAAGAAAAATATTAATCTTCATCGGACATTTCACAGTCCGAATCCCACTTGGATCTAAATCTTGTGCTACCCTATGGTAACGTATTTGCATCCGATTGTTCTCTTCACGAAAACTATTAAGAGCCAAATTAAACTCTTGTGGAGTTCCGCGAGGCATTGACATAGCACGTTTTTTTAGGCGTTTAAGCCCTACTGACGCTAACTTGTGCTCCAGTGCTTCAGCTTCCCTAACACGCCAATCCCACTCCTCTCTCATTTTATTATTGTATTCTCGATTGAATCTGTCGTTAGGGTTATTTGAGTAATAAAAATCATCATCACCTAGTTCCCAGGTCCTACCCATTGCTTCAAAGATGTTTGCTGGAGTGAACGATATAACACGATTAATATCTCTAAATTGGTCAAAAAATGACATCGTAACTCAATTTTGTGTGAAATGTTGTGTTGGTAAGTTATTCATCAAATTACGTTATATAAAGTTTGATTCGAATCATGACGTTTTTTTGTTTGACAATTGAGGTGACAATACGATGCAGCGGCATAGCGCAGTAAAATACTGTGTTATACCAGTATAACGCATTAAATTAGTGCGTTATTCTGACATAACGCATTATTTTACCGCGTTGTGAGGCTCTGCGACAGAATAACGCAGTAATTTACTGCACTATTCTGCCATAACACAGTTATTTCATGCGTTATGCAACACTTTATACTTAATATGATTTTACGTAACACTGCAAGACACTGTAATTGCATGCATGCGTTGGTTTTATATTCAAACTTCGAATCCTATTAATACCGAGTTCGTATAAGGCAAAAAAAAAACATAAAATTCTAAGTTTCAACTAGTTTTAGCATTTTGTATTCTTCCTCAATTATTCAAAATGTGGCAGATGTTCCAAGCATTAGAGTTTCTTTATTCTGGGACGGACAAATTATATTCGAGGAAAATAATTTGCGCTACGATTCTCCCCCAAAATACCATGTTAAGTTTCCACTTGACTTAAAATTCTCAAAACTATGTCAAGCCTTGTATAATAGACTACAAGTTAGTAGAAGTGATTTTGATCTAAATATAATTGGAAAATATCCAGTGTCATTTACGCCGCAAGGTGTAACTAGTTATGGACAGTGGTACATTCAAGACGACGATTCTTTGATTGATTATTTGAAGGCGCTTTATGATTATAGGCAATGCATAACTTTAAACGTCCTTGAAATGTATATAGAGAAGGTGCCCATTAATCGACTTGAATTCATGGCTAGGGCTCCTCAGGAAGCTCGAAATAGACCTCGTCGGGAAGCCCGTCTATAATACAGGCCGAAGTCACTCAAGTGGAACCTACTTATCAACACAATTACCCTGACTTGAGTACCTATGAAAGCATTTTGACTAGCCAAATGCCTCTGGATAGTTTAAGTCAGCAATTTGACGGGCAGTGGTAAATATTCATTTTTTACAATATTATTATTATTATTATTATTATTATTATTATTATTATTATTATTATTATTATTATTATTATTATTATTATTATGTGTAGTGGCACTTGAATGCTACTAATGATGTCGATTATATTATTTAGGGGTTATACACCTGATATGGATCATATCGGACGGTCTCCTCAATCGGGATGGAGGAATCAGGTTGGAACATCCTCAGCCTATCCAACAACTCAAAGCGACGGCCCTTCCTCAAGTTTCGGTGCAGTTGATTACTATCGGTATGTCTATTTTCTTAACATCAATAGTGTTATTTGATGTGTAGTAGTTAAAACACCCTAATTTCTTATGTAGGGAGAATGTGGTGGTTGCACCAAATTATAGGCAAAGGCCTCCTATGGATGGTCCGGATTATCCGAATTATATAGTGACATCATCCAGCGATAGTGAGGAAATACCTAATGCGGATGAAAGTGACAATGAGATGGAGGTTGGAACTAATCCTCAACATTAAGTAGAACTGTTGCACGACATGATGGACAGTCCGACACATAAGGAGGAACTGAATTCACAACAACCATTTGAACAGCAAGAGTCGACTCCGGTTCAGCCGCAAAGCCAATTTCAACAGCAAGAGTCGACGCCGATTCAGTGGCATTCCGATGAGATCCCCTATCTTGATCATCTTCAAGATCGCCCAGATGCCTTTGTCTTTACTAGGGATGATGATCATATTCGGCGAAGTTTGTGGAAAGAGCCAGTGGATCTTTTAAAACAAAAAGCTCATATTGAAAAAGGGATGATTTTCAGCTCGAAAAAATCATTGCAAAGGGCTGTTAAGATTTATTGCATCCAGGGGATAAGGGAGTTTAAAGTTGACGATTCCACACGAAAACTTTGGCGATTGGTTTGCAAGCGAAAATATCAAGGCTGCGAATGGATGCTCCGTGGTAAGGAAACTACTGAAAATATGTGGACTATTTCAAAGTTCTACATAAAGCACACTTGTGATATGGGTGACCTCCCAGATGATCATTACAATCTAGATACCAATATGATTGCTCGTGTGTTAGTTGGCGACATTGGAAAAAACCCAAGGTATCCCCTTCGCCTATGTTCATTTTATTTTTGGTGTTAATATAATGTTCCTCGTTGCTATATGCTGATATTTCAACTTTTTCAGGTTCCCTATTAAAGATTGTATTACAGCCATCCTGAAAGTATATAGCGAAACTGTTACTAGGAGGAAGGCGTATCTTGGGCGTAAGCGTGCACATGAGATAGTCTACGGCAATTGGGAGGGCTCTTTCAAGAAGTTGCCGAGATACATGGCGGCTCTACAACACTTCAATCATGGTACTGTTGTTGAATGGAAGCTCAAATCGAAACCTGGTTTGCCCGGTAATATTTTTGATTTTGTGTTTTAGACATTCAAACCATGCATTGATGGTTTTGCTCATTGTCGGCCTGTAATATCAATAGATGGAACACATGTGTACGGGAAGTATGACATAAAGCGGCTAATAGCAGTTGGAATGGATGCAAATGGAGCTATATTCCCTCTAGCTTTTGCAATTGCAGCTAATGAGAGCATTAGTACGTGGGGTATGTTTTTGGACTACTTAAGGCAACACGTTATTAAGGATCGCATGAGAATCTGTGTGATATTAGACAGAAATGCTGGCATATTGCACAATATGTTCAATTTGCAGGGGTGGCAGCCACTTTTTCCCTACCATCGTTATTGTTTAAGACATTTGAAGGCAAACTTCCAAAAGGTATATCGAATCCCAGCACTTTGCAATTGGATGTGGGCGGCTGCAACAGAGCATCAGGAGAAGAAGTTTAACCTGCAGATGGACATTATTAGGCGGGCGAATGAGGAAGCCTTCCACTGGTTGAATGCAATTGATAAAGACAAATGGACATTACACCAGGATGAAGGTAGGCGATAGGGTATGCTGACAACAAATAGCTCTGAGTCATTCAATGGCTTGTTGAAATCTGCACGCAGACTACCCGTCACCGCAATGGTGAGAATGACATTTAAGCAGGTTGTGGAGCGGTTCGTCACTAGATCAAAAGAGGCCAAAGCATATGCAACAGAAGGTCTAAGATGGATGCCAAAACCGTCAAAACTGTTCGAGTACCACAAATATAAGGCTCAGAAACATGACCGGATGGAGTACCACCCCGCAGAGCGCATATTTGAACTCACAACAAGTGTGCACCAAGGTAAAGGAGGTAACGTCCACATAATTTGTGAGATTCCAGGAACATGCACATGCGGCAAGTGGCAAGCATATCACATGCTATGTTCTCATGCCTTCAAGTGTTTTATCACAATGGGAAAGAACGCCTCCTCGTACATGGCTGAGGAATATACAGTTGAAAATTATGCAATAACTTATGCTGGAAGGTTCTACCCACTTGGCAGTGAGAGTTATTGGCCACCGGATCCATTTTCAATGGTTGCAAATAAAGCATTTATCCGTAAATTCAGAAAGAATGCATACTCGCGTATTCATAATGAAATGGATGTTCCATCGGGGAGATACACTCGAAAATGCTCATTTTGCAATTATGTTGGTCATGATAAGCGCGAGTGTCCCTTACGGCATGGTGGTCAAACTATATCTCGCGGTGGAAGTACCTCTCGTGGTGGAAAAAACTTTCGTGGTGGAAGTACCTCTAGTGGTGGTGGCACATCTAGCGGTGGTGGCGGAAGATCAACTCAAGGGCATTAATTGATGGATGTTTTTTAAGTTTTTTTCTTACTTTGATGATTGTATTTTAAAAAGTTTGGCTTTCTTATTAATTAGTATGTTAAGTATTTTCATCTACTCAAGGTTATGAATGAATGATGCAATTTAATTAAGTTTATTTTTTTTTGTATGAATGCTGCCATTTTGACTAACTTTTGATTAATTATTAATGAACAAGTTTAAGTATTCGTAAAGAACTTCAAGCTAATGTCACCGAGCCTTCAAAAGAAAATGGCGTTCGAGCACTTTTCAGCCACTAAAACGGTCATCCGAAATTTTGCGTATCGTTGATGTATTGATCCTACTTTATTAATCGCACAAAAATAAGTAGGGTTCTATATAAAATATTGAAGTTTCGGGGTCCCGAAGTATGATTAATCTATGATCAAAGTACGTTAAAAAGTATAATGGAAGAAAGGTTAACCAAAAGGGCCGAAAAAAAGAGGAGGGACTATAGCGCAGTAATTTATTGCGCTATAGCAGTAATTTACTGCGCTATAGCAGTTAACGGAGCCGTCCCCGTTAAGTGCTTTAGCGCAGTAATTTACTGTGCTAAAGATATTTTGGTAACATTTTTTTTTATTGGGTATTTTGATTCAAAATTTTTTTTTTTTTTTGGGCATTTTGGTTCCGGACTCGATCTCATTGTCCCAATACGGTAATGTTGGCGTGTTCTCAAAGCGGCAAAGCCCTTGCACAAACCCTTGTAATATAATACTCTTATTTTTTCTCACATTATCTATCATTGTTGACAGATTTCATAATCGAGCACTAAGAATGGCTAGCGTGAGAAATCTGAAAATAAAGACATCAACTTGCAAACGCCTAGTGAAGGAGCTCAGTTCCTATGAGAAGGAGGTTGAGAGAGAAGCTGCCAAGACTGCTGATATGAAGGACAAAGGCGCCGATCCTTATGACCTCAAACAGCAGGTTCCTTCTTCTTCTTCTTTTTTTTTTTTTTTTTGTTATATGTTGCAATTTCAATTTTGAGTTAGTGGTTGGTTCAGCATTTGCATTTCCCTTACTGTTCACTCCCCACTTTGGCGTAATTAATGGAGGAGACTGGGACATTTAGATCCCTAAAAAGACTTATTCTGCTATTGTATTAGATAGCAATTGTTGGGTAATTAGTTTTGAGTATTGATAACCCTGTGAGAGCAGGCGCGACTTAATAAGATAAGTGGCCTAAATCCAAACTTTAATGGGATATAAAGTGGTTACTCATCTTCTTATAAATCATTTAATCTCTCCTGAAATATTTTTCAACTTAGATAATAGAATCTGATTCAAGAAGTTGATAACTTGATATCAAAATGATTTTTTGATGCTTCAGTATACTTGCTGTAATGCTTGGAACTCGAGAAGAAAAACAAAAAGTAAGATAGAATGTGCAATATAGTTTATTCAATAGTATAATCCATGAACAGGATCTATACATCTCGATCGGAAAAGAATCAAGAGAAAAAGAATGAAACGGAATTGATTGATAGATTTCTCAACTCTTGTTTTTTATCGCACAATAGTACTATTTCTTTTACAGAATAATATAAGCTTATTAAAAACTCGATCTCTTGCAAAAAAAAAAAAAAAAAAAAAAAAAAAGAAAAAGAAAAGAAAAGGAAGAAAGTAAAGAGTGTACATGTGTTCTTCAAAAGGAATTTTTTACTTTGAAATACTCAAATCTTCTTCAAAAGGAAATTTTTACCTATAAATCTAATATAGATAGAAATTGGGCCTCATCCTCCCTTAAGTCTTGGGTTTGAGCCTTAGAATGGAAAGAATCTTGCTAGGGAGCGCTTCCCTTTTTAATCGGTCTTGCGTGGCTCGAAATTGAATTAATCGGAAAATAAAAGTGAAAGAAACAACGCTTATTCCTTTTATTTTTTCATCTTGATTTTGGGTTTCATCGGTGATTATATATAGGTTACAGCCCCCTTGTGTGGTTTCTTCTAATAAAATTTAATCGATCTAGTAGAAAAAAAAATCTTTCTTTTCTTTCGAGTTATTAGCTTCGCAGAAGGTTGGATGTCATCATATGCAGTTTTAACTAGAGCTAACCAACAGAATCCAAGCTTTTCCTTGACTAGAACTCAGGGGATGTTTGTAGGGTTTATATACATGCATTTAACCAGTCGAAGAACCTTTGATCCCTGCTTCTGTCTAGGAAATTTCATCTTAATTTATAGCAACTGTATTTTACATAGTTCTGACATTTAAGGACTTGGTGGTTGTTGCATTGCACTTAATATCCTCTGCTTACTTGTTTGCCTTGTTTTATCGTGTGTATTCTGCAGGAAAATGTGCTGGCTGAATCCAGAATGATGGTTCCTGATTGCCGCAAGCGCCTGGAATCAGCAGCGGAGGACCTTAAAGGGACTCTGGTATTGTGTAATCTACTATTTGTGCTTCATTTAACGTCCTCCACTTTTGGGTTTCCCACCCCTCAAACTGCCCCCCGCCCCAAAAAAAAAAAAAAAAAAAAGAATCAATGGAAGGGTGCCAGTAGCTTGATCAAAGGAGGTGCAATTGTTTTTATGCTAAATGTTGCAAGTTGCAGCTCAACATACCCAACATAGGATTAATCCTTTGTAGTTCCTCTGGAACATTGAATGCAGAACATTAAGGCCCTTTTGTTTTTCTTCTTAAATGATATGTTTGTATTCATAAACAGCACTAAGAACGTGCTCGAAGTATGTACAATGTGCCAAAATGTGTGAAGAACAAAGTATAGCCCTTTTTAAATCTATAGGGATTCTAGGAGCTCTAAGATAGATTTAGCTTCATTTGCAAGTTCCACTCTACACCAAAAATAAAACAAAACAATGCTGTTGGCCTATTTTCTGGACATGGTTGTGCTTATCTTCAAAGCATCTCCAGTTCCTCTCTTTCCAAACTGTTCACCAGATACAAGCTTGGTATAGTGTTCCACATTGTTATCTTTCTTCTCTCTGAACCTGCACTGATCCAGCTTCTCAGAAAATCAGCAGTGTTGTTTGGCATGTGCCATTTGACTCTCAGGAAGATCCAGAATCATTGCCAAATCTGATCTAAAATTGGACAGTAAAGAAAAAGGTGCTTGTTGCTTTCTGTGTCGCCTCCACATAAGTAGCGCCTACTGCATAGCAAAATACCTCTTTTCTGTAGGTTGTTGTGGGTTAAAACAGATTCTTTCGCGACCAGCCATGTGAAACATGAAACTTTACAAGGAGCTTCTGATCTCCAAATCTGCTTCCGTGGCCAAGGCCATGGTCTAATCTGCTGCTCATCTCTGGTGATAGCCCTAGTATGAGTTAACAGTGTAGATGCCTTTACTATTCCTTTTCCATGTTAGTTTGTCTTCTTCAGCGGAAAATGCTTGAAATGTCTCCAGTGTTTTATAAAGGTCAGCAGCTCTTGAAATCTCCCAGTCATTGAAAAGTCTTCGAAAAGTGAAGATCCAAGCTTCAGAATTTCTGCATTCTGTTACTGTTGCATCGGAAGTTGAACAAGATTAAAAAGGTCAGGATATTGGTCTTTGAGGGAGTGTGCTGAATCCATGTGTCGTGCCAAAAAAGTATCCTTGTGCCATTTCCAAGATTGTACTTAGTTTTTGCTAGAGATTCTGGCCACATCTTGCTTATGCTTTTCCAGATAGACTCGATATGAAAGCTTTGACCACCTTAGTGGACCATTGACCATCCATGTCATATTTCTTTGCGACTTACAAGACGAGAAACTTTAATTAGTTTTGGTTGTTTTTCTTTCTTCCCATTGTGTCCATGACTCCATGGTCCCCTTAATTTATCCGAAATTCTAGCTTCCTTTGCTCATTCTTATCTGTGGATCTTTCTGATGAGAAGCTGAATGTTTCTGCTCCATCTACGTTCACTCTTTTTTAAGAAAGTCTGAGCTTCCCCTTCGAAAACCTTCATATGGAACCCCAATTGCTTATAGAGAGTGATTGTTTTGGCGTCATATGCTTTCAGTTATTCCGAAGAAAGCCTGAGTTATCCTTTTGAAACCCTCCATATAGAACCCCAATTCTCTTCATAATATTTCTTTGAACTGAGTTTGGCACCTTAATGCTTGTTGCGTCAAACTCACCTCTTGCATGTGTTCCTAAACCCCTACCATAATAAATAGAAGCTTATCTGAAGAGCTTTAAAGCTAAAGACAGGTCCTATCGGCTCAACACTATGTTCGCATTATCAGAGCTTCATTTGTTCACCGGAATCTCTATATCTATCTCTTGGTCTTACCTTTTGTCATACACTTGTAACATTTGCAAATCACTAAACATCGGAACCATCTCGAATCTCGATTCCTAAATGTCAGGAGCTCAGAGTGAAAGAAACAAACTGCCTAGCAAAGCAGCTCAGATCTTGATCTTCATTGTGTCTAGAAAACTCAGATGCCTCGCCTCATGATATAAAATTGGGTCCCTATTTCAATTAAGAACCAGAGATGGTCCATTTCTGTATCACTTGAAGTCGAGCTATAACTGGCTTTGTATGTTTTCCTCTCTTGAGCTTCTTTGGCATATCCAGTTATTAAAAGGGATTAAATGGGCTGGCCTACCGAGTGGTTATCTATAAATTTTTTGGCGCCCAGCTACTGAGATGAGATTTAAATTTGAAATATCTGGTGACCATACACCTGTCCGTCTCCTCTTTCATGTGCAATGTGTTTGTTTTAATTCAATATGACATCTCCTTGTCACATATCAACATTGCTTGCCCGATGTTAGTGCACTTCTTTTCCATCCCCTCTACCTTGTAGAGTTGTAGTAGATTCTGAATAAGGATTTTGTATTTCAAGACTCCAACCCTGATTTCCACGTCTGCAACATCTGCAGATCTCCTAGTCGACAAAGTAGCCACATAATTATGTAGCTAGGTCATTACTCTTAGAGTTTTAGCACCTTTTTCGCAAATCTGTCTATCAGACCATCGGAGCTAACTTGGGTATGGTCACTGTTGCTTTCTTTCCCTGTGCATTGTTTCGACTTTGATGAATTATCCAAACAAGTTGCAAATTTTGGATGTATCTAAACAAGTTGCAAATTTTGGATGCCCTTGTAATCATATACTTAACCTTCTCTCTCCATCTTCTGCAGATCTTCACTGTGCTATCTAACACGAGGATCATTATATTGCACATCTTGATCAAATTAACCCGCATTATGTAGTTGACGTGATGCCTTCTCTTAACATTTGCTGTCTTCGCTGATACAATAGTTCAAAAGACTTATTCCTGCTATAAACATATCCTTTTTTTTTTTTTAAAATTAATTCTGACTGTTATAGCTGATTCAATCTATTTCGTGAAATCTTCTTACCGGATGCTTGGTTTTTACGGTGGGATGACTTACTAGAATTCTAGGGAGAAGTATGGGCTTCTCTTTCTAGACAAGTGCTTATGTCAAAAATGCCAGCTAAAGCTTTAAGATGATTTTTTTTGGGATATTCTACATTCTTATCACTAGAAAGAATGAAGGATTTTGTCTAAAATTATTAGGAAAACAAGAAAAGAAAATTAAAGCTAGTCGTTGTTGGAAAAAGCTGAATTAGATGTTGTCTTATTATTGCAAGACTGATTACAGGTTTGAGTTTACCTAGCTAGTCTTTCTTAAGGAATAATGTTAAAACCGCCAAATTAAGAGCAGCATATGTTGGCAAAGGAGGCTCTAAGATAGTGATACTTGTGTTTAGTTTAGTTCTGGAGTTCATGATTGGTCTTCTGAAACTGAACGAAGGATTTTGATTCCAATCAGCAGTCGTGTCTTTGCAGGCACAGAAATGTTTTCTCTGATAAGAACTTGGGCATTGAAGTGTTGTCGAAGAAATTGTGAAAGATTATAGTCTATATTATGTATTCTTGAACCAAATAAGTCCAACCATTCTGTTACAAGGGAAGGTTTTACGATTGTTGGTGCAACTGATCTTTTGTTGATTGTGTGTGTAGAGCTCAAGATGTATTTGACTTTAGCTTCTTCGTTGTGATTTATACTAGTAATAACTATAGCAGGATGTCTTTGTTAGAGTAAGACAAAGCAAATGAACTTTAGTAAAACGTCCTTGTTAAAGTAGACAAAAATGAATCTTGCAGGGAAGGGTTGGGGTTCCAGGGTGGGGCAATGCCAAAAGCTCACAAGTTTTTGCTTTGAATTTCAGTAGATACAGCTCTCTTGAACACCCAGAAGGGGCTGATTTGTGGTATTATGATGTCTACTTTACTTCAAGTTGGTTTGATTAGTTCAGGTCTAATAAAAGTGCATGAAACTGACTCTATTAAATTATGCTTCCTATTGCCTTCATCTGTTTTACTTGAAACTCTCATATCAGCCGTTTCTTTGCTGATAGTTTGTGGAATATTATTTCAGGTTGAGTTAGAGGAGACAGACGAAAAAGAAGGCCCTGAATTTGAAGAAGCTCGAAACATAATAGCAGATGTTGAGAAGTTGTTTGAATCTTCTGAAGTTTAAAATATACATTGTCTTGTCCATTACAATTTGCGACGGTACTGTTATTACTAGAGAACTCTTCGTGCTGCCTGATGAGCTTTTGTTGTGCAATTTTGTGGGTACATTCTGTGTTATATAACACTCACTGGGATAGAGCTCATATATCAATTATCACGTGTTTATAACTAAACCAAGGCCCCGAAATTAATACGTTGAACTTCCGAGTTTGGTGATGTTTTAAGTTCGCTATTTTGCAATCGGGTGAATCTTAAGGTGTGACCTACTGGTTGGTGAAGTGACTACTTTACCTTTGATGGTTCATGTGATCTAAAAGAGATTTTATTTCATTTTTAAATTTTAACACTTTGAAAATAAGTCCAGTAGCAACTAAAAATGTTCAGTAGACATTTCTCATAATCTCTAATCATGTGAAAAAATATTTCTCTTCTTAACTAAATCATGACGTGTCTGGTCATGACCTTTGCTCTAACTCATTTTTCATTTATTTTATCATAAAACTTGAAGAATTACTCTGTTAATTGGTTAACTTTTTTTTATTTAAGGTGTTTGGTTACCCTTCATTTCAGGAAACAGTTGTCCCTTTAATTACTCAATGTGTTTTATGTTACATGACGCTCTCTCTTTCTTGGCCAATCCCAAGAAGACACATTTTTATATTTGGAAGCTATTTTTTTTTTCCGTTTATCACAAGCTCTAAGAATACTTATGTAATGTTGCCAAAAAATTTAATCTTTCTTTCATAAGCTTTGTGTTCAAATGAACACCATCGTATAAAATGAGACGGTTGCAATATATTTCTCATGAAAAATATAAATAACAAAAAAGTCTGTGAGCATAGTGGAAATATTAGAAAACTTTGAAATTTTTGGGCAATGTTCCTATTTGTTTAAACTTATTAATATGAATAAAATTCTTTTTCGTGAACTGACAAATTTTAGAATGCTTTGCGATTCTTCACTCGTGAGAATTGAGAAGTGTGATCCATTCATCTTCACTAATAGAGACCAATTGTTAGACTTAGCAAAAGAACTAATAGAGACCAAGTTTTGAGTAGCAGTGGGAACATGTAGAATATTATCAAGTGTAAATTTTTTATCAGAAGCAGTGATGGAACTTTTACCTATGTGAGATATGGGCAGTTTAGAACCATTACCAAGAGTGACTTCCTCAGGACCTTGATATTCAAAATGAATAACAAGGTTATCAAGATCATAGGTAAGATGATGCGTGGTGCCACTATCCATCAACCAATTCTGTGTAGGTGAGCTTTGGGTGCAAAGTGCTGGCCAAATTTGCGGTAGGGCAACCGAATATTCTGGTTCCATTAGGTGTTTTATGTGAGGGACAGACTCGTGCAATGTGCCTTTGCCTTCACAATTGTGACGGATAATTGTTGACACGTCTGAAGGTAGAGGATTAGAGGGCTGGTAGGAAACACGATTTTGAGTCGACTGAGAGAATCCTTGATTCTGCGAGCATCCACGACCTCGATTACCTCTTCCTCTCCCACGACTAGGATTAAGAGTGAATGAACTTTGCCGTGGGTGCAATAACATTAAGATATTCATCTCTTTTTAATTGTCGTTCTTCATTCAACAACAATCCATATAAAGCGTCAAAAGAAATCCCCTCTTGACGTGATTCAAGAGACCTTGTGGAAGGACGATAAGTCGGTCTTAATCCAGCAAGAACAAATTTGACCAAATCATCGTTGGAAACCGGATGCTGCAAGGTAGCCAACCTGTCCGACATTCCCTTCGCCTTTTGTATATAGGACTCAATGCTTGCATTGTCTCTCCTTATGCAACTGAGCTTTTAACTCACGAATCAGTGGCTTTGAACCGGAAGGATAAGCAACCACAAGAATAGTCCAAGCTTTTCGAGCAGTTTCTGCACCAACTAGTTGAGGTAATATACCTTCGGAGACTGAAGCAACGATCCAACTTAGGACAAGTTGATCTTCTCTTACCCAAGAATTATACTCTGGATTGGGTTTATTATCCAGAAGCCATTTTGGAATCACTTTGCACCTTCAATATGATAACTAAAACCACAACCCCTAACCATAGGGAGAAATTGTGTCTCCCACAACAAGAAATTAGATGATGTAAGTTTCGCAGGCAATTTGGAGAGGGCAAGGTAGTAGCAAAGGAATTATGTGTATTCGGAGATGCTTCCGACGTAGTAGAGGAGTCGCCTGCCATTGCTATCGAAGTTGTGCTCGTTGAAAAAAAAATTGGGTTGTTTTAACCTCTTGGGGCTCTGACACCATGTAAAACCTTTTAGCGAATCTCATATTTGAGCATCTACTAAAACACTCTCTTCTCTCTCATCCTAATTTCACGCGAAGCATAAAAATTAGACCTTCAATACACTGATTATGGCCTCCATGGCCGCTGGTCAGACCACCATGGTGGCTGGCTGATCTTTTTTGTCAATTCCTCAGGAGCTTACTATACCACAAATCTATCATACCAAACCCGATATGCAAGCCTGTTCAAACCAGCGACTTTGAATGAATAACAAACGCAATCATAACCCAAACCACAAATACCAATGAAGCCAATAACTTATAAGGGAAACCTCATGTCAAATGGACAGAGAATGAAGTGAATCGAATGAATGATATTGAAGAGCTTCAACATGCTGTAGTGGAGAAATTCCCTTATGGGTGGCCGGATATTGAGCAATTGTAATAATACCTGCATAATGTGGAATAAAGGGTGAACGTAGAATTGGTTTCTTCAGAAATAGACATGTTCTTTTTAGAATGACACTAAGGGAGGACTTTACAAACCTTATTTCAAAACCTGCTTATTATATTCAAGATAGGGAGGGATATTCTTATCAAATGAGGCCATTAATCTATGACTCAAAGGTTAAGGTTATTAAGGAAACTTCTAACGCAATGGCCTGGATCTCATTTCCCAATTTGTGGGAATTCCTATACATTTGGATGCAGCCACTGTCAACAAAATAAGACCTAGTTGTGCTAGGGTGAAGGTGTTAGTGGATTTGTTAGCAGATCTACCTAGATATGTAAGAATGGACATTGAAAATGAAAATACAGGGGCAATAAGAACTGTGATGTGCAAATTAATTATGATTATCTTCCCAAATATTGCAGGGAGCCCAAACTACAGGGCCATAATGAAGATGAATGTAGAATTATAAATCCTGAATTAGCACAATATCGAGATGAGGAAGAAGAGAAGGGGGATGAGTAACAACACAATGCAGAATCAAATGATTCCAAGGAAATCAAGGAAAACATAAGAGAAAATATAAGCATAGGCAAGGAGAAAGTAGTTATTAGAAATGGCAAGAACAAGGAGAAAGAGAAACAAAGAAATAAGGGATTCAAGAATTAGTATAACCACTTCAACCACTCACCCAGAATATTATCTAGTGGGAGAATGTTGGGAAATCCCGGAAATTGGAATCCAGTGAAAGACAATAGAGATTTTAATAGTAAGAAAGGGGATCAAAGTACTCAAAAGGGTGGACAGTATGATAAAGCAGTCACTAGTGTAAGCAATAAATATGAGTATATAGGGGATCTAAATGAGGAACATGAGGACAATGATGCTGTGCAACAACATGCTGAGAAAGATAAGAAGAAAGAAGTTAAAGACAAGGAATATGCTAAACCATGGGTGGAAGCAAAATTTGGGAGGCAAGCAGATAACAACAATAACATGAGCAAACAAGAAAGGAGAACACGAGATGAAAGAGACAACTCACACACACAATGATGATAAAAAAGCAGGAGAAGAGCTAGCAAGCAAGTCAAATGGCAACTATCAAGCACATGAAAAAATAATGGCAAAGGATAAGCAGGAAAGTAGTACAACAACAGAAGAAGGGAAAGATGATTCCTGTCAAGAGGTGAATTCATCCTCATCAACATATGGGGATAATAAGATCAACAGTAATCCAAAAATTCCAGCAGAACAAATACATGAGCAGAAGGAGATTGGAAGGTGTGGCAGTCAAGAACCTCTTACATGTGGTTCTTGTTCTAATACAAAGAAAGAAGAGAATGATAACAAGGAAATGCAAGAAGAAGAAAATTTGTTGGGGGCACAAAAACCACCAGGAAGACCACCAGATAGTTAAGAAAAAGTAGTGATAGTTGATGCGGTGCAGATAAAAGATGATTCTAAAGGAACTCAACAAAACATTCCTAAAATGTGTGAACACCAAGGAGAGGAAAATAAGCACACCAAGACAGTGGAGATAATTGTAGATAGTGTTTATTTACCAGCGAACTTTGGGGATTCGACAACATCAGCTAAACAGGAACTTGCAAAGGATGAAGTAAATTGTGGGCAAAACATGTAGATTTATGTAGATCAGGTCATCACAAACGCAGAGCCAGTAAAAATTCTGCTATCACTTGGAGAATCAAATGAACAACAACCCGCAAGAGTAATTAAAGGGGTAGAAAGTAAGCAGCTAGCAATCAAAACAATAATTCCAAAACCAAGTAATACCCTTTAGGATATTGTTGCACATAAGGTGACAGAAAATGAAATACAACAATCATTGGAGGAATCACAACATGTAGAAGAAGATAGAGGTACAGAGAATAGAGTACAAAATGTTAAAAAAACAGCTAGAGATGCAGATGTTTCACCAAATGCTATAGCAAAGAGTGGAAAAAAGACCAAGAACACAGAGATTCAACAGACCAAGATGTCTATACCAAAGAGGTCTGCTTCATCCAAAAATAAATGATGATTAAGGCTCTCATATAGAACATTAGATCTGTTAATACTCAACAGGCTTTTCAGAGACTAATCAACATGCAAAGACAATACAAATTCTTCATAATTGCTTAAATGGAACCATTTTAGAGTTGTAGGAATCTTAAAAAATATAAAAGAAGATTGGGCATGCAGTTTGCTATCTCAAACACTAATGGAAAGATATGGGTATTTGTTGATACTGTGGTACAATGGGAGATAGTGTTGGATATTGAACAACAACTTACTCTAGAGCTACAACATCAAGGCATAAGAAAAGATTTCATGGCCTCCTTTCTCTATGCTAAATGTGATGGAAATAAAAGGATGGCTTTATGAGATAATCTGTATCAGATAGCAGATAGTATGAACCTACCATGGATGGTTGGAGGGGACTTTAATGTTATTTTATCTGATGAGGAAAAATTGGGCGGATTACCTATCACATTAGATCAATGTGAGGATTTTGCCCTTTGTATAAATTCTTATGGGTTACTAGATATGGGATTCAAAGGAAGCTTGTTTACTTGGTGGAATGGAAGATTAGCAGAAGACTGTATTTTCAAAAGGTTGGACGGGATCCTGTTTAGCAATTCTTTGCAAGAGATGTTTCCTCAAATTGAAATTGAGCATTTGATTAGAACAGGATCAGATCATATGCAATTGCTCATGTGTTGTGGAAAAGAAGTTGTCAGTGTTATTAAACCTTTTAGATTTTTGAATTTATGGGTTCAGCATGAATCATTCAGAGATCTAGTTTCTTAAAACCGGAGAACTAAATTTGCGGGTACCCCATATTTGGCTTTCAAGCAGAAATTGAAAAATTTGAAGAAGGCCTTGTCAGCATGGAGTAAGAAAACATATGGAGATATATTTAAAAAAATTTCCATCAGGGAAGAGGTGGTGAAGGTGAAAGAAGCATTATTGAGGAAGATCCAAGTATTGTCAACAGAATTGTTCTTCAGAAAGCTCAAGCTGAATTGAAGAAATACTTACATTTTGAAGAACAATATTAGAGACAAAAAGCAGGAGCTACATGGTATGCAGAGGGAGATAGGAATACTAGTTTCTTTCACAATTATGTGAATGGAAGGAGGAAGGCTTTGCAACTGAACAGAATTCAAGATGGCAATGGCACTTGGCTGGATTCAATGGAACATATTTCTCAAGAGGCAGTAAACTTTTGTCAAAATCAATTCACTCAGAAAGGAGATACTACAGACTTTGAGATTTTGAAGTATGTTCCTACTATGGTGGACCATGAACAGAATATGGGCATGTGTACTTATCCAGACAAAGATGAAGTTAAAGAAGCAATGTTTGCATTAAGTGGGAAAAGTGCTAGTGGTCTTGATGGATTTACTGGGATTTTTTATCAGCAGTGTTGGGATATTGTTGAAATTGATGTCCATGCAATAGTCCTAGCCTTTTTTGATGGAGCTGTTCTTCCCAAGTCCATAATTCACACTAATTTGCTCTTAATTCCTAAGAAGTACTTTGTTCAATCCTTCTATGATTTTAAGACCAATTAGTTCATCTAATTTCATTAACAAGTTTATTTCTAGGGTGATTCATGGGAGGTTGGAAAGATTACTGCTAAGGTTGACTCCTAATCAATAAGGATTTATAAAAGGAAGGAGTATTTTTTAGAACATTCTGCTTACTCAGGAGATAGTTTTAGATATTAGACTTAGAGGAAAGCCTGCTAATGTGGTTATCAAATTGGATATGTCCAAGCTTATGATAGAGTCACTTGGAAGTATGTTCTTAGAAAGATGGGATTTGCAGAGCATTTTATAAACTTGATCAGGAGATTAGTGGATAACAATGTAACGACCCGCTTGGTCGTTATAGTATTTCCGGCAGTTTTGACCTTTCTCAGAGCTTGTTTAGCTCACATTTGATCCGAGGGGACCGTTGACGCACTTCCCGAGGTGTTTAGATTTGATTCGAGCGACTCTTTGTGAAATTTGGGCTTTGAGCGAAAAAGAGTTCACTCAAAGTTGACTTTTTGATAAATGAACCTTTTTCGGAAATTCATCGATTCTGAGAGGTCGAGATGGCCTTTAAGAACTTGTGTGTATATCTGGTTCGGTTCTCAATGCACTCGGGTGCATTTTGGGACTTGGGTTGGGACTTTGGAATTGAGGTATCGGGGGATTGACTCGGTCAACGAGACCTCCGTTGGGAATTCCAAGGCCACGAGTGCGTTCGTAGTGTGTTTTTATGTGTGTCTGTGTATGTGGTTTGTGAGCAGATGGCCTCGGTTATTAGTTGGGATTTCGAATTTAGATTGTGTTATTTCGGTAAATTCTGGTGCTGGTGTCCGCCATGGTGGCACCTTTACTGTCCCAGTGGCACCACCATAGCGGTGGGATAGGCTGCTGGGGCGGCCAAGTGTATTGTAGCCGACTGTCTCGGCGGTCTGAGAGGTCGTCAGGATGGGACCGCAGCAGCGGTCCCACTGTCGCCGTATCGGTATCGAGTCTGTTATTTCATTAATTGTGTATTAAAAATCCTTAGTCTCTCATTTATTACTATTTCGAAAATTGAGGTATTGGGAGAAATTCTAGAGGTTTCTTGAAGAAGGGTTTTGGTGGTAAGTCCTTCTAATCTCCTTGCTATTCTATTAACCCTAATCATTTTAGAATCCCTTTACCTTGTTAGTTCATTAAGTAATGGAATATTAAAGGTGGGTGTATTGACTAGTCTATCTAGGCTTCTAAATCATCCTTTGTTGGTTGGGTTAGCTTCATTAAGCATTGAATTGATGATTAGAATCCTTTATTTCATAATTTCTTCCTAATTAGAGGCTAATTTGTGGAATTGAAAGTTAGGGTTTATACCCAAATTTGGGGTTTTTTTCTAGAATCCGAAATAGAGTGAGTTGTTGATTATTCTAGCTCGCTAATGATGGGAATTGATCACCTAGAGGTTTAATTTCTTGTTAGGACCTTTAGATCTAATTTCACCCTTCTAGTTCATAAATCCTATTTCATAGGTTGGGAATTTGGGTCTTGATAAAAGTAGGCTTGGTTTTGATGTTCTTCTTGATTCTAATTCCATGATTTGAATATGCTTAGACTTTCTTGATCTCGAGGCTCAAAGGAAAGGAAAGGCTAAGGAGTTATTATTGGTGTCATTATCGTCAGACTTACGTGATTTTATTTCTTTCGCTTATTTAATTAATTCTTCGCTTATTTAATTAATTCTTTGTGTTTTTACTCATATTGGGTTGAGGGTTTTCCTATCGAGGTGGAAAAGGTAGGTGCCCGCGCGATTTAATTGATTTGGGTCGTGACAAGTTGGTATCAGAGCCCTAGGTTACCCCGTCTATAATACAAGAGGGTGTCTAGTAGAGTCTCGTGGTTCGATACGATGAGCTCTGTACTTATCTGCATGAGGCTATAGGACATTTAGGAAATCTCACCTTCTTTGGTTCTTTCGTGCTACTTTATTCTAATTGGTATCTGGAAAACTCGAATTGGTATCTGACTCTTATCTTTTCTCTCACAGATGGTGAGGACTCGAGCTACTATAGCCCGAGATCAGGTACCAGATCCCACCTACGGCTGGCACCAGAGGGCGAGGGACAGCCGGAGGGCACAGGAGAGCTAGAGGCCGCGGGGCTGCCCCAACAAGGGGTAGGGCTCCTGCGGTAGGACAGCAGCGCGAGAGATCTCCGTCTTTAGAGCCTTAGAATCAGCACGAGACTAGGCTGCCGAGGATGATGTGGCGCCAGCCTGGACACAGCATGAGATTACTTTTGATCAAACTATGCAGGATACTATAGCTCGTGTTTTACTCCATCTAGATGCCCAGCAGGCTGCCGCTGGTGTTACTACTCCTGGCGGGGGGCGCAGACCCTTGAGTAGAGACCTACTTGAGTAGCACACCCCGCTGCAGCTATGGCTCCCCATATTGATGTAGTGCTAGCCCCGAGGGTTGATCTTAGACCCGTGGTGGGCCCTGTTATGACCTTGACTGACCAAGATCTTGTTAGGAGGTTTAGGAAGTTTGAGTCGCCGAGGTTTTCAGGTACTTCTGCAGAGGACACTTATGAGTTCATCTTGGATACGCATGAGTTTCTACATAGGATGGGGATCGTAAAGACCCATGGATTCGACTATGTGTCCTACCATTTTCGTGGTGACGCGAAGACTTGGTGGAGGTATTTTGTTGCTTGTAGACCTGAAGGTTTTCCTCCCTTGACTTGGATTCAGTTCTACCGGGCCTTCCTTGAGATGTATGTGCCTCGGGCTTTGAGGGAGGCGCGTAGGGATGGGTTTCTACTTCTTCAGCGGATGGGTATGTGTGTGGAGCCCTATGTGACCCGCTATCTGTATTTGGCTCGTTATTCCACTCCCTTGATCCCTACTGAGCCTGACAGGATTAAGCGTTTTGTTGGTGGGCTAGTTGGTTCTCTTCAGATTCTTTGCCTTCAGATGGAGGCTATGGTCCTTCAGATGGAGGCTATGGGGGCTTCCTTCCAGTCCATCGTTGAGCATGCTTCTTTGGTTGAGGCCGCTAAGGCTCGTGCATTTGGAGGGGGTGGTGAGAAGAGACAGCATCAGATTGGGAGTAATGGTAGTTCTAGTTCGAGGGGCGCCGGTCAGTCTTTTAGGCCGTATCAGCCATATTCCGACCGCCCTGTGCACTCAGCCTTGCAGGTTTCCTCCAGTTAGCCACCCAGGCAGAGAACTCTTGAGAGCTCATTTTCTCGACCAGTAGACAGGGTTGTTTCAGCCGGGTCCTTAGTTTCAGTTTATCAGCCTCCGCCCTCTCAGAGTTGTTTTGCATGTGGAGAGCTTGGGAATATTGCTAGGAGATGTCCTCGAGCCAGGTGGGATTATCGGTCTCAGAGGACTCCGACATCGTTTGGTTGTCGAGACGGTGCTTCTCAGGGGGGCGGTGCTCAGTCAGGCAGCGGTGGTTCTCAGGTTTCTAGAGGTGGATCCCAGGTTGGTAGAGGTGGGTCCAATAGTTTGAGAGGTGGATCTCAGTCTAGATGTGGTGGGCCCTAGTGTTACTCATTCCCTGGTAGACCCGAGGTAGAGGCCTCAGATGCTGTTATCTTAGGTACCGTTTTTGTCCGACATAGAGCAACTTCCGTAATTTGATCCTAGATCCACTTATTCGTGTTTGTCTGTATATCATGTCGTAGATTGGGATTCGCCTTGTGATAGCATAGCTATACCTGTTCATGTGTCTACTCTGGTTGGAGATTCTGTTGTCGTTGATCGAGTTTATCAGTCATGTTTGGTTACTTTTATAGGGTATGACACTTGGGTAGAATTCATGATTTTTGATATGGTGGACTTTGACATTATCTTGGGTATGACCTGGCTTTCTCCTTGTCATGCGATCTTGGACTGTCATGCCAAGACAGTCACCTTAGCCATACCGGGCATCCCTATACTTGAGTGGACGGGTACTCTTAGCCCCGCTCCGAAGAAGATCATTTCCTTCCTTCAGGCGAAGAAATTAGTCAATAAGGGTTGTTTAGCTTATTTGGCTCACGTTCATGACATGACTATTGCATCTCCACCCCTTGAGTTCATTCCTATTGTTAGCGAGTTCGCGGAGGTGTTCCCGATCGATTTTCTGGGTGTGCCAACCGATCGCGACATTGACTTATGTTTTAATTTGGATCCGGGTACCCACCCTATTTCTATCCAGCCATATCGGATGGCACCCGCCAAATTGAGAGAGCTTAAGGAGCAGTTGCAGGATTTATTAAGCAAGGGGTTCATTAGACCGAGTGTCTCCCCTTGGAGTGCTTCTGTGTTATTTGTGAAGAAGAAAGATAGAACCATGAGGATGCGCATTGATTATCGCCAGCTGAATAAGGTTAATATTCGGAACAAGTGTCCTATGCCTTGTATTGATGATTTATTTGACCAGCTTCAGGGTGCTTTAGTGTTTTCAATGATTGACTTGCATTCAGGCTACCACCAGTTGAGGATCAGGGTTGAGGATATTCCGAAGACAGCCTTTCAGACGAGATATGGTCATTATGAGTTTTTGGTAATGTCATTTGGGCTTACCAATGCCTCGGCTACGCTCATGACTTTGATGAATGACATCTTTAAGACATTGCTTGATTCCTTTGTGATTGTGTTTATTGATGATATCTTGGTGTATTCCAAGAGTAGAGAGGAGCATGAGAGCCATCTTCCAACTATACTTGGGTTGTTGAAGAAGAATAGCTTGTTTGCTAAGTTTTCGAAGTGCGAGTTTTGGTTGGAGTCTGTGGCCTTCTTGGGCCATGTGGTGTCTAAGGATGGGATTATGGTTGATCCACAGAAGATTGAGGCTGTGAGGGATTGGGCGAGGCCCACTACTGTGACCGAAATCCGTCGTTTTGTGGGTTTGGCCAGCTACGACCTCCGATTTCTGAAGGGTTTTGCTTGTATTGCTTCGTCTTTGACCAGATTGACTCAGAATGCTGTTCCTTTCCAGTGGTCTGATGATTGTGAGGAGAGCTCAAGACCCTTCAAAAGCTCAAGACCCTTTTGACTTCAGCCCCGATTCTAGCATTACCCGTGGAGGGTAAGGATTTTGTGATCTATTTTGACATATCCCGTATGGGTTCGGGTGCTGTGTTAATGCAGTAGGGTAGAATGATAGCTTATGCTTCCCGTCAGTTGAAGATCCACGAGAAAAATTACCCTACCCATGATTTGGAGTTGTTGGCCGTGGTCTTTGCTTTGAAGATTTGGAGGCATTACTTGTATGGTGTCCATTGTAAGGTTTTCACTAATTATCATTGCCTTCAGCATGTGTTTACCCAGAGAGATCTTAATTCCAGGCAGCGCCGATGGATGGAGCTCCTGAAGGACCATGACATCTCTATTTTATACCAACCGAGAAAATCCAATGTTGTTGCTGATGCCTTGAGTCGCAAGGCCGTGAGTATAGGGAGTTTAGCTCGACTGATTGTTTTTGAGCGTCCGTTGGCCATGGAGGTTTAGACTCTGGCCAACAGTTTCGTTCATCTTGATATTTTAGCCCCAGGCAGAGTTTTGGCTTGTGTTGAGGCGAGGTCTTCCTTATTAGATCAGATAAGCACTCATCAGTTTAAGGATGCTCTGTTGAGCAAGATTCGAGATAGGGTTTTGAGGGATGAGGCAAAAGAGGACATTATTAATTCTGAGGGCATTTTGTGGATTAAGGGGCACATGTGCGTTCCTAGTGTTGGTGATTTAATTCAGGTGATCTTGACTGAGGCTCATAGCTCTCGATATTCCATTCATCCGGGGGCGACTAAGATGTATCTTGATTTAAGGCAGCACTATTGGTGGCGTCGGATGAAGAGGGATATAGCCGATTTAGTGGCTAAGTGTGGTAATTGTCATTAAGTTATGTATGAGCACCAGTGGCCCGGCGGTGTACTTCAGTGGATGCCCATTCTTGAGTGGAAGTGGGAGTGGATTGCCATGGATTTTGTTGTGGTTCTTCCGAAGACCTTGGGTAAGTTTGATTCTATTTGGGTGATAGTTGATCGGTTGACTAAGTCCGCTCATTTTATTCCGGTTCAGATTTCTTATACCGCGGAAAAGTTAGCCAAGTTGTACATTCGGGATATTATGAGGCTGCATGGGGTTCCTATTTCTATCGTATCTGATCAGGGTACTATCTTCACTTCCTGTTTCTAGAGGGCTTTTCATGAGGAGTTGTGTGCCCGATTAGATCTTAGTACAACTTTCCACCCCTAGACCGATGGGCAGTCCGAGCGGACCATTCAGGTGCTCGTGGATATGTTGAAAGCTTGCGTTATTGATTTTGGCGGTCATTAGGATCATCATTTACCATTGGCAGAGTTTGAGTACAACAACAGTTATCATTCGACTATCTGCATGGGGCCTTTTGAGGCTTTGTATGGTAGGAGATGTAGATCTCCGGTTGGCTGGTTTGATGGGTTTGAGGTTCGACCTTGGAGTACGGATCTGTTGAGAGAGTCCCTCGATAGAGTGAGGGTTATTCAGGCCAAGCTTTTGGCAGCTTAGAGTCGGCAAAGGATGTATGTGGACTGGAAGGTCCGAGATCTAGAGTTTGCTATTGGTGACCAGGTTCTATTGAAGATTTCACCCATATAGGGTGTTATGAGGTTTGGGAAGAGAGGCAAGTTAAGTCTGAGGTATATTGAGCCTTTTAAAATTCTTGACTGTGTGGGCGATGTTGCTTAAGAGTTGGCCTTACCGCCAGGCTTGGCAGGAGTTCATCCGATTTTTCATGTGTCTATGCTGAAGAAGTACCATGACGATGGTTCTTACATTATTCGTTGGGATTCAATATTGCTTGAAGAGAATTTGACCTATTAGGAGGAGCCTATTGCGATCTTGGATAGGCAGGTTCGAAAGTTGAGGTCGAAGGAGATTGCTTCTGTGAAGGTACAATGGAAGCACCATCCTGTTGAGGAGGCTATTTAGGAGACTGAGTCTAATATGCGTAGCCTATACCCTCAGTTGTTAGCTGATTCAGGTACTTCCCTGCTCTTTTCTTTTCGTCGCTCGAGGACGAATGATGGTTTAATTGGCATCTGATGTAACGACCTGCTCGGTTGTTATAGTCTTTCCGGTACTTTTGACCATTCCCTTAGCTTGTTTAGCTCAAAATTGACCCGACGGGACCGTTGGAATGCTTCGCGAGGTGTTTAGATTTGATTCGAGTGACTCTGCGAATTTTGGGCTTAGAGCGAAAAAAAGTTGACTAAAAGTTGACTTTTGGATAAACGGACCTTTTTTAAAAATTCGTCGATTTCGAGAGGTCCGTATGGTCTTTTAGAACTTTTGTGTATATCTAGTTCGGTTCCCAATGCACTCGGATGCATTTTGGGACTTGGGTTAGGAAGTTGGAATTGAGGTATAGGGGGATTGGCTCGGTCAATGAGACCTCCGTTGGGAATTTTGAGGCCACGAGTGCTTGTTTTATATGTGTCTGTGTATGTGGTTTACGAGTAGATGGCCTCGGGTATTAGTCGGGATTTTGTATTTTGATTGTGTTTATTTCGAGAAATTCTGGTGCTGGTGTCCCCCATGGTGGCACCCTTACTGTCCCAGCGGCACCGCCATAGCAGTGGGATGGGCCGTTGGGGCGGCCAAGTATATAGTAACCGACCGTCTCAGCGGTCTGAGAGGCCGTCGGGGCGGGACCGCCGCAGAGGTCCCGTTGCTGCCATATCGGTATCGGGCCTGTTATCTCATTAATTGTGTATTAAAAGCCCTTAGTCTCTCATTTATTACTATTCCAAAAATTTAACTATTGGGAGAAATTCTAGAGGATTCTTGGTGGTAAGCCCTTCTAATCTCCTTGCTATTCCATTACCCCTAATCATCTTAGAATCCCTTTACTTTGTTAGTTCATTAAGTAATGGAAGATTAAAGATGGGTGTAATGAATATTCTATCTAGGCTTCTAAATCATGCTTTGTTGGTTGGGTTAGCTTCATTAAGCATTGAATTTATGATTAGAATCCTTTATTTCATAAACTTTTCCTAATTAGAGGCTAATTTATGGAATTGAAAGTTAGGGTTTATACCCAAATTTGGGGGTTTTTCCTAGAATCCGAAATAGAGTGAATTGTTGATTATTCTAGCTCGCTAATGATGGGAATTGATCACCTAGAGGTTTAATTTCTTTTTGGGACCTTTAGATCCCCAATTTCACCCTTCAAGTTCATAAACGCCATTCCATAGGTTGGGGATTTGGGTCTTAATAGAAGTAGAGTTGGTTTTGATATTCTTCTTGATTCTAATTCCATGATTCAAATATGATTAGGCTTTCTTGATCTCGAGGATCAAATGAAAGAAAAGGCTAAGGAGTGATTATTGGTGTTATTGCTGTTTGGCCTTCCAGGTAGGTTACAGTTTACCCTATGGTGAGACTTCGTTTAGCGAAGCATATATTTAGATAATATTTTCAGAGAAAGCATGTAAACCTTCAAGTATGAAGTTGTGTTAGATATTGTCTTAGGTCGGGCCCTGTTGTGTGATTGGGGCTAGCCACCCCTTGCGTTGTGACTTGATTGTTCTATTGTTGTTGGCTTGATGCCGCATGGTGATAGTAGATATTGAAGACTATTGATATATCTTGTTCATGATATTGTGGTACCTCACTTGTTGATGCTTTATACGAGGATAGTGTTCTATATGGCTTGTGTAGCCGTTTCATGATATTATTGGCGTACCCATGCTTGGTACTTATGATATTGATCTGATCATTGATGTTGAACTCATACATTGCACGCATACTCATCCTTCATGATATACTGTTGATACATTGATGATACTTGATGAAACACTGTGATGAGCTGGGCTCAGTTGGATAAGAGTGACGTGAGGACCAATATCTGATGGTTGTCCCGAAATCGTGGTTGTGTGGTAGCGATTCCCGAGGTTTGTGCCGAGATCGTGAGGTAGCTGTATCTACATTTTCGCTGGATCGTGAGGTACATGGACTCCACGGGTCCCCCATGGGTTGTGCTACCGAGACGACGATACTTCGGTCCGGAGTACATGTGTACACAACATTGCATTGCGTCCACATTTCATACATTATTTCATTGCATTGCATTATGGCTTTATGTTGATGATCTGGTGAAATACTTGTGTTACTTGGTTTTGGATTGATTATATTGAGACTTGGCACACTTGGGATTACATGCTATAACCTAGGTGACGACATGTACTTGGTTTCTGATTTGTGTTGACTTGTTGATTTACCTATTTATCTTACTTTATTGTTTGGATTATGTTAGCTAAACTTAGTCGGCCTATGATACCTACCAATACTGTGGTTTTGTACTGGCCTGCACTTGCTGCATTCTTTTATGAATGCAGAATTTCAGGTTGGATCTACTTCTGTTTCTCGTGGCTGATAGTCGCTCCGAGAGTTGCTTAGAGTCTACAGGGTGAGCACGAGACGTCCGCTACCTTGAATATTCTTCTTTATTTATGTCTTATTTTATATTCCGAGACATATTTAGACTTGATGTATTATTGATATTCTAGACTTGTATATTCTAGTTAGATGCTCTTGTATGGATTAGACCAGACTCTAGGGTGTATTTTCCTTACTTCCGCATACTTTCTATTTTACTTACTTCCGCATACTTTCTATATTATTATCGTCAGACTTACGTGATTTTATTTCTTTCACTTATTTAATTAATTTTTGTGTTTTTACTCATGTTTGGTTGTGGGTTCGCCTACTACCGAGGTGGGAAAGGTAGGTGCCCGCGTGACTTAATTGATTTGGGTCGTTACAAACAATTGGTATTTTATTCTATTGAATGGGCAGGCTATAGGTTTCTTTAAATCTTCTAGAGGTGTTAAACAAAGAGACCTTCTTTCTCCTGCACTCTTTCTCTTATCAGCAGAAGTGTTATCTAGGGCTTTGAATTCCCTTTTTGAGGATTGTAGATTCATTGGATATGGGATGCCAAAGTGGACCTATCCTATGAATCATCTTGCTTATGCATATGACACTATTATATTTGCTTCAGCTGATGATTACTCTCTAAATTGTATTATGCAAGTGCTGAGTGCATATGAGTAGACATCTGGACAACTCATTAACATGGGGAAAAGCTCTTATTTTATGCATAGCAAGATTGGGAATGAAATGATCCGGAAAGTAGGTGATATAACAGGATTTGCAAAGGGACATTTTCCTTTTACTTATCGTGGGTGTCCTATTTCTTATGCCAGAAAGAAGAAGATACTTTATTCTGAGCTTATTAAGAAGGTGAAGAATAAACTCCATTCTTGGAATTGCACATTATTATCTTATGGAGGAAAGGCTGTTTTAATTAAAAGTGTGCTTCAAAGCATGCCTATTCATCTGCTTTCAGTGGTAGCACCTCCTAAATGTGTCCTTAATGAAATTCATACAATATTTGCTAAATACTTTTGGAGTAGCACAGAGGAAAGGAAGTGTATGTTGACACCCAATTTTGTCCCTCATTTATTTCAATTTATTTCCTGGAGCTTCTAATTTTATTGACGAGCTAAACACTTTATTTTCACTACTATTAATTTTCACTATTTACTATCAACATTACAAGTATTACTTTATCACAAATTTTAAATGGTTCGTCATCGTCTCATTTTTGGGTTTGAGCTCGTTAAATTAATTACAAGACAACACTTTGTTAAATCCTTTATTTTCTACATATTAATCATTAATTATCATAGTATATATTATACTGGTTATTAAATTAGGAGCCCAAAATTAATTAAATAGGGGAGGAAGGACCAACAATTTTCAGCCAAATTAATGGCTTAAAATACAAATACAATGTTATTCCCCTACCCATATAATCAGCCCACATTTTAAATACCCAGCCCATACTTTCGGACCTGACCAACCCATTTGTCCTACCCGGTCCAACCCAAAAACTACCCGACCCGGCCCAACTTTCTATATCTTTTTTCACCCCTAAACCTAACCTCTTCAGCCGCCTCCTTCATTCCATCTCCCTCCTCTTTCTCTTTCTTTTCCCTCTTCTTTGTCATCTTCTCCATCTCTCTACCCTACCCTCTCTCTCCCGCTCCTCTCACGCTCTCCTCCACTTACCCCTGTCCCCCACGCTTCTGTCACCCACTCATCTCTGTCCCCCCACGCTCCCTCTCTCCTTTCTTAAACCCTAATCACAACCCTATAAAGAAGGGGAATTGAGAGGAGATCAGGGAGGATTGTTTTTGGGAGCGGAAAAACCTAATCAACTTTAGGCAAAGGAGACCAAAAATCCCATGAAAAATCACAAGGATCTGGAACCACAAAAATCCCCTACAAAACACAAGTTTTAATCAGCAAAAATAGCCAACAATTACTCTATTTTCCTTTCTTTTTATTTTTAAAAATTTAGTTACTTTAATCGGGTCCAGGTTCGGATTCTTCGAGTTCGAGTGTAGATTCGAGACCTCGACGCCCCAATTCACTGCACACGACAAAGGTCAGTGCAATCCCTTCCTTCCATTTTTTGTTCGTTTGATTTATGATGTGTGTTTGGATTCTCTGTTTGCATATTTAATTTCAAGTTGGTGCTGCGATAAAGTTTGGTAAATCCGAAGTCATGAAATAGGAAGTTATATTTATCTTTTGATAATGGTTGATACTCATTTAGTATATTCAGTGTTTTCGTTTGAAAATATGGCTTAAGATCTTTATTTGATGTTCATATGAATTATTTTCTGTGGTTAGTGAAGCTTAATTTAATTTTTGATCAGTGTAGCCCTATGTTCGTTTAGTGTATTAATCATGTTGTTTGCTGATAGTTGGTTCAGATGAGGCATCGAACCTGCTTATATGTATGACTAAGTGTATCAGGTATTAACTAGTAATGATAGTCTTAAAATCATGTCGCTAGCTTACATGTATGTCCTACTTTGAAGAGTATGATAAAATCATGTTCGGTTAACAATGCTTTCACGAATGCAAGTCTGGTTAAGGGAGCTGTTTGGCATGTTAATGATGTTATTACCCCAATTAGGTATGCGTATCTTGAATTTAGTCTGTCCAGGTTTTGTTTTATTGGTCGAAAGGTCCAAATTTGTTTGCAAAAGGGTCTATAGAATCAATATATGATCATAATGGCCTAAAATGTGATTTGTGTGACTAAAACTGATCCTGTATGCTTGAGAACTAATATTTAAAGGAAGCTGTGAGTCATCATATTGAAAAAAATAAGATTTGCAAATGATTTATGCACAGTGTGATATCCTGTAATTCCCCTCTTCATCTCTGTTTGTCTATGCTTAACAAATTAGTCATGAAATCCTTTGAATTGTTTCACACTTGGATGTTGGCTTGATTAGCAGTTAGCTTTGATTCAGCCCCTGCACTGTTTTAAAACATCTTATTCTACCCGCATTCTGTGTGTATCACCTTGACGTCATTATCCATATCTCATGTCTTCATTCACCAAGCTCCTATTTCCTGTTAACAAGATCATGTCCCATGCTCATTGTATTTTTATCTGGGCTGCTTAAGTGTATGATATCTCTCTGGTAACCTCATCATCAGTCCTGTCCACCTGAAACATTTCTCTTGTGGTATATCATGATTTTGTTGTTCCCTCAATTTGACTCATATGGGATCATACGTGTATACAGTAGCATTAGACTTAGGCTTATGTGTTAACTAGTACCTGGAAAGGCTGTTTCGACTGTCTAGATTCTGTACCTAAGACCCATCCATGTTAGTTTTGCGCAGTTAGTTTTCCTCTTTGGAATCCTATGGTGTCGTATTTCAGTCTAGACATACTTATTGATCGTGAGCATTCACTTTATACTTGTTTTACTTTTCATCTCATGGACTTTGCGTCGTTATTGTGACTCAACATTTTTTTTCCCTCTTAGTTTCAATTCTGTTCAGTTGATTCTGTGTACCTATTAATGTCTAAATCTTTGAATGTTCAAGTCTGCAATAGTTCCTTCTTACACTTATGCTCCCAAATACTCATGTTGACTTACCTTCGCATATTCTCTCTCTGACTTCCTGTTTGTGGTATGATATACCTCGGAGTATACATAATATATGAACTTCAGTATACATCAAGTTTACATAAGGGTCGCGTATCAGTGTATACCTTTCAGGTATACCAGGTATACCCTGAATACTGTGCATATATTAGTCATTACATATGTCTGAACTTTGGCACGTGTCTAATGCATAATAGATGTTATACGGTTTGATCCAGTCGTGTTTGGTTGTCGCCTTATTTATACGTAGTAAATGTGTGGTGGCTGAGTTGTGTATACACGAAAAATATTTAAAATATACACAGAATATACAATCTGTTAATTTGTCTTGAGTTCATATTTCGTATGTTTAACATTATTCATTGATCGTATACTAATCCTTTTCTTTCGTTTTTATGCATGACTACCCCATACGAGTCCGAGTGACTCGTTTTCTTTCACATTTGGCGTTGGGCTAAAAGCCCAACATGACCTTTTCTTGTCCAGCCTGCCCACAGCAACAACAACAAAAAAAAAGGGACTTTCTGGGCCGAAGCCCAATAACAAAATAGGCTGCAACAGCAGTCCAAAAATGTACTGTTCCATTTGGTCTTCCTTCCTTCTATCTTATTTTTGTTGTATTTCTTATTTACCTTGTATGACTAACACTTTATTTTTGCCTTTTAGTTTATACGAATTATAGAGAATTAGTACGGGTAGTTGTAGAAACAATAAGTAGTCATCTTAAGGAAGAACTATTAATAATTCCATCAGTTTCGTTTTCTTTTTATCTATTTTATCTATTTCTAAAATTGTTTATAGTACTTATAGTATTCACTTATATTACACAATTGATCTTCAAAGACGCGAAGTCGCGAACATCTATTTTGAATTAAGGGTACGTCCTATTCTTATTATCTTAGAAAATTTTGAAATGCCACTAAGATGTAAGTATGAACTCATGTATACTTTATCAACAACTCTTCAAGTTTGAATCAATCATGTACATTGAGAAAACAAATTCATCTTATCTTTACTTTTAAAATAAAAGCAGCTAATGTCTCCCCTTTTGAGTCATTTTCAAACATGTTTAAAACATTACATCATCCCGTGTTTTTTTTCAATTTATTTTTCTTTTATGCAAATTATTATTTTCTACAAGTCTTATTTTTAATAAGCATTCTTACATGGCTATTCACCACTTTAGGCATATTTACAAGACTACATTCTTTTTATACTACTATGCTTACACTTAGCCTAATTAATTATAAGTCCGGTCGGTTAACCATTGTTAATGGGTCTTAAAGGATGCCTAATACCTTCCCTTTAGAGTAATTGAACCCTTACCTAGAATCTTAAGTTTCGCAGACTTTAAACAGAGCTAACTTTAGAAAATAACTTTAATAAACTTTAGGTGTCCTAATTCACCATAAATAATTAGGTGGCGACTCCTTAACATAAACATAAATAGGAATCACTAATATGTTGTACTTCTAATTTAACCCGGTTAAAAAAGGGTATAACAGTGTAGACATTGGGCAACATGTTTGCTTGCCAATACAAGAAGGAGGTCTGGGCTTTAAGTCTTTATTTGATGTTTCTAATGTAGTGTTTGTAAAATTATGGTGGAAATTTAGAACAACAATCAGCGTGTGGGCTAATTATATGTGGAACAAGTATTGTAAAAAAAGAGATTCCAACATTAGTACAATGGAAGAGGGGTTCACAAGTATGGAAGAAAATGTTTGAAATGAGGGAGATTGTGGAATATGAAATCTGGTGGGAAATTAAAGGAGGTACTACTAATGTGTGGTATGATAACTGGACAAAATTGGGAGCATTACACTATGTTGTGCGTATTGAAATATCCTATTAATGAAGAATTAGTGGATGTAGGAAATTTGATAGAGGATAGATGTTGGAAGGATCAGCTGTTGCATCAATCTTTCCCAACAAACATGGTAGAGCATGTTAAGGCTGAGATTCATATATAGCAGTTACAAAGGACATGGGACAGACCATGGTGGATGCCAACTAGCACAAAAATGTTCACTGTTAATAGCTTGGCAACTTGTGAGACATAGGGAACAAGAATAAGATGTTTATAGAAAGATATGGATCAAAGGGGTGCCGTTTAAAATCTCATTTTTCCTATGGAGATTGTGGAAATTTAACATTCCTACAGATGACAAGTTAATGAGAATGCATATTCCTATTGTTTCTAGGTGTTATTGTTGTGATATTCCTCAACAGGAAATTATGCAGCATTTATTTTTGATAGGAAGTTTTGCTACAAAGGTGTGGAAGGTGTTTAGGGATGCTGTTGGAATTCACATTAATTTGGTCCAGATTTATCAGGTGCTCAGGAACTAGTGGAAAATAAAGTGTGTTGAGAAGTTTCAACCCATTCTTCATGCAGTGCCAGCAATGATTACTTGGGAGTTATGGAAGATGAGGAATACAATAAAACATGGAGGAAAGTTAGTTTTAAAAGGGTGGTTCATGAGATTAATAATAATCTATACTACTTGGCAAAGTGTAGATATACATGGTTGAAGAATAGCTCATTTATAAGGCTAGAGTTGATTGCTTTTTTAGAGGAATACAAGCCTTTATTAATAACCAAAACTGCCTGCTGAAAAATCCCTTGGGAGAGGTGGTATAAGTTCAATTCTGATGGAGCTTCTGGAGGGAATCTTGGTTCTAGGTCGTATGGATTTTGTGCGAGAAATTGGAATGGAGATTTAGTTTATACCCAGTGTCAAAGTATTGAGCATAATTCTAACGTGGTGGCAGAAGCAAGAGGGGTATTACAGGGACTTCTGTATTGTGTGGACAATGAATTGCATCCTTTGATTTTGGAAACTGATTCTATGATGATGAAGAATGTAATTGAAGGAAGATGGGATTCCCTATGGTGTATTATCACATTAGTTGACAAAATAAGGAACCTAGTGGAGCACAATAATGTGATAGTACAACATGTTTTCAGAGAAGGAAATTCATTAGCTGATTTTTTAACTAACCTTGCTTTTATTTTTGCAGGTACATCAAGATTTTATAATTTCTCAGAACTGCTTAGTGCAGGGAGGAGATTATTGAACCTTGACAAGCTCCAAATTCCTAATCTTAGAATTAGGAATGGAAAAAACTTTGATTTTATTGATTATTAAGATTTATTGTGTTAATTCAATATTGTTAAGACTTCTAATGGTGGTATTAACCCATGGCTCGGCCCATTGAAGTAGTGACAACAGAGGATAAACACAGAAGCAAGTTTAATCACAAAGTTATTATCAGGATGTGCAATTGGGGGAATTCTTGACCTATCAGTACCTATAGTCGTCTCTAGACTTGCCATGGAACTTGAAGGTTGAGATCTAGAGGCTATGTCTGACAAGAGAGTCAACAGTGCCATATGCAACAACAATCACACAGTCATATATCCATGAGTTTAACATGAGCTACCGAGTTCAAATACTTAGATATTCTATGATTAACATGGAATGGAGCTTCTATTTAACAACATCAATGCAAGATTAAGTAAGTTTTGAAGAGATGAGTTGCAACTTTACCTCATAGATCAAGATCGAGTCTTACTCAGAGAATCAACTGCATGGCGATGGATTCACGGCATTTGGTGAGAGTTTGAGGTACGAAAAAGTACGTCCAGAGCAGAGAACCTCGTATCGGAGTTATGGTGATGTCCAATTCCGATCATTTTTCGGCTAGATTCGGCGGATTGGAAGGGGAGAAAACCCTAATGCTTCAACTTTCCTAATTTGTTTCTAATGTTTTTTTGTTTTTGTTTTTGCTGTTAGGTTTGCTTATGTCGTCTTAGATCTTGACTATATATTTTTTTGGCTTTTGTTTTGTTTTATATTTAATAAAATATCCCTCTATTAAGATATCTTAGTGGTTGCTTAAAAAAATGTTTAAAGAAGCGTGAATGCATCAGATTATAAAGTAACATACTTATAAAAACACACTCTCTTAGTAGGTTTCACATGCGTACACTACTTTGTCACTTTCTAATTATTTTTTTGTCTGATAATAAAACCCAACTTTTAAGTACGTCTATACAAATTAAATAGTGTATCTAAATTAAAAATTACTTTTTATATATTAAACCTTAAACACTCTTTGCAAAAGTTTTAACTTCACCACCAAACGGAGCACATAGCTCCAATCTACATACTTAATGATTATTAAATGTGCATTTTTTTTTCTAATCTAACATTTTACAAAATCTAGTGCCTAGTTTAAGGGGTTGGAGTAAATCTTTGAAATTCAGCCTATCTATAGTGTTCCTACTGGTGCACTAAATTGCAGAAATTGGAGGCACCTAACTCTACCAATAACACTTTTGGACTCAGTCTCTCAGAAGCTCTCTGCCTGGATGGTCCACTAGAAGAAGCCTGCAATGCTTACTGCACAGGGTGGCCGGAATAGGACTAATACTGCCTAGAAGATTGTCCGGCGTCCCTCGAGCTGGAACCACAATAACCCCCAAACTGTCGCTGCTTCTTCTCACTAACCCCTCCAAATGCACGGGCCTTAGCAGCCTTGACTAAGGAAGCATGCTCAACAATGGACTGGAAGGAAGCACCCATGGCCTCAAGCTGAAGGCATGGGATCTGAAGAGTATTATAAAGCCCACCAACAAATCGTCGAATCCTGGCGGGCTCAGTAGAAATCAGGGGTACTGAATAACGGGCCAAATGCAAATAGCGAGTCACATAAACATCAACGGAGAATCCCCTCTGCAGCAAGTGGAGAAACTCATCTCTATGTGCCTTTCTCAAAGCCCGGGGCACATACTTCTCAAGGAAGGCCCGATTAAACTGTGTCCAAGTAAGTGGAGGAGAACCCTCTAGTTTGCAAGAAATGAAGTACCTCCACCAGGTCTTCGCGTCTCCACGAAACTGGTATGACACATAATCTATCCTGTGGATCTCAACATTCCTCATCCTGTGCAATATATTGTGCATGTCCAATATAAACTCATATGCATCTTCTCCAGAAGTACCAACGAATCTCGGTGGCTCCATCTTTCCCGAATCTCCCTACCAGCTCCTGATTGGTCAAGGTCATAACAGGGCCTGCCATGGGTCTAAGGTCATCTCCTGGGGTAGGTGTTATATCCCGTATTTTTGAACCTCGGAGCATCTGCTGGGGTGGGGCCCACATACCGAGATTTTTTTTGGAACATCTGAAAAAGTCATATGAATCACATATGTAAAGTTAAACACAACTCATGAAGTACCTTTGGACCAAATCAAAGTGGAAACCCTCCAAACGAATATTTTTAAGAAAACGTTTTCGGGTGACCTGACTTTGGGGGAAACAACTGTATTGTAAGTTTGGAATTTCGAAACTACCTTGAAATAGAAGTTGTAGATAATTGAATTAGCTTTCAATCCATAGGTCGTGGGTTCCTAGGTGACATCGGTACAAGGAGTTATGAACGTTTTAAGGTCGAAAGGTCAGTGGGCTAGGCCCAACTCGGGACCAACCGAGTTGGCCCAAAAAAATAAAATAAAAATTTAGGCCCAATGTTTAAGGGGTGGCCGGCCAAGTGAGGCCCAACCCATGGCTTTAATGAATATTTCCATGTACTAATTAATTATAAAGGGATCACTATCCCTTAGAAGGTTCAAGAGACTTAGAAGAGAAAGAAGAGCAAAACAAGAGCAAAAACAAAGAAGGCATTTCAGGTTTGGTGTGGAAAATTCACCACCAAACATCTTGTGTTAAAAATTTGTATTTTGTGGTTTCCTTACTAAGTTGAGTCCCCTCTTCAACTTGGTGTAGTTGGTTTGGAGAAAGGAGGCCTTGGTTCACCAAAGTGATCACAAATTCAAGTAAAGAAGACTAGAGGAAAAGGTAAGAATTTATCCTTTATTCTTGTGTTATGGAGTTTTGTTTGGGTTGTAGTATATAAAAATGTGTTGATTGTATGGAGAAATGGAAGTTTGCAAAGTGGGTGTGTGGTATATATGTGTAGCCATGTGTATTTGTATATTGTATAGCCAAAAATGTATAGAATTCATGTTGTATTCTAGTTGTGAATGTGATGGAATTTATGCTGAGAATGAAAGTGGAATAAATTTGATTGAATGGAGAAAAATAACATATGGCCGTGTGGTATATTTGACTTGGGAATGAAATGGATTAAGTTTGTTTAGAGTATTGGAGTGTTGTTGTAATGCTTGATATGTAAATGAAGTTAGAATGATATAAGTTTGTATTGAATTGGAATGTAGAAACTTATGTCGTTTTAGTATGGTTTTTCCGACATTAAGGAAATGAAGTTGTTTGGTTGTTAGTTGTGATGACCATTGATGAATTTGGAAGTTGGAAACTTGTTATGATGTTGTATGCCAAAGATTTGATGTTTTGCATAAGTTATGATTTTGGCGGAAGATTGTATATCATGTATATCGAGTGTATATCCTAAGGAAAACGATATGAAATGTTTCTAGAACTATATGGTCATGATCATGATGGTTGTTGAATATGAAATTATTGATCTTAGTTGAAAGTTGGGTTGAATTGAAGATTATGTCAACTTGTGAGAAAAATGACTAGTTGAAGGATATTTGTGTTTTTAATGTTCATTGTTGATATTGTTGTTGTCGTTTGGGTTGTTGTTGATGATTTATAGCCGAGTTGAATTCTCGGGGTGTCATATGTATAGGGGAAGTGCTGCCGAAATTTCGGTAGCCAAATATGCTTAAAGTTGAAATAATGGCATTAATAATTCACAATTGGTAAACTTGACCAATTGCAGTTTTTCGACGAAACGGGAAGTAAGTTTGGAAAGGCTTAAGGAGCGCGAAAGGTATGTAAAGCAACCCCAATTCTTCCCTTGGCATGCCCCTAGTGTGTTAGGGTCGGATCCGGGCCTCGAAGGACCTCTTGGCCCTCGGAATCCGCAAGACAAAATTTCAGTTTTTCTTTCAGTAGAATTGAACCATTTTGATACGCTTTTTCTGAAATTATGCAATTTCGCTCTAAATTATTCAGAAAGTCATAGAATGTTTGTATAACCTTTTTAGGTGATACTATATGCTTAGAGGGCACAATTTGAGCCCGACGCCTTGTTTGTCCCAAGGCGGGCCCGCTATTTACGGTTTTGCCCCTAATGTGTTAAAGCTTCCTTTTTAAGCGATTTTTGAAAGAAATGTTTTAATTACCCTACTAATCGCTTAACAAATATTATTTTAAATATTCTGTTAAATATTATAAATTATTTTGACACTCGGAATGACTTCGGGAAAGTTATACTTCTATAATTTATTATGATATCCGAAATACATTTATTATGATTCCGTCCGACCCCATTGGATTTGTTTGTCTTTGATACGCTTCATCGAGTCTTTGAAAACATTTATTATATTTTTAAATTGCATTAGTCTCTCACTACTCCATTCGTGGATGTCCCAATGTTTCCCACACTGAGCCCGGGCCAGGATATGTTGTCAAGCGTAATTCTCTGCATTGTTCGCCGCGTCCCGATGAGAGGGGGCAGGTATACGCGTACATGGGTCTGTGGAGTATGATGTGCCATGTCCGCCTATTCTGATCTGATCTGTATGGCCATTTTGATATGACATTATATGATACGGGGCCACGCCCTTTTTTCTGATTCCTCTGTATAGTGGCACCAGCGTCGGGAGGGTGGCCACATTCTGTCTGCTGAGTCCCGTGTCAGGGACCGGATATGATATGATATGACATATGTTTCTGTACGCATTCTGTCTGTTTTGGAAATATGCATTTGACACTCTGGATTCTGTACTCATTTTCTGTAACCATTATGATTTGACTTCTGTGATTCCGCTTTACATATTCAGTACATATTTCGTACTGACCCCCTTTCTTCGGGGGATGCGTTTTCATGCCGCGCAGGTACTGACGACAGGTTCGCTGATCCACACGTTTAGGATCCTATTTCTGCTATTTGGGGCGCTCTCTTCTACAGAGCCCATCTTTTGGTACAGTCCGTCACTGCTATCTGGATATGTACTTTGTTCAGGGTATGACGGGGCCCTGTCCCGTCTCATGATTATGATATGTTCTGTAGAGGTCTGTGGATACATCTGTGTGGGTTCTGTACATATGTTTGGGATATTCTGTTCTGTGATGGCCTTATCGGCCTATGTGTGCCAAGTCTGCTTTTCTGCTAAATTCTGTAGCGACCACTAATATTATTATTCTGTTAATATGCTAATTTGGGGTATCGGGTACGTATAGGTGCCCAGCTCGGGCACTGGTCGCGGCCCACGGGGTTGGGTCGTGACAGTAGGCACTGCATCCATCCATGGAGCTACAGCCGCAGCAGGATGCGCTGCACGGGTCTGCCTCTGCTCGGGGGTCTGTGCCCCACCTCTAGTCTGTGATCCTCCACCCGAAGAAGTAATACCAGCGATAGCTTGGTAGGCATCCAAATGGAGTAGAACACGAGCCATAGTATCCTACATCATCTGCTCTGAAGTGGCCTCGCAGTGTGCCCGTGCTGGTATGCCTCCAAAAAAAGCGACAGCGGCCTCTAAAAAAAGCGACAGCGGCCCAAAAGGCCAAGTCAGTTGCCGTAAGAGAGACTAGCCGGGTCCAGAGGACTACCAGGGCCCAGGTATATATTGCTCCGGAGACTTTTCCCCAGACAGAGGGTTCTTCTACACCGCCACTCGTGGAGGAGATTGGGGCAGCCGTAGCTGCAGATCGGGGGACGGCTCCACTGCCCGCTCCCGCAGTTCCAGTACCTGAGCCTCCTGCTCCACGGCCAGGCACTGAGGATCAGTCTATGAGGGAGGCAGTCCAGTTGCTGACTAGACTTGTGGCAGGGCAGGTTCAGGGGCATGGACTGGGAGGTGACCGGGCAGTCAGGCGTGATAGTTCGAGAGCCCGTGAGTTTTTGACTTGTAACCCTCCAGAGTTCTTCGGGACAAAGCCCGAGGAGGATCCTGAGGAGTTTATTAGGAAGATGCGACGCACTCTAGATTTGATTAATGCTTCCGAGATAGAGTCAGTCGCGTTAGCTTCGTACCGGTTATATGATGTGGCGGCAAACTGGTACGAGTCATGGGGGCTATCCAGGGGGGACGGCGCTCCTCCAGCAGTTTGGGGCGATTTTTCTCAGGCATTTCTTGGACACTTTCTGCCCCCAGAGTTGCGACGAGCCAGATCTGATAGATTCTTATTATTGAGGCAGAAGGGCCGCAGTATTCGGGACTATAGTTTGGAGTTTGATTCCTTGGCCCGATATGCACCTACTGTGGTGGCTACTATGGCGGACCGGATGCATAGATATATTATGGGGCTGGATCGATATTTTGTTGATAGCTGCTTAGTATTGGCTGCTCAGCCCGGTATGGACATTGCCCGTATCCAGGCCCATGCCCAGGGCATGGAGGATCGGGGCAGAGGAGGACACCAGCCTGACAGGGGCCAGGATCGGAGACAGCCCAAGAGGGCTAGGTCATCTGGAGACTTTCGGGGCAGACAACCCCAACAGCCGCAGCAGCCTAGCAGATTTTCATCTCAGCCGGCGCAGAGCGCGCCTCCCCAGCCTGCAGGTCGCAGATTCGATAGCCCAGGGTATTCAGGAGCAGGCTAGAGCTCCAGGGCTTCAGGTTCGCGGACAGATAGGGGTTCTGGTCAGATGAGGCCACCCAGGGTTCAGTGTTCTTTTTGCGGCAGATACCATACGGGAGAGTGCTACAGAGCCACCGGTGCATGCTTTTCTTGTGGCCGTCAGGGCCATTCTGTGAGAGATTGCCCGTATAAGGGTAGTTCGGGTGGTGCAGCGCAGCCTACCGGATCAGCCGCTGGGTCTTCATCTTCGTCAGTGGCTATGCGCCCTACGGGGCAGGGTATTTCGGCACCAGCGGGTCGCGGCAGAGGCCGTGGTGGATCTTCTGGTATTAGCGGTCCTTCGAACCGTATTTATGCTTTGGCCAGCCGCCAGGATCAGGAGGCATCTCCTAATGTCGTTACAGGTACTTTATTGGTCTTCTCTCGGTCTGTGTATGCATTAATTGATCCAGGTTCAACTTTATCATATATTTCACCTCTTGTTGCCGGTAAAATTGGTATTATGTCTGAACCTATAGAGCCATTTGAGGTAGCCACACCGATAGGGGACTTTATTGTAGCGAAACAGGTTTATAAAGACTGTTCTGTGATTGTATGTGGCCGTGATACTAAGGCAGATCTGGTAGAGTTAGATATGACTGAATTTGATGTTATTATGGGTATGGACTGGCTAGCTTCCTGTTATGCTAATGTTGACTGCCAGAATAAGGTGGTTCGCTTCCAGTTTCCCGGGGAGCCAGTTTTAGATTGGGCTGGAAATACAGCATCGCCGAAAGGTAAGTTTATTTCATACCTTAAGGCAAAGAAAATGATTAGAAAGGGTTATATCTATCATCTGGTACGGGTGCAAGACTTGGACGCAGAGACGCCGACACTTCAGTCAGTCCCCGTGGTTAATGAGTTTCCAGATGTTTTCCCCGACGAGCTTCCAGGTCTTCCTCCAGAGCGGGAGATAGGTTTCTCTATTGATTTACTCCCAGACACTCAGCCTATCTCTATTCCTCCGTATAGAATGGCGCCTGCAGAATTAAAGGAGTTGAAGGAGCAGCTGAAAGATTTGTTGGATAAGGGCTTCATCAGACCCAGTACTTCGCCTTGGGGAGCCCCGGTATTATTTGTGCGTAAGAAGGACGGGTCGCTGCGTATGTGTATTGATTATCGGCAGCTAAATAAGGTAACTATAAAGAATAAATACCCCCTCCCCAGGATTGATGATTTGTTTGATCAGCTGCAGGGCGCTAAGTGTTTTTCGAAGATAGATCTTCGATCCGGTTACCACCAGGTGCGAGTACGAGAGGCCGATATCCCTAAGACAGCTTTCCGGACCCGATATGGGCATTACGAGTTCAGGGTTATGTCTTTTGGGCTTACTAATGCCCCCGCAGTATTCATGGATTTGATGAACCGGGTATTCAGGCCATTCTTGGATATGTTTGTAATTGTATTCATTGATGATATCCTGGTTTATTCTCGGTCTGAGGCGGAGCACGCAGATCATCTGAGATCGGTATTAGGGGTACTCCGGCATCAGAAATTATATGCGAAATTTTCTAAGTGTGAATTCTGGCTGTCTTCAGTGGCTTTCTTGGGGCATGTTATTGCAGCCGATGGTGTCCGGGTGGACACACAGAAGATTGAGGCCGTGAAGAATTGGCCCAGACCTACGACGCCCACAGAGGTACGCAGTTTCCTGGGGTTAGCAGGCTATTACAGGAGATTTGTGGAGAAGTTTGCTTCGATTTCAGCGCCTTTGACAAGGCTGACTCAGAAGGGAGCTAAGTTCCTGTGGTCTGACGCTTGTGAACGGAGCTTCCAGTTGCTGAAGGAGAAGCTGACTACAGCCCCAGTTCTGACTCTTCCAGAGGGACCGGACGGGTATGTTATTTATTGTGACGCTTCTGGCATGGGGTTGGGCTGTGTATTGATGCAGCATGGCAGAGTTATAGCGTATGCTTCCCGGCAGCTCAAGAAGCATGAGAAGAATTATCCTACCCACGATCTGGAGCTCGCAGCGGTAATTCATGCTCTGAAGATATGGAGACACTATTTATATGGCGTTCATGTGGATATCTATACTGATCATAAGAGTCTCCAGTATATTTTCAGGCAGAGAGAGCTTAATTTGCGACAGCGGAGGTGGCCGGAGCTTCTGAAAGATTATGACGTGGATATTCTGTATCATCCGGGTAAGGCTAATGTTGTTGCCGATGCGCTCAGTCGGAAGTCTATGGGCAGTTTGGCCGATTTACAGCCTGACAGGAGAGAGATAGCCCGTGATATTAAGCAGTTGGCTAGTCTCGGGGTTCGTCTGGCCGATTCTGGAGATACACGGATTTCTGTTCGAGGGGTTTCTGAGTCATCCCTCAGGGACGATATTAAGCGGCGTCAATACGAAGATCCTGTCTTAGCTCAGTACAGGGACACAGCCTATGATAAGGAGAGGACTCCATTCGAGTTTTCATCGGACGGTACTTTGTTATACAGAGGCAGGTTGTGTGTACCTGATATTGCAGGCCTTCGGCAGCAGGTTATGAGCGAGGCACATTATGCTCGCTATTCGGTCCATCCTGGGTCTACGAAGATGTACCATGATCTCCGATGCTTATACTGGTGGGACGGCATGAAGCGGGATATTGCAGAGTTCGTCGCCCAGTGCCCTAATTGTCAGCAGGTCAAGATTGAGCATCAGAAGCCGGGTGGACTGTTGCAGGAGATGGAAATCCCGACTTGGAAGTGGGAGGTTATTAATATGGACTTCATTACAGGTTTGCCTCGCACTCCACGGAAGTATGATTCCATCTGGGTCGTTGTTGATAGGCTGACGAAATCAGCCCATTTTCTTCCCGTCAGGACTACTTATTCCGCCGAGGATTATGCCAGGCTCTATATTAGAGAGATTGTGAAGCTTCACGGAGTTCCTATATCTATTATTTCTGACAGAGGCGCCCAGTTTACGGCGCGTTTCTGGAGGTCGTTTCAGGAGGGTCTAGGGACTCAGGTGAGTCTGAGCACAGCCTTTCATCCTCAGAGCGACGGACAGGCCGAGCGCACTATACAGACGCTGGGGGATATGTTGCGGGCCTGCGTTATTGATTTCAGAGGCAGCTGGGATGATCACTTGCCATTGATTGAGTTTGCATATAATAACAGTTACCATTCCAGCATCCAGATGGCTCCGTACGAGGCTCTATATGGCAGGAAATGCAGATCGCCGATTGGCTGGTTTGATATTGGCGAGTCAGAGTTGATTGGCCCAGATATGGTCCAGCAGGCCGTGGACAAGGTAAAACTTATTCGGGAGCGACTGTTGGCAGCCCAGAGTCGACAGAAGTCATACGCGGATAAACGGCGTCGACCGTTGGAGTTTCAGGTAGGCGATTGGGTATTCCTGAAGGTATCGCCTATGAAAGGCGTGATGCGGTTCGGCAGAAAGGGTAAGCTCAGTCCGCGTTATATTGGGCCTTATCAGATTGTTCGAAAAACTGGAAATGTCGCCTATGAGCTAGATTTGCCATCTGATTTGGAAGCGGTACATCCGGTATTTCATGTCTCTATGCTTCGTAAATGCGTCGGTGACCCTTCTAGAATATTTCCTGCTGATGATATTCAGGTGATGGAGCAACTATCGTACGAGGAGCAGCCCGTATCTATTTTGGATCGTCAGGTAAGGAGGCTTCGGAATAAAGATGTAGCCTCTGTTAAGGTACTGTGGCGGAACGATAATAGGGAGGAAATGACATGGGAGGCCGAAGAGGAAATGAAGAAGAAATATCCTCATTTGTTCTCTATACCCACAGGTAACCTTAAATCCCTGCTTTAATTTATTCCAATATCAATCGTGTGTCATATGTGATGTCTGTAAACATGAACTCCCCCAAAGTATTTTCAAACCCTATGAGATTAATTTAACATTCGAGGACGAATGTTCTAAAGGGGGGGGGGGGAGGATGTTATATCCCGTATTTTTGAACCTCGGAGCATCTGCTGGGGTGGGGCCCACATACCGAGATTTTTTTTTGGAACATCTGAAAAGTCATATGAATCACATATGTAAAGTTAAACACAACTCATGAAGTACCTTTGGACCAAATCAAAGTGGAAACCCTCCAAACAAATATTTTTATGAAAACGTTTTCGGGTGACCTGACTTTGGGGGGCAAAAACTGTATTGTAAATTTGGAATTTCGAAAATACCTTGAAATAGAAGTTGTAGATAATTGAATTAGCTTTCAATCCATAGGTCGTGGGTTCCCAGGTGACGTCGGTACAAGGAGTTATGAACGTTTTAAGGTCGAAAGGTCAGTAGGCTAGGCCCAACTCGGGACCAACCAAGTTGGCCCAAAAAAATAAAATAAAAATTTAGGCCCAATGTTTAAGGGGTGGCCGGCCAAGTGAGGCCCAACCCATGGCTTTAATGAATATTTCCATGTGCTAATTAATTATAAAGGGATCACTATCCCTTAGAAGGTTCAAGAGACTTAGAAGAGAAAGAAGAGCAAAACAAGAGCAAAAAAAAAGAAGGCATTTCGGGTTTGGTGTGGAAAATTCACCACCAAAAATCTTGTGTTAAAAATTTGTATTTTGTGGTTTCCTTACTAAGTTGAGTCCCCTCTTCAACTTGGTGTAGTTGGTTTGGAGAAAGGAGGCCTTGGTTCACCAAAGTGATCACAAATTCAAGTAAAGAAGACTAGAGGAAAAGGTAAGAATTTATCTTTTATTCTTGTGTTATGGAGTTTGGTTTGGGTTGTAGTATATAGAAATGTGTTGATTGTATGGAGAAATGGAAGTTTGCAAAGTGGGTGTGTGGTATATATGTGTAGCCATGTGTATTTGTATATTGTATAGCCAAAAATGTATAGAATTCATGTTGTATTCTAGTTGTGAATGTGATGGAATTTATGTTGAGAATGAAAGTGGAATAAATTTGATTGAATGGAGAAAAATAGCATATGGCCGTGTGGTATATTTGACTTGGGAATGAAATGGATTAAGTTTGTTTAGAGTATTGGAGTGTTGTTGTAATGCTTGATATGTAAATGAAGTTAGAATGATATAAGTTTGTATTGAATTGAAATGTAGAAACTTATGTCGTTTTAGTATGGTTTTTCCGACATTAAGGAAATGAAGTTGTTTGGTTGTTAGTTGTGATGACCATTGATGAATTTGGAAGTTGGAAACTTGTTATGAAGTTGTATGCCAAAGATTTGATGTTTTGCATAAGTTATGATTTTGGCGGAAGATTGTATATCATGTATATCGAGTGTATATCTTAAGGAAAACGATATGAAATGTTTCTAGAACTATATGGTCATGATCATGATGGTTGTTGAATATGAAATTATTGATCTTAGTTGAAAGTTGGGTTGAATTGAAGATTATGTCAACTTGTGAGAAAAATGACTAGTTGAAGGATATTTGTGTTTTTAATGTTCATTGTTGATATTGTTGTTGATGATTTATAGCCGAGTTGAATTCTCGGGGTGTCATATGTATAGGGGAAGTGCTGCCGAAATTTCGGTAGCCAAATATGCTTAAAGTTGAAATAATGACATTAATAATTCACAATTGGTAAACTTGACCAATTGCAGTTTTTCGACGAAACGGGAAGTGAGTTTGGAAAGGCTTAAGGAGCGCGAAAGGTATGTAAAGCAACCCCAATTCTTCCCTTGGCATGCCCCTAGTGTGTTAGGGTCGGATCCGGGCCTCGAAGGACCTCTTGGCCCTCGGAATCCGCAAGACAAAATTTCAGTTTTTCTTTCAGTAGAATTGAACCATTTTGATACGCTTTTTCTGAAATTATGCAATTTCGCTCTAAATTATTCAGAAAGTCATAGAATGTTTGTATAACCTTTTTAGGTGATACTATATGCTTAGAGGGCACAATTTGAGCCCGCCGCCTTGTTTGTCCCAAGGCGGGCCCGCTATTTACGGTTTTGCCCCTAATGTGTTAAAGCTTCCTTTTTAAGCGATTTTTGAAAGAAATATTTTAATTACCCTACTAATCGCTTAACGAATATTATTTTAAATATTCTGTTAAATATTATAAATTATTTTGACACTCGGAATGACTTCGGGAAAGTTATACTTCTGTAATTTATTATGATATCCGAAATACATTTATTATGATTCCGTCCGACCCCATTGGATTTGTTTGTCTTTGATACGCTTCATCGAGTCTTTGAAAACATTTATTATATTTTTAAATTGCATTAGTCTCTCACTACTCCATTCGTGGATGTCCCAATGTTTCCCACACTGAGCCCGGGCCAGGATATGTTGTCAAGCGTAATTCTCTGCATTGTTCGCCGCGTCCCGATGAGAGGGGGCAGGTATACGCGTACATGGGTCTGTGGAGTATGATGTGCCATGTCCGCCTATTCTGATCTGATCTGTATGGCCATTTTGATATGACATTATATGATACGGGGCCACGCCCTTTTTTCTGATTCCTCTGTATAGTGGCACCAGCGTCGGGAGGGTGGCCACATTCTGTCTGCTGAGTCCCGTGTCAGGGACCGGATATGATATGATATGACATATGTTTCTGTACGCATTCTGTCTGTTTTGGAAATATGCATTTGACACTCTGGATTCTGTACTCATTTTCTGTAACCATTATGATTTGACTTCTGTGATTCCGCTTTACATATTCAGTACATATTTCGTACTGACCCCCTTTCTTCGGGGGATGCGTTTTCATGCCGCGCAGGTACTGACGACAGGTTCGCTGATCCACACGTTTAGGATCCTATTTCTGCTATTTGGGGCGCTCTCTTCTACAGAGCCCATCTTTTGGTACAGTCCGTCACTGCTATCTGGATATGTACTTTGTTCAGGGTATGACGGGGCCCTGTCCCGTCTCATGATTATGATATGTTCTGTAGAGGTCTGTGGATACATCTGTGTGGGTTCTGTACATATGTTTGGGATATTCTGTTCTGTGATGGCCTTATCGGCCTATGTGTGCCAAGTCTGCTTTTCTGCTAAATTCTGTAGCGACCACTAATATTATTATTCTGTTAATATGCTAATTTGGGGTATCGGGTACGTATAGGTGCCCAGCTCGGGCACTGGTCGCGGCCCACGGGGTTGGGTCGTGACAGTAGGCACTGCATCCATCCATGGAGCTACAGCCGCAGCAGGATGCGCTGCACGGGTCTGCCTCTGCTCGGGGGTCTGTGCCCCACCTCTAGTCTGTGATCCTCCACCCGAAGAAGTAATACCAGCGATAGCTTGGTAGGCATCCAAATGGAGTAGAACACGAGCCATAGTATCCTACATCATCTGCTCTGAAGTGGCCTCGCAGTGTGCCCGTGCTGGAGCCACATCATCCCCGACGGCCTGGTCTCAAACCTGCTGAACCTTAGGCTCTGGAGACGGAGATCTCACATGCCGCTGCCCTAACGTAGGAGCTCTGTCTCTGGCTGGTGCAGCCACCCGGCCTCTAGCTCGACCACGTCTTCTAACTGTCGCTCGTCCCCTGGTGCCAGCGGCAGCTGCGGGCTCTGGTACCTGATCTCGGTCTATCGTGGCTCGAGTCCTCACCATCTGTGAGAGAAGAGATAAGAATCATATACCAATTTGACTATTCCAGATACCAATTAGAATAAAGTAGCATGAAAGAATGAAAGAAAGTGAAATTTCTTTAATGTCCTCTAGCCTCTCACAGATAAGTATGGAGCTCATCGTACCGATCCACGAGACTCTACTAGACACGCTCTTATATTATAGACCGGGTAACCTAGGGCTCTGATACCAACTTGTCACGACCCAATTTCACTAAGTCGTGCGGGCACCTACCTTTCCCACCTCAGTAGGTGAACCCTTAACCCAACATTCACAAATAATATAAAATAGCGGAAGAAAGTAAAATAACATAAGTCTCATGATATAATATAAATAAGTGCGAAAGTAAATGAAATCTACCCCAGTATCTGGTTTGATCATCTAACTAAATACTACAAATCTGAATAAATAATAATACATAAAAGTCTCAAAAATCATGTCTCAAAATAGAAGGCAAAACATAATAAAGGAAGAGTCTTTGGGTAGCGAACGTCCTCATGCTCACCCTAAAGAGACTCGGATCCGCAATCCTCGAATATCAGCCACGAGGAGTAGAAGTGGATCCCACCTGGTACTCTGCATTCATAAAAGAATACAGCAAGTGCAGGTCAGTACAAATAACAAGTACTGGTAGGTATCATAAGCCGACTAAGACTAGCTAACGTATATAAAGACAACAAAGCAAGATAAGCATGTAAACCAACAAAGTACAATTCAACACGATTCCACATCCACGGTACAAGTCATCACCTATGTTATAACATCTAAACCCAACTGTGCCAAGTCTTTGTATAATCAACCCGAACCAGTACATCACAATCATATCACAACAAGTCATCACCTATGTTATAACATCTAAGCCTAACTGTGCTAATTCTTAGTATAATCAATCCGAACTAGTGCATCACAATCATATCACAACAAGTCAAAAGGTACAATGCAATGCAATAATTTATGTATGATGAATGCAATGCATATGCACCGTACACATGTACTCCGACAATGGAACATCATATCTAGGCAGTACAACCCATGGGGGACCCGCGAAGTTCATGGACCACTGGCTCCGAAAAATGACCTCGGATCACGAGCACTCTCTCGATCCCGGCAAGAAACCTTGGGCATCGTAAACTCATTCGTTCCCGGCAAGAACCTCGGGCAACGTACACTCATTACCACTCCCCGGATCACAGACTCTCATCTTTCTTTACGCTCTCCGGCAGAGACCTTGGAGGCTAAACTCTCTCACTTATCATCATCAGTACCATAACCATGCAATATCAACGTATCATGGAAATGGGTATGAATACGATGCAATGTAATATCAACTACCAATTCAATCCTAAACAGTACCACACAGGGCACACAAGTAATATCAATAATAAGGCTACATAATAAGCCACAATAAAATCACAATCTCATCTCAATATCAATCAAGTAAAGCACCGCAATATTATAGTCATGATATTCACTAGTCACAAATGCCCAATGTCTCAACGTGGCAACGGGCCAATAAGTAAATAGATCAAGATAAGTCAACAGCACAACGGGGTGGCTAGCCCCCAAATCATACAACAAGGCCCAACCTAAGACAATGTCCAACCCAACTTCATACCCGAAGATTTACATGCATTCTCCGACAATATCATCTAAACATACGCTTCGCTAAGCGGAGTCTCACCATAAGGTAGACCATAACCTACTTGGAGAGTCGAACATCAATGTCTGCAATAATCAAACCTTAGTCTTTCCCTTCCTTTGAGTCTCAAGATAATGGAAGTCTAAACATATCCGAACCACGAAATTAGAATCAAGAAGAAACATCATTCGAACCTTACTTCTATTCAAGACCCAAATACCAACCTATGGAATGGGGTTTATGTACTAGAAAGATGGAATAAGGAATATATAGGTCTCAACATGAAATTAATGTTCTAGGCGATCAATTCCCATCAATTATAAGCTAGGACAACTAACAAATCACTTAAATTCGGATTCTAGGCAAAACCCCTAAATTTGGGTATGAACCCTAACTTCCAATTCCATAAATTAGCCACTAATTAGGGAGAAATCATGCAATAATAGATTCTAATAATTAATTCCATGATTAATGAAGCTAACCCAATCAATGAATCAAGATTTAATAGCTTAGAATGAAGAACCCATTGAACCCTCTTTTAATCCTCAAGCTCTTAATGAAACTAGCTAGCATTATTAATGGATTCCTAAGGTGATTAATAGAATGTGGAATAGCAATGAAGATGGAAGGACTTGCCACAATGATTTTCCCCTAAGGAATGTCTTGAAATGCTCCCAATAGCTCTACTTTCGGAATGCTAATGAATGAGGGACTTAGGGTTTTTAACACTCATTTAATGAATCTAACTGCCCGTCACCCGGTTCAACGCTCACACTACCGCTTCAGCGGTCCCGTGATCGCTTCACCGGTCCTGCCTAATTTCACATGGCCGCTACAGCTGCAGGGCCACTGCTTCTGCGGTACTGCAGCTGCAGTCTTGTTGCCGCCATAGCGGACACTAGACACCAGAATTCCCAAGTTTCACAATCCAACCTGAAATCCCCACTATCACCCAAGGCCATTTGCTCACATACCATATATGCAGTCATATATAAAAACACGTTACGAACGCACACGGGGCCTCGAAATTCCCAACGAAGATCTCATTGACAAAGTCAACCCTCGATACCTTAAAACCAACTTCCCAACCTAAGTCCCAAAATACACCAGAGTGCATTGAGAACTGAACCGAATATACACACAAGTTCTAAAAGACCATCTGGACCTCTCGGAATTGACGAATTCCCAAAAAGGTATGTTTGCCCAAAAGTCAACTTTGAGTCAACTCTTTTTGCTTTAAGCCCAAACTTCCCAAAAAGTCACCCAAATCATATCCAAAGACTCAGAAAGCCTGTCAACGGTTCCCTTGGGCCAAATGCGAGCTAAACAAGCTCGGGGAAGGGTCAAAAGTACCGAAAAGACTATAACGACCAAATGAGTCGTTACATGTTAGAGGAGGCCACTATATTTTGTGGAGAAGGAGTGTTCTGATGGTTAGTCAATGGAGTAGCTTGGTTTTCGGGTGTTGATGTTAAGTTTATTGGGGTTGGGGTTGGGAGGAAATCAGAGGTGCTATTCGAAGGAGCCATGGCTATAGGAAAACAAGAAGATTACCCAGTAGCCCTGATACCATAAAGTAGTTTATAGAAGAGATAAGCGCTTGATTTTATTAATAATGAATAGGATATTTATACAAGAGGATGGATCCAGGAAGAAATCATCTACAATCAATCAAAATAAATGACAATCTTTACAATTCTGAGTAAGCTAAAATAAGGCAATTGAATATGTAAATAAGGAGAGAAAATAAGTCACAATCAATCTAAGATATATCTCTAATAAACCAAAGGTCTCGGATTCGAGTCCTGAGTATGAAAAAATCCTTGGTAGGGAGTGCTTCCCTCCGAATGGGCCCTGCGCGACGCAAATCTGGATATAGTCGGACTCCAATGAGGATACCGGACACCGGGCAAAAACAAAATAAAAAATCCAGAAGGCAATTCTGATCAACATACGTCCGTATAAGATTAAATTTCTGATTTCTAAAAAGGATTACTAATCTTTAATTTTTTGATAACTTTTTCATCAGTGAATATTGTCAAAAGAAAAAAATGAAGAAAGTATGTTATGAAAGATATTAATCAATCAGTTGATTTATTATATTGTGGGATAAAATCCAGTCCCTTTTGTTCTTCGCCGTGAGAGGGTAGAATTTCACCCTTTCAGCAGAGGATTCAGCATATCATCTTTGTGAGTTCAGGATTTTCCATTACGTATTTTGAGAATGTATCTAAAATATACTACTTATATTTATATTGATTTTTGATACTCTTTTTCCGTGGACTCTCATATACTCCCTCCGTTTTAATTTATATCAACCCATTTGACTGGGCACGACATTTAAGAAAGAGGAAAAACTTTTGAAACTTGTGGTTCAAAATAAGCCTTGAAAATTTATGTGGCTGTAAATCATTCCTAAAGTGAATTTGTTTTCAAATTAGGAAAGAAGTCATTCATTTTGGCACGGACTAAAAAGGAAATAGGTTCAAACAAATTGAAACAGAGGAGTATGATTTAATTAAGAAATTATAGGTTCAATCGAATCCATCCATTAATCTATACCTCCGCCATTGCTTCCAAGAAATGCAATTGAGTGCTTTGTGGATAGTCGCAATAAAAATTGGCTCTTGTTGATTCTAGCTTTTTTGCTTTTTTGGCTCCTTCCTAATTGAGCATTTATGCAAAGATTCTTAGATCATTGGACAAGCCCCTTACTGCTGGCTTTGTTTCTTCTATTTTCTTTTACAATCTTTGTTAAAGTTATTGCGGAGACAACTGGGCTTTGATTGTATACAGAAAGGTATACTTAAACTACAGAGGAAATGAGAATCCACTAATATTTTCTTCCTCCTGGACTGTGGATTCGAAAACAGAATGACAGATCCAAAGGCAATGTTGTTAATGGGGTGTGACATGCGCTAAAAAGTTCAAAGTAAGTATGCTTCTGAATATATATTTGCTAGCACAAGTGGAGTACTTAAGTGGGATTACTGTGTATGTTATATTGACATTCTTTTTATTTTATAGACAACATATACTCCTAAGCCAAATGTGGAGCTTCGTGGGGATGACAGTAACGCTTTTTTTTTTTAGACTAGTTTTCAACTCCGACACTTGGAATTGAAAGCGTCACATTAGATACTTAATACACTTTTTTTTCGTCACTAATTAGATACTACAATATTAGAAGCAAAAGTGCTTAATAAGTATATTCAAAGAGTACGGATTACGCGTGAGGAGTATCATAAGACATGATAAAAGGACAAAACCAAGAAAGCATGCACACTTCCTAATATCTATTAATGGTTCAAACCATATACTTCCTTCGTCTCATATTAATTGTCATGTTTCTCTTTTTGAAAATCAATTTGATTTATTTGCGAAACTAAATTAGATTATATCAATTCAATATCTTACATTTAAAATTTAGCTATTAAAAAAATTATAGGATAAGTACTACAAGTTACAATTTTTGTCATGTTAATCTGATGAAAAAATTATACGTTTTAAAATGCTAGTTAAAGTTCATATAGTTAGCGAAATATGACAACTAATATGAGATTGAAAGAGTAATATGAGGCACAATGATTGATTCTTAAATGTTCAGTCGATTAAGCTTAGAATGTTACTCATCTTTTCTTCTTATCGGTTCTTAGTAAGAAATTAGTAACATGATTTTTTTTTGGGAAAGGAACAATGCCTAAAATTGGGCTAAGATATGTTATAATGAATGCAGTACGAGTTGCTTAAACGAACAGGATTGAGATAATTAGAAAGTTTGTTGGATAATGATCACAGTACTCAACTATACCTAAAAGGCTAAAATAAGAAAGTAACGAGATTTGACAATGATATATGCGAATTTTGGGCATAAACTAAATAGGTGAAGGGTAAAAAATGATTATAGACCGTGCGAATTAAATGGAATGATTTTGTCCACCTTTTTTTTATTTTTATTTTTTATAATTTTAAATGTCTCGTTCTTACCCTGTTCACTATCGAAGTGGCTCAATTGTGCTCTTATGGACTAACGACAACAGTTTAAGAGAAAATTTAGATCATTCGTAAGTTTAGGGCCAAATTTGAGTATTTTTTTTTCACATCGAGTATTCACTGCCGATGACTACAAATGGTTACCGCTAAGAGTACTTTATTTTTAGCCGTCATGCTAAAAATGTGAAAGACCCCTTTATTGATTGAGCTATTGATGTTGAAAATGATTAGGTAAATGAATTATGACGCCTACGTAGCGGAAGTACCGATATCAGCTCCAGTTGAATCGTGATATATAGAATAATTATTCAAAATTGTTGCCTAATACCATCAAACTCTTTGAAATTTTAAATGGCAATGGAGATCAGCCAGTACTTTTGTAGATTAGCATAAAGCATGAGTTAATTAAACACTTGGAATATACTAGTGATGGTTGTTGCAACTTGGGATCAAAACCCAGAATCTAAGAATCAATACCATTTTCCGCACTTGGATTCTCTCAAAAATTGTTTTCGTGGAATGATTTACTAATTACGTATAGTCATCCACTGATTGCTGCCTTTTCTTGACTACTAATGCTTTATGATGTGTTAATATTTGTTTTAAATTCATCATTACCAACAGCATTGCGGAGAACACAACATTATATTTCATCCATCAATTTGAAGAAATAAGATTTTATATTTGTTTCATAAAAAGAACGGCTAGCATAATTCGGATAGAAATGCATGTCTTAGAAAGAAGTGATGAATTGGGTGGTCCAATTTGCAAATTTAATTGTACATTTGTGGTATCTTATGATGCTACAGCTGAATTCACGAAACCATTTGCGTGTTAGCTGATTAAAAGTAGTTGGTAAGCATCAAATGATTTGGAAAAAAATACTTTTAAGTGAAATAATTTTATATAAAAACAATTAGGTGTTTAAATAGAAGAGTTGAAGATGAAAATAATCAGTTAATGCGCTTGTAAAAAGCTGTGTGATAAATAATTTTTCTGTAAAAGTGATTGAAATGCACTTAAAACAATTTACAAAAGATATAATTTTAAAAGTTTTTATATAACAAAGGATGAATAACAGAAATAGAATATAGAGAATATTAATATTTTTAGGATGAGTATTTGGAGATCCAAAAGATATTAGGGTAAAAATGGTAAGCTTTTGATCAAATTAAAGTGCTTAATTATAAGTCGTAAAATCATAAGTTAGGTGAAAAACTTATAATTTTTGGCTGATTTTGACTCATGCACTTTTAATAATTGTCGAAACCATAAAATAAATTAAAAAAGGTTTATAACTAGTTTCACCAGCTTGTAAATTTAACCAAACATCGTACAAATTTAAAACATATGAAAACTAGTCAAATGATTGGTTCGCATCAGGCCCTATTTTTATGGACTCATGGTCTAAAAATCATGGAAATAACTTAAAAGTTTAGGCTGATGAAACATTAATTAATCACTGTACTCTTAGATCTAGTGTGAATGTTTACTAGATCGCGCAATACATATGCATAACAAAAACGAGGGTGCAAAAAAGAAAAGAAACAGAAATTAAGCATGAAAACGATAGGTTTTGCCATATTGGTACTAGAATCTGTGATCTTTTAAATCAAATGATGATTTGATTTTGAAGGTAAGTCTGTATTGGTTCATATATCATATTACTTTGAGCACACATCTTTAATTTTGCAAAATTTCCGCATTTTTGTCCAATTAACGGGACTTTAATTTTGATGGGACATTTCCAACACTAATGAAAATGTCATGTATTTTTGTACGTGACGTCGAAGCTAAATAATGATCGCAATCGAGGTGATCTAGCCCAAATTCAAACCCCCCCCCCCCCTTACAATTATAGTTTAATTTTGTCGATGAAACCTTTTTTTTTTTAATAAGAAAAGTGACACAAAATTTGTGATGATTTTAATGTCAGACTTTTATTTTTATGTTCCTAAGTTCTAATCTTTGTGGTAGTCAATGATTTAAGGGAGCTAGCAGTGCAAAGAGTCACTAGCTTGCTTGTCACTTGCGTCATCTATCTTGATTCTGCACTTCGAGTGAGCATAACTTGCAACTACTCTGCGTCTTTGCTAATTGCGCTCGAAAAAAAAAACATTCAATAGCTTTTATGTGGTCTCTATTACTTGTGTGCATAAGCCCTATATTATAGAGTATATAATTTTGGCTTCTCAAATATGCATCTTCGAGTGTTTCATCGATCCCCAATCTCCCAATATCAAATTTCAACTGCTCTAGCCGGTACAGGAAATATAAAATGAAATATTTTCATAAGGCAAGAAAGCCGACTAAGATAAGTAGAGTCTATGCACACTAATCAAATCTTTGGGAAAGGAAGTTCGTGCAAATTGGGTTGTTGTTATTGTCACTAGAGGTGAATTTGGAGGATAAAAATGAAATTGGTTAACAAGATATTTGTCAAGATCATTTTCTTAAATTAGTCACATGGTGTTTTCGCTAGATATAATGACTCTTTGGAACACGTTGACCCGAGGAGTGTGAAGTGACAAACCTTAGTCGGATATATATATATATATATATATTGTGTATAGACTAACATATACTAAGGAAATGACACCTATTATCATTGAAACTCCCTTGGAGTGTTGGTTGGACGCATAATTTTCTTGTGGTTACGTAGTATTGAACCCAGGGTTGATATACTTTTTTTTTTATCTTCTACAAATATCGACACTACTTATGAAAAATCCTGCGTACGTTACTAGACTTCCACTTGAATCAAAAGTGCTTAGTTCTTGCAAACCTTAAAGCCATATGTGCTCAGAGTAATATAATAGAGACTAAAATATACCTACGTTCAAACTTAAGAGACTATTTGACTTAAAAACTCCAAACTTTTCTCTATATATACCCATGAAACATCCACTAATAATCGACACACATACAAAATCACAAAAGCTTCACGCATTCTCATATATAGAACAAAAAAATATGATAGGGTTGGACGATATTTACAAGGTGGTGGTGGCCATGGTGCCACTCTATGTGGCACTTATTTTAGGCTATGGGTCAGTGAAATGGTGGCATATGTTCAAGCCGGAACAATGTGATGCCATCAATAGATTCAATTGCTTCTTCATTCTCCCATTTTTCAATTTCCAATTCATAGCAAATATCAACCCATACAAGCTCAACTACCTCTTTTTAACCGGAGACCTAATCGGCAAAGCCTTAGTAATTTTAATTCTCATCTTATGGGCTAACTTTTACAAAAAAGGGAGCTTTTCTTGGTCCATAACTAGTTTTTCTTTGGCCACTTTGAACAACACACTTGTTGTTGGTGTCCCATTGATGAAGGCCATGTATGGGGATTTAGGGGTTGATCTTGTTGTTCAAGCTGCTGTGATTCAAGCTTTGTTATGGCTTTCTTCTTTGCTATTTGCACTTGAGTTTTGGAGAACAAAAATGCATAATAGTGAAAATGTAATTGGTAATTCTGTTGAATTGCGGACTATTAGTGACTTGGAAGGAAATACTACTACTACTCAAGTGAGGAATAATAATAATAATAATGCCCTGGCGTTTTGGCCTTTGATGAAGACTGTCTTGGTAAAACTTGCTAAGAATCCCAATTCTTATGCTTGTTTTCTTGGTCTCTTTTGGGCTCTTTTAGCCGGTAGGTATGTATGAACACACTTTTATTTATTTAATTATCTTCTTCAACATAATTTTTAATTATACGTGTGAGATTAAATGAATTCTTGTTATTTATTTATTTATTTATAATAGGGGTGACGATCATGACACTGGAGTTCAAAACCTTTACTTGCTCTGATAACATGACGAAATGTTTGACCTTCATTTAAAAGTTTAATATATTATTAAGAAGAGCATATTTAACTGTTTGACTCTATGGTCAACAGCTCATTTTATTTTACTTTTTCCACGTAACTGACTAGTTGTTTCTAGTAAATTTCATCTACTAATTTTTAGCAAAAAATATTTTCTCCTTCTCAAAATATTTGTCGCATTTATTATTTACATGCTAATTAAGAAAACATTTATAAAGATAACATTTTGACTGTTTTACCTTCTTTAACATATTTCATCATGTTGTCTCTCCTCAATAAACATTTACTCTATTAATAATGAAACTTCTTAAACGTTGGTATGTGAACTCACAAAATTAGTCCATTGAGGTAATTAATATAAGGGTAAAATGGGAAAAACTATTTAATTTTATCTTGGGTAAATAAAATGATAAATATTTTGAAATAAGTATTTTTAGTAAGGGCGACAAATATTTTAAGACAGATGGAGTATAGCTTTCACTAGTAACGTGTTTGGTCGTATTGAAGTGTTTTTCTTTTCAGTTTCTTATTATTTGTATGTTTTGGGTTTTTTGTTACAGGTGGAATTTTGAAATGCCAAGCATAATAGAGGGATCCATCTTGATAATGTCAAAGGCTGGTAGTGGTGTTGCAATGTTTAGTATGGGTAAGTGTTTTTAAACAGTTGGAACAACAATAAGGATTCTTCCTTTTAATGCAGCATTTAATAACTTTTGATCCTTAATTTAATGAAACAGCTAGTTTAATTTAATGAAACAGCTAGCTTTAAATAACTTCTGATATTTTGTTTAACCAACAATCACTTTCGTTCTTTTATGAACTGTTTTTTATTAGTACTACTACTGAAGATGACTTTTCATTAAAAACATCAAATTTAATGCAATTCTTTTTGCTAAACAACAGTGTTTTTTGAATTTTATTTTTAGGACTATTCATGGCTTTGCAAGGGAAGATAATTGCATGTGGAGCTGCATTGACAATTTATGCAATGATTTTGAGGTTTGTTGTTGGACCAGCAACAATGGCACTCGGCTGTATAGTATTGGGCTTACATGGAAATGTTTTACGCATTGCTATCCTCCAGGTAATTAACCACAAAACTAATGTCTATAATTTGGGATCTTAAAGTTGTTTAGAGATTTATCAGTAATTATCTTATATATCGTATGACAATGTAAATATTTTTGTTCCGTCAGCGCATAAAATAAAAGGCTCGGGATTTCGTACTCGTGTTGTCGACCTCTATAGTTGTATAAAACTCCCTCCGTTCTCTTTTAGTACTTGTCCTACTTGCATTTTGCACTTCCATAATTTTTTTTAATTAAATACTCCATCCGTTTCAATTTATATGAACTCATTTGACTGGACACGATATTTAAGAAAGAGGGAAGACTTTTGAAACTTGTGGTTCAAAATAAACCTTGAAAATTTATGTGGCTGTAAATCATTCATAAAGTGAATTTGTTTCCAAATTAGGAAAGAGGTCATTCATTTTGACACGGACAAAAAAAGAAATAGGTTCAAATAAATTGAAACAGAGGGAGTAGTTATTTTTCTACGTTACCCTCGTTAACTATGCGTTGGTTATCAAAATGTGACTATTCATATTCGCACTCCAATAAGTTTTAGAAAATAGTTACTCCCTCCGTTCACTTTTACTTATCCACTATGAATTTTGCACATCCCTTAAGAAATACTTTCTCTGGATAAAAAAGAGTATCCACTAATTAGCCATTAACTCTTTAAAAAAACAGGTAATTTGACTAAACTGCCACTAATTAAATATGTATTGGAATTTGATCACATAACACTTAATAGGAGCAAATCTAAAAAAATAAGGTTAATTGTTTCTTAATTTGATTAGTAGACACTCTTTTTGACCCAAGAAAAAAAGGCTATGTGGACACTCTTTTTGATCCGAAGAGAGTAATAAATAAAGTGAATAATTTATCATGATATCCATATTAATTGGTGCATAGTTTTAATGGGACTTGAAAATGATTTAAAAATTAGTAATTAATGTGGGTAAAATAGGATTTTTTTTTCTCTTGATATTGGACAAGTAAAAATGAAAATCTATTTTTAATATGGCAAACAAGCAAAAGAGAACGGTAGGAATTCCCTTAAGAAATTATTTGTTAATTGTTTATTTACTAAATTATTCATATTAATTATGCCTTGAAAATTAAATTTAACTACTAATATTCTATGTATTTACTTAATAATAAGGAAAAAAAAATCTCTTTTGATTTGTTATTGGCTCAAGAAATCGTGTTTTTGCTTGCGCCAATGAAACAATCTAAAGTAACTCCATATAGTTCTTTCATTAGCAGAGTCGAAAGTAAACACAAACATTAGCATCTAATTAGACCTAAAGAGCAACTCGGTGCACAAAGCATCTCATGTTAATGGATTTTCTAAAAAAAGAGAGGGAGACAGCCTATCCTAACACAAGCATTAATGGCTGCTCGAACCCGCCATTGCTCCAAAGTCTGTTTAATTAGCCTCAACTTCTTAATTATTTGCAAGAGCATTTCAGACGGCTATCAACTTGAGTCTGGCCAAAATTACATTTTGTTTTTCAGAACAAAATGAGTATTTTGAAAATATAACGGGATTACACAAAATTTACATAATATTTAAAAAAGTAACAATAGGTCTCATAATTTATTTTTGTGGTTTTAAAATTGATATAATCAAGTTATTTCCTAAAATTACTAATTGTTCTATTTTATATTTTTGCAGTCAGCATTGCCCCAAGCAGTCGCTTCTTTCGTTTATGCCCAAGAATATGGACTACATGCCAACGTACTCGGCACTTCGTAAGTTCTTTAACTTTCTAAAACAAATTTGACAGCTAAAAGCTAACTCAAATAATTTCAATAATATGAAATTTAACTTATAAATACATTTAAATTAAGATTTTCATTTAAATATGAATATCGTTAAACAAAAATATATTCCTTGTTTTGGAAATGAGTAATTATTTCTAACCTTGAGAAAAATGAAATTTAGAGTCCCCCGCTTTCGCTCCACAATTATCTATTCTTGTTATAATACCTTAACTGGAATATTTAAAAAATGTATAAAGCTGTTTTACATCAAATTTGAAATTATGCTGTCAATATTACTTGATTTTGGTTGATCTTTTGAAGAAAAAATATTAAATCAAACTCACTAGCCAGTCTCTCTTGAATTTGTAAAAGTTATATAGAACAATATTATTAACGACCTGATATAAACGTTTTATGACTTCGAATAATGCTTAATTTTGCTGTCCATTTATCTTTATTTCAGGGTCATTGTTGGCACCATTATTTCCTTGCCGTTGTTGATAGCATATTATGCAGTTTTGGATATTATGCCTTAAGATTGATCTCCGGGAGCAGGCTTTATCATTAGCTAATTAGTGGGAATGCTATTAATTAGTGGGTAGAACTTGGCTTGTAATTGAAATATTTATGTAACAAATTATCTTATCCATTTATGATTTTATTGATTTCACTCCTCAATTTAGAATCTTAAACAAAAGAGATTCTAGTAAAAAGGCACGTACTGGTAGTTGGGGTTTGTGCGATGAAGTTGATCGTGCTGATCAGAGGAGGATTTAGTATTTTAGCACCGGGTTCATTTAAGTTCAGTGTTTTAGATACAAAGCATAATTCTATATATAACATTCACTAAAATTATAATACTAGGGGTGTATGGCCCGTGCTGGCGTAATATCATTGTTACAGGACAATTGCTCTACAGATAGTTGCAATCATTGAGTTGTACGTCAGAACATCAGTTCACAACATGACTTTAGCATATTAATAGACCATAATGTTGCATAGCAATTCAGTTTTCTTGTTCAAATGTTACAACAAGAAGGAGTGAGTTATCACAAACCGTATCTGTACAGCCAAAAGTTTTGCAGCATTACCCACTTTGTTTACAAATTAAGTACAACTTGGTATGTAGATAATTTAAGCAAATCAAGCTATTAAGCTAGCAACATATATGGTGCTTAATATATATCTCCAGTTTCATGGCTTCTGTGCAGGTGTATTTGATGTTTGTCTTTATGGCAAGAGTGACAAAGGTAGCTGACAAACTCTAATGGGTACCTTAAGACACATTACAAAGAAATAAGTAACGGCATAATAATAATAATAATAATAATAATAATAATAATAATATAAAAGATATGCTTAAGAACTACTACCCTAACAATCGTGATGAATGACGATCACAGATATAACATTCTTACACGAATGGAAGCCAAACAATCTTCTTTTATCATCCTATTGAATGAAAGCCATCAATTTGATTATATCATTGTGCCATCACAGAAATGCAGTTATGCTCGGTATTGTTCTATTTTATAGGATAAAAAGGGCTCAGCAAGCTACACAAAGCAGATTCCCCAAATACCTTTTTGGATATTTCTCAGTATCCTGGCTATTCATGGAGCGTGAGATGCAGGGAACTAATCATTTGCTTCTGGAAAAAAATTGAAGAATTGATTGAAAATATAGTTTGCAGCACATTATTACCATATTGATCTATTTGTGAAGCTTGCACAACATAGCAAATTCTGTTAAAGTCAAAACAAGCATGTTGACAGAATGGACATTTCGTGAACATTGACATTTAACTTGAGTATATACCTATAGTTAAAATTTAAAACTTCCAACAAGAAAATTGAAACAACATATCTGTTAAGAACATGAATCATTTTCAGATCTAGTTGTACTCAACCATCGACTCAATAGAATCCCTCAATTTACGCGTATAGCTCTCAGAGTAAATAGAGTCCGGAACCAAAATGACTCAATAAAAAACCAAGTGAACCAAAATACCCCAACAAAAAAAAAAGTTATAAAACTACCTTTAGTGCAGTAAAATACTGCGCTAAAGTTTTTTTTTTTTTTGTATAGCGCAGTAAAATACTACGCTATAGCGAGCACTAAAAAAATTTTTTTTGGTAAACTTTTTTTTTTGCAATACTTAGTGTGTTTTTTCATACTTTGACCAACGATTAGTCGTGTGTTAAGACTCCGAAACGTCAATATTTTATATAGAACCTGATATTTTTTTCTGCGTACAATAATGTAGGCGCAATACATCAAGGATACGTAGACATTCGGATTGTCATTTTAGGGGTTGAAAAGGTGCTCGAAGTAAGTTTTGTTTGAAAAAACTTAGTGTTTTTGGGCCAACTTTTTTTTTTTTTGTAACACTTACTGTTTTTTCCATACTTTGACCAACGATTAGTCGTGTGTCAAGACTCCGAAATGTCAATATTTTATATAGAACCTAATATTTTTTTCTGCATACAATAATATAGGCCCAATACATTAAGGATACGTAGACGTTCGGATAGTCATTTTAGGGGTTGAAAAGGTGCCCGAAGTAAGTTTTGTTTGAAAAACTTAGTGTTTTTTGGCCAATTTTTTTTTTTTTTTTTTTTGTAACACTTAGTGTTTTTTTCATACTTTGACCAATGATTAGTCATGTGTCAAGACTCCGAAACGTCAATATTTTATATAGAACCTGATTTGTTTTTTCTGTGTACTATAATGTAGGCTCAACACATCAAGGATACATAAGTGTTCGGATCGTCGTTTTAGGGGTTGAAAAGGTACCCGAAGTAAGTTTTGTTTGGAAACTTTAGGTTTAAGTGTTTTATTTTTTAAGATTTTGATTTAAGCGTGTTATTTTTTAATCAAGACATAACTTTATTTTGAATATAAATCTAATTCAATTTGATAAAAAAGTATTTAAAAAATATAGGGAAAAAAGCTAGTTGTAAAGTGGTCAAACATTAGATGGTCATAACTTTGCCCTCGGACGTCCGATTTACGCGATATTTTTTTTATTTTGGGTATTTTTCCGAGATCTATGCGGACAAACCGCCACAAGGCGGTTTGGCCAAGCCGATATTTAAAAAAAAACACCTTTTATTCCATTCAATTTCAATTTTTCCCTAAACTGGCGTGAAATTTTCAATTTTATTTACTTATAATATGATGATACGCAATAGATTTCAACGTAAAAATCCCGGGGTAATGTAGTTGTGAATGTCAATTTCACTTATGTGGTTTCAATTTTTAAAAATAAAGCTAACTAATTTTCTCAACATATAAAGTTGACTAAATTTTTTAATCCAGACATAACTTTATTTTGAATATAAATCTAATTCAATTTGATAAAAAGGTATTTAAAAAAATATAGGGAGAAAAACTAGTTGTAAAGTGGTCAAACTTTAGATGGTCATAATTTTGCGCTCGGACGTCCGATTTACGCCTTTTTTTTTGGTATTTTTCCGAGATCTATGCGGACAAAGCCGAGCCGATTTTAAAAAAAAAAACACCTTTTATCCCATTCAATTTTCCTCCAAATTAGCGTGAAATTTTCAGTTTTATTTACTTATAATATGATGATACGCAATAGATTTCAACGTAAAAATCCCAAGATAATGTAGCTGTGAATGTCAATTTCACTTATGTGATTTCAATTTTTGAAAATAAAGCTGACTAATTTTCTCGACATATAAAGTTGACTAAATTTTTTAATCAAGACACTTTATTTTGAATATAAATCTAATTCAATTTGATAAAAAAGTATTTAAAAAGTGGGAGAAAAGCTAATTGTAAAGTGGTCAAACTTGGTCATAACTTTGCGCTCGAACGTCCGATTTACGCGATTTTCTTTTTTGATTTTAGGTATTTTTCCGAGATCTATGCGGACAAACCGCCATCGAGCCGATTTTTAAAAAAACACCTTTTACCCCATTCAATTTCAATTTTCCCCCAAATTGACGTGAAATTTTCAGTTTTATTTACTTATAATATGATGATACGCGATAGATTTCAACGTAAACATCCCGGGGTAATGTAACTGTGAATGTCAATTTCACTTTTGTGGTTTCAATTTTTGAAAATAAAGCTGACTAATTTTCTCGACATATAAAGTTGACTAAAATAACCTTACAGTCAAACATTAAGTTTTTTCAAACAAAACTTATTTCGGGCAGCTTTTCAACCCCCTAAAATGACGATCCGAACGTCTAAGAGCCCGTTTGGATTGGCTTATAAGTTGCTTATAAGCTGGTTTCAGCTTTTTTGAGTGTTTGACTGGCCAGCTTAAAGTCATTTTGTGCTTAAAATAAGCTCAAAAAAATAATTGGGCCCATTTGACTTAGCTTATCTAAAACAGGTTATAAGCTGAAAACAGCTTATAAGCCAAAAAAAAAAAAGTTAGACTACTCCAACTTATTATTTTTAGCTTATAAGCTGTTTGCAGCTTATAGGCATAAGCCCATCCAAACAGGCTCTAAGTATCCTTGATGTATTGAGCCTACATTATTGTACGCAGAAAAAAATATCAGGTTCTATATAAAATATTGACGTTTCGGAGTCTTGACACACGGCTAATCGTTGGTCAAAGTATGAAAAAACATACTAAGTGTTGCAAAAAAAAAGTTTTACCAATTTTTTTTAGTGCTCGCTATAGCGCAGTATTTTACTGCGCTATAAAAGATTTTTTTTTAGCGCAGTATAAAGTAGTTAACTGCTCCATCTCCCTGAACTGCTTTAGCGCAGTATTTTACTGCGCTAAAGATAGTTTTGTAACTTTTTTTTTTGTTGGGGTATTTTGGTTCACTTGGTTTTTTATTGAGTCATTTTGGTTCCGGACTCGAGTAAATAGTTATACTTAGTCTATGTAGGCCGTTCGGGCACGATTTGTGAGTAAAAGACCAAAAGAAAATATAAATGTATGAGCAAGTAGAAGACATGGTATGTTATACTTCAATTATTTAACATATACAGGGATATGTAGTGAAAATGCACGTCTTAGTGTGATATTTGATTTTTAGCTTGATTTATAAGTTGCTAAAAGCAGTAAAGTCAGTTATTGAAATTTTCTAATGTGTATAGGCATAATAAAAGCTGCATCTTAAGAAAGTAAAAGGAGAGGGGGAATTACTTGTCAACATCTATTTCGCTCATTAGCAACAATGTAATTCAAGAACTGCTTCTCTTTCAAGCTCTGTATAGCAAGTCATAAAGAAAAAAGATTCAGCATATGTTTTTCAAATATTAGGTATTTAATATCTTAACATATTCGCCCAAATCATCCCATAAAAAATACTTACCACTGATTTACCTTTCTCAAAAGCAACTATCATTCCCTCTGTAGAAAAGCAGATAGATTTAATACCATTCAAAGGATAGCCGAAAGTGGAGCTTGAAAACAAAACTACCCCTAGAATTCAAAATTAAATTCCACAACATACTGAAAACAAAGGTCATGATAATTAATGATATGTGTGAAAAGTTGTTAATCTTACATGATGTAATTCTGACCGCATGAGGCACAGCTAAAGAAGAAGAAATTCCAAACCCATTGTAAGATAAATTTGGAGCGAAATCTGATCTAAGAGGTGTAAAGATGTAAAAAGACATCATGAGAGAACGTGTGTTATTTTAGTCCAAAACTTCACTTTCTTCAAGCAGTCAGAATCAACATAAATTCCATGATCATCAACAATGTAGTCATTCATCTTCAAAGACTTATCTTCTTGGGACCTGAATTTTCTTAATTCCATTAAGTTGTTTAAAAAATTTAGATCACGAATCAAGTATGTAATGAACAATTACGTACTACAAGAAAAAAATTAATAAAATTGAAAATCAAAAACTAAAAATTGCTCCAGTAACCAAGTTGTCTAATTACTTTAGCATCACCACACCACCGAATTAGAGCCCGTTTGGATTGGCTTATAAGTTGCTTATAAGCTGTTTTCAGCTTTTTTGAGTGTTTGGCTGGCCAGCTTAAAGTCATTTTGTGCTTAAAATAAGCTCAAAAAAATAATTGGGTCCATTTGATTTAGCTTATCTAAAGCAGCTTATAAGCTGAAAACGGCTTATAAGCAAAAAAAAAAAATAAGTTAGACTTACCCAACCTATTTTTTTTTTAGCTTATAAGTTGTTTGCAGCTTATAGGCATAATCCCATCCAAACAAGCTCTTAATTTGTTTCTTCCAAAGCAAGTTCAACAATTCTACCAAATCATTTTTCTTACCTGCTTTATATCAGTTAAAATATGTTTCTTTTATCGAAAGATCTATTTAAAATAATTGTAGAACTAAATGCAATTTCTCAGCTTCTATAGATGAACACTCAGTAGACTTGGGCCTCACAAGGAATACACCCACATATGAAAATCGCGAGATACACATAGAATGAGAATTGGAAAAATAAAGAGATATTACCCGGAATAAGGTGATTGGGACTCAATCAATCAATCAACTAATAACTCAATCCTAAATTAGTTAAAACTGGCTATATGACTCCTCTATATCTATAAAAGCCCCAACGAATTCTCACAAGATATGCGAATGTCACCACCTCGGGTATTAACTAAATTAACTTTGGGAAGTGCAAAAATAAAAATAAATTATAGAAGTTTATTAGAATTTCTGGAATCCCATAAAACTGAGAGAAATAATAAACTTGGATCACCTGAAAAGTTTCGTTCTCGGTGTTGAAATTTTCTGCTTTCGGATCATCATTTTCATTGAAAATCGAACTTTGATTGGTGACTTTTTTTAGTTTTCTTGCTTTGCATCCACCCAGTGATAGACCCAAAAATATATTGGGCTAATATTTGTTAGGGTTGGTAGTGAAAGGGATGAGTTCGCTGTTCAATTGCAGGGAAGAGGAAGGTGGCTGTAGGAGTAAAAGGCACGTAGCTAATTAGTAATGCTCCACTAAACTAAAATGACGAAATTATCATTGATTTGAAATTTATTGACATCTAAACAAACATGTTGAAATGTCACGACCCATTTTAACAAAAGTCGTGCGGGCACTTACCTTTCCCACCTCGATAAGCGAACCCTTAACCCATCGATAAAGAAAACATGAATAACAAATCAAGCAAGCGGAAAAGAATAATTACGTAAGTCTTACAATTATATATAATAGAAATAGTGCAGAATAAGAAAAATATCCCCAGGGCCTAGTCTAAGTCATACAAGAGCATCTAATGAAAATATATAAGTTTGGAGCAATAATACATAAAACTATCTATGTCACTGAATAGGAATAGTAGGACATAAAATAGGAAGAGTCTTCAAGGCAGCGAACGTCCGTGCTCACCCTAGAAACTCGTAACAATGCTGATGACGACGATTAGCCATATGAGATGGAAGCAGAACCAACCTGATACTCTACTTTCATAAAGGAATGCAACAAGTGCAGGTCAGTACAATACAACGGTACTGGTAGATATCATCGGCCGATTAAGCATACTAACATAATTCCAAAAATAAAGCAAGATAGGCAGATAAAACAACAAGTATAAGTCAAACATAATCGAAGCCAAGTACACGTCATCGCCTAAGTAGAGCATCTAATCCCAAATGTGCCAAGTCTCAATATACCCAATTCGAATCCAACATCATAAGTAAAACACCAAATCATATCAATGTAAGCCATGATGCAACGCAATGCAATAATGTACGGATGCAATGCAATGCCATGCAAATGCTGTGTACACATGTATTCTGGAAGGAAATATCGACATCTCGGTAGCACAACCCAAAGTGAATCGCGAAGTCTAAGTGCTGCTCGTCTCGGATCTTTGCCCAACAGACAGACGAGACCCCGAATCTTTGCCCACGGGGGTTCTCACCGGCACTACCCTGGGGGACCCGCGGAGTCCATGCACTCACTCAATCCACGATTTCAGAACTAATATCGGATATCAGACTCTCATTTCACTCTCATTTTAAAACCGAGCCCAGCTCATCACAGTGTTTCATCAAGTACCAACAGTGTCTCAACAATATATCATGAAGAATGAGAGTGCGTGCAATGCATGTATCAATATCAATAAATCATGCTCAATATCACAAGTATCAACAAAGGGGTACGCCAACAATATATCAGTGTCACAAGTTCCAACGGTGGGTACGCCAACAATATCACAATCAAGATGGAACAACAAATTTCGATAACTACTAACAACACATGGCATCAAGCCAACAAAATAAACAACCAAGTCATAACACAACGGGGTGGCTAGCCCCAATAACGCAGCAGGGCCCAACCTAAGATAATATCCAACCCAAGTTCATACCTGAAGGTTTACATGCTTTCTCTGACAATATAATCTAAATATATGCTTCGCTATACGAAGTCTCACTAAGGGTAAGCTATAACCTACTTGGATGGCCGAACAACAAACACCAATAAATCACACTTTCAATGTTATGTCCCGTGTTTTCGCATAATTGGAAATCGAGAAATAATTAAGACTTGTGTGTTATGAGGAAATATTTTGATTCTAGTTGATATGACTATGTTGGTTATGAAATCATTGGTGCTAAAACATTGGGGAAGGCCGAGGGTAAATTTGGAATTTCGGAAATTAGTTTCGGGAATTACAAAACGGGATTTTTAACGAATTGGGCCAAGAAAAATTGGAACAAAAAAATTTGAGCCCAAGTGTCAAAGGGTAGCCGGCCAAGGCTTGGCCCAAGATCCATTTTAAGTGGTCATGTGATTATCACATGACCCTTGATCATGATATATATCCATAACTCCTTTGGAATTTTCAAAAAAGTGAATCAAAACAAAAAAAAATATAAGAAAGCACCTCAAAAAACCTCTCGGCCGAAACCTCTTCAAGAACAAAAAAAAAAATTCCTAGCTTTTGTTTGTGGCTCAAAGATCTTTGTTTTCCCATATTTGTAGAGTCCTCAAGACGCTCTTCAACGGGGTACAATTAGTTTGGTGAAAGGAGCACGTTCGCGGCAAGTCGGAAATTCAAGAAAAGGTAAGAATTTTGCTATTTTAATGTTATGGAATTGGTATGAATGTGTTAAGGATTGAGAATAGACGAGAATTCCGTAGTATTGATGTGTGAATAAAACCGTGGGTGTGTGTATATATGATATTTTGATACACGCGACCGCTTAAGACAGATTTTGCTATAAACTATGTTTGAAATGGCTTTTGGTGAAATTTTGACATAAGTTTTGATTTGATAAATGAATATGCGATTTGGTCTGGGTATCTATGTAGGGTGCCAGTCGCGGCCCACGGGGCTGGGTCGTGACAAAAGTGGTATCAGAGCAGTTTGTCCTCGGAATGTCTACAGGCCGTGTCTCGTAGAGTCTTGTTTATCGATGTGTTGTGCACCACATCTATAAACAGGAGGCTACAGGGCATTTAGGGTGTTACTTTTCTTTGGAATCTTAGATCGTGCGATAGAGCTGTGCTATTAGGACGATTCTGATCTGACCCGTTATTGTGTTTGCAGTGATGCCTCCGAAGAAGGCAGCGGCGGCCCAGAAGGGCAAGGCGAGGATGGGAGAGACTAGTCAGGCACAGCGAGCTACCCAGGCTCGTGTTTATGATTTGCCTGAGGTTGTGCCTCATTCTGAGGGGTCCGCTACACCACCATTGGTACAGCCTGGAGCAGGTCCTTCAGCAGCTCCAGAGGCCCGAGTACCCGCTCCTGAGACTCCAGCTCCTCAGCCAGGGGCGGAGGACAGGACCCTGAGGGAGGCTGTACAGTTGCTGACCACATTGGTAGCGGGGCAGGCTCGCAGACGCGGGCGGAGGGACGATGATGATGATGACAGGCGTGACAGCCTGCGGGTTCGAGAGTTCTTATTGTGTGGCCCTCCAGAGTTTTTCGGGTCTAAGCCCGATGAGGACCCCCATGACTTTATTCGGGGGATGCGGCGCTCACTAGACTTGGTCAGGGCTTCAGAGACCGAGTCGGTCGAGTTGGCCTCGCATAGACTGCGGGATGTTGCTGCTCACTGGTATGAGACCTGGGAGCTATCCAGGGGCGAGGGTGCTCCTCCAGCTACTTGGGACAAGTTTGTGACTGCTTTCACCCGCCACTTTCTGCCCCCAGAGTTGCGACGGGCGCGGGCTGATCGATTTTTACATCTGCAGCAGAGGGGTCGGAGCGTTCGTGAGTATAATCTGGAGTTTGATTCCCTGGCCCGGTATGCACCTGCCGTAGTAGCAGATATGTCCGATCGGATGCACAGATATGTTATGGGGTTTGATCGTTATTTGATCGACGGCTGTATGGCAGTGTCATTGCAGACAGATATGGATATTGCCCGACTTCAGGCTTACGCGCTGGGTATGGAGGACCGTCACAGGTCTGATTATTCTAGCAGAGATCGGGACAGGAGGCCGCCCAAGAGGGCTAGGTCCGCGGGATATTCTGGAGATTCTCGAGGCGGACAGCCTCAGCAGCAGCAGACAGGCAGACAGCTTCCTCCGTCCGGCCGGAGTACTCAATCTGGCGGCAGGAGGTTTGATAGTGCAGGACCGTCTGGGGCCGGTCAGGGCTCCAGGGTGGCAGGTTCACAGGTGTCTAGAGGCCCCAGCCAGGCCAGACCACCCAGACCCCGTTGTTCTCATTGCGGGAAGTCTCATCCTGGGGAGTGCTATCGAGCCACTGGAGCTTGTTTTTCGTGCGGTGGTCAGGGCAATTTTATGCGAGATTGTCCGTTGGCTAGCGGTTCTGGTAGTGTGGCTCAGCCGACAGAGTCAGCCGCCGGTTCATCATCTGCTCCATCTGTTGCACGCCCTGCAGGGCGAGGTGCGCCGACACCGGCGGGACGCGGTCGAGGTCGTGGTAGTGCTTCGGGTTCTAGCGGTCCCTCGAACCGCATATACGCATTGGCCAGCCGCCAGGATCAGGAGGCTTCGCCGAATGTCGTCACAGGTACATTACTGGTTTTCTCCAGATCTGTATATGCATTGATTGACCCTGGTTCTACTTTATCGTATATTTCCCCGCTTGTTGCTAGTAAAATTGGGATAGTGTCTGAGCCTATAGAGCCATTTGAGGTGGCTACGCCGGTTGAGGATTTTGTAATAGCGAGGCAGGTTTATAGGGATTGTTCTGTGACTATATATGATCGTTGTACTAAAGCTGATTTGATAGAATTAGATATGCTGGAATTCGACGTTATTATGGGCATGGACTGGTTATCTTCCTGTTATGCTAATGTTGACTGCCAGAAAAAGGTAGTCCGTTTTCAGTTTCCAGGGGAACCAGTTATAGAGTGGTTCGGGTCCACAGCATCGTCGAGGGGTAAGTTTATTTCATACCTCAAGGCTAAGAAGATGATCCAGAAAGGTTATATCTATCATTTGGTTCGTGTGCACGATACTGCAGCTGAGACACCTACCCTTCAGTCTGTTTCGGTCGTTAGTGAATTCCCAGATGTATTTCCTGACGAGCTTCCTGGCCTTCCGCCTGAGCGGGAGATAGACTTTGCTATAGAGTTAATGCCGGATACGCAGCCTATATCTATTCCTCCGTACAGGATGGCACCGGCTGAATTGAAGGAGTTGAAGGAGCAGCTGAAAGATTTGTTGGATAAGGGCTTTATTAGACCCAGCACATCACCCTGGGGAGCGCCGGTATTGTTTGTAAGAAAGAAAGATGGGTCATTGCGGATGTGTATCGATTATCGGCAATTGCATAAGGTGACTATAAAGAATAAATATCCTCTCCCCCGAATTGATGACTTGTTTGATCAGTTGCAGGGTGCTAAACATTTTTCGAAGATAGATCTGCGCTCAGGTTATCATCAGGTGAGAGTGCGAGAGTCTGATATCCCGAAGACTGCTTTCAGGACCCGGTACGGGCATTACGAATTCAGAGTTATGTCTTTCGAATTGACTAATGCTCCAGCGGTATTTATGGATCTGATGAATCGGGTATTTCGGCCTTTTCTGGATATGTTCGTTATTGTGTTTATTGATGACATTCTGATTTACTCGCGATCAGCCGAGGAGCATTCAGATCATTTGAGGACGGTGCTTGGTATTCTCCGTCGACAGAAGTTATATGCTAAATTCTCCAAATGTGAATTCTGGTTGACTTCTGTGGCATTCTTGGGCCATATTGTCGGCGCAGATGGTATTCGGGTTGATACGCAGAAGATTGAGGCTGTACAGAATTGGCCCAGGCCTACTACACCAACAGAGGTGCGCAGTTTTCTAGGATTAGCCGGATATTATCGCAGGTTCGTGGAGGACTTTTCTTCTATTGCAGCACCACTGACGAAGCTTACTCAGAAAGCAGCAAAATTTCAGTGGACTGATGCCTGCTAGCGCAACTTTCAGATGTTTAAAGAAAGACTAGTTACAGCCCCAGTTTTGGCTCTTCCAGAGGGATCCGACGGGTATGTTGTCTATTGTGACACCTCTGGTATTGGGATAGGTTGTGTGTTGATGCAACACGGTCGAGTCATAGCCTATGCTTCCCGGCAGCTCAGACCGCACGAGAAGAATTATCCCACTCATGATCTTGAGTTGGCCGCGGTGATTCATGCTTTAAAGATTTGGCGGCATTATTTATATGGGGTCCATGTCGATATTTATACGGACCATAAGAGTCTCCAGTACATCTTTAAGCAGAAAGAATTGAATTTGCGGCAGCGGAGATGGCTTGAGCTACTGAAGGATTATGACGTTGATATTTTGTACCACCCTGGGAAAGCCAATGTGGTAGCGGATGCGCTTAGCCGCAAGTATATGGGCAGCTTGGCTGATGTACCATCTGGTAAGAGAGATTTGGTTCGTGATATTCGTCAGCTGGCCAGTCTTGGAGTCCGTTTGACAGACTCTGGAGATTCTGGGATTTCTGTTCGTGCAGTTGCTGAATCATCTATTATGCAGGAGGTAAAGCAGCGTCAGTTTGAAGATCATCTTCTGATTCAGTACATAGATGTGGCCCTCAATAAAGCGAAGACTTCGTTTGAAATTTCGCCTGAAGGGGTATTATTATACGACGGCAGATTCTGTGTACCGGACGTTGCAGGGTTACGGCGGCAGATTATGGGCGAGGCACATAATGCACGGTATTCTGTTCATCCTGGTTCCACTAAGATGTATCATGATCTCAGGTGTTTGTATTTGTGGGACGGTATGAAGAAAGATATTGCCGAGTTTGTTAGTCAGTGCCCGAATTGCCAGCAAGTTAAAATTGAACATCAGAAGCCCGGTGGATTACTTCAGGAGATGGAAATTCCATCCTGGAAATGGGAGATGATTAATATGGACTTCGTTGTTGGGTTACCGCGCACTCCACGCAGGTACGATTCTATTTGGGTTATTGTTGACCGATTGACGAAATCAGCCCATTTTCTTCCGGTCCGGACTACTTATTCGGCTGAGGACTATGCTAGATTGTATATCAGAGAGATAGTTAGACTTCACGGAGTCCCTGTATCTATTATTACTGACCGAGGTGCCCAGTTTACGGCAAATTTCTGGAGGTCATTTCAGGAGGGATTAGGGACTCAGGTAAGCCTCAGTATAGCTTTTCACCCTCAGTCCGACGGGCAGGCCGAGCGCACTATTGAGACGCTGGAAGATATGTTGCGGGCCTGCGTTATTGATTTCAGGGGCAGCTGGGATGATCACTTGCCACTTATTGAGTTTGCTTACAATAATAGTTATCACTCCAGCATTCAGATGGCGCCGTACGAAACCCTATATGGTAGAAAATGCAGATCTCCTATTGGCTGGTTTGACGTGGGCAAAACTAAGCTGATTGGGCCAGATGTGATCCAGGAAGCAGTAGATAAGGTAAAGCTTATTCGGGAGCGATTATTGGCTGCTCAGAGTCGACAGAAAGCTTATGCAGACAGACGACGTCGGCCATTAGAGTTCCAGATTGGCGACTGGGTGTTTCTGAAGGTGTCGCCCATGAAGGGTGTTATGAGATTCGGTAGAAAGGGTAAGTTGAGCCCGCGGTATATTGGGCCGTATCAGATCGTTCGAAAGATAGGCGAGGTCGCCTACGAGCTAGATTTACCATCCGACTTGGAGGCCGTACACCCGGTGTTTCATGTGTCTATGTTGCAGAAATGTATTGGTGACCCTTCCAGGATATTTCTAGTGGATGACATTCAGGTAACGGAGCAGTTGTCTTATGACGAGTAGCCTGTATCTATTCTGGATCGACAGGTGAGGAGACTATGCACTAAAGAAGTGCCCTCCGTTAAAGTCCTGTGGCGCAACAACAACTGGGAGGAGATGACTTGGGAAGCGGAGGACGAGATGAAGAAGAAATACCCCCATTTGTTCCCGACGTCCACAGGTAATCTAAACTTTTCAGTTTGTTGTGTTGAGTGACAAAATGAACTACGTATGTCATTATAAAAAAGGGACACCCCCGCCATGATCATAAGACTTTATAAGATTAATTTAACATTCGGGGACGAATGTCCTTAAGGGGGGGAGAATGTTATGTCCCGTGTTTTCGCATAATTGGAAATCGAGAAATAATTAAGACTTGTGTGTTATGAGGAAATATTTTGATTCTAGTTGATATGACTATGTTGGTTATGAAATCATTGGTGCTAAAACATTGGGGAAGGCCGAGGGTAAATTTGGAATTTCGGAAATTAGTTTCGGGAATTACAAAACGGGATTTTTAACGAATTGGGCCAAGAAAAATTGGAACAAAAAAATTTGAGCCCAAGTGTCAAAGGGTAGCCGGCCAAGGCTTGGCCCAAGATCCATTTTAAGTGGTCATGTGATTATCACATGACCCTTGATCATGATATATATCCATAACTCCTTTGGAATTTTCAAGAAAGTGAATCAAAACAAAAAAAAATATATAAGAAAGCACCTCAAAAAACCTCTCGGCCGAAACCTCTTCAAGAACAAATTTTTTTTTTCCTAGCTTTGTTTGTGGCTCAAAGATCTTTGTTTTCCCATATTTGTAGAGTCCTCAAGACGCTCTTCAACGGGGTACAATTAGTTTGGTGAAAGGAGCACGTTCGCGGCAAGTCGGAAATTCAAGAAAAGGTAAGAATTTTGCTATTTTAATGTTATGGAATTGGTATGAATGTGTTAAGGATTGAGAATAGACGAGAATTCCATAGTATTGATGTGTGAATAAAACCGTGGGTGTGTGTATATATGATATTTTGATACACGCGACCGCTTAAGACAGATTTTGATATAAACTATGTTTGAAATGGCTTTTGGTGAAATTTTGACATAAGTTTTGATTTGATAAATGAATATGCGATTTGGTCTGGGTATCTATGTAGGGTGCCAGTCGCGGCCCACGGGGCTGGGTCGTGACATTCGCCTTCCCTTTCCGCTGAGCCTCAAGATCAATAAAGTCTAGGCATATTCGAAATCTAGATTAGAAATCATAAAGAACGGTACTAATATTTCTACCATTCAATTTAGGTCAAATCCAACCCTAGAATTTAGGGAAACGGGGCCCACAAGGTCAAATGGGAAATTCGGAAGTGAAATATCAAATTAAGCACGAGGTGATCATAACCCAACAACTAATTGCTAATTTAACCCTAGATTCACCCAATTTCGGATTTGAAGCAAAACCCCCAATTTTGGGTATAAATCCTAACTCTTTGATTCAAGAATTCAACACTAATAATGGAAGATAAATGATCAATAACCTTAGATTCATCAAAATCTAGCATAAACCCTATCAATTTCATCATTAATAAGCCTAGATAGAACATTCATTATCTCCACTTTTATCTCCCATTACTAAGGAATTACTAAGGGAAAGAGGAATCTATGATGATTAGGAACAAGGAATTAGTAAAGGAATTAGCAGGACTTACCACCAAGAGTCTTCTCCAATAACCATCTAAAATAGTCTGCAAGATCTTAGTTATTGAAATGGGAATAAATGATAGACTTAGGGCTTATTTAAAACACACTTAATGTGTGGCGGTAACGGGGCCGCAATGGCGGAGCCACAACAACGCCCAACAGACCGCTGGGACGGTGGCGGCCAAATCATACTTGGCCGCCCCAGTGGTTACTTCGCCGCAATAGTGGTACCGCTGGGACGACACTGGTGCCGCCAATGTGGACACTAGGTACCAGAATCCAACCAAATTTTCTAAGTCTCAATCAAAATCCCGAACCACTCCCGAGGCCATCTGCTCACAAATCACATACACAGATCCACATAAAAATACGCTACGAACGCACCCGTGTCCTTGGAATTCCCAACAGAGGTCTTGTTGACCGAGTCAACCCCCAATATCTCATTTCCAATTTCCCAACCCAAGTCCCAAAATGCATTCGAGTGCATTGGGAATCGAACCAAATATACACACAAGTTACAAATGACCATCCGGACCTCTGAGAATTGACGGAATTTTGAAAAAGATCCATTTATCCAAAAGTCTACTTTGGGTCAACCCTTTTCCACTTAAAGCCCATATTTCACATAAAGTTGCCCGAATCCGATCTAGACCCTCAGAAAGCGCGTCAACAGTCCCCTCGGGTCAAAATGAGCTAACCAACCTCGGAAAAAGGGCGAAAATGCCGAAAAGACTATAACGACCAAGCGGGTCGTTACATGAAACCCTCTCTTATATAATATTATTAAGTGGTACGTCAATTCAATGAATTTATTTCTAAGAGCCTTAACGACCCAACTCTCAAAATTTAATTTAAAACCGCCTCTAGAGTTTGTAGCTAGTATATGATAAAAGGTTATCCTCTCAATAAATTTAAATGAACAAAATTTCAATGATTTTGTATAAGATTTGAATGAATCAAACCTATTTAGAACAACTAATTGATTATAAAAAGAACACAAATGAACTTAAAATTAAATAATTCAAATTGGAATCTCCATGAAGTGAAAATGCTTAATTAAGGCCTGCTTGCAGTTTTATGATTCCTTTGTTTTTCTTATCGAATTGCAGTGAATGCATCATCAGCCAATTGTTGGAATTATGTAATTCCATTTGAGTAATTTCTTTATTAGTAAAGTAGAATTACAGATTTCTTATGGGTCTTTTATTCACTCACTTCTCTTTTGTCTTTTATGAAATACAAAGTGTCCATTAGATATGGAAAGCTCTCTTGTTCACCTTACAATGAGTAGCCCTTTAGTGAACTAGAACAAGAAAGTGACCTCGCACATGAGAATTGGGCTTCGTAGCCAAAAGTGGAGAATCGTCCCTTGGGGTTTTTATTTTGTGGAGTATTCCCCAATAAACGAAACTTTTGGTCATTAAGACTTTTGACTCTTTTACCCCTGTTGACCTTTTCCCTAAATTCATTAGAGCGTGTTATACTTGTGGGGATGGGTGGAACAGTTCTTGAGGTAGTCGGGCGAGTCTTAATAAAAACTGAGGAAATTAGAGGCTTAAAGTGAAAAACCTTTGATCAATAGTTAACTTTTGGGTAACGAACTTTTTTGAAAATTTTGTCGATTCCATGAGGCCCGGAGAGTCATTTATAACTTGGTGGAGTGGTTAGCGTTTTGATCACTTGGTTGAAAACTTGCTTTTGGGGTTTTGGGGGTTGACCGGGTCAAGATGAACTCAATTGGGAATTCCGAGTGCACGGGCGAGTTCGTAACCTGTTTTTACATTGGTATGCATATTTGGATTGTACCCCAGGGGTCTCGTATGAGTGTAGGGTTTTGGGTTGGACTTGGTAAAAAAATAAATTTTGCTGGTTTCTGGTGTCCCGCTTCTGCAAATGTGGGTTTGTCTCGTGGACCTATGCTGGATTTTGCTGGCAGACGTGAGGAAGTGAGGTGGCAAGTGGCTCCGCTTATGCGAGCAGTTTGTTCGCGGAGGCAAGTCCACATCCGCAGACAAAGGTGTCCACAGAGGCGAGAATCGCTGATAAGAAAACCTGATATTTCCTAATATCAAACCATTTCTTCCCATTCACTAAATTGGAGACCTAGAGAGTATTTGGGGGCTATTTTGAGGAGCTTTGAGGGGATTCTTCCTTTGGGTAAACTTTCCATCTTATTATCTTGTTTATGTTATCATTAATGGTGGAGAAAATCTTATAGAAAACCATGTTAGGTTGCGGATTTTGGGGTGATAAATCCTTGGTTGAGTCGAGCCATCTTTTCTTCCTAAATTATGTTTTGTTAGGGAATTTAGTTGGTTCTAATCATCTAATCTTTGAGGGAACTACTTGCTAATTTGAATCTCTCTTTAATTCAATGTTTTGATCATGAAAAATTGGGGGTTTTCTCTAAAATTGGGGGTTTTCAATTAATGATGCAATTGATGCTAATTTAGGACTGGGGGTTTTCTCTAAAATTGGGGGTTTGTGTTGATAATTAGTGTTTAGGCTTCTTAAGCTCTGGGTTGACCTTTTCCAACTTGAATTTCCGTTTTGACCTTGTGGGCCCAGGTTTCTTCTTTAAAGGGGCGTTTTCAATTCGAATCGTATTATAGCAACATGGGTAACGTTAGTTCCAGTTTCTAATGTAGATTACATTATTGAATAGCCTTCGACCGTTCAGAAGCTCTTCGAAAAAGGAAGGCTCGTGTTGGATAATTCGTAGCACATACTCGACACTGAGGTAGGTTACGACTTACCTTATGGTTAGACTTCTTTTAGTGAAGCATATGTAGAGCTTAGTTATTGACGGGGAATGCATGATAGGCCTTCGGGCATGGTATGGAGGTGAAATCCAATAGGTTGGTTCTGTCATCTGCTATGTGGACTTGTTGCCATGTTTGAGATATTTGTGATTTGTGTTTACATTCAGCCCTATCTTGGTATCTCACTTATCATCAAAAAGAGGAAAGAGAATGAAAACGGCTTTGATCTGTGTTGTGTAATTCATGATAAGTAACATATGATATTTCGATATGATTTACCGTTGCTGTTGACATCATACATGACATGCATTCTTATTAGTTGTTGATGATTAAGGTTGTTGATTGAGACTTATCCAATCATTTATATATCATCCATGCATATACATCTATGGATGGAAACAAGGACACTCTATGTGGGCCCAATTGACAAAGGTAACAAAGGATATTCTGTGTGAACCCTAGCGACGGCATTCTGTGTGAGCCCTAGTGGATATTGGAATTATGTGTCAAAACCTAGTGGCGGCATTTTGTGTGACCCTAGCGGATATTTCTGTATGAGTACATGGACTTCGCGGGTCCCCCGTAGGTCATGACTATGAGGCGTTGCCCTTAGCATGTGTGTACAGTTCAAAGGTCGGACAGTGCATTGCATTACTTGTATCTCATATACATTCACCCATTTGTCTTAACTGTGTTTATGGCATATTACACATTTGGTTGATCTCATACCTGGACTGACATTGTATACTTGATTAATTTTATATTTGAGACTGTTCTTGACTGTACTTGATTGCTTATCTGCTTACCTGCTAATTTCTTTCCTTTATATATGTAAACTAATCATTGACAGCCTATGATGATTACCAGTATTAGTATTGTACTGATACTACTCTTGTTGTACTCTTTTTCTGAGTGCCGAGTTCGTCACAGGATCCACGTCTCAGCCTCGTGAGTGATCCCGAGGCCTACTTACCAGAGATCCCAAGGTGAGCCACTGTCAGATCCTGCAGCTCGAATTTCTTCCTCCTGTTTTCTGTTATTGGGTCTACATACAATTTTTATTGGTATTTAAGACTAGTATTCAGTTTTAGATATTTTTGTATAATTAGAGCTCTTATACGAGTCTAGACTAGATCCTTTGGATATTTGCTATGTATTATTACTTCCGCACATTACTTAGTATTTATATATATCTAGACTGCTTATTTAACTGTGTTCAATTCTGCATGATTACTTAGCATGATGTGTAGTAAGGAAAGAGTTTTCCCCCCAAGAGGGGGATAGTGTGGGTTCCCGCTCGTCCCACGAGTTGGGTCGTGATAAAGTTGGTATAAGAGCCAGGTTATCGGTCTCACATGTACAAGAGGATGTCTAGTAAAGTCTTGCGGACCAATACGATGAGTTCCATACTTATCTGCGAGAGGCTATAGGACATTTAGGAAACTTCAAATTCTTTCATTCCTATCGTGCTACTTTGTTCAAATTGGTATCTAACTTCACTTCTATTCTCTCCCAGATAGTGAGGACCCGTTCGACTTTTGTGAGGGATGAGGTGCCCACGCTCGCTGCTAGGGCCAGAGCACAAGGTGGAGACCGTGGTAGAAGCAAAGGCCGTGGAGCAACACCGGCTAGGGGTAGGGCCCCTGTAGTTATTCAGACCAAGCTAGATCTTTATCTCCAGAGCCTGTAGGATAAGGATGAGCTGGGACCAGCCTAGGCTCAGCCCAAGGTTATTGCTACTCTTATTCGCCAAGACGCCATGGTTCGTATATTGAGTCTTCTTGAGGGTTTGACCCAGGTGGGTGGCTTTCCAGGTATTCTAGAAGGATCTAAGACTAGAGTGGGAGGACAAACTCCTGAGCAGTATTAGACTCACGGGGCGCAACCTGCTGTTATGGTGGCTTCCCATATTGACGAGATCCCAACACCTGCTTTCTCTCCCAAGCTTGTTGCCGGTCCGACTATGACCATCGAGGAGCAGGATTTGTTTGGTAGGTTTATTAAGATGAATGCTCAAGAGTTCTTTGCTACTCTTGGAGAGGATGTGTACGAGTTTATTATGGACAATCATGAGAGGTTCCACAAGCTGGGTATAGTTAATTCGCATGGGGTTAATTACGTTTCTTTCCAGTTGCGTAGGGACACAAAGATGTAGTGGAGATCCTATATTGAGTATTGACCAGATGGGTCCCCTTCTTTGTCTTGGACCCAATTTTATCAGGTATTCTTGGAGAAGTATGTTCCCCGTACTTTGAGTAATAGGATGAGAGATGAATTCAATGATTTGGACCAGAGGAGTATGTCCGTCGCAGAGTATTAGGGCAAATTTAATTCCTTGGCTCGTTATGCTATTCAACTGATTACCACCGAGACAGAGAGGGTGAGGAGATTTTTCAGAGGATTAGTGCTTCCATTGAAGCTATCCAATCTTCAGCTTGTGGCTATGGGTTCTGAGTCTGTAGTGGATCATGCTACAGATGTTGCGTCTGCTAGGTTTCAAGCCCATGGTAGGGCCAGAGACAAGAGGATCCGCCAGTTTGGCAGTTTTAATGGTTCTACTTCGAGAGGTGGGGGCCAGTCGGGCTCTATTCATCAGCAGTACTCTGGCGGGCCCATCCAGTCAGCTCATTACATATCAGCAGGTGGCCCTTTTGGGTAAAGTGGACTTAGAATTGGCAAACTTATCTAGGTCTCTATTCTCGACCTTCACACCGTGGTGGATATTCTGGTTCTTCAATTTCAGTGGCTCAGCCTAGAGGCCCATAATTTATTATTCATGTGGTGACCCTAGACACTTTCTAGTTCTTCAGTTTCAGTGGCTCAGCCCCGTATGCCCTGAGTTTGTTATTCATGTGGTGACCCCAGGCACTTTGCTAAAGAGTGTCCCAGGCCCAGACAGAGTGAGGCCCAGCAGGGTTCCAGGTTTCAGACCCCCAGGACTCCAGCATCTTCAATTATTCGAGGTGGGTCATAGCCGAGCAGAGGTTGGTATCGGTCTGGGCGGGGTGGTTATCAACCCGGTAGGGGTGGTTCATAGTTCGTGAGAGAGGGAGCTTAGTCTGGCCAGGGTGTCTGGGGAGGTGTACAGTCCGATGATGGATGAGTTCATTATGATGCCTTCCCCGAGAGACCAGAGGCGGAGGCTTCCGATGCTTCATTACAGGTACTACTTCAGTTTGCCATCGAGCAGCCTCGGTATTATTTGATCCGATTTCTACCTTCTCATATGTGTCTATATATTTCTCTACTAGTTTGGATATGACTTGTGATATTCTTGATGTGTGCATGCGTGTTTCTACTTCGGTTGGAGATTCTGTGGTAGTAGATCGAGTTTATCGGTCATGCGTGGTTACTTTTATGGGTTATGATACTTAGGTAGACTTGGAGATCCTTAGTATGGTGGACTTTGATATTATTTTGGGCATGAATTAGATATCTCCCTACCACGTGATTCTAGACTGTCACACCAAAACAGTCACGTTAGCTATGCCAGGCATTTCGAGGTTAGAGTCGAAGGGTACTCCTAGCCCTGCTCCTAAGAAGATTATATCATTCCTCTGGGCGAAGAAGTTAGTGGATAAGGGGTGCTTGGCGTACTTAGCTCACATCCGAGATACGAGTGCGGATACTCCTTTCTTGGCATCTGTTCCCGTAGTTAGCGAGTTTGCAGAGGTCTTTCCCACAGACTTTCTGGGTATTCCACCTGATCATGATATTGACTTTTTCATCGACTTGGAGCCAAGCACTCGGCCTATTTATATTCCAACTTACCGTATAGCTACGGTTGGTTGAGAGAGTTGGAGGAGCAATTATAAGATTTGTTGAGTAAGGGGTTCATCAGACCTAGTGTTTCCCCTTAGGGCACTCCTATACTGTTCGTGAAGAAGAATAATGGTTTTATGCGGATGTGTATCGATTATCAGTAATTGAACAAGGTTACCATTCGGAACAAGTATACCATACGCCACATTGATGATGTTTTTCATCAACTTCAGGGTACATCGATCTTTTCTAAGATTGATTTAAGATTGGGCTACCACCAGTTGAAGATTAAAGCCGAGGATATTCCAAAGATAGCCTTCAGGACCCATTATGGTCATTATGAGTTCTTGGTGATGTCTTTCGGGCTTACCAATACCCCTACAACGTTCATGGATTTGATAAATGGGATCTTTAAGCCTTACTTTGATTTGTTCATGATTGTGTTTATTGATAACATCTTGGTGTGCTCTCGGAGTAGGATAGATCATGAGAGTCATTTGAGGATTGTTCTTGGGTTGTTGAAAGAGAAGATCGAGTTATACGCCAAGTTTTCCAAGTGTGAGTTCTTACTCAGTTTCGTGGTTTTTTTGGTACATGTTGTGTCTAAAGATAGGATAATGGTTGATCCTAAGAAGATCGAGGCAGTTCGTGATTGGGCTCGGCCTACTTCGGTGATCGAGATTCAGAGTTTTGTAGGCTTAGTGAGCTACTATCGTCGGTTCGTGAAGGGGTTCTCATCTATAGCTTCTCATTTGTCCCATTTGACTCAAAAGGATGTGCCCTTTCAATGGTTCAATGAGTGTGAGGAGTGCTTTCAAAAGCTCAGGGCTTTATTGACTTCAGCTCCGATTTTGGCTTTATCAATGAAATTGTATAAGATTCATGATAAGGTTTTAAGTGGGGCAAGAAAATTATTATCATGAGTGAGTTTGGAAACACTTAAGAAGTATTTTATTAGTTTGGAAAAAACAAGAACATTGGGTAGGTTTACGGGTTTAGTTTTAGCAGGCAAAATTTTAGAGCCAATATGCAAAATATTTAGTGACTTACCGTTACCGACCAGATGTTTATCATCTCCATTATGCTATGAGTTGATGTATAGGTTTTCTAGATTAGGTGTAACATGATAAGAAGCACCTGAATCAAAGTACCACACTGGATTAGCAATGGTAGATGGAGAAGCATAGTAGGACTGTGGTGTGGAGCTGGGTGCATGGGTATTGGAAATGATAGAAGAATGTGAGGAGGCTACTAGGAACTGAGATTTGGTATGTGTGTGTGGGAGGGTAGACAGTGGTATTTAGGTGTTGGTAGCAATTAAGCGCTTCATGTCGAAGTTTCCCACATATTTGACATTGGGAGCTACGACGATTTGGGCGTGATGTTAGATATGACATAAAATCATCATCCGAGACGATCTGAGAGCTTTTAGCTGGCGTATCGGCTAAAGCTCATTTCTTTTCAGAATATCCAAGGATAGAAAGAGATCCTTTTTTAAGAGAATGATGTTGCCATTTGAGTTGCCTCATATGTGATTTTTCTTGGGTTTGAAAATGGGGTTCAATTATGTTCCATGCTTCAAAAGAGGAATTGGCAGTGATTACATAGGGAAGAAGAGGATTTGAAATTGTTTGTTTGAACCAAAGAAGGACGTACAAATCACGTTGGTACCAATCCTCATGTCTCGGGTTTGGGACAGTGACGTATTGTGTAGTTAGGTCACTTTGGGACGTTACTGTAGCAGGTGGTGGGTTGTACGATAGGACAAAAGAATAGAGACGACAGATTTGAAGAGCATTCGTGACATTACTCTTCCAAATCTTAAAGTTATTGTGATCAAGTTTTGGAGAGTGATTTGGTAAATGATATGTAATTCTATCGGAAGAAGATTCCTCTGTGAGAGTGAGATTGTTGTTCGAGTTTGCGGAACTGGCCGTGTTGGATAGATGGCGACTGATACCATGTAAAGAAATAAAAATATGAAAGATGGAAGAAAAGTCAAGTTTGCAGACTCTCGGTTAATTTTTCTGCCGAGAGGAAGAGTTTATTTATATATCCAATATGTAAAGGATTCGCTACTAAAGAAACAACGAATATCAACCCCAATTTTCGACCTCATGAGGTCGAAAAAGTTAGAATTTTGACCTCAAGCCCAGGTCGATAAGGGCTTGGTCGAAAATTTTCGACCTCACGAGGTCGATAATACATGTTACCACCCAAATTAAAAATATCGTTTGGACCTCATGAGTTCGAAAACTGAATTTCTAATGTAAGTATAATTTATTATTTTCAACCTGAGGTGGAAATTAGGATAAATATTACAAAATAAATTAGTTATTTCGACGACAAGAGGTTGAAAAATAGTATTTTTTTAAAAATTATTTCGACCTCATGAGGTCGAAATTTAGCAATGTTGTTGCCAGATTTCCATGTCACGTGGTCGAAATTAAAATTTCTAGGTAGGAAAAACTTCAACAACCAGCTCAAATAGCTGTCAACAATCAAACAAAATCAAGCATAAATTACATTATACATTCTACAACCAACAATACATCAAATTCAACTTCAAAGAAGTTCTAATTCGAATGAAAACTACATTCAAACACTTACAAAATGCTTAAGCTAGTCTACGACTTCAAGCATGATCAAACATCATAAACTGAAACAATATATACATATCCAACAAAAGATAGAAGAGTTAGAATACAAACCAGACGAATCAAGAAGGTCGTTGTGTGTTAGAGACGTGATCTGTATCCTCCCCACTAGACTCATCAAAAAGCGTATGATCTACGTACGTACGTGACCTACGTCGTCTACCCTGGGAAGGTCGGGGCTGTGACGTACGAGCATTCTCAGGACACGAGGGAATCAGAAAAGTCCCTGAATTAAGTAAGCTGTTTAATTGGGCCTTCATAGCCAACATCTCGTCGTCCCTCCTCCTCTACCTGGCCTCTGTGGTATTAAGTGAGCTTGGTGTCGTTATAGTGTTTTTGCATCATTTACCCTTGTTGACCCTTCCCCGAGTACCGTTAGTATGACTTATTAATTAGTGAAGTCATTGATTTGATTCCCGAAAGGTTTGAGTGAGATTTGAGTCATTGGAGGATGGACTAGTTAAGTTAAAGAGATAGAGTTGACCAGGGTCAACATCAGGTTAAGATGAGCCCGTGTAAATGTTTTGAAAGTTCTAATAAGTTTGCATGATGAGTCTGGACTTGTCCATAAGTTTTGGTGAGGTTCCGAAGAGATTCAGATGGATTTGGGTTCTGACGCGCTAATATTTGATGTTTTCGCCATAGTTCTTTGGCTATAAGGGACACCATATTGATCAAACTGCCTCTGTTTTGTGTTATGAATGAACCATTAGATCCGTATCATAATTACGAAGCTATAGCAAAAAGAATCGTCGCATTTCGCTTTCTTATGATGAGATTATGGTCATTTTGGTGCGGGCTGTACCGGTAAGTCCACTGCAGCGAAGCTCATGACTGCTGAAGCGAACCCGCAACAGCGAAACTAGTAACCGTTGCAGCGGAGCTAGGGACCGCTGCAGCGGTCGATGGGGGTAGAAGCCCACTTTTTATATTGCAATTCCGAGTCATTACCCATAAAACCCCAAACACTGTTTTCAAAAGAGAGAGAGGCAAAATTTATTCCATTCATTGGTGAAAGCATCTTTGAGGGTAAGTCCCCACCTTTATTTGTTCCTTTACTTTTCTTCTTTAAGTTCCATGCCTAGTTTAAGGTTCTCTAATGGTGAAGGAAAATCCTAGAACCCTAGAGTTAGTAAACCCTTAAATAATTGATGGGTAGTTGATTTTATTGTTGTTTAATCAGCTAGGAGTATAGATTATCACTTTCTAGGAGGAGAATTTGATTATTAATGATGAGAATTGTGTATTGAGACTTAGGGTTCTAATAAAAATGGGAACTTTGGTTTAAATTTTATTTGAAAGGTTAAAGGTGATTAGAAACCTATAAATTAGAGGATTATGATAGTTGGGATTGAGGTTATGATAAATTCACCATTAGAACAATGGTTTCACCAGTTGAGAAGTGTAGAAGTAATTGGGTCTTCTTCCCCAATTGTGTTCTTGTTTGATTAGAAGGTCTATCGCTTACTTAGCATTATATTGCTAGACTTTGACCGTTTTGAGGCCCTTTGAAAATAGAAGGCTCGTGTGGAGTAATTCGTGGCTTCTGTTTTACATTCGAGGTAGGTTACAACTTACTTTAGTTAGACTTTGATTAGCGAAACGTATATATTGTATAAAATTAATGGGAGAAAACATGATTAGGTCTTCGGACATGGTGTTTGGTTGGATAGTATCTAGGTTGGTATGATTTATGATTATGTGGGCTTGTCGCCATTACTTTATGTACTGAAACCCGAGGTGTATTTGTTGTGATATGAGAAGGAAGGAGTCTATATATAATCTTCTTGTTGATTGTGATGGTTGCATATACTTGCCGTTGTTGAGTTATTTATCTGAGTCTTGTTATGACTTGTGACATGGTGCCTTTTAGTCATTGACCTTGATATTATGGACTGATCATGTTCCATATAGACTGTTGAATTGGAAATACATTGAGATTCATATTGTGATCATATAATGAGATCAGACTTGAATTGGATGTGTACTTGTGATAAGGCACGAACGAGATCTTGATTATGACTTACTGATTGTAACGATATTATGCAAGATTTGATACAACTTATGGTGGTTGTGATCTTCATAGCATATTCATTTACATTCATTGCACTGATTTCTCATTCCTGCATTCATACATGATGGAAATGGTTCGGAAATGATTGATCAAAGACTTATGGCAACTATGAAAGGAAATGGAACACTGTGATGATGCAAGACTTAGTTGTGAGGTGTGCTTGCGATATTGGAAGAAAAAGGTAAAATAGATTCTTTATGTTGACTGAGATGGGTTGTATGATTCATCCCATAGTTGAGCTGATTTATCTAAGTCTTGATTTGGCTTATGGCATTGTGACTTGCATTTTCATTAACATTTGATTTCATTGATTGATCATGCTTACTTTTGAGTTGATGTTTCATCCCGGGGTTCTAGACTTGAACCTATTTTGAATACTCATCTTGCATACAATGTATGTTTAAAAGGCAGATCTCACCGGGGGTGAGCATGTGGCCTAGTTATGGGCTCCTGATCCGAGGTCAGTTTCGGAGCGAGTGGTACTTGGACACCATGGGTCCCCTGCTGTAACGACCCATCCGGTCGTTATTTAATATTTCATGAAACCATGCCCAATATAGGTCGTGGATTGTAAATAATAAGCTCCATGATGTGTTTTAAGAGTTAAGAGTGGGAAAAATTAATTTTGAAAGGATTTGGAAATTTCGGGCCAGAAAATAAAGCGGACCGCTATAGTTGCTTAGCAACCGCCGCAGCGGTCCACGCAGAATAGTAGCCCGAATTTCTGTACTTAGTCTAATTTTCTCTCTTTTTTCAACAAAAGACTCTCAAGGGCTGCTTCTAGGGTTCCTCATGAAAGAAAAACCATTGAGCCCAAGAAAAAGAAACCCTTCTAATTTCTTTTCCACCCTTCCCTACAAACATTATCACTCATGGATTAAGATGAAGGCTAAGCAAACGATCAATTTTGGAGAATCAAATATCTGTTCGTCAAAGTTGTAGGTTATGGTTTACTTTAGTTAGACTTTGATTACCGAATCGTATATACACTTAGAGTTGACGGGAGAATGCATGCTTAGGTCTTCGGACACAGAGTTTGGATGGACAGACTTGTTAATGTGACTAAAATGTGGTATAATTATGGCTATAACAATAATGATTTAGTTTAATAGAAAGTGATGTTGTCGCTAAGGAGATACCTCGGGCTTACTTTATGCAACCCTAGAAGGGGGTGAATTCCGTCTGTATGTACTGTTTTGTTGAACGTTTATACGGTTGTTTCGTTGAAGATAAGAGGTCGTATTAAAAGAATTATATTGGCTTAGGTTAACATTACGCCTATCAAAGGCTGGAATTATGATTGATTTGTCATGTAGTTTCGTGCATTGCACTGCATGGTTTATGCGGAGATACAGGTAACAGGCAAGGCTGAGTATGGGCATTGTGTTAACTGGCCTTGTGGCCATTGAGCTGAGTACATGAATTACATATATGTATATGATTTGGATCCGCATCCGAGATTCTTTCTGGAGCGGAGGTTTGTGCTCGGGTCCGAGGAGTATTCTGGAATGAGTGGTACATGGACACCGTGGGTCCCCTGCAGGTCATGGCTACTGAGAAAAGACATCAGATAGCGTGTATGTACAGTGTGTTTGGGCGCTGCATCACATTTGCATTGCACTACATCTCATGATTTTATGTTATACATGTGTGTACTACTATCGTTAACATTGCTCATTTATTCCATGTATGTTGTTGAGATTCTGGAGGAGAGGGGGTTACACAAGGTAAGTGTAGTGTTGGTTGTCAGATAGTGATTTATTTTCCCAGATACATTGTATGATAGTAGTAATATGAGCAGGTGAACTCTTTTAACAACAAGGGTAAAAGTATAGCATACGGCGAGTGGGAGAGCGAGAGTTACTAGGTTGGATGAAGTTAGGGAATGGTTATGATTTAGTAGAATACCTTATATTTCGGAAATAAAAGAAGTGAGCTTCGAGAGTAACAAGGTATGGGGGCGATGTTGTAGTAATCTTTATTTAGAATTCTGAGGTTCATTGACTTAATTGCTTATCTTATTGACTTTATATTGTATTGCGTGAACTAATCTTTGTCGACCTATGATGCTTACTAGTATGTGTGGTGCACTGATACTACTCTTGCTACGCCCTTTCTGGGTGTAGATGTGTTGTAGGTCTTAGCTGAAGTTTCATCGCGTGGATCTATCAGATATTCTCCTACAGCTTCGCCTATCTCACTTCCAGCGGAGGCTGTGTGATTTATTTTGTCTTCTTGTATTTTAGGAGCTCTTGTACCTGTCTAGACTAGATCCCGGGGAATTCTTTCGGATTTTTGTTGTATTTGAAGCGAGTCTGTAAGAAGTGTCTACTTTAAATTCTGTAAATTTTAAAGATGGTTGTCGTATGTTTTAAGGGTTTCGTTTATTGGTAAGGGTTCGCCTACTAGGTTAGTAATATGTAGGTGCCCGCATGACTCGTGGGTTGGGTCGTGACACCTGCAGATCATGACTATTGAGCAAACATTACCATATAGCATGTGCGTACAGGTTTTGAGATATTTGGCCAGTGCATTGCATTGCACATCATTATATTTTGCATTGCGCAACATTACATGTTATTTTATATCATTATATGGCTCGTTTAGTTCTGATTTTGGCGTGGGTTGCTGGAATGGTTGCGTGCTATAGATATGATTATTGACAGAGTTAAATTGGAGATTAGTGACTCTACTAGGGTCAGGACTTGGAATTGTGATTATCGGGAGATAGTATTGAGACTCAAGAAACTTGTGGTTTAGAAGCTTCATCTTAGGCAGTGATGTAGTTATGAGATATTCGGTGACCTTGATTTGAGAATTATGCGCCGATCTGCTAAAATTGTTGATTTTATACGTATATGCGTGAACTAATCTTAGTCGGCCTATGATGCTTACTCAGTACGTGTTGCTTGTACTGATGCTACTGTTGATATACTCTTTTTTTGAGTACAGAGTCTGTTAATAGTTCCAGTTCCTATCATCAAGAGTGATCCGAGTCTACTTGATTGAGATTCTAGGGTGAGTTGGCTAGATCCGCAACCCGGAGACTCTTACTGTATTTATCTATCTACTTTGTATTCTTGAGATAGTATTTGTATTTTGAGATTTTATTTCTTATTAGACTTAGTATCTTTTTGGTAGTAGCTCTTATACTAGTTCAGAGCAGATGTTGGGGTTATAATTTTTTCCGCACTTGTTATTTATATAACTTGAATCTGTTAGTTTAAATCACTGCTTATTTCTGCATAATTATTATGAATGATTAAGATGTTTTGGGAATGGTTCACCTACCTAGGGGGACAGTGTAGGTGCCATCACGATTCACGAATTGGGTCGTGACAGCAACCTGTTGCTTCATCGCTTGGTACTCATTAGGATCCACAACCCTCATATCACTAGAACAACCTATGCCTTGAATAGCCGATGGGAAGTGACGAAAGGCTCGATTAGCCATGCCATAAGCCGTCCCATACATTGTCGGGCCACCAACACTCTCCATCCACTTTTGCTCTATTATCTCTGGGCTTATTGGCATGCCAACTGACTGAGTGGCATGAAACTCCTCTAAGTGTTGTTGAAATTCATTCTGAATTTAAAAGATACAATGTGAGTAGATAAATTTAGAAAAAGAAAGTAGTTATTATTGTTAATTCGTGACTTACCCAGGATCGCTCAGCCCGTTGCTCAACCCATTGGTCTGTACCATCAGCATTTTTCATCTTCCTCATGTGAGTGATCTTGAACACTTCATCTTGAGGTAATATCTATCCCCCTCTCAAGCTCCTGCAAATAAATTATTTGAGTTATTAAGCATATAAAGTAAATAAATTGAGTATCTTATAAAGATTTAAGGATACATACCAGCTTCTTCCTCACGTCAACTTGGCTTGTAGTCCCACTGTCCCACTAGTGTGTAGCGATCCATCCTTCTCTGAGGGTCTGGCATTCTTCTCTATCGCACTTAGTTGCAAAAACAGTAGATCAGTCGCCCAGTAATACAACTGATTCTTCCAATTATCCTTATGGACCCACTTAGGCTTCTGGCATAAGTTATAGGCTCTACGAAACACATCCTTATGTATTTTCACTGCCCTCATCTCACAATTCTGCGCTACTTCTTCCTCATGTTGCTGTTGACAAGAACACTTTGTCTGCAAAGAAATTTAAATGATTTTATTAGTATATATGTAACCAATCAAGAGAGTTATAATATTTTACTAAAAATAATAAATTCAAATAAATGTACCCTAAACTCTATAAACATCTGCCTCTTCAGCTCCGGCGGCACCTTGCCCCAAGTCGGAGGGTCGCCCCTACAGAGTCCTTTGAGTGCCTCCGAAACCCGTTTTGTTGCTTTGCCCAGATAAAAGCTGCAGCAAAACAATGAAATAATTAGATGTTAAAGAAATGTAGTAAATAACTTGTGGAAATTGAAGAAACTTACGTGAATCCCGCTGGCTCGATGATGAGACGACCATACTCGTCATAAGACTCAAGTTGTGGAGGACCACTGGTGAGGGAGAAAGACAATCAGAATCAGAGGTACTTTCTTCAATTTGAAGCCCCAACATCCCAAACTGTAGGTTATATGGTGACGAGAGATGTGATATAGTCGAGTTGGGAATAGTGGTAGGAGTACCACTCATAGCAGCTTGTTGTGATTCATGAGGAAACTGTGGGAGGCCATGTGAGAACGTGCCAGGTGTAGTAGGGGACTGAGAGGTGACCTGCAGCTCTATTTGGCCCTGATGCCAAATATAGGGTGAAGCCTGGACATAGCTAGTTGACTGACTATAGACAATTCTATCTAGGCTAGAATAATGCGGTAATGGAGGGCCACGTGGTTGGCGAAGGGCCTCTCTTTCTAATCCATAAGGGACCTGGAACTACACCCTCTGGTGATATAATTAGACCCTTCTTTTATGACTTTTTGGTATCTTAACAATAGCCTTACCCATCTTATCACCCGCCATCTACACAATAAATATATCTAAGTATTGCAATATAAATTAATAAAAAAACAAGATAAAGTATTGTAACATTTATAAGTCTTACAATCAAATAAATAAAAGTACAAATATCTCTAACTATTGCAATATAAATTAGGGACAATTTCAGAGACCTCTCTCCACGTTTAGCTCTATCACATTCACCTCCCTTGTGGTTTACAATATTATGCATACCTCCCCTATATTGGTTTTCTTGTAACCACACTTTAAACCTATTTAAAATAAATATAAATGAATTACGATTGTAATATTAATTTCTCCTTATTAATGAACAATATCAAAAAATATCTTACTTAACAAATACTTCAAAAATAAACTAGCAAGAAAACGACATTTTCCTTAAAATAAAAGTCCTCTTCTCTGCAAACTTCCAGTTATCATTACGGTTCAATTCCTCTTCATTCTTCTTCGCAAGAGTCAGCCATCTTCCCTGCAAAAGAAAGCAAATTAGGTACTCTCTGCAAATCTCATATCTTTGCTAATGCAGATTAAGTATTCTTATTTTGTAGGGTTTGATGCTACATTACATATATATTATTCCTTTTGTCTACTACAGATGATGATGCTTTTCACCCTAAGTAGTTAGTTTAGGTCTTTGGGTTTGGTACTTCTCTGATCTAAAATCAAGTATGCTAATTTTTATACTGCAATACAAAGTATAATCAGAAGTACAAAATCCTATAGAGTAACCATGGCTTTAACCCAATTGTTAAGAACTATATTTTGTATTAGCATGTCAATTGATGCAACCAAATATTAAGGAAACAACATTCGAGAGGGATATCATGAACAACAATTCAACAAAAATATTGACAGAAGTACCCTAATTTTTTTTATCACTTTGCTGGCTGGATCTTCCATTAGGATCACCTTTGACATGTTTTTTACACCAGCAATGTGAAGCATTCAATCTCATCTTTTCTTTTCCATTAGGAACAATAGTCTCTACACATTAGGATGTCGTGACTAGATTTTGTTCTTGTTTATTTATTCTTCTTTTTCATTGTTTGTTTGTGTGTGTTTTTTTTCTACTGTAGGATGACACCTCCCATATTGTTCATTAATATGAAGAAGTTAATATTACGAAGGGTAAATTTGTCAAATCTTAATTCATATATGTTTATTTTAAATAGGTTTTAAAGTATGATTACAAGAAAATCAAAATAAGGGAGGTATGTGTAATATTGTAAACCACAAGGGAGGTAAGTGTGCTAGAGCCAAACGTGGAGGGAGGTCTCTGAAATTATCCGTATAAATTAATACAAAAGGAAACTTAAGTATTCAAATATTTATAAGTCCTACAATCAAATAAATAAAAGTACACATATTTAATCCTCGTCCCCGTCTGACCATTCTTCCTCATACCTTGTTTCATTTTCATCATTTTCTTCTACCTCTGTATTAACTTCTTCTATATTGACTTCTTCTTATATATGTTGTGGATGCTCTAATACATTTTTCACTCTGGATCTACTATTTGGTTAACAATTGATATGTCATCATTCTGGAACGCAGTAGGCAGCTCATTCTCAGCTTCTACGATCCACAGACTTGATTTTAATTAGCACCAACCAATCAAACTTATCTGGCCGCAATGGATAAGGGATGCAGTACACCTGCTTAACATTTTGTGCGATAATGAAAGGATCACAAGCTACATACCTCCATGTGTGCTTTACTTCAATGATATTATAGTCTTTCAATATCCTCGTACCTCTTTTTGGGGTTGGATCAAACCACTTGCACCGAAAATGTACATTTTTTTCTAGTCCAACCAGAATACTCGAATTCTAAGATCTCTTTGATTACACCAAAATAATCAATTCCATCACAACCTTTAACCATACCCCGCTTTTGTTAGTTTTCGTATGGTTGGGACATTCTTGGATATTAAATTTAAAACCATTTATCACATTTTTGTTCATAGAATGGAGATTATTGGGTCCCCAAGATAAGTCCTTCAAAAATTGATCATGATAATTACAAGGTATACTATGAAACTATTTGTCACGACTAAAATCGGGGGTCGTGGTGGCACCTACTCTATCCCCCCGGGTAGGCGAACCACATCCCAACCATTAGCAACAATTAAATAAGCGGAATTTAATAAGGAACAATGCATCATGTCTTAATAACTGGCATTACTAAAGAAGTATCCAAACATCTCCCAAAATCTAGTCAAATAGTACAAGAGCTCTAAATACGAATAGGAGATACAAGTTTGAATTGTGCCCATAGTTGAAATATTGTCTGCGGAAATGTAAAACAGGAACAAGTAAAAGAGGTCTTCCAGGGGCCACGAAAGACGAAGTAGCTCAACCTGAAATGACCGCGATTGTCACCCTCGCTATATCAGCTACAGGGTCTGGAACTGGATCCTAGATTAGACTCTGCACTCAACAAAGTGCAGCAAGAGCAGTATCAGTACAACACTAGTACTGGTAAGCATCATAGACTGACACCGATTAGATAACGCATATAAGAAATAGAAATCAATAGGCAAAACAGATAAGACAATCAGATACAGCCATGTAGTCACATTTCAGATAAAGGGTCAGATAAAGCAGGGAATCTACTCAATGACAGTTAAATCATCAGTTCTGCAAAGATAAATGGATGAATGCATGAGATGCAATGCAATGGCCATATCTCTCTAATACCAAACACACATGCTAAAGGCATCTCACCATCAATAGTCATGACCCATGAAGGACCCACGAAGTCTATGTACTTGTTGTGTCATGCTACCCAATCCACAATTGCGGTGTACAACCCGATCCGCTGGATATATATATATGTGTTGTGGTGCGCAACTCGATCCCATAATCCATCACTGATATGTAACCTCAACTTACCTTTTTCCTCATAATATTTCCCAAATACGTAATCATGAATGAATGTATAAGTGAATGCATCAAATATCATGCATAATCAATGACGGGATAGAATGAGATGTATTTGCATAACTATGTCTTTTAGCACTCAATAATCTCCATTCATGAAATCAATAGGCACAAGTCATAATACTGATCATGGCTTAATCATTAATATTACTCTTCCTTTCCATGAGATAAGTGAGTTATTAAGTAACAAAGATACATGTAAGCAATAGTCAGAATATAAGCACGTATGGCGACAAGCCCAAATAACAGCTGACGATACCAACCTAATGAAAATAACCTCCACACCATGCCCGAAGGCCTATCATTCTTTCCCCGTCAACCTCTACTACTATATACGATTATGTAACCGGGGTCTAACAAAAGTAAGTTGCAACTTATCTCAATGTCGAGCGGGTGCCACGAGCAATCAGACTTAAGCTTTCCCCTTCTAAAGTGCCTCATAATGAGAAAAGTCTAGAAATCATGAATTATACGTTAACACACGATTCTAAAGGTACACTTATTTATAAAAGAAGTTTGGGTCAAAAATTCAACTTGGAAACCCCTTTCCAAATCCCGAGGGTTAAAACGGTACCATATAAAGAGTCCAAGATTAATAGTATAAAAATAAGATTCTATGCGGCCACACAATTCTAATGACAACCATATTAATAAGGTTTAGTCCGGAACTCCAAATAATCCATACCGAGCCCTAACAAGTGAAACTGAAAATTAAGGAAAAAATTACGTTACCCATGATCTAGATAGTTACAATCCTTAATATCATCAAATTCTAATCCCTAATAGTCCTTCAATACCATTAACTACTCTATCTCAAAAGGTGAGGAAAACCCAAAAATCAATTCGTTAACACACGGATTAAATGGGAGGTTTGATGTTAGAAATTATTTACCCAAGGCTTAAACAAGATAAATCTAGGAAATCACCCAAAAACCCACAAGATTTAGTCTCCAATTTCAAGAATTATCCAATTCCTAAGTTACGCCTAAAATCCCCAAATTACTAATCCCCAAGTAAGAATTAATCACTAACTAATGGATTGAATCAAGGGGAAATGATAAAATAAAGGTTAAGATCTTACCCCAACAATGATTCTTGAATTTAGCACTTGATTTTCCCCAAATCCGAGCTTTAGAGAAGAAGTTATGAGAAAATGAGGTCTCAATCCCGAAGTACGGATTTATTTACTGTTTCAGGTCGACCCTTCTTTGCGAATACGACCCCAAACCTGGCCCAAGCATAGCGAAGGTGAGACTAGTCTCGCAAACGCGATGATCAGTGTTGACCTGACCCAGACCCTACTTACTCTTCGCAAACATGACTAGTGGCTCGCTTTCGTGTTTACCACCCTGGTCAACCTTCGCGAAAGCGAAGAAAGAGACTAGCAACTGGATAACAGAAAAATTTGGTGTCTTTCGGACTTGGTTTTGACACTCGAAACTCACCCAGAACCTCCCGGATAAAAATCAAACATGCAAACCAAGTATAAACGATGCTACGAACTCACCCGCACACTCAGAATTCCTAATAGAGGTCATCTTGACTCGGTCAAACCCCAAACGCCCAAAATAAAGGGTCCAACCCAAGGCCTAAAATACCCCCTAAGTGCCTCGCGAACCGAACTAATCATCCTATCAAGTCATGATCAACTATCTAGACCTAATGGAACCGATGGAAATCACAAGACCCTAATACCCAAAAGTCAACTATTGGTCAACACTTTTTTGCTTATTCAACTTAAGGGCTTCTAAATTCCTCAAAACCAATCCTGATCACCTCGGGAAACGTGCAACCCCCCTCCCCCAAGTCAAAATCATTCTAACGAAGCTAGGGAAAGGGTCAAGGCGAAGAGAGGTAAAATTCCTAAAACAACCAAACGGGTCGTTACACTATTAATAAAGAAATTAAAATTAGATTTAATAGCATGTGCAACTTTTTAATTATGTTAGCTTTGCCAAATAATTATAATACTTACGTAATCTTTAAACCGTGTCGCAAATTCGTCGTATACTTTTTCTTGGCCATGTATTTGCACGAAGAGACTGTGCAACACAATTGAGTTTGGGTTAGTTTCTTTATGATTTAAATGGATAATTATTGCAATTGTATTAGAACTTACTCATAATAAGGTTGAACTTCTGGGAAATTTAACAAGACACGTGTTGATGCCGATTTATACTCCATTTGATTCAATTCTTGCACACGTTTTTTTACCCATCACCTGGGCAAGTGAAAATCGATATCGGCTTCGCCAAAGAATTATTCACACCTCCATCGAAGTGTCGGTTGGGCCTATTTTGCAAACATGCCACATTGTTCCCAAAGTAGTATGAACAGAAATGGGTTGTTTCCTTGGCAAGCTAAACTTTGCATATTGAGCCTTCCACTTTCACTTTCTGCTTGATAGCCCGTTTTAACTTACCAATAGCCATGCATAAATATTGTGTTAAGCATGAATTATTTCTAAAAAGGTGATTAGATAGGAATAATTACGAAATTTAACCCATTACCTCTCGAAGGGACACATCCTCCTATATTGAACTAGGCCTTCAAGTCGGGCTTTGTATCGGTTCTACTCCATTGTGAACCACCTATATTGAACTAGGCCTCCAGGTCGGGCTTCGTATCGGTTCTGCTCCATTGTGAAAGAATAACTAGCCTTAGGCCAGAATATCCTGTTCTGTTTCGGCTATAACCATAACTCTGTTCGCCTACAATATTCAGTTAGGTCCATTCTAGCCTTTACATTATCTTTTGTCTTGCCCTTGACATCGATCACTGTGTTAAACAAATTATCAAAGTAATTTTTTTCAATGTGCATGACATCAAGATTGTGTCGCAGAATTATCCTTCCAATATGGTAACTCCCAAAATATGCTCTGCTTTGTTTAGTTATAGTAAACCCCATAACCATCAAATCTATATGGTTTTTCTCCAGTAACCTTCGAGAAGTTCTGAACCCGCTCCTAAATTTTCTCACCAGAAAATATTGGAGGTGTAGGGGGCGTTGGGAATTTCTATGTTTAACCGACTCGCACATACCTCATGAAAGGGGGAGGTGTCCGGGGGAAGTACGGTTGTGAATCATACCGGAAAAGTCAGAAAAAACCCGCCAACCACTTAATGGTGCTCTAAAGGATACATTTTAGAGTCGCCACCTAATTTTTAGGAAATTAGGAAAACCAGTTCGAAAAGGGTTCATTTAAAAACTATTTAAAAGAAACCTAATCTACCAGAGTCTGGGTAAGGGTTCTGGTGATCCTCCGGGGAAGGTGTTAGGCACCCCGGTATTAAAGATCCGCTCAATTGCGGTTTACCTACGGATTCTAATAGTTTACCTTATGATTATAAATTGTTTTGGAAAAAATTCCTTAAGTCTAGATTTCCGCAATAAAAGGGTGTCATTTACATGCAAAATTTCATTTTAAGAAATCAGCGAAGTATAATTCCGCTCAAAATTTGAGCATGAGTGTCGGACTTGAACACCTAAGCTAATACCCGAAGGCTCTTAGCCTAGGTAGGACTCCACGTAAGTCCACCCAAGAAAGATTTTAAGTTATGAAAATAGTTTTAACATATTATTATACTATATATATATATATACCGTGATTCATCATGATATGTTATTCATTTTTATCAATTATATTCTTTATTAATCCAAATTTTAATCCGTTTCATACGCATTTTCCCAAGTTCGAATGTTCAAAATCAGTCTATAAGGTTTAGAACAGTCCAAAACAGTCCCAGGCAGTTAAATTCAGCAAAGTTCCAATAATGTCAATTTAGCCCAGTAATTTTCCCAAATCCGACGTTGTAGGTCCAAAATGTCTCGGTCTATCTTTCATTTCATACATGAGTTAAGTTTTAAAAGCGATCAGTTTTTACCGACTCTAAATTGTATGACAATCATATAAGAGTTCCAACATATTGAATTTAAAGGCACAAATATGAATTTAAATTGCATAAGGTAAGAGTAAAGATTTTGGGCCGACCAAGCCTAAACGAAGGTATTATGCATGCTTGTCCCTAAGTCCATACATATGCTCCATTTCGCTCCGAATCCATTCGACTCGATCTAGATAAGTTAGTTGGCCCCATGGGGGCCCACCAACAGTTTTGGGTGGACAAGGATACAAACGGGTATACATAACATTAGAATACATCCACAAATTAAACTAAGTACAAGAATTAAAAAGCTACAATAATTATTACAATGCCAAAAATTAAATTATAACATTATTGGGCCGAGCCCATATATAATAACTAACAGTATCAACTACGAGAATAATGATATGACCCAGATGTGAGGAATGAGATGCAGGCCCAAAACAATAATGACAATGGCCCAAAAGGAAATACCCAGAAATTTCTGAGTGTCAAAAGTCATTATATACATGATATATACCCAATATACACCTAATGGAGAGCAGAACCATAGTGGTATCCTTTATATACACTCAATATACACCTCAACTTAATCACTTCAGTTCCCAGAAATCGAAACTAGAACAGGATCCCCCAAAAATTTCATTTTTTAACCAAAACTTTAGACTTCTAATTGGCTTTAAAAGGCATAGGAGGTTTCTGAATGTCAGCAAGGATAATCAGTGATCCACAACACCCAAAGGAGCTACTATAATTCATTTAGATTCAATCTGAGGTCTCAACACTAATCCCGGGATGCAAACAGAGGTCTATAGAGTGTCAAGTAACCAAGTCAAGTAAGGCAAAGTATTGGAAAGTTGCAAGTAACATAGAAGCCATAACAGCAGGTACATGGAAACAATAGAGTATTCATGGTGATAGGGGTAAACAACAACAATGCAGGGAAAGGATGGGGTAAGGTCATGTCAAATAAAGCCAAAGCAAACAAGACATGGGATAGATCCTATACTAGTTCCCAGTTTTAGAAATCAAAAACCAATAAGGCAAAGTGAAGGACCAAGCTAGTTCTGAGGTACGAGGGTCATGATACTCAATCCTAGGCTAAAAAGTAGACACAATAGACATGGTTCAGTTTCAATGAGCAAACAGGGACAAACAACACATGAGGCAGTAATAAAATTAATCAGGTAAATAGTAAAGGGATGGGATATCGCAAAATAGGAATCACCCTTAGTCTCTCTAAGGTAGTTTTAATCTTGTCCTAGCCTTCCTATACTTAGTTTTAGTGACCTATGTGAAACAAAATTCCCAAACAAACTGTGACTCTACACTAGTGTAAAGCGCACAAGTCACTTAAACTCTTTCCTATCTTCTATCTCTTGTAATTGTTCCCAAAACAAGATCAACAAATGCACACAATGCATGCAAGGTTCAAAACACTTAAACTCTTCAAAGATCAACAAGATAAGCTAAAAGTCTTTCAGGTTCTTATTTTAAGCAAATTCTCAATCTAGACAGTCTCAGAACTCACTAAAACTAGCTTAAGAAAATCATTTTTATCTTCATATACTTTTCAAGATTTAGAAGTGACGAAACGAGGCAACAGCCAAAGCAGAACAATCATAAAGCACACAAGCATTCTTTTTATGGTTTTAAAAGTCATATAGCCAAAACAGGTAACCACGATTTATTTTAAAGGTTTTCAGAATTAGCAAAGTTCAGTATTTTCGTAGCAGTACTCAAAATCTAGATAACAAATCCTTTTAAGAAAGATCTTCAATAAGCCAGTTTTAAAGGAGTTTGGAGAAATCATTTTTACAAGACTACTTGACAGGTTTTAAATATAGCAGTCTTAAAGGTGTGGTAACAAGTTTATCATAAACAAGACAAGCAAATATTAGACTTAGACACCTTCTAGTTTAAGATAGGTAGACTAGCCAGAATCAAACAAGACACATCTCAGAATATTTAAGCCATCATTGGCCAGATTTTAATCACTAGAAACAAGTGAAAGGAAAACCATCTCATTTTAATCTCAGAAAAATTTTAGGCAAGAAATGAAACATCCACTTTTAGAACCATTTTTTAACCTTAAAAACCTTTGAAACCCTTTTCATAAACTCTGAACCACGACAAGAAAGTCTTGACCTATATTCTACATACCAAGGTCCAAACAACTAAGATAATCAACTTCAAGAAATCAAAAGGAGCTACAACTAACCAGAAGTCTTTGAAATTCAATGAAATAGTAACAACATGCCTAGAACTAGAGAGTACCATACCTCAACAACTTTCAATAAAACATATATCTTAACAGAAAGTCACATAGCCAGTTTTCATCTCAGAAATTTCAATGTAATAGTGAAGTACAAACTAAAAACAGACCCTTCTTTATAGCTTTTGACCATTTAAACGTCAATTCCATCCAAGCAACACAAAAATAACAACATTATAACACAAATAGCTTACTCAACAGTTCATAAATACGTTGTAATTGGTGGAACAATATACTGTGGACATAAGACAAACTATTCCCTATATTCTTTAACTATTTTCAAATAATAACCGCAACTAATCACCACTAGAATCCCCTAAATCTTCATAATATCAACACCCTAACATCATAATTAGCCTTAATATCAAACAGTAACCAAAACAACTTCAAACAATCATAAACACATATCAATACATGTAAGTAAACTAGAATAGGATATAAATAGGATAGAATAGAGATATTACCTTTTTATAGGGTAACCTAAGTATCAAAAGAGGGGTTTAATCACAAACTTCCACACCAACACCCAAAAAATCTCAAATAGCCCTTTTGTTCTTGAATTTTTTAAAGGTAATAGTAGTGTTTTTCTATAATATCAGTATAGTAGTGTAGTAATAGTGGATTTTTAAACAATATAGTAGTAGTATAAAAGTAGGATAGGAAGATCAATGTGACAATCGAACCCTAACCGTTCTAAGAGAGAATTTTAGGAATAGAAATCCCCCCCCCCCCCCCCCCCCCAACAAAATGTGACAATCCTATTCTATTTATAGCATGATAGTCTCAACCCTAAGGAAACAAAATGTCCCAAAATGAAACCAGATTTGCCCGCCAATTCCACAACAAATTCGAATTTCAGTGAAGGACAACCAAATTTTTCAGCTAGTCTGTACGTATTGTACCTTATCCAATCAAACTTTTCACATCAATCACAATATACAACTCAAAATCTAACTAATTGTACCCAAAAAATGTAAATAAAATTAGAAAATACTATGATAGTATGCCTAGTCATTAATAAAACAAGATTACCAACGCATAACGGTATAATAGTACAAAGCAAGATGAAATCCCCCAAATTCGTACCCAGCCATGAATCTATTTAGGAAGTTTACCCTTAGGTTCCTTAATTGAGTGTTTATAATGCACAAGGTGGCAAAAAGCTCGTGGCCTTGCCCATGGAAACCATGACACGAAGAAATCAAGAGTAACAAACCTTAACACAATTTGTTTTGTCATAAAAAATAAAATTCGAACAAAATTGGACCTGAAGATTACAAGAACTCACGATAAGGAACAAAACCCCTCAAAAATCTGGCCATAAATGGCCGTGGATCGCAGTGGGTCGACCTCCAGTGGCGGAACCCTAGAACACATGCAATCACCTGAGAGAGGTGAGGAGTAGTCGGGTGGAGAAAATGAGAGAGTGGGGGTGGAAGTTTGTTTTTACAAACTTCCACTTCCCTTTTTTTAACAAATACCCCCTTAAACTTTTAAAAAGGTTAATTTAAAACCCCTCTCTTAATTTAAACCAACTAATTCTAAGTAATATAAACACACATATTACTAAATAAAATAATTATTTTAGGCTAATTTAAAAATTTAAACTAGTAAATTTTAAAAATTAGCTTCGAAACGAGCCTAATATTGATATAGTTCCGGATAATATTTAAGAATGTGAAAAATGTGGTTAAAGGTAAATCGTAATTCATATGTTGTCTTAATTAACAATTTTCCGAGTTAGACGGAACAAGATGTGTATTATTTATTTATTTATTTTTGAATTATATTTATGAAAACAAATCACTCGTAATTTCTTGTAATTGCTAATTTTCACAGAATAATAATTAAACATCAACTTTGCAATTTTCTCAGGATTTTTTTTTAAGTAGATTAATTAATTTTTTTTAGGGCATTCTTACTCCGTCTTGGACTCGTGAAATATGAAATTTGAAATATATGTTTTATGAGGTGAAAATTAGGTGTCAACAATTGCCCCTTAGAAGTTCAAGGATGGCCATCCTTGAGTTACGAATTTGACAAACCTAATTTTCACCAAATAATAGAAATTACAGTCCTTTTGTGCAATATTTCGAAAGTATGGGGTTTTTGGGCTTCCTACATATCTCAGGACAACCAATCTGACTCTATGAGGACTATATAAAATAGGAGTTTCTTCAGGTTATCTTGGAATGCCCTAAGATAACTATAAGAATATGGCCGAGCCTCGAAACTTGAGTAGCCTACATATCCCTGGCTTTGAGAATCAGGCCAATTGTAGTTCGACTCGATTGCACGAAAAGGAATATCCCTTTATATGGGGGACTTCCTTGGCTGTTTCTAGCTGAAGATTCGAGCCAGAGGCAGTTTT